>NC_134354.1:526023749-526687082 GCF_048569485.1 Anomaloglossus baeobatrachus
ACTACAGTGTCAAGGATCGTACTACACCAAATAATTAGATTATGGCTACTTGATTGAACCAAAGATCTAGCATAGTAAGAGCAGTAAAGTTCTAGGAGATTTTCCACTTTTAGAAATGTGTACCCAAAAGTTTACTGAACAATAAAATAAAGTCAAATTGTTCGTTTGTGGTCCCCTCGTGGAAAACCCCTTTACATGTGCCTCTAGAGGTCGGCCATCAAAGTTTGATATACAGATGTCTGACCTCCAGGACGCTGACGATCAACACATCAGTATTGTCCTTGAATGTTTACATAGGCACCGTGATTTGTGTATTCCAGTAAAAGACTGGGATGGGTACCGCACATTTCAGAAAGCAGAAGCCTCATCACTGTGATGATTGGGGGATGGGTGGAATTTGTATCCGCATAACTAAAATTGATGAAATGCCTGGGGGACATGCCATAAATGAGTTACATCGAGCAAACTCATAAGGTTATTCCAATCTCTTGTCTTTCATGGCAAAGATGGGGATAACTACTTCTATGCTGCAACCACCCAAGGAGGGGTTGTGAAGGCATCTATGCACAGCAGTGCTGCACATTTTATGTAAAGAATTTTCATCTCTATGGGAATTATGCAAACCGCAACTGTTCTCGGCTGTTCTCGCCCTAGTCCTTGCAGCTAGAATTTACAAAAGAAAGAAAAATACTTGAGTCTTTTGCGCACAGGTTTTTAGCAAAAAATGTTCAAACATTTTATTCAATTTGATACAAACATTTAAAAAGGCACATAACAAACAGCACCCTGAAGAAGCCACTGTGCGAAATGCGCATCGGGGCACTGGTAGCCTAACCTGGAGTACTGTAATATGGATAATCTTTACTAAATTTACTAAGACTACAACGTATAAGAGGTGTTTCACATCGTGCACGGTATCTTAACATAGCTCTGTGTATGCAGCAAGCTACAGGGTAAAATGCCGCCTCAATAATAACTAATGTTGCTGTAAAAAAGAGATATATAAGGTCCTGTGTGTATTTGGTGATCAGTTATCTATATCTTACTATGGACCAGCAGATTGAGATCTAGGTACTGATATTCATACTGCAAGCATTAATGGTCTCTATATGGTCACTAAAAATATGGCTGCAGATGTTACTGTAAAGCACTAAATAACTATGTTAATGTATTTATGCCTTATTTTGGACCAGCAGATTAGATATAATCATCATTGTGTATGTTGTAAGTGCTTATGGACTTCATATGGTCACTAAAGATATGGCTGCAGCTAATTGTAAGGTAAAGCACTTAGTGACAATTGTGTCAATGTATTTAACTACTACATATAGCTGGATCTTTAACGGACCAGGATCACCTCTGTTAAACAGCACTATTTATTGGTACTGTTTGACCTGCATCTCTCTGGGGTTTTGGTGACCCTTTCTGATTTGCTAAGCACACTGAATCTGAGATGTGTCCTTTTAAAATGTTTGTATCAAATGTAATAAAATATGTTTTAACATTTTTTGCTAAAAACCTGTGCAAAAGACTCAAGTATTTCGCTCTCTTTTCTAAAGTCGGTTAAATAGTTGGCATACAGAATGCACAACCTGACCATAGAAATCTGGAAATTGATGTATAGATTGCTCCTTGTAGCCAGAACCTATATATAAGGCAGTTATTCCCATCTCAGCCATGAAAGACAAAATGGGAATAATGCTTGTAATCACAGCACAAAAAATGTGCCTTCCAGTTGTAGCTGATTAAATATTTCAAATAAACCAGCACCATATCTGTGTCTGCCTTTATCTTCCACTATGCAAATGAAAAAAGGTCTGTGGAGCCTCTGTTAGGAGTCTCGACACAGAAAATAACCAGATATCCCTCCCGGGAAGGACCTAGCCCAGGAGTGGCTCTTTTTAGAAGACCACCATATTAAGGGGCCCTTTTAGTCAATATGCAACTCTTGAAGAGTTTAAACATATGACAAGGGAAATACCAAGGCCAGGTATCCATCCACAGACAGCTGTTTCGGGGTATTGCCCCTCAGTGTGGAGTAGTATTTTGGCCTGGTGGGAGCAATGCCTAGTAGACCAACAAGACAAAACTACTTCTCAGTGGGCAATGCACCTAGGATTTCACTGTGTTGAGCGCCTTCGCTGGCTGCCGGCACTGTTTTCTGTCTGGTCTCCCTGAGATCAGTGATTGTTTTGTCTTGTTTATCTCCCACTAGCTATTCCCTCTCCATAGACTATTATGAGCAGCTACTGCTAACTGATCTGTAAATGAGAAGAGAATCTAATTCCCTGAAAAGAGACCTTACCAGTGAACGGAGAGTAAATTAGTGAAGGAGAAGGAGGCTTTTTTTTTATAAAAAAGAGAATTTTGTTTACTTACCGTAAATTCATTTTCTTATAGTTCCGACATGGGAGACCCAGACCATGGGTGTATAGCTTCTGCCTCCGGAGGACACACAAAGTACTACACTAAAAGTGTAGCTCCTCCCTCCGAGCATATACACTCCCCGGATGACAAATCCAACCAGTTTAGTGCAAAAGCTGAAGGAGGACATCCACCCATAAGTAGAGAGAGTAAAACCCGGAATAACCGGAACCTCTGTCTACAACAACAGCCGGTGAAAAACACACGGAACAAGAAAACTGCCAACAGGCAACAGGGAGGGTGCTGGGTCTCCCATGTCGGAACTATAAGAAAAAGAATTTACGGTAAGTAAACAAAATTCTCTTTTTCTTCATCGTTCCTTATGGGAGACCCAGACCATGGGACGTCTCAAAGCAGTCCATGGGTGGGAATAAACAGAAACTGAGAAGTAGGCAAAACCTAACTTCACAAATGGGCGACAGCCGCCCGAAGGATGCGTCTGCCCAAGCTCGCATCTGCCGAAGCATGAGCATGCACTTGGTAGTGCTTCGAAAAGGTGTGCCGACTAGACCAAGTGGCAGCCTGACAGACCTGCTGAGCCGTAGCCTGGTGCCTGAAAGCCCAAGAGGCACCGACAGCTCTGGTCGAGTGCGCCTTAATCCCCGTCGGGGGAGACACCTGAGAACATTGGTAGGCATCGGATATGGCCAACCTAATCCAACGAGCTAGGGTCGGTTTAGAAGCCGAGAGACCCTTGCACTGACCTGTGGTCAGCACAAAAAGAGAGGTGCACCGCCTAAGAACAGCGGTGCGTGACACATAGATCCGGAGCGTCCGCCCCAAATCTAGGGAGAAAGCCCGGAGTCGGACGGAGAACCACCTTGTCTTGGTGAAAAAACCAAAAAGGGTGACTCCTAAGAGAGCACAGTCAAATCAGAGACTCTCCTGAGAGAAGTTATGGCCACCAGAAAGACCACTTTCTGTGAAAGACGAAACAACAAAACCTCCCTAAGAGGCTCAAAGGGGGGTTTCTGTAAGGCCGTGAGGACCAGATTAAGGTCCCAGGGATCCAGAGGCCGCCGGTAAGGCGGAATGATGTGAGATGCGCCCTGCATGAAGGTGCGCACCTGGGCCAGTCGGGCGATACGCCGCTGGAACAACACTGACAGAGCCGAGACCTGTCCCTTGAGGGAATTGAGGGACAGTCCTAGCTGCAGACCGGACTGTAGAAAGGACAGGATGGTCGGCAAGGAAAACGGCCAAGGAGCATGGCCGGAAGAGCGACACCAGGACAGGAAAATTCTCCAAGTCCTGTGGTAAATCCTGGCCGAGGAAGACTTCCGAGCCTGAGTCATAGTGGAGATGACCTCGGAAGGAATGCCTGAAGCCGTAAGGATCCAGGGCTCAAGAGCCACAGAACTCTGGCGGAAAACGGACCCTGTGAGAGAAGGTCTGGGCGGTCCGGGAGATGCCACGGCACCTCTACGGACAGACGGAGCAGGTCTGGGAACCAAGCTCGCCTGGGCCAGTCTGGGCGAAGAGTACGACCCGACGGCCCTCCATTCTGATCTTGCGCAGGACTCTGGGCAAGAGAGCTAGAGGGGGAAACACGTAGGCCAGACGGAACTGGGACCAATCCTGAACCAGCACGTCCGCCGCCAAGGCCTGCGGATCGTGGGAGCGAGCCACGTAAACCGGGACCTTGTTGTTGTGCCGGGATGCCATTAGATCCACTTCCGGAGTGCCCCACTTGCGGCAGATTGACCGGAACACTGCCGGATGCAGGGCCCACTCGCCGCTGTCCACGGTTTGACGGCTGAGATAATCTGCCTCCCAGTTTTCTACGCCTGGGATGTGGACTGCGGATATGGTGGACTTGGAGTCCTCCGTCCACTGAAGGATGCGTTGAATTTCCAACAGGGCTAGGCGGCTGCGAGTCCCGCCCTGATGATTGATGTAGGCAACTGCTGTCGCGTTGTCTGACTGGACTCGAATGTGCTTGCCCGCCGACAGGTGGTGAAAAGCTACGAGAGCTAGGAGCACAGCTCTGATTTCCAGCACATTGATCGAGAGGGCTGATTCGGACGGAGTCCAAGTGCCCTGTGCTCGGTGGTGGAGAAACACTGCTCCCCAGCCGGATAGACTGGCATCCGTGGTGAGAATCACCCAGGACGGGGCCAGAAAGGAGCGTCCCTGGGACAGAGAGAGGGGCCGAAGCCACCACTAAAGAGAGCTCCTGGTCTGTGGCGACAGAGCCACCAGCCTGTGCAAGGAAGAGGTCCGCTTGTCCCAACAGCGGAGAATGTCCAGCTGCAGGGGACGCAGATGGAACTGGCAAAGGGAACCGCTTCCATTGACGCCACCATCTGACCCAGCACCTGCATGAGGTGCCTGATGGAATGACGGCGGAGCCTCAGCAGAGAGCGAACCTCCAGATGAAGGGACTGCTGTTTGACTAAGGGCAGCTTCACAAGTGCCAGCAGAGTCTCGAATTGCATCCCTAGGTACGTAAGTTCCTGGGTCGGGGTCAGAGTGGACTTGCAAGCGTGGCGAGAGTGAGCGAGACACTCCGCTGAGAGTGAGCGAGACACTCCGCTGAGAGTGAGCGAGACACTCCGCTGAGAGTGAGCGAGACACTCCGCTGAGAGTGAGCGAGACACTCCGCTGAGAGTGAGCGAGACACTCCGCTGAGAGTGAGCGAGACACTCCGCTGAGAGTGAGCGAGACACTCCGCTGAGAGTGAGCGAGACACTCCGCTGAGAGTGAGCGAGACACTCCGCTGAGAGTGAGCGAGACACTCCGCTGAGAGTGAGCGAGACACTCCGCTGAGAGTGAGCGAGACACTCCGCTGAGAGTGAGCGAGACACTCCGCTGAGAGTGAGCGAGACACTCCGCTGAGAGTGAGCGAGACACTCCGCTGAGAGTGAGCGAGACACTCCGCTGAGAGTGAGCGAGACACTCCGCTGAGAGTGAGCGAGACACTCCGCTGAGAGTGAGCGAGACACTCCGCTGAGAGTGAGCGAGACACTCCGCTGAGAGTGAGCGAGACACTCCGCTGAGAGTGAGCGAGACACTCCGCTGAGAGTGAGCGAGACACTCCGCTGAGAGTGAGCGAGACACTCCGCTGAGAGTGAGCGAGACACTCCGCTGAGAGTGAGCGAGACACTCCGCTGAGAGTGAGCGAGACACTCCGCTGAGAGTGAGCGAGACACTCCGCTGAGAGTGAGCGAGACACTCCGCTGAGAGTGAGCGAGACACTCCGCTGAGAGTGAGCGAGACACTCCGCTGAGAGTGAGCGAGACACTCCGCTGAGAGTGAGCGAGACACTCCGCTGAGAGTGAGCGAGACACTCCGCTGAGAGTGAGCGAGACACTCCGCTGAGAGTGAGCGAGACACTCCGCTGAGAGTGAGCGAGACACTCCGCTGAGAGTGAGCGAGACACTCCGCTGAGAGTGAGCGAGACACTCCGCTGAGAGTGAGCGAGACACTCCGCTGAGAGTGAGCGAGACACTCCGCTGAGAGTGAGCGAGACACTCCGCTGAGAGTGAGCGAGACACTCCGCTGAGAGTGAGCGAGACACTCCGCTGAGAGTGAGCGAGACACTCCGCTGAGAGTGAGCGAGACACTCCGCTGAGAGTGAGCGAGACACTCCGCTGAGAGTGAGCGAGACACTCCGCTGAGAGTGAGCGAGACACTCCGCTGACAGTCTGCACTGGATGAAGACTTGACTAGAAGGTCGTCCAGGTAAGGAATCACTGCCAACCCTTGGAGGTGCAGAACCGCAACCACTGCTGCCATGACCTTGGTGAATACACGAGGGGCCGTGGCTAACCCGAAGGGGAGAGCCACGAATTGGAAATGTTCCTCTCCGATTACAAAACGTAGCCAACGCTGGTGTGAAACTGCAATTGGCACATGCAGATAGACACCTCTGATGTCGATTGATGCTAAGAAATCTCCTTGGGTCATTGACTGATCGCAGAGATTCCATGCAAAAATGCCGCACCTGAACATGCTTGTTGAGAAGCTTGAGATCCAGGTCGGAAAGCACCGTCCTTTTCGGGGACTAGGAAGAGATTTGAGTAGAAATCTCAGAACCGTTCCCAGTCGGGAACTGGTACAATTACTCCATTGGCCTGCAAGAATGCCACGGCCTGTGAGAAGGCGGCGGCCTTGGAGCAGGGGGGAGTTGACAGAAAAAATCTGTTTGGCGGGCTGGATAGAATTCTATTCTGTAGCCGTGGGAGATGGTAACCCACACCCACTGATCGAAGACGTGTTGAAACCACACGTCGCCCAAGTGGGAGAGCCTGCCACCGACCAAGGACGTTGCTGGCGCGGCCAGATAATCAAGAGGAGGCTCCCTTGGTGGCAGCAGCTCCTGCGGACTTCTGAGGACGCGGCTTCATGCGCCAGTTGGTTTACGGACCTTGGCTGAGTTAGTGGACGAGGCCGAGGGCTTAGAGGACGACCAGTTAGAGGAACGAAAGGAACGAAACCTCGACTGGTTCCTGCCCTGGACAGGTTTCCTGGGTTTGTGGCATGGAAGTACTCTTCCTGCCAAAAAGCTTCCTTAATAATTTCATCCAGTTGATCACCGAATAGACTGGTCCCAGCAAAGAAGGGAATTTTGTTACTTACCGTAAATTCCTTTTCTTCTAGCTCTTATTGGGAGACCCAGACGATTGGGGTATAGCTACTGCCCTCCGGAGGCCACACAAAGCACTACACTAAAAAGTGCAAGGCCCCTCCCCTTCTGGCTATACCCCCCCCCCGTGGTATCACGGGTTCTCCAGTTTTAGTGCCAAAGCAAGAAGGAGGAAGCCAATAACTGGTTTAAACAAATTAACTCCGAATAACGTCGGAGAACTGAAAAACCGTTCAACATGAACAACATGTATACCCGCAAACACCCAAGAAATCCCGAAGGACAACAGGGCGGGTGCTGGGTCTCCCAATAAGAGCTAGAAGAAAAGGAATTTACGGTAAGTAACAAAATTCCCTTCTTCTTCAGCGCTCTATTGGGAGACCCAGACGATTGGGACGTCCAAAAGCTGTCCCTGGGTGGGTAAAGAGATACCTCATGTTAGAGCTGCAAAACAGCCCTCCCCTACGGGGATGTCACTGCCGCCTGCAGGACTCTTCTACCTAAGCTGGCATCCGCCGAAGCATAGGTATGCACCTGATAATGTTTGTTGAAAGTGTGCAGACTCGACCAGGTAGCCGCCTGGCACACCTGTTGAGCCGAAGCCTGGTGTCGTAGCGCCCAGGACGCACCCACGGCTCTGGTTGAATGGGCTTTCAGCCCTGAAAGAACCGGAAGCCCTGCAGAACGGTAGGCTTCAAGAATTGGTTCTTTGATCCATCGAGCCAGGGTGGCTTTAGAAGCCTGCAACCTCTTGCGCGTACCAGCGACAAGGGTATCGGAACGGCGTATGGGCGCCGTGCGGGAAATGTAGATACTGAGTGCTCTCACCAGATCTAGCAAACGTAAATCATTCTCATACCGGTGAACCGGATGAGTGCAAAAGGACGGTAAGGAGATATCCTGATTAAGATGAAACGAGGATACGACCTTAGGGAGAAACTCCGGAATGAGGCGCAGCACTACCTTGTCCTGGTGAAACACCAGGAAGGGAGCCTTGGATGACAGAGCTGCCAGCTCAGACACTCGCCGAAGCGATGTGATCGCAACGAGAAAACGCCACCTTCTGTGACAGGCGAGAAAAGGAAACTTCCTTCAGAGGCTCGAAAGGCGGCTTCTGGAGAGCAACTAGAACCCTGTTCAGAACCCATTGATCTAACGGCCGCTTGTACGGGGGTACGAAATGACAAACCCCCTGCGGGAACGTGCGCACCTTAGAAAGACGTGCTAGACGCTTCTGAAAAAACACGGATAGTGCTGAGACTTGCCCTTTGAGGGGAGTCTAGCGACAAGCCCTTTTCTAACTCCTATTGTAGGAAGGAAAGAAAAGTAGGCAATGCAAATGGCCAGGGAGACACTCCCTGAGTAGAGCACCAGATTAAGAAAATCTTCCACGTTCTGTGGTAGATCTTAGCAGACGTGGGCTTCCTAGCCTGTCTCATGGTGGCAACGACCCCTTGGGATAATCCTGAAGACGCTAGGATCCAGGACACAAAGGCCACACAGTCAGGTTCAGGGCCGCAGAATTCCGATGGAGAAAACGGCCCTTGGGACAGTAAGTCTGGTCGGTCTGGTAGTGACCCCGGTCGGGGCCGACCGTGAAATGCCACAGATCCGGGTACCACGATCTCCTCGGCCAGTCTGGTGCGACGAGTATGACGCGGCTGCAATCGGATCTGATTTTTGCGCAGTACTCTGGGCAAGAGTGCCAGAGGTGGAAATACATATGTGAGCCGGAACTGCGACCAATCTTGCACTAAGGCGTCTGCCGCCAGAGCTCTGTGATCGCGCGATCGTGCCATAAATGCCGGGACCTTGTTGGTGTGCCGAGACGCCATTAGGTCGACGTCCGGCACCCCTCCAGCGGCAACAGATTTCCTGAAACACGTCCGGGTGAAGGGACCATTCCCCCGCGTCCATGCCCTGGCGACTGAGGAAGTCTGCTTCCCAGTTTTCTACGCCCGGGATGTGAACTGCGGATATGGTGGATGCTGTGTCCTCCACCCACATGAGGATTCGCCGGACTTCCTGGAAGGCTTGCCGACTGCGTGTCCCTCCTTGGTGGTTGATGTATGCCACCGCTGTGGAGTTGTCCGACTGGATTCGGATCTGCTCTCTTTCTAGCCACTTCTGGAAAGCTAATAGGGTAAGATACCCTGCCCCGATTTCCAGAACATCGATCTGAAGGGTGGACTCCTGCTGAGTCCACGTCCCCTGAGCCATGTGGCGGAGACAAGCTGCTCCCCACCCTGACAGACTCGTATCTGTCGTGACCACTGCCCAGGATGGGGGCTATGACAATGAGGTGGGAATAAGCCACTATTGCAGAGAGTCCTCGGCCGTCAGGGAAAGGGAGACTTCCCTGTCCAGGGAGGTTGACTGCCCGTCCCTTTGGCGGAGAATGTCCCATTGCCGTTGGCGCAGATGAAACTGCGCAAAGAGAACTGCCTCGATGGCTGCCACCATCTTCCTTAGGAAGTGCATGAGGCGCCTTAAGGGGTGCGACTGGCCTTGACGGAGAGACTGCACCTCTGTCTGCAGTGAACGCTGCTGGTTCAGCGGAAGCTTCACTATTGCTGATAGAGTATGAAACTCCATGCCGAGATACGTTAGTGATTGAGTCGGAGACAGATTTGACCTTGCCAAATTGATGATCCACCCGAAAGTCTGGAGAGTCTCCAGCGTAACATTCAGGCTGCGTTGGCATGCCTCGAGGGAGGGTGCTTTGACGAGTAGATCGTCCAAGTACGGGATCACCGGGTGTCCCTGAGAGTGCAAGACTGCTACCACTGCTGCCATGACCTTGGTGAACACCCGTGGGGCTGTCGCCAGACTGAATGGCAGAGCTACGAACTGAAGATGTTCGTCTCCTATCACAAAACGTAGACAACGTTGGTGCTCCGTAGCAATTGGCACGTGGAGATAGGCATCTTTGATGTCTGTTGAGGCAAGGAAGTCTCCTCGAGACATTGAGGCAATGACGGATCGGAGGGATCCCATCCGGAACCGCCTGGCGTTCGCATGCTCGTTGAGCAGTTTCAGGACTAGAACAGGACGGAAGGAACCGTCCATTTTTGGAGCCACAAAGAGATTGGAGTACAAACCCTCGCCCTCGTTCCTGAGGGGGGACAGGGATCACCACTCCTTCTGCTCTTAGAGCGTCCACCGCCTGCAGCAGGGCATCTGCTCGGTGGAGAGGTGGGGCCGTTCTGAAGAATGGAGTCGGAGGACGAGAACAGAACACTGTCCTGTGCACGTGAGCACAATGTCCGTCACCCACCGGTCTGTGACCTGTGGCAGCTAAATGTCGCCAAAGGCGGGGGAGTCTGCCATCAACCGCGGATGCGGAGAGAGAGAGAGAGAGCTGAGAGTCCTGAGGAGACTGCCTTGGTAGCGGTTCCTCCGACTGCCTTCCTTGGGGCGAGATTGAGCCCGGCCGGAATCTGAGCCCGTCTGAGGTTTTGTAGCCCTTTTGCACGAGGACAATTGGGACCTGCCGGAGCTTGGGAAGGACCGAAACCTCGACTGTACTTTTAGGACAGTATTAACAGGGTAAGTCGCAGTGCAGACATTGCGGGGTTACGGACGCCTCTGCGGTACAGATGTCCCTGCTCAAGGTCAGCTGCGCAAGAACAGCTGAAAAGGTTAGGTTGCCAATACGGCTGTGGATGCCGGAGCAACCGACACGCCGATAGCCTCCTAGACAGATTTCAACCAGAGTCCATCTGTCTGTGAATGGCATCTTTAAGTGAAGCCCCATCTCCAGTGCAACTATGGCTCTAGATGCAAGCCTGGAGATTGGAGAATCCACCTTTGGACCCTGGGTCCAGCGCTGACCACGTCAGGGGAAAAGGGATAACGTGTATCCTAAAAACGTTTGGAGAAGACGCTTATCTGGTAGTAAGCGTGGTGTTCCTGGACTGCTTCTCTGAAGTCAGCGTGGCCAGAAAAAAACTCAATATCTGCGTGAGATACTGAAAAGGAACTTCTCCTGTTCGTCTCCTATCTCCACTGGGGGAGCGGAGGGAGAAAGATCCAACCTTCCATTGATGGACGGTATAGGATCATTCCGTATGGCGTTACCACCCGGTGTATCCGGATTGAGAGCGATGTCAGTATCAAAGCCCTGAAGAGCTGCCTTTTGGTCAAGTAGATTGCCCATGGGTGCAAGTCTCTATATTATGACTACTCCGTCCCTGTCCATGGACAGGGTTGACAGGAGGTTTCTTTGGCCACAACTAGTAGAGCCCCGGCAGACGAAGTGCTAGAGACCCCCGGCAGACGACGTGCTACAGGGGAGCATGCACACAATGGGACGGTGTCATGAACAGCATCCCATGTAGTAAAAACAGCACTGAAATCTGTGTTGCTTTTTTTGCCGCTGCCGACTAGCTATCTAGAAGTATATAGCCAAGATTGGTGACCGTACAGTGCAATGTAACCACTGCACAAGCAATACAAGCAGCATAGAAGCCTGTGCCCTGACACCCCTGCTCTTCTGCTGCTGTATACTAGTCATCTAGGGGAATATAGCCCAGAAGAGTGACCCTACAGTGCAATGTATAGCCTACAAGCACAAGTACAAATGAACACTGCAGCACATGCAATACAAGCAGCATAGAAGCCTGTGCCCTGGCACCCCAGCTCTTCTGCTGCTGTAGACTAGTCATCTCGGGGAATATGGCCCAGAAGAGTGACCATACAGTGCTATGTATAGCATACAAGCACAAGTACAAATGCACACTGCAGCCCATGCAATACAAGCAGCATAGAAAAAAACCTGTGCCCCAGCACCCTTGGTTTTCTGCTGCTGTAGTCTAGCCATTTCATGAGAATATAGCTAAGACTAGCGACTGTACAGTGCAATGTATAGCATATAAGCATAAACACAAATGAACACCTCAGTCGTGCAATCCAAGCAGCCTAGAAAGCCTGTGCCTTAGCACACCTGCTTTCCTGCTGCTGATGTGTCGCTCCCCCAGCGGGCATATAGCGACCTATGCAGTTAAAAACAACACATGTACACACTGCAGTTATATCGTGGTCAGCACTATGTGTGCCGCTTACCGCCCGCCTATAAGCGGGTGTATGATCGCCACCGTCCTGCCTTGGTGCCGAAAGTCCGAGCTCGGACTGCAGTAATGGCTGCCGGCTTCTTCCCCAGCTCATGTGAGGAGGGGCGGGCCGTGGGCGTGCCCCCAAGGCAGAGCGGGAATCCGGCGTCCGACAGTGTGCAGTGAGAGGGCTGGAGCAGGTAAAAAGGCTCCAGCCCTCGGCGCTGCTGATTGCTCAGCGCCTGTCCCCTTCCCTGAGTGACAGGGAGGGGGCGGGAACGAAGCGGCACTAGGCCGCAGAAGCCGGGGACTGGATTTATAAGCGCCGCCGCCGTAAAAGCGCGGTCGGCGCCCAGTCCCCGGCGAACTACAAGTCCCAGCCGCGCCGCCGCTCCCGGAGCGTCCGGCGCGGTAGTTCCCAAAACACAAAGTCACTCAGCAAAGCTGCAGTGACCGTAACCCATTACTGTCCCCGGCGCACTAGCACACCCAGCAAGTCTGGAGTGTGCTGTGCCTGTGTGTACGGGGACACAGAGTACCTGTAATGGTGCAGGGCCATGTCCCTGAACGGTACTCCAGCTCCGTATCCAGCAGGTTCAAATGGGTCTGTGGATGGAGCCCGGCGTCAGAGCTTTGAGGCCAGCAGGATCCCACTTCCTCAGAGCCCCCCAGGGGGATGTGGAAGGAAAGCAGCATGTGGGCTCCAGCCTCCGTACCAGCAATAGGTACCTCAACCTTACAACACCATCAATGGGTGAGAAGGGAGCATGCTGGGGGCCCTATATGGGCCCTCTTTTCTTCCATCCGAAATAGTCAGCAGCTACTGCTGACTAAAATCTGTGGAGCTATGCGTGGATGTCTGACCTCCTTCGCACAAAGCAGAAAACTGGAGAACCCGTGATACCACGGGGGGGGGGTATAGCCAGAAGGGGAGGGGCCTTGCACTTTTTAGTGTAGTGCTTTGTGTGGCCTCCGGAGGGCAGTAGCTATACCCCAATCGTCTGGGTCTCCCAATAGAGCGCTGAAGAAAGGGAGCCCAGCAAGGAACTTCTTAAGAAGCATCTGCCTTCCACTCTCGAAGCCCCAGGAGCCTGCGGATAGCGAGGGAAGTAGCGGAGGCCACCGCAGTGCGGTGACAGTCTCCAGCATGGCAGACATGGCATAGGATGAAAAGACTGAAGCCTGGAAGTTAAGGCAACCATTTCGGGCATAAAGTCCCTGGTGAGGGAATGCATCTCCTCCAGAGAAGCAGAGATGGCTTTGAGAGCCCGCACTGCTGCAAAAGATGGGGAGAACGAGGCCCCTGCCGCCTCATATATAGATCTGGCCAGAAGGTCAACCTGGCGGACAGTGGGATCCTTAGAGAGGTGCCGTCAGCCACTGATACAACTGTCCGGGCTGAAAGTCTAGACACCGGAGGGTCCACCCTTGGTGAATGAGCCCACTCCTTGACCACCTCTGGTGGAAGGGGGAAACAGTCATCAGAACCACGCTTTGGGAAGCGTCTGTCAGGACAGGCTCTGGGCTTGGTCACAGTGGGCTGAAAAACTGGAGTGGTTAAGGAACACACTCCTTGTTCTCTTAAGGTATACTGATGCCTTTCTGCCAGAGGGGGATGCTCCCCTGATACAGGCGGATTGAGGTCCAGTACAAATATAATGGACGCAATCAAAACATTAGCATCTGCGTCACCTTCGGACAGATCAATGGGGTACATGAAGTAGCGTCCGAGACCCTAGTAAAGGCATCCTCCTCGTCCTGCGAGTCAGCTCGTGAATCAGAGCTGCGGGACGAGGAAGGAAAGGGGACCCTGCGTCTCCATTTTAGGAGGACGGGGTCTGAGACCAGATGAAGAATCCTCTGTGAGCTTTGCTGAGCGAGCCATAGCAGCAGAAGCGCCCTGAGAAGGGGGCTGATGCATGCTCAACAGTGTCCGGGACAGCTGTCCCCTGGAGAGAGGGATTCTACCCAAACCGGGGGTTCAGCCACCGGAGCAGCTACTATGTTAGAGCAAGCATCACAATGTGGTTATGTGCTCGGTACAGGCAGTACGAGTCTACATGCAGTGCATATTAAGAACAGCCTTGCAGCCTTGCTCTGATATGAGACATGCTGCAGAAGTGGGGGCTCTGTCCAGAATGACCCCCAGCAGAGTATATAAACAGAGTATATAAGCAGCTGCACAACCGGAGGTTGTGGCTTGCCAGACCGTTTAACATAGAGACATCTCTGTGCCCTCCAGATCCCCCAGCCCAGGCCCCCATTTGTCACAATGTGGTTATGCAGACATTGAGAACGCTGATAAAATGGCGCCGGAGCGAGGAGAGGGGGCGGGGCCTACTCTCAGAGCGGGATCCGGAGGGCAAATGAGGTATACAGGGGAGGGAATCTTTCCTCAGTGAGGAGTGTCCGTTCCCTGTGCTGAACAGCCGCTGGGCGGAGCCGCACTGTCCCTCTGCATGACTGACATGCAGGGGCAGTGAAATCGAAACTAGGCCTCAGGCGAAGTCGGGGCCTAGATTTAAACATGCGGCCAGCGTGCAGGCACCATCGGCGCGGTTCTCCAGTGAAAACTGGAGAACCGGCCGGAAATGTTAACACAGTCATATAACACACTCTCCCCAATATATAAAGTACAAGGGACCCCTGGAAAGACCACTTTCTGTGGTAATAACGTCTCAGTACTTAGCTTGTGAGACGCAGGTGCCAGGTCCCTGGGAGGTGAGCGCTCCGTCCGGCAGGATCCTGAAAGGGCTGCGGATGGAGACCGGTCTCCTGCAAAGCAGTGAGAACCGTGATGGCTCCCACTTCAAGCCAGAGCCTCAAGGGATGGTGAAGGAGCGCGGCATGTGAAGGCTCCAGCCTTGTAAAATCAACCTTAACAGCACCGCCGACACAGTGGGGTGAGAAGGGACATGCCGGGAGTCCAGATTGGACCCGCTTTTCTTCCAAATCTTTGAAATCAAAAATCAAAAATCAAAATTCAGAGAATGCATGTGTGTGTGTGACCTCCTGAACACAAAGCATTGAACTGGTTGGATTTGTCATCCAGGGGGTGTATATGCTCGGAGGGAGGAGCTACACTTTTAGTGTAGTACTTTATGTGTCCTCCGGAGGCAGAAGCTATACACCCATGGTCTGGGTCTCCCATAAGGAACGATGAAGAAATGATATATTCCTTTTCTTCTCTTCACTTGTAATATTAATTTTAAAAAAATTATTCTTTAAATAAAATGAATGTATTTAAAATAAAACGCTCCTAATTAAAGCAAATGATCTGGGAGGCTTTATTTGCAAAGGATGGCATGATAATTCGTCATTAGAACATACTAAGACTAAATAAAACAGAACCGCTAGGAAATAAAAGTTCAAAATAAACCTACCTTGAAATGCTGGTTGTTGTGAGGGTTGATCCTAAAGCAAGAAACAAGGCAGTCGATCATAAGATCCACATCTGCATTCTGGTTTCCGGCTCCTCTAGAGAAAGGTTTGCTGGGATTGAAAAGCAAACTCTGAGAAGGCAAAAGGTACATGTCACGTTGTAAACACCTTATGAGGATCATAAAGTAGTAAATAATTACTATAAATTGCTAGCGATGTCTTAAAAAAAATAAATAAAAAAAATGAACGTAAGGGACAGAAGGATTTTGAAAGAAAAAAAAAAAAACAATATCGTGCTACCCTTATCACAATAGATAAAAAATAGTGTTACAACAGAAATAAAGCAGAACAACTTCATAGTAAAATGCACATATTAGTCTCCTAATAAGAAGGCCTGTTAGTAATAAAGTGTCACTTGTAATAATGTATACACCTGTCAGTTTCTTGTGGAGTACATCAAGGGTGGCAGTAGAAGCTCATGCCTGGTGCCCCCTGCTGAATTAGCACATATGCCCCTCACTGAAAAATGTACCCTTTCCACAATTCCAGGGAAAAAGATGAAGATCACACTGGAAATGGTGAATATATTGCTGTTGGAACACAATTAGGTGCCAGAAATAACCTGTGTTAGTGTGAATAGTAACAACGTGCATACCCTAACCACTAGATGTGCTGGGTGATGCTTGTAAAACAGAATGAGAAGTATTAGATGGAATCTAGTGGCCTATGATTAAGGACGCTCTTTTGCGTCGGAAACGCGTCAGGGTCTTCTAATATGGATGGACTTTTTTAATAATATGTGAAAATAAAGACAGAAATTATTTTACGCTGGATGTGCCGATATTTTTTCCTTCTATTCAAGATATAGTCCACCTGGCAGACTTCATATCGTTGCACTCCCTGAATGTGTGGTGACCTTTTCCATTGGGCGTGTCAAGCTTTCCTTCACCCTGTTTGTTGCTGGTTTCATCTGTACTTGGGTTAAGGCTGTGCAGAGTTGTGCAGCAATTTTGTCTGAGCATTCAGCATGGGTGAATCTCAAGAAAAGCCGACGTCTAGACGTAAGAGAGAAGCTAAGTAGGCACGGTGCTACAAAAAAAAAACAGATTTTTGTGTACTCACCGTAAAATCGTTTTCTCTTAGCCATCATTGGGGGACACAGGATCATGGGTGTTATACACTAAGTAGATGCAAAAGCATAGCTCCTCCTCTGCAGTATACACCCCCTGGCCGGGCCAGGCAGTCTCAGTTTTAGTACACAAGCAGTAGGAGAAAAAAGCAGTAAAAAACTTCTCAACAGAGGAACATGAGAAAAGAAGAGTCAAAACCAAATAAGGTACTGAGAGAACCAAGGCCCCGCAGGGCAACAGGGTGGGTGCTGTGTCCCCCAATGATGGCTAAGAGAAAACGATTTTACGGTGAGTACACAAAAATCCGTTTTTCTCTGACGCCTCATTGGGGGACACAGGACCATGAGACGTCCTAAAGCAGTCCATGGGTGGGAAACATAAAAGAAGACAACACAACCCAAGCTCTGATGAGGTCTAACGAATGCAGAGACCTTTCCACCCTATGAACTGGGTGTGGACAAAATGAAGGCAGAACAATGTCCTCGTTCAAATGAAACGGGGTAAGAACCTTTGGAAGGAAATCCGGAAGGGGGCGCAGAACCACCTTGTCTTGGTGAAAGATCAGGAAAGGCTCGCAGCAAGAGAGTGCTGCTAGCTCCGAAACCAGTCTGATGGACGTAATTGCCACCAGGAATGTTACCTTCCAGGACAGAAGAGCAAGGGAGGATTCCTTGAGGGGTTCAAAGGGAGACCTCTGGAGACCGTCCAGAACAAGGTTGAGGTCCCATGGGTCCAGCGGCCGTTTGTACGGGGGAACTAGATGGGAAACGCCCTGGAGGAAGGTCTTGACTTGCGGTTTTTGAGCCAGGCGGCATTGGTAGAATATTGAGAGCGCTGAGACCTGCCCTTTAAGGGAACTGAGAGCCAACCCCGCTTGCAAGCCAGGCTGTAGAAAGTCGAGAATTCTGGGGATGGCCAGAGGCATAGGCTGGACGTTAGCTTCTCTGCACCATGAAAGGAAGATTTTCCACGTACGGTGATAAATGCGGGATGAAGCAGGCTTTCGGGCGCTGATCATGGTGGAAATGACCGCGGGGGAGAATCCCGCTCTTGTTAATACCCAGGTCTCAATGGCCATGCCGTCAGCTTCAGGGCTCTGGAGTTCTGATGGGAAATGGGCCCTTGGATCAGCAAGTCTGGGATGTCTGGAAGGCGCCACGGTGCGTCTGTGAGCATTTGTACTAATTCGGCGTACCAGGCGCGCCTGGGCCAGTCCGGTGCTATCAGTATCACCGAGACTCCCTCTGCCTTGATCTTCCTGATCACCCACAGCAGCAGGGGTAGAGGTGGAAATATGTAAGGCAGGCGGAAGTGGTGCCAGGAGCAGACTAGAGCATCCGCGCCGATTGACTGCGGGTCGCGTGACCTGGCTATGAACGCGGGTACCTTTGCATTCAACCTTGAGGCCATTAGGTCCACGTCTGGTGTGCCCCAGCGAGTGCAGATGTGTAGAAACACATCTGGGTGGTGAGACCATTCTCTGGCGGCCAGGCCTTGGCGACTTAGAAGAAAGTCTGCTGCCCAGTTCTCTACCGTCGCCCTCAAAAAATAACAAACCTTGAAAGGAAGTGCCTCCTACAGACACTAAGCTAAAACTGAGACTGCCTGGCCCGGCCAGGGGGTGTATACTGCAGAGGAGGAGCTATGCTTTTGCATCTACTTAGTGTCCTCCTATGGATAGGCAGCATAACACCCATGGTCCTGTGTCCCCCAATGAGGCGTCAGAGAAATACAACGCGTTTTGAAGGTCTTCTTTCTTCAGGGAATAGCCTATCTGGCATGAGATTTTACTGCCACTCGATGTACGCCACAAGAAAGTGACCAGTGTATACATTCATATTACAAGTGACACTTAATTATTTATACTTACTTTTATTATTATTATTAATTATTATTATAATTATTAGGTATTCTTATTAAGCTAAAGACACATAGCGAGTAAAATGGAGTGAGTGGAAAGTGATAAAAGAAATCGCATTCCATCCGGACCCATGTTACTCTATGGGGTTGCTCCCATGAGCGATTTTGTTATCAGCCCTAATGATACCGAGAAAATGTGGACTCCGATTCGTTTTCAGTCGCACCCATACAAGCTTATGGGTGCAAGAGAAATACCACACTGCATTTGCATTACAGCGGAGTACAGTGCGATATACGCATCAGCTGACAATAGTGATGGGGAGATTACTCCTTCCCTCTCCTCTGCAGCTGTGATCCGATCGCAGGATCGCATCACAGTATAATGATACTCTGCTTTCACTCGCAGCAGACTAGGAGCCAAGTGTCATGCAAAGCATTCGCAGTAATGCCGATGTGTCCTTAGCCTTAGATGACTAATATGTCCATTTTACTATGAAGCTGTTCTAAATACTGTTTTACTACTGTTGTAACACTTATCTATCAGGATAAAGGCATTGCAGTAATATTTATTATTCATTTTAGCTCTATCACACAGGAGACATCGCATTACCCATAACATCACCCATCCATCCCTGTAGATACCTAAATATAATGTGGTGCACAGTGCACTTCACCAAGCTATAGTTCATTTACTACTTCGTAGGATTTAGAAAAAAACTTTATAAAAAAAAAAAAATTTAATAAACACATTTAGTGGAATAATTGCTTTAACTCCATCCCAACCGTTTTATACTTTCATTTTTTTCCTCCCCCTTCTTAACATAGGCATAACTTTTTTTTTTTCTTCAACGCAGCAATATGAGGACTTGTTTTTTTGCAAAATGACTTACATGGTTCCATAGATTGAGAAAAGACCTAGGTCCATCTAATTCATGGGTCCCCAATTCCAGTCCTCAAGGGCCACCAACAGTGCATGTTTTCAGGATTTCCTTAGTATTGCACATGTGATAATTTAATCACCTGCACAGTTGATGATTCCAACACCCATGTAATGCTAAGGAAATCCTGAAAACATGCACTGTTGGCAGCCCTCGAGGACTGGAGTTGGGGAACCCTGATAATTCAACCTTCCTCCACCAATTATACATTTCATCACTAAATCATTGTTGTACTTTCGAACATTCATTTCACTATTTTCAAAATACTGGAAAGCAGAAAAACGTCGAATTGTAAAAAAAAAAAAAAAGAAGGGAATTTTGTTTACTTACCGTAAATTCCTTTTCTTCTAGCTCCAATTGGGAGACCCAGACAATTGGGTGTATAGCTATTGCCTCCGGAGGCCACACAAAGTATTACACTTAAAAGTGTAAGGCCCCTCCCCTTCTGGCTATACACCCCCAGTGGGATCACTGGCTCACCAGTTTTAGTGCCAAAGCAAGAAGGAGGAAAGCCAATAACTGGTTTAAAGACCAATTCAATCCGAGGAAACATCGGAGAACTGAACCATACCACATGAACAACATGTGTACCCGAAAAAACAGAAAAACCCAGAGAAAACAGGGCGGGTGCTGGGTCTCCCAATTGGAGCTAGAAGAAAAGGAATTTACGGTAAGTAAACAAAATTCCCTTCTTCTTTTTCGCTCCTAATTGGGAGACCCAGACAATTGGGACGTCCAAAAGCAGTCCCTGGGTGGGTAAAAGAATACCTCGTGATAGGGCCGTCAAACAGCCCTTTCCTACAGGTGGGCAATTGCCGCCTGAAGGACTTATCTACCTAGGCTGGCGTCTGCCGAAGCGTAGGTATGCACCTGAAAATGCTTGGTAAAAGTATGCAGACCCAATCAGGTAGGTGCCTGACACACCTGCTGAGCCGTAGCCTGGTGCCGTAATGTCCAGGATGCACCCACGGCTCTGGTAGAATGGGCCTTCGGCCTTGAGAGAACCAGAAGCCCAGTAGAACTGTAGGTTTCAAGAATTGGTTCCTCGATCCCCCGAGCAAGGGTGGATTTGGAAGCTTGCGACTGTTTACGCCGACCAGCGACAAGGACAAAGAGTGCATCCGGGTGGCGCAGGAGCGCCATGCGGGAAGTAGAACCTGAGTGCTCTCACCAGAACCAACAGATGCAAATCTTTCTGAAATTGATGGACTGGACGAGGACACAAAGAAGGTGAGGTGATATCCTGATTGATATGAAAGTGGGATACCACCTTAGGGAGAAATTCCGGAACCGGACGCAGAACTACCCTGTCCTGGTGAAGGACCAGGAAGGGAGTTTGTATGAGAGCGTTGCTAGCTCGGAAACTCTCCTAAGAGACGAGACCGTTACTAGAAGGCCACTTCCCGTGAAAAGCGGGAAGGGAGACATCCTTCAAAGGCTCGAAAGGCGGCATCTGGAGAGCAATTAGAACCTTGTTCAGATCTCAGGGCTCTAACGGCCGCTTGTACGGAGTGCTGAGAAGACAAACTCCCCGTAGGAACGTGCGTACCTGAGGAAGTCGTCGTTTCTGAAAAAAATACAGATAGCGCTGAGTAACTAGGTTACAGGACTCAATGCCACACCATCCGGTTGAGGGCCGTAGAATTCAAATGGAAGAATGGCCCTTGAGACAGCCAGTCTGATTGGTCTGGTAGTGCCCCCGGTTAGCCTACCGTGAGGCACCACAGAACCGAGTACCACAACATCCTCGGCCAATCTGTAGCGACGAGGATGGCGCGGCCGCAGTCGGTCTTGATCTAGCGCAGTACTCTGGGCAACAATGCCAGAGGTGGCACCTAAGGTAGCTGGAACTGCGACCAATGCTGAACTAAGGCGTTTGCCGCCAGAGCTCGATGATTGTGAAACCGTGCCATGAAGCTGGCACATTGTTGTTGTGCCGTGACGCCATTAGATCGACGTCCGGCCTCTGTCAGCGGCGCCAGATCTCCTGAAACCCGTCCGGGTGAGGAGACCATACTCTTTCGGCCACACCTCAGCGACTTAGGAAGTCAGCTTCCTAGTTTCCACACTTGGGATGTGAATTGTGGATATGGTGGATGCCGTGTCTTCCACCCACATCAGAACCTGCCGGACTTCCTGGAAGGCTTGCCGGTTGCGCGTTCTTCCTTGGTGGTTGATGTATGCCACCGCTGTGGAGCTGTCCGACTGAAGTCGGATATGCTTGCTTTCCAGCCGCTGTTGGAAGGTTTGTAGGGCAAGATACACTGCTCTGTGTTCAAGAACATTGATCTGAAGGGTGGACTCTTGCTGAGTCCACGTACCCTGAGCGCTGTAGTGGAGAAAAACTGCTCCCCACCCTGATAGACTCGCGTCTGTCGTAACTATCGCCCAGGATGGGGATAGGAAGGACCTTCTTTTTGACCAAGAGGTGGGAAGAAGCCACCACCGTAGAGATTCCTTGGCCGCCTGAGAAAGAACGACGACTCTGTTGAGGGACGTCGACTCCTCGTCCCATTGGCGGAGAATGTCCCATTGTAGTGGACGCAGTAAAACTGCGCGAAAGGAACTGCCTCCATTGCTACCATCTTACGTAGGAAGTGCATGAGGCGTCTCAATGTGTGCGACTGGTTCTTAAAGAAGAGCTTGCAGCCCGTAGTGAATGCTGTTTGTCTAGCGGAAGCTTCACTATCGCTGAGAGAGTAAGAAACTCTATGCCTAGATATGTTATCGATAGGGTCGGGGTCGGATCTGACTTTAAAAAGTTGATGATCCCCCCAAAACTTTAGAGAGTCTCCAGCGCAACGTTCGGGCAGTGTTGGCATGTTTCCTAAGAGAGTGCCTTGACAAGTAGATCGTCTAAATACGGGATCACAGAGTGACCCTGAGAGTGCAGGACTGTGACTACTGCTGCCCTGACCTTGGCGAAGACCAGTGGGACTGTCGCTAGCCGGAAGGTAGAGCTACGAACAGAAGGTGTTCGTCTCCTATAACGAAGCGTAGAAACGCTAGTGCTCTGGATCAATCGGCACGTGTGGATAAGCATCCTTGATGCCTAATGATGCTAGGAAATATCCTTGGGACCTTGAGGCGATGACATGGCGGAGGGATTCCATCCGGAACCGCCTGGTGTCCACGAGCTTGCTGAGCATTTTTAGATCCAGAACGGGACGGAACGGCCCGTTGTTATAGGTACCGCAAAGAATTTGGGGTAAAAACCGTGACCTTGTTCCTGAAGAGGAACGGGGGTCATCACTCTTTCTGCCTATAGAGTGCACCCTGTTTGCAGAAGAGCAGCGGCTCGGCCGGGAGGTGGAGAAATTCTGAAGAATCGAGTTGGAGGACGAGAAGTGAGCTCTATCCTGTACCCGTGAGACAGAATGTCTCACACTCAATGGTCATTGACCTATGGCAGCTAAATATCGCCAAGGCGGGAGAGCCTGCTACCGACCGAGGCCGCAAGTCATGAGGAAGCCGCCTTGGAAGCGGGTTTTCAGACTGTCGCTTTTTTGGGCGTGACTGAGCCCGCTAAGAATCTGAGCTCCTCTGATCCTTTTGAGTCCACATTGGACGAGGAAAAATGGGACCTGCCCGAGCCTCGAAAAGGCCGAAAACCCCGACTGCCTCTTGCTCTGTTGGGGTTTGTTGTGTCCGGGCTGAGGAAAGGATGAATCCTTACCCCTGGACTGTTTAATGGTTACATTCACCAAACAGTCGGTCAGCAGAAAAAGGCAACTGGTTAGGCAACCTTTTTTTTTTGGAAGCAGAATCTGCCTTCCATTCACTTAACGAGCAGACCAGGCTCTGCTTAAAAACACGGAGTAGCGGAGGCTACCGCCGCACGGTTCGCAGAGTCCAGGACAACCTGAATCGCGTAAGAAACAAATGCAGACATTTGAGAGGTTAAGGATGCCACCTGCGGCACAGATGTACGTGTAACCGTGTCAATCTGTGTAAGACAAGCTGAAATAGCTTGGAGTGCCCCCAAGGGAGAGAATGCCGGAGCCAACAGCAGTTCCATCTCCCACTGCAACTATGGATCTAGCTACAAGCCTGGAGATTGGAGGATGCCGCTTGGGACACTGGGTCCAGTCCCTGACCAAGTCAGGGGACAGGGATAACGTGTATCCTAAGCCGTTTGGAGAAGCGCATATCTGGATAAGCGTGGTGTTCCTGGACTGCCTCTCTGAAGGCAGAGTGGTCCAGAAAAATACGTGAAGCTGACTCCTCCACTGGAGGAGCTGTGAGAAATAACCCACATTCTATAGATGGACGCTATAAGATTATTTACTATGGCGTCACGATCAGGTGTATCCAGATTGAGAGCGGTCTCAGGATCAGAATCCTGAGCCGCTACTTCCGCCTCATTACACAGCGAGTCCTTCTGCTAGGACCCTGATGAAACCGAGGCCGCTCATAGTGAGCCCGCTTAGGCTGTCTGGGACTGACGTCCGTGCAGAGCCGTGACTCTGGGATGCGTGTGACATTCCCGGAGCTGTTAGTTGTTCACACTGAGGGGGGCCATGGATCAATGATTCAACAGTGCCCATATTGTGAGAGACATGTCCGGACTGCTAGGCTTCTAGTATCATAGCCATAGTCTCAGAAAAACTGTCAGTAAATACTGCCGACACCGTCCTCATCCCCTGGCCATTAGTGCATACAATGGGAGTCTATGTAACCTGCCGGCCGTATAGCCGTACATGCTGTACCAGCTGTATAGAAAAACATGTGGTTCTGCACCTTTGTTTTACACAGAGAATATGCTGATAACTCCTCCGCATAATCCAGGAGGGTATATACAACGTGCGACCAAACAGTGCAATGTATATAGTACAAGCATATCTATAAGTGCACTTCTGCACTAGTGGGGTTAGCACCACAGGTGCTGCTTAACGCCTGTTGCAGCGATTGTGTGACTATCAGAATGCCAGGGTCTTCCACACTTGTCTCTGTATCGTACAGAAACTGACACTAATGGCTGCCGGCGTCCTTGTAGAGAAGGAAGCCGTGGGCGTGCCTGAGAAAGTGCGGGAATCCGGATTCACAGTGCACACAGTGAGAGGGGTGGAGTATGCAAAACATACTCCAGCTCTCAGCGCTGCTGTGCTATGCAGCGTCACGCCCCTACCCTGACTGTCAGGGCTGTGGGCGGTAACGAAGGGAGACTAGGCCCAGAAGCCGGGGACTCGAGTTAACAGCGCGGCCGCCGTAAAAGCGCGGGCCGCGCTGAAGTCCCCGGCGCACCACAAGTGCCAGCCGCGCCGCAGTCCCAGCGGCCGGCGCGACCGATTCCTAGAAGTGGCCAGCGTCCCGCCCCTCTCCTGACTGGCAGGTCTGGGGGCGGGAACGAACGGAAGCAGGCCGCAAAAGCCGGGGACTCTAGTTATCAGCGCGGCCGCCGTAAAAGCGCGGGCCGCGCTGAAGTCCCCGGCGCACCACAAGTGCCAGCCGCGCCGCAGTCCCAGCGGCCGGCGCGACCGATTCCTAGAGCCAGCGTCCCGCCCCTCTCCTGACTGGCAGGTCTGGGGGCGGGAACGAACGGAAGCAGGCCGCAAAAGCCGGGGACTCTAGTTATCAGCGCGGCCGCCGTAAAAGCGCAGGCCGCGCTGAAGTCCCCGGCGCACTACAAGTGCCAGCCGCGCCGCAGTCCCAGCGGCCGGCGCGACCAATTCCCATAAGTGAGCCTGCTTCAGCGAAGCTGAATGAGGCCATGGCACAGGCGCCGCAGCGCTGATGTCCCCCGGCGCACTACAACACCCAGCATGCTGCGGTGTGAGCGCCAAATGCACGGGGACACAGAGTACCTTGAGGAAGCAGGGCCATGTCCCTGATGTACTCCGCTCCATCCAGCATCTTCTCCAGGGGCTGTAGATGGAGCACGGTCTCAGTGCCTGGAGACCGGTAAATCCCACTTCACCCAGAGCCCTGTAAAAAGGGATGGGGAAGGAATCAGCATGTGGGCTCCTGCCGCCGTACCCGCAATGGGTACCTCAACCTTACAAACACCTCCGACATACAGTGGGGTGAGAAGGGAGCATGCTGGGAGCCCTTAGTATGGGCCCTCTTTTCTTCCATCCGACATAGTCAGCAGCTGCTGCTGACTAAAAAGTGGAGCTATGCGTGGATGTGTTGCCTCCTTCGCACAAAGCACAAAACTGGTGAGCCAGTGATCCCACTGGGGGTGTATAGCCAGAAGGGGAGGGGCCTTACACTTTTAAGTGTAATACTTTGTGTGGCCTCCGGAGGCAATAGCTATACACCCAATTGTCTGGGTCTCCCAATTAGGAGCGAAAAAGAAAAATGGTTTTATAGCGTTCATTGTGGAGCAAATATATTATAACATGGTTTTCCAGGTCGGTGCAATAATGGCCATACCAAATCGGTTTATTTTATTAGTGTGAAAAATATTGGAAATTAATTTAAGAAAAAAAAAAAAGTTTGTCAATATTTACTAAGATTAGTAATGTTTTCTTCATTCCAGCAATGGAGATATGTCT
The DNA here is from genome assembly GCF_048569485.1 of Anomaloglossus baeobatrachus. Classification (NCBI taxonomy): domain Eukaryota; kingdom Metazoa; phylum Chordata; class Amphibia; order Anura; family Aromobatidae; genus Anomaloglossus; species Anomaloglossus baeobatrachus. The sequence continues at coordinate 526,049,619 of NC_134354.1, forward strand.
GCACTTGTTACTACTGGTGAGCTGATGCTTTTAATTCATACCATTTAGGGCTACAAAGTTTTGATAGTTTGTTATTGCATTTTTTTGTGATGTTAAAGCGACGTATAAAACCCATAATTCTGGCATTTAGCTTTTTCTGCCGTTTACAGAAAATTTCAAACAGGTTAAATCTAATATATAAAGGTGTGTGTGTGTGTGTGTGTGTGTGTGTGTGTGTGTGTGTGTGTGTGTGTGTGTGTGTGTGTCAGTATGGCCGCTAAAGGAATCCACACCGTCTCATTGACAAACACAAAATTTAGCACAGACACCTCATGTGACTCAAGGAGCATCATAAACTATGTTTGGAGGGGAAAATTTAACCCCGCGCTTTTCAGTTATTCGCCAAAAAACCTGTTTACATTGAAGTGAATGAAGTTGGGAGCTACAGGTCATTAATAGGAGCGGTGATTGGTTGCTATAGGCAATGAAGGACATTATTAGTATAAGGGCTTATGTGTGAGTTAATATGATTTTGGTGGAGAAAGACAGAGAAAGAAACAGACAGTCAGGGAGAGAGACAGAGAGCAGACAAAGGGAGACAGACAGGGAGAGAGAGAGCGAGACGCTTAGTTACTATCCCAGGCAACGCCGTGTACTCCAGCAAATTATTTATATATTTGGATAGATTGGACTTTTACAAGTGCTGCAATGTCAAATGAAGGGAATTTTGTTACTTACCGTAAATTCCTTTTCTTCTAGCTCCTATTGGGAGACCCAGACGATTGGGTGTATAGCACTGCCTCCGGAGGCCACACAAAGCATTACACTAAAAAGTGTAAGGCCCCTCCCCTTCTGGCTATACACCCCCAGTGGGATCACTGGCTCACCAGTTTTAGTGCAAAAGCAAGAAGGAGGAAAGCCAATAACTGGTTTAAACAAATTCACTCCGAAGTAACATCGGAGAACTGAAAACCATTCAACATGAACAACATGTGTACCCGAAAAACCACCAAAAATCCCGAAGGACAACAGGGCGGGTGCTGGGTCTCCCAATAGGAGCTAGAAGAAAAGGAATTTACGGTAAGTAACAAAATTCCCTTCTTCTTCGGCGCTCCATTGGGAGACCCAGACGATTGGGACGTCCAAAAGCTGTCCCTGGGTGGGTAAAGAAATACCTCATGTTAGAGCTGCAAAGACAGCCCTCCCCTACGGGGAGGCAACTGCCGCCTGCAGGACTCTTCTACCTAGGCTGGCGTCCGCCGAAGCATAGGTATGCACCTGATAATGTTTGGTGAAAGTGTGCAGACTCGACCAGGTAGCTGCCTGGCACACCTGTTGAGCCGTAGCCTGGTGTCGTAATGCCCAGGACGCACCCACGGCTCTGGTAGAAAGGGCCTTCAGCCCTGATGGAACCGGAAGCCCAGCAGAACGGTAGGGTTCAAGAATTGGTTCCTTGATCCATCGAGCCAGGGTGGCTTTGGAAGCCTGCGACCCTTTGCGCTGACCAGCGACAAGTATAAAGAGTGCATCCGAGCGGCGCAGGGGCGCCGTGCGGGAAAAGTAGATTCTGAGCGCTCTCATCAGATCCAACAAATGCAAATCCAATTCATATCGATGAACTGGATGAGGACGAAAGGAAGGTAAGGAGATATCCTGACTGAGACGAAAGGGGGATACCACCTTAGGGAGAAAACCCGGAATCAGGCGCAGCACTACCTTGTCTTGGTGAAAAACCAGGAAAGGGGCTTTGGATGACCGCGCTGCTAGCTCGGACACTCTCTGAAGAGACGTGACCGTTACCAAAAAAGGCCACTTTCTGTGACAGTCGAGAAAGTGAAAAGACATCCCTCAGAGGCTCAAAGGGCGGCTCCTGGAGAGCAAGTAGTACCCTGTGCAGATCCCATGGGTCTAACGGCCTCTTGTACGGAGGGACAATGTTACCAACCCCCTGCAGGAACGTGCGTACCTGAGGAAGTCGTACTATGCGCTTCTGAAAGAATACAGACAGCGCTGGGACTCGTCCGTTAAGAGAGCCGAGCGACAAACCTTTTCCCAAACCAAATTGTAGGAAGGAAGGAAAAGTAGGCAATGCAAATGTCCAGGGAGACGCTCACTGAGCAGAGCGCTAAGATAAGAATATCTTCCACGTCTTGTGGCAGATCTTGGCAGACGCCGGCTTCCTAGCCCGTCTCATGGTGGCAATGACGTCTGGAGATAATCCTGAAGACGCTAGGATCTCGGACTCGATGGCCACACAGTCAGGATCAGGGCCGTAGAATTCAGTGGAAAAAACGGCCCTTGGGACAGTAAGTCTGGCCGGTCTGAGAGTGCCCACGGTTGGCCGACCGTGAGATGCCACAGATCCGGGAACCACGACCTCCTCGCCAGTCTGGGACGACGAGGATGGCGCGGCGGCAAGCGGAGCTGAGCTTGCGTAGCACTCTGGGCAACAGTGCCAGAGGTAGAACACATAGGGTAGCTGGAACTGCGACCAATCCTGAACTAGGGCGCCTGCCGCCAGAGCACTTTGCTCGTGAGACCGCGCCATGAAAATCGGGACCTTGTTGTTGTGCCGAGACGCCATTAGGTCGACGTCCGGCATCCCCCAGCGGCTACAGATTTCCTGACACCATTCTGGGTGCAGAGGCTATTCCCCTGCGTCCATACCCAGGCGACTGAGGAAGTCTGCTTCCCAATTTCCTACTCCCGGGATGTGAACTGCGGATATGGTGGATGCTCTGTCCCCCACCCCCATCATAATCCGCCGGATTGCCTGGTAGGCTTGGCGATGCGTGTTCCGCCTTGGTGGGCGATGTCTGCCACCGCTGTGGAATTGTCCGACTGAATTCGGATCTGTTTTCCTTCCAGCCACTGCTGGAAGGCTTGCAGGGCAAGATACAACTCCCAGATTTCCAGAACATTGATCTGAAGGATGGACTCCTCTGAAGAGAGTCCTTGACCGTCTGAGAAGGGAAACGTTCCTGTCTAGGGACGTCGACTCCCCAACCCATTGGCAAAGCATGCCCCATTGAAGTGGACGCAGATGAAACTGCGCGAAAGTGACTGCCTCTGCATGAGGCGTCTTAAGGGGTGTGACTGGCCTTGAAGGAGAGACTGCACCCCCGTCTGTAGTGAACGCTGCTTGTCCAGCGGAAGCTTCACTATCGCTGAGGGAGTGTGAACTCCATGCCCAGATATGTCAGCGATTGGGTCGGTGCCCGATGTAACCTTGAAAAGTTGATGATCCACCCGAAACTCTGGAGAGTCTCCAGCGCCACGTTCAGGCTGTGTCGGCATGCCTCTTGAGAGGGTGCCTTGACAAGTGGATCGTCCCAGTAAGGATCACAGAGTGACCCTGAGAGTGCAGGACTGCTCCCACTGCTGCCCTGAACTTGGTGAAAACCCGTAGGGCTGTCGCCAGACCGAAGGGCAGGGCTACGCACTGAAGATGCTCGTCTTCAATAACGAAAACGTAGCAAACGCTGGTGCTCTGGAGCAATCGGCACGTGGAGAAAAGCATCCTGATGTCTATTGATGCTAGGAAAGCTCCTTGCGACATTGAGGCAATGACGGAGCGGAGGTTACATCCGGAACCGCCTGGCCTTCACGTGCTTGGTGAGCAGTTTTAGGTCCAGAACGGAACGGAAAGAGCCACCCCTTTTTTGGCACCCCAATCAGATTGGAGGAAAAACCGTGTCTTGTTCCTGAAGAGGAACAGGGATTACCACTTCTTCTGCCTGCAGAAGAGCATCGGCTCGGTGGTGGGAGGGGGGGGAAGTTCTGAAGAATCGAGTCGGAGGACGAGAACAGAGCTCTATCCTGTACACGTGAGACAAAATGTCTCTCACCCACCGGTCTGTGACCTGTGGCAGCTAAATGTCGCCAAGCGGGAGATTCTGCCACCAACCGCGGATGCGGAGAGAGAGAGCTGAAAGTCATGAGGAGACCGCCTTGGTAGCGGTTCCTCCTGCTGCCTTCCTTGGGCGTGATTGAGCCCGGCCGGAAACTGAGCCCCTCTGAGCCTTTTGAGTCCTTTTGGACGAGGACAATTGGGACCTGCCCGAGCCTGGGAAGGACCAACCTCGACTGTCCCTCCAGGACAGCATTACTAGGGTAAGTCGCAATGCAGACATTGCGAGGTTAAGGACACCACCTGCGGCACAGATGTACATGTGCTCAAGACCAGCTGCGCAAGCCCAGCTGAAATAGGATAGAGTGCCCATACGGCTGCGAATGCCGGAGCAACCGGCACACTGATAGCTTCACAGACAGATTTCAACCAGAGGTCCATCTGTCTGTCAATGGCATCTTTAAGTGAAGTCCCATCTCCACTGCAACTATGGATCTAGCCGCAAGCCTGGAGATTGGGGGATCCACCTTTGGACCCTGGGTCTAGCGCTTTACCACGTCAGGGGAAAGGGATAACGTGTATCCTTAAAACGTTTGGAGAAAACGCTTATCTGGTAAGCGTGGTGTTTCTGAACTGCTTCTCTGAAGTCAGCGTGGCCAGAAAAATACTCAATATACGCATGAGATACTGAAAAAGGATTTCTCCTGCTGTAAAGCTGACTCCTCCACTGGGGGAGCTGAGGGAGCAATATCCAACCTTCCATTGATGGACGCTATAAGATCATTCACTATGGCGTCACCATCCGGTGTATCCGGATTGAGAGCGGTGTCAGGATCAGAGTCCTGAACAGCTACGTCTGCATCATCATACAGAGAGTACTGTGATGAAGTCGAGGGCCGTTCTTAGGGAGCTCGCTTAGGCCGTCTGGGACTGTCGTCTGTGTCAGAGCCTGCATCCTGGGATGCATGGGACCCTCCTGGAGCCATGATTTGTTTCGAAATCAGGGTGGCCAGGGGCATTGAATCAACATTGCCCAAGGTCTGTCTGGACTAAGCGAAAACTGCAACTCCGTCCCTGTCCCTGGACCGGGATCACAGGTGGTTCTTTTGGCCACCTGTAGCAGAGACCCCGTTGAGTAATTGCACACACTGGGGGTCCTGGAACAGTATCGCATGCAGTACAAGCAGCATAGAAAGCCTGTGCCTTGGCACCCATGCTTTTTTTTTTTTTTTTTTTGCTGTTGCTGTCTAGCCATCTAGGAGCATTAGCCAAGAATAGCGACCGTACAGTGCAATGTATAGCATACAAGCATGAAGTACAATAAACACTTCAGCACATGCAGTACAAGGAGCATAGAAAGCCTGTGCCTTGGCACCTTTGCTTTTCAGCTGCCGTTGTCTAGTTATTCAGGAGCATTAGCCAAGAAAAGCGACATACAGTGAATGTATAGCATACAAGCATGAAAATAACCACTGCAGCACATGCAATCCAAGCAGCATTGAAAGCTTGTGCCTTAGCACCCTTGCTTTTCTGCTGCTGTTGTCTAGTCATCAAGGAGCATTAGCCAAGAATAGCGACATGCAGTGAATGTACAAGCATGAAAATAAACTCTGCAGTACATGCAATCCAAGCAGCATTGAAAGCTTGTGCCTTAGCACCATTGCTGTTTGCTGCCGCTGTCTAGCCATCTAGGCGGGTAGACAGCCAAGAATAGCCCTTACAGTGCAATGTAAAGCATACAAGCATAAAGGACACATGACACTGCAGCACATGCAAGACAAGCAGCATATAGAGTCTGTGCTTTAGCACCCCTGATCTTTTGCTGCTGTTTCTAGGTCTGCATCCTGAATAGCGACCGTACAAAAGTACAACAGGACACTTCGGCATTAGTGGGTCAGCACTTTAGTTACCGCTTACCGCCCGCACAAAAGCGGGTGTGTGGCGCCGGAATCCTGTGCTGTAGCTCAGCGCTTGTCTCCGTTTTCCCGCTCTGCGTGCCGGAATGGCTGCCGGCGTCCAGAGGAGGGGGGCGGGCCGAGGGCGTGCCCGAGACAAGAGCGGGAACCCGGCACCCACTGTGTCTAGTGAAGGGGGCTGGAGATGCAAATAAGGCTCCAGCCCTCGGCGCTGCTATAGAACAGCGTCTCTCCCTTTCCCTGAGTGACAGGGTGGGGGCGGGAACGAAGCGGCGCTAGGCCGCAAAAGCCGGGGACTAAAGTTAGAAGCGCCGCCGCCGTAAAAGCGCGGTCGGCGCGTCCCCGGCGCACTACAAGTCGCAGCTGCGCCGCCGCTCCAGGGGCGGTCGGCGCGGCGGACCCACACGTAAAGTCCCCCAGTAATCTGCAGGGATTATAAGCCCAGCGCACAGCGCTACAGTCCCCGGCGCACTAGCACACCCAGCAAGCCTGGAGTGTGCGTGGCCTGCCATACGGGGACACAGAGTACCTGAAAGTTGCAGGGCCTTGTCCCTGAACGGCACTCCCGCTCCACATCCAGCAGGTTCTATGGGTCTGTGGATGGAGCCCGGCCTCAGGGCTTGGTGGCCGGAAAGATCCCACTTCCTCAGAGCCCCTCAGGGGGATGGGGAAGGAAAACAGCATGTGGGCTCCAGCCTCCGTACCAGCAATAGGTACCTCAACCTTACAAACCGCAAGTGGGGTGAGAAGGGAGCATGCTGGGGGCCCTAGTATGGGCCCTCTTTTCTTCCATCCGATATAGTCAGCAGCTACTGCTGACTAAACAGTGGAGCTTATGCATGGATGTGTGCCTCCTTCGCACAAAGCTTGAAAACTGGTGAGCCAGTGATCCCACTGGGGGTGTATAGCCAGAAGGGGAGGGGCCTTACACTTTTTAGTGTAATGCTTTGTGTGGCCTCCGGAGGCAGTGCTATACACCCAATCGTCTGGGTCTCCCAATGGAGCGCCGAAGAAATGCTAATTTTGAAAATATTTATCACTAGCTGTAGTACCCGGGCGTTGCCCTGGATAGTGCCTGTCTCTTTCCTTGCCTGTCTCTTTCCTTGCCTGTCTCTTTCCTTGCCTGTCTCTTTCCATCTCTCTGTCTATATTTGCATCAGTCTGGGGCTCTGTCCCTTTGCCCGTCTGTCCCTTTGCCCGTCTGTCCCTTTGCCCGTCTTTCCCTTTGCCCGTCTGTCCCTTTGCCCGTCTGTCCCTTTGCCCGTCTGTCCCTTTGCCCGTCTTTTTCTGTCTCTCTCTATCCGTCTCACCACCGACATCTTATTACCTCACACAAACTTGTTATACTAACACTTATTTTGTTCCTGTAGCAACCACTGACAGTTGCTATTTATAGCCTGCAGCTGCCACCTCCATTCAGTTTAATGGCTGCAGGATTTTTGTACAGTAACTGGAAAGTGCGGGGTTACATTTTCCCGCCCAAACATAGTCTATGACGTTCCCCGAGTCACATGGAGTGTCTGTGCAAAATTTCGTGATTGTAAATGCAACGGTGCGGATTCCTTTAGCGGACACATGTACACACACACAAATACATACACTGAGCTTTATATATTAGATTTCTAATGGGGGAAAAGGTGCAGAAATCAAATTTTGATATTTTCATTTAAGTCTATATTTTATTTTTACGTTTTTTCAGGGTACTTGAACCTGCAATCAGCCAAATTGCTAACATTATTATCCCACAGTACAAAGCACATAAAAGTCACTTCTGAACATCAGCCATGTGCTGGTCTTCTCAGGAGCTATAACAAGCACACAGCTAGTGCAGACCTCCGGCAGCGATAGCAACCCATGGACGACCCCGATCACAGAAAGGGGAGCGTAGTAAGACATGCCTTTTCCCCTTCTTACGCACAATAAATCATGTTGTCAGAGATTCAGTGCAACAACTACAAGATCTTAGGTCCATGTGTTGGTACTAAAGGCAGATGCAGGCTGAATAACACAGCCAGAGTTTGCCGACAACAAAAAAAGAAGGGGGAGACTAAATATGACAACAGTAGATTTTTGCTTCCTGTCATTACGCTTTTTTTGCACGCCGTAGTTTGATCATGTGAACAATCATTACAAGAGACATTACAATGTGTCGCTGGGTATCCCCAGTTTAAGTCTACACACTCTTAATTTTACACCTACCTTCAAGTCTAGAACTAAAGATTGAACAAGATGAAATATGACTGAATTATCCTCCCAATTCACATATGTGGAAGCCTTGCACAACTTGACACAAGCAATCGCAGCACTTTCAGTCAGTGGTTTTCCTACGCCATGCCCGGTTAAAGCTTTCCTGAGGTTTTCAAGAAACAATTTCTGCAAATAAAGAGTTTTCATTAAAACTAACAAATTAAAGTTTTACAAAAAGAATTACATTTACGGGGAATCAGTTTAATACATAAAGAAATGAGAGATGGTCGGACAATACGCGGAATCAACTTTCCTTTGCTCATGTAGCACAAATATAAGAATACGGCTTCACCCACTTACCTTGTTCATTTTATTTTCTTCTACAACTTCTTTAGAAATATCCTGGATAATTTCAGGACAAAGAACCAGCAGAATTATCTGTAAGGGCCACACGGCTACTTTTCGCTTGTTGCTTTCGGCAAAACTGTCCACCAGATCAAATAACTTCTCTGCACAGTCTGGAGGGGCAGAAAATAACAAAAATGTGTCATTTCCATTAACATTCTCAGTATTCATAAACCTATACTTGTAAATTAAGGTCAGGAAGCGAATTAGACCATCTTTGTATGCCAGTTTCTAAAAACAGACAAATTAGCCTCGTGCACAGCAAATTTTAGAATAGGTAAATCAGAAGATTTGATGACAACTGTGAAAAATAGATGTGTCTTGTGTGTATATTCATTATTCTACAAAGCCTTACCTGCCATATCGGTCTGAGGTCTCTGGTACAATTTGGTAAACTCATCAGGATAATTTTCGACCCAATTCCAGAATGCCTAAAAAAAGCAGGAAACCTGATAAAATTGACTTGTTAACGAGTCCCATCCATTTACTATGACAGTATTGAAATAGTATGTCTTTATTGCATTGACCTATTACAAATCACTTCTTAAAGGGATTCGAATAGTTAATAAATATCAGATTAAGGAGTCTGACACTTGGCACCCAACAATCAAGTATCAGCTCCAGTGGTGGCCATATGTAAACAGTGAATGGCAGTGGTGTACCTAGAATCCATTGGGCCCCGATGCAAAATGTGGACCTGGGCCCCCACCTGCACGTTAGTCAGATGTTTGTAGCATTCTAAATCCTATAAACACATACATATTTCCACACCCTCCCCCATAATGTAATAATGTCTCCCATTCTGTGCTAATGTCACCAATATTAGGCCCTTGTCCCAATCTAGTTCCCTTCCAGCTACAATTTCACCCCTTCTGGGCACATTCTCCAATAGTGTTTACCCATTCTGACATTCTCAAACACATACAAAAAAAACATTTGTGACTATTCGCATGTTCTTCCACTCCCATTAAGTACGATGTCCCCTTCTTTAGCCGGCACAGAGGCTGGCAGCTAACGTCTTCAGAATGTGTGCTATGGGAAACGCATTACATCACTGCTATGCACCGCCTGTGACTGGCACACCAACATCAGCTGTATGCTTTGGTTTGGCTGGCAGCAAGTATTGCAGTGCAGGGACCAGGTGAGTCTCTGCAGCGCAATAAATCTCTGCTAAATGTGCGTCCTTCAGCTAATATATGCACTGGTGTCAGTGGGCCCCCTTCCCACACGGACCCTATTGTACCGTATGCAACCAAAATCACTCCACTCCTGTAATTGGAGTTGAAATATCACAGCTCAGCACAGTGTATAGTGGACGCTGGAAGGAATGGTATCAGACACTCATGTCATGGCACCAATGTCAGATGTACTGTAATATACACTATATGTTCGGCCAGTCTTGTGAAAACCTGCAGGTTCAGACAATTCCAGCCTAACATTGCATTTCCGCATCATAATAAAATACTTCACAAGATAAAACATCCAAAGAAATGATCCTAGCTATAATATTGGCATATATATATACCTTTTCAAGACTGTTGATAACTGCTAGCTGGGCCACCTTCTTCAGCGACTTAAACTTGAAGACTGTCTCTAAAAGAAAATATTAAGGAATCGATTACTAGAGCAGTTTATCTCATTACTGCATAGTCTTATGGGACAAAATAGCACACAATCAGGAATCAATGGCATACCGAGCGCCCATCACACTAACCTTGTAAAAGTCTTTTCAGTTTTGCGCAGTCCACATTGATATACTGTATCAAATCTATATCGTGAACATCAGCATTGTCCTCTGAGCAAACTGTCAGTTCTTGTAGCCTTTAAAGAACAAAGGAGGAAGAAACAAAATGTAACCATGCCATATAATCTTTCCACTCTACTCTCAAGATCACATCTAACAACCTGTGCACTGGACCCGCTCCCATCGCACCTCATCCCCAACATCACCGCAGTCCTCATCCCAACCCTAACTCATCTCTTCAACCTATCAATAAAAACTGGTGTATTCCCTTCATGCTTTAAACATGCCTCTATTACACCCATCCTCAAAAAGCCCTCCCTTAACCCACCCTGTGTCAAGCTATCGCCCCATATCCCTTCTCCCCTATGCCTCAAAACTACTAGAACAGCATGTCCATCTTGAACTGTCCTCATGCCTCTCATCCTGCTCCCTTTTTGACCAGCTACAATCTGGCTTCCGATCGCATCACTCCACTGAAACTGCCCTAACTAAAGTCACTAATGACCTACTGACCGCCAAAGCCAAGCGACACTACTCTATCCTCCTCCTCCTGGACCTGTCCTCTGCCTTCGACACAGTAGACCATTCCCTCCTACTACAGATTCTCTCATCTCTGGGCATCACAGACCTGGCCCTATCTTGGATTTCTTCATACCTAACTGACCGAACTTTCAGCGTCTCCCATTCTCACACCACTTCCTCATCTCGCCCCCTGTCTGTCGGTGTCCCCCAAGGCTCAGTTCTTGGACCCCTGCTGTTCTCCATCTACACCTTCGGCCTGGGACAGCTCATAAAGTCCCACGGCTTCCAGTATCATCTCTATGCCGATGACACACAGATCTACCTCTCTGGACCTGACATTACCTCTCTACTAACCAAAATCCCACAATGTCTGTCTGCTATTTCATCCTTCTCTACGCGATTCCTAAAACTTAACATAGACAAAACAGAGTTCATTGTCTTTCCTCCTCCTCACTCATCTCCTCCAACAAGCCTTTCCATCAAACTTGATGGTTGCTCACTCTCCCTAGTCTCACAAGCTCATTGCCTTGGAGTAACCCTCGACTCTACTCTATCCTTCAAGCCACACATCCAAGCCCTCTTCAACTCATGCCGATTACAACTCAAAAATATCTCCCGGATCCGTGCTTTCCTTAACCAAGAATCAGCAAGAACATTAGTGCATGCCCTCATCTCCCGCCTTGACTACTGCAACCTCCTGCTCTCTGGCCTCCCTTCCAACACTCTTGCACCCCTCCAATCTATCCTAAACTCTGCGGTCCGCTTAATCCACCTCTCCCCTCGCTATTCCCCAGCCTCGCCACTCTGCCAATCCCTTCACTGGCTTCCCGTCGCCCAACGACTCCAGTTTAAAACATTAACCATGACATACAAAGCCATGCACAACCTGTCTCCTCCCTACATCTGTGAACTAGTCTCCCGGTACCTACCTGCACGCAACCTCAGATCCTCACAAGATCTCCTTCTCTGCTCCTCTCTTATCTCCTCTTCCCACAATCGCGTACAAGATTTCTCCCGTGCATCCCCCATACTCTGGAACGCTCTACCTCAGCACATCAGACTCACCTACCGTGGAAAGCTTCAAGAGGAACCTCAAGACCCACCTCTGCCGACAAGCCTACAACCTACAATAGCCCTCAGTCGAGTAGACCACTGCACATCCAGCTCTGTCCTCCCCTATTGTACCATCACCCATTCCCTGTAGACTGTGAGCCCTCGCGGGCAGGGTCCTCTCTCCTCCTATACCAGTCTGTCTTGTACTGTTAATGATTGTTGTACGTATACCCTCTTTCACTTGTAAAGCGCCATGGAATAAATGGCGCTATAATAATAAATAATAATAATAATATAATGCACAAAAGTCCCAAAAACGTAGACCACTGATATCACTCTGTAGTGGTGATTGAATTATAATACCAGACTGGTTGCTTTAAAAGGGTATAGCTTGAAATCATTGTCTTCTCCTGTTAACCATGGTTACCATCAAAGAAATACGTGCAGTCATCATTGCTTTGCATCAAAAAAGCTTTACAGGCAAGTACTTTGCTGCTTGTAAGACTGTCCCTAAATCAACTATTTACTGGATCATCAACATCTTCAAAGAAAAAGGTTCAAGTGCTGTGAAGAAATCTTTAGAGCACCCTAGTAAGTCCAGAAAGTACCAGTACTGTCTCCTACAGAGGATTCAGCTATAGGATTTATTTAACACTAGTGCAGAGCTTGCTCAGCAATAGCAGCAGGCAGGTGTCAGTACATGCGCAGTGAGTCAAAGGCTTTTGAGGCTGGTCTGGTTTCAAGATTTTCATCAAAAAGACACTTCTCGCAAAGAAAAACATCAAGGACAGACTGACATTCTGCAGGAAGGAATTGCCCTGCAGACGACTGGGGTAAAGTTATTTTCTTGTACAACAAAAATGAGATCTGAGGTGTTTACCTGGCAAGAAATCAAACATTCAGCCATTAATCCTTATCCACAAAAGTGCAAGGAACCTGCATGCTGGCGGAACATCAAAGTGAAGGAAGTCCACTATGCAATCCAGGGCTTCTTTACAATTCATAATAGCATAGTTTCTTTACTTCATTCCAAGTAAAATGAACGTGCAAAAAACTGGGGTAGGAGACTAAACACTGCACGCTCTGAACCTTAAACTTTCTTACTCATGGTATGCCATGACACCATGATAAAAATCAGGAGGGAAAAGAGCTCAATAGGGTCTTACCCAGTAACAAGGAATAAATGATACCATGAGTAAGGACATTTAAAGGTTGAAACGCTTAGGTTTTGTTATCTTGCCCCATCTAATCTGTGTATTTTACCGGAAAGAAAAAAAGAAACTTATGAATTAAAAAAAAATAAATAAAATTATGCTGGATTTCATCCACTTTGTAAAGTTTTTTTCACTGCTGAAGCCTTCTTCAGACTGGAAGAATAATTGTCCGGAGAATAAAAGGTGAGCTCTGGGGGCGTGGCTTGCTGATGGCCGAGTGAGCTGCACTTGCTGGGAGCTCTGTCCTGAACTTCCCCCATTAGCCTCTATTAGAGCACATTAACATCTCCCTGCTTATGGGCAGATCCAGGAAAGTCACCCGACACCGAGGTGAGATAAAGCAGACAGTGAGCAGCATGGATCGTTTCCTCAGCCAGAGCACCTCAGCAGCCGTCAGGAACACTAGATCAATGATGGCGTCTGCCTCCCTCATGGAAAACTCACAGCCCCGGGAAAGTCAAACACAGACACAGCAGGAGCCGGGGAAATCACAGCAGGACTTCTCCAGCGAGGAAGACAATGAGGGAGATCTGCCTAATCTACATGAGATAAGTAAATCTATCAAGGCTTTGCCTACAAAAAAAGATTTGGACAGATTTGCTAGCAGGCTTGAGAATACTTATAAGAAAGAGCTGCAGGCACTGAAATCTGAATTCACATACAGGGTAGAGGAAGTGGAGAAGTCCCAGGAAGCCATCACTGCTGAGTTGTCCCTACAAAGGAAAATATTACTTAGCCACTCAGCAAAGATTGATGAGCTCACTTCAGGGCAAGAGGACTTAGAGAACCGCAATCGGCGAAATAATGTCCGTATCCGTGGCATCCCTGAAAGTATTGGCACGCCTGAACTGGAGGCCATGGCACAGAAGCTCTTTGCTCAAATTCTGGGAGAACAAAGCTCTGGGCCGATTGAGTTAGACCGCATACATAGGGCCCTGGGTCCCAAATCCCCTCCAGATTCACGTCCAAGGGACATAATATGTAGAGTCCACTTTTATAAGGTAAAGGACTCCATCATGTCCGCGGTGCGGCAGGCAGGATCCATCAACTACCAGGGGTCCCAGGTCCAGATATTACCGGATCTGGCTAGATGCACTCTGCAGCTGCGAAGAGCATTAAAACCCCTGCTCCAACACCTCCAGGACAGAAACATTCCATATAGATGGGGTTTCCCCTTCCAGCTGACAGCGCATAAGGATGGGAAATCAGCAATCTTTCGCAAACTCGGAGATCTGGCTAAGTTCTTGGGGACTTTCGAGCTTCCTATGGTAGCACTGCCGGATTGGCCCTCAGGCCCCCAACTCCCTGTGGAACCCCCAGTATGGCAGCCAGTCCGTCGCCATGGGAGACAAAGAGGTCCTGACAAGAGCAATCCGACAGGGTAGCGGTCCTGTGTAGCATCCCTGTTTCCAACTGGGGATAACCTTCATGGGCCCTTCCGGCATGATAGCCAATTATCCCTGGAGCCACAGGGGAGGGCCTTACCATGAAACTGCATCAAAGGCATCGTTGCAAGTTACTGTGATTTGTTGAAAGTCTTTCTCCTGTCACCTAATATTGCTTCTTTCCAGACTAGCATTGTGTTATTTCACAGGTGTTATCAGAGGTTCTGACATTGGGTCAAGTACTACTTAAACCTCATAGGAGGAAGCAGTAAACTGTTTGTGTTATACATCCACTTGGACCCTCCACCTGGTGGACCTGGTTTGGAGTGTCTTCCCCTAGCCTTTACTGACTGGACCCTGTGGGGCTGGACCGTCTAGAGGCGAAGATTTGGGCCTTTTGAGAAATAAGCCCGGGAGACCCATGTGATTTTCTTGTTTTTTACAATTACTAGAATCTTGTCCCTGATCTGAACACTTTGCTCACCTACCGGGAATGCTGATTGGGGTCAATGCCTAGAATAATAGCCTGTTATGATGTTTACTTTTCTTTAGATGATAAAGTTTTAGCGGGAGCATATAGTTAGTGCGCTTTATAATGATATATCATATTGTATTAGAGGCGGGGGGTAAGGAACGGACTCGCTGCCGTTCTTGGCTTCCTCTAACCCCCCTTAGTGCAAATGGCAATCCATTGCCATGGAAATTTTGCACCACTTAATACTAGGGTTCCTTACCCACCTTTTAGGTCCTTTGACCTAAACCTTGCTCTTTCTTTTCTCTGTCTTTCTTTCTTCTCTATCCTTCCCTCTCACCTGACTGGACCAGCCCCCAGATACCACATCATGCTTCCAGCTGACCTGCATTATGGATAGTGTCAAGTTTTGCTCCTTCAACGTTAAAGGTTTGAATGTCCCTGAAAAAAGAAAACAGATAGCATATTCCTGTCATAAGCAACGGGTGGCCATCTTGATGCTTCAGGAAACTCACTTTAGGTCAGATGCAATTCCTAAGTGTTCCTCGGCTTACTACCCGATTTGGCACCATAGCTCGAATCCTGATGCTAAGTCTAAGGGGGTTTCCGTGGCATTTCATAGGTCCTTCATACCAGAGGTCTTAGACTCCTGTATCGACCCCAAGGGAAGATATATTTTCTTAAAGCTTTCTTGGAAAACCAATATCTTTGTTATTGCTAACATGTACTTTCCTAACCAGGGGCAGGACAGATTCTGTGCAGACGGGAGGAAAATTCTGGAAGATTTTGCGGACTCCTCTCCGGTGATATTAGGAGGCGATTTTAATCTACCAATGAACCCGGCCCTCGATGTGTCCTCGGGTAAGTCGTCCTATCCGGCCTCAGTCATACAAAGGGTCAAAAAGCACATGCATGGTCTGAGATTGGTGGACATATGGAGGATTCTTCATCCGGACACCAAAGATTACAGCTTCTATTCCTCGGTCCATTCTGTCTATAGCAGAATTGACTCCTTCCACATTTCTCATGCCCTCCTAGACATGACAGTAGAAGCGACCATAGGTAATATAATATGGTCAGACCACGCTCCCATTTACTTATCGATTCAGTTAGGGCCTCGTGTCAAATCAAATTTCACCTGGCGACTGAATGAAAACCTATTACAGGATCAGTTATGCAAAGCGGACCTTACCCAGTCAATTCATAACTTTATTAGAGATCATGAATGTGATACCACTTCTCCTGCAATCCAGTGGGAATCACTGAAATGTGTATTAAGGGGCATTTTGATCTCACATGGTACCCGCCTGAAAAAAGAAAGAGCCATTGAAATAACGCAGTTATCTAACCAGATTGCCTCACTAGAAAGCAAACACAAACGGGACTCATCTCCTACAACCTACGCACAACTCTCTACAACCAGACATAAATTACTAGAGGTATTAGACCAGAAATCCAGGGGCTTAAGAGAACGTCTCAAAAGCCGCTTTTATCAACTGGGAAATAGAAGTGGGAAGCTTCTTGCAAGGGCCCTCCATCCCCGCTCCATGAATACTTACATCCCTTTCATAAAAGACCCAGGAAGTGGTGGTCATTTGCATAGCAACCAGGACATTTTAGCAGGCTTCCGCACATACTACAAGGCGCTTTATGATATTAGGGGACAATCGGGACACATAGCGACATATGGGACTCAAGATGATGTTAAAGCTTACCTGAAATCCCATAATCTCCCTTCCATCTCAAATGATACCTTACTGGAGCTGGAAGAGGACTTCTCCCTGGAGGAGGTCAATGCGGTAGTCTCAGATTTGAAGTCAGGGAAAAGCCCAGGTCCAGACGGGTTCTCAGCGGGTTTCTATAAACAATTTTCAGAACTTCTAAATCCTCTGTTCCTATCGGTCTGTAGATATATATCTGTAGGGGGTGCGTTCCCTCCCCAGGCGTTGATGGCCCACATCACAGTTATACCAAAACCAGGGAAGGACGCATCTCTTTGCTGCAACTATAGACCGATCTCGCTCATAAATCTAGATATCAAGCTTTATTCTAAAATGATATCAAATAGGTTACGAGACCTTCTTCCCAGACTGGTAAATCCAGACCAGGTGGGTTTCGTGCTCAGAAGAGAAGCCAGGGACAACACCCTGAGGACCATCTCCCTGATTGACGGCGCAAGACGTCACAGGATCCCCATGTGCATCCTGTCGGTAGATGCAGAGAAGGCGTTTGACAGGGTGCACTGGGGTTTCATGTTTCAGGTCCTTAAAAACATAGGGTTGGGAGAGCACATGATGAACAGAGTTACAGCACTCTACTCTTCGCCCACAGCACAAATCAAAATAAATGGCTCCCTCTCAGATTCCTTTACAATATGTAATGGAACAAGACAAGGGTGCCCCCTTTCCCCATTATTATATATTCTGACCATGGAACATCTGGCGGTGGCATTGAGGAGCAATATATCAATTAAAGGGGTTACATTTCACAAACAGGACCATAAATTAGCTTTATTCGCAGATGATCTGCTCCTGTACGTTACCTCTCCACTCATTAGTCTACCCAACATAATGGCTGAATTGCGGAGGTTCGGATCTCTGAGTAATTTTAAAATAAATACTCATAAATCCGAAATACTGAATATATCTCTTCCTCCAATGCTGGTGACTCAGCTCAAAGCCTCTCTCCCCTTCAAATGGCAGGTGGATTCATTGACATACCTAGGAATTAAACTGACGGCAGATCCCCTTGACCTCTTTAAATCAAATCACCGCCACATTTCCAGGAAGTTAGAATTAGACCTCAATAACTGGAACAAACTCCAGCTTTCATGGTTTGGGAGGATAAATGCGATCAAAATGGACCTGTTACCGAAGCTGCTTTATTACTTCCAAACCATCCCCTTAGTATTGCCGGCCTCTTTTTTCTCACGTCTGAAATCTAGCATAACCAAATTTGTCTGGGCACATAAACGCCCACGTATTTCCCACAAAATATTGAGTAGATCAAGGGATATGGGAGGAACTGGACTCCCTAATCTCCTTTTGTATAGCTACGCCTCTTTAGGGACGTGCGTTCTGGATCTATTTAACTCAGGTGAAACGAAAAGATGGGTGGAAGCCGAAAGCGCGCAATCTGATGTTGATCCGAAGGTAGTTATTTGGACCAGAGCACCACCCAGCTCCAGCTCTATCACAGTACCCTTTATCACAAAGCAATTGCGGAATTTTATGTCCCGAGGTAATAAATATCTTGACTTGTCCTCCATTCCAGGCCCATTGACACCGGTCCATAGTAATTCAGATTTTCAGGCGGGTTTCCATAGATCAACATTCCTCCATAAAAGGAAGAGTGACCATCCTATTATTCGTGACTTTACCTCAGACACAGGTATTACACCCCTAGATAATTACTCTTCAGATATCACCAAATCTCAAGATATGTGGTTCTTCTTCGAACAGCTGAAAAGTTTTATAGTGTCTATGGCTAGGAGGGTAGACATCTATAGGGCACTCACACCCTTTGAGGCCCTTTGCCTAGCGAAGGATCCTCCAGGCCATACCATTTCGACCTTGTATGACTTGTTTCTCAGATGCAGAGGTGCGAGGGACGGCTTGCCTGGGTACTTTGGGAAATGGGAGAGAGAGTGGGGGAGGTCATTCTCGGCTGAGGAGCGGACCAAAATCCTTCTCTTTATTGGTAAAACTTCGCTGAATGTGATATCACAGGAGAGGTGCTACAAGATCCTATCTAGGTGGTATAGGTGTCCTGTGAGTATCCATGCTGCCTTTCCATCAGCCTCTGATGTGTGCTGGAGATGCCAAAAGGAGAGGGGAACCCTCACTCATATCTGGTGGTCATGTCCCCCAGTGAGATCATTCTGGGAGAGCATTTTCCAGTTACTCAATAAACTCTCCTTGAGGCAGATCCGGCCCACAAAAGAGTTAGCTCTCCTGTCCCTCGGGAATGTTTCTGCTTCAGGGTTTAGGAAAGGTTTATTAAGACATTTTTTAACAGCTGCCAGAAACCTAATTCCAAGATATTGGAAGCAAACTAGAATCCCATCACGGGATGAATTCATAGCAGAGTGCAACGAGATCTTCAGGATGGAGACCTTGATAGGTCAGACACTCGGCAACAAGGACAAAGTTGATGCTACGTGGGCCCCGTGGATCATGTTCAGGGACTCACCGGATATGGGTCTATGGATTCACGGGGGGGCAGGTATGTAGGTAATTTTCCATTCTCTTATTTCTGTACCTATAAGGTTAGCCTTGAAAATGTGGTTTTGATGTAGGAGGGCGCGTCCACTCGGGTGGGAACTCTTTGTACCCTTCCCCTTTCATCTTACTTTCCCACGTTTCTGTTGTCTTTACTGTCTCTAAATTCTTCTTCCACCTCCTCTTCTTTAGCTCTTTTTTTTCAACTTGTTCTTCCTATTTCAAACACATACGAATTGTACTTGTTATTTTTGGTCGCCAGTGGCGCAGGTGTAGTCAAAGAACTGTTGTGTTTTTAGCAGCTAGCTTGGATATATACCCTCAGCCTGCGCGCTGTGCAATTGTTTGATTATCTTCTTCTATTCTAATAAACTTTGATTTGAACAAAAAGGTGAGCTCTTCCGAGTCCTGTGTCATGCTAATGGTAAAGCTTCGGAGGACATTCATGTGTGGGGTTACTTTTCATCTCTGGAGTGGGTCACTCACAACTTTATCTAAGAACACTGCCATGGATGGTATCTAAACATCCAAAAGCAACTTCTCACAACGATCAAGCAGCAATCTGGTGATGAATATTGTTTTTCAAACATGATGGAGACCACGTCACAAGGGAAAAGTGATAATTAGGTGGTTCATGGAACAAAACATTGACATTTTGGGTCCAGGAAACTGAGAAGATCTCAAACCTATTCAAATCCTCAAACCTCTTAACAGTGGATGGACAAACTAAAATACAAAAATTGTTGAGCGAGTAGTTGACTATTTGTGCTCGCTATGCTGTTAGCGAGTACTATTCGCTACTCGCATATTCTTTACGAGTACCAGAAGCAGCGTAAGTCAATGGGAAACACTCGCTAAGTACCGAGTAACCCGAAAGCCGTACTTTTCGTGCGAGTAGCGAATAGTACGGCTTTCGGGTTACTCGCTACTTAATGAGTATTTCCCATTGACTTACATTGCGCCCGCTACTCGTAACGAATATGCGAGTAGAGGACAGTACTCGCCAACAGCATAGTGAGTACGAATAGTTAACTACTCGCTTAACATTAGTTATCAGCCAGGATTTGGCCCATAAGCTGATCTCCAGTGTATCAGGGAGAATTGCAAAAATTTAGAGTCAAAAATGTAAATAATGAGTTATTCCATAAATTTTATGTAGCAATAAAAAATTTAAAAACTTCCTTAAGGCTATGTGCCCACGGGGACATTGTCCTGCGGATATATCCGCAAGACATTCCGCAGGTGCTCCCAGAAATCCGTAACAGAACTTTCTCTGTTTCAATGCTGCGGATATACAGCGGAATGTCGTGCGGATATGGTGCGGGCATTCTGCATTGAGGATACAGTACCATGGCTTCGGCGCTGCATCCTCAATGCAGAACAAGTGCTGCAGTGACCGGGGTGCTCATACTTACCTCCATCATGCAGCACCTCGCTTTCTGGCGGCCGGGTCACTGTCAGGCAGCGTCTGGTTCACTGTGTTGGAGGTGGGCGGGCCTGAACGAGCTCCGGCTGTCACATGACAGGAGCTCGTGCAGGCCCCGCCCACCTCTTCCTTCCTGTACCTGGCTGGATCCACCGCGCTGCTGCCGCTACACCGGACGGAGAAAGTGACTCGGGTCTTTATCAAGGCAGGTAAGTATATGGGACCCTGCGGAGAAATCCGCAACAATAATTGACATGCTGCAGATTTTTCCGCACGAAAATCCGCACGATTTCCGCTGCGGAAAAATCCGCAGCGTGGGCACAGCATTTCCCAAATGCCATAGAAAAGGCTGGGGAGTAGCTGTGCTGCAGATTTCTGGAAAATCCGCGGCTTTTCCGTGAGAAATCCGCGGCAAAACCCGCGCATTTTCTGCAGCGTGGGCACATAGCCTAATGCTTCTAATTATACGTCAGTTCCATAGACACATCTGAGCAGAAGATCTAAAAATACTGAATCAGCAAAGTGAAAACCAAAATTTGTGTCGGTCTAAAAACATTTATCCACAACTGTGCAACAATATAAAAATCCACACCTCCACACAAAAGGATACATATAGAGTATATAGTCAGAAGTTTGGACACACAACTATATATTATAAAAAAATAAGTCAATATAAAAGTGTATTTAGGATAGCTTTGGAACACTGGACTTAGAGGCTTTGAATTTGGACAGCACAAGCCGCCAGGCCGAGGATTGCCTGCAGCAGTCCCGAGCACTCCAAGGTTGGTGTAGCCGCACAGACCGCGCTGGACCAAGGGAAGATGAACATGGAATAGTAAAATCTTAAAACGTGCAACCTGCTTCAAGCAACACAGAAATGTACCATTCCTATCTCAGCAAGTAACAATTCACATCACTTTATATAGTGAGAAAAGGTCCACACCTTGTAGAAATACGACTGAAAACCGCAGTGAAATTATTACAGCTTAACGAAAACAGGACTCCTGATGCAGAAATCCGGAGTTCGGCCGCGTGCTGGTTGCCCTCTCGATGAGTATGGATAAAATGGCAAATCTCAGGTAGCAGCTGCTTAACAAGCAT
The DNA here is from genome assembly GCF_048569485.1 of Anomaloglossus baeobatrachus. NCBI lineage: Eukaryota > Metazoa > Chordata > Amphibia > Anura > Aromobatidae > Anomaloglossus > Anomaloglossus baeobatrachus. Next base: position 526,071,093 of record NC_134354.1, read on the forward strand.
CGTCTCGTCCAATCGCATACAGTCTTTTGGTTGCTGAAAAGAGAAAATGTTTCTTGTGTTGACAGAAATGCATAAAGTGTGAGTTTAAGGAGCTACTAAGACCACGTTGTGTTCAAGGGACATTAGAGTTGAGGAAGTTGATCTGCAGAATCATGTGGATCTACTACCTGCTGGCATTTCAGCACCTCTTCTGATTAGTATGCCTGGGGCGATATCATCTAGGCATTACGCACATATGATGTCACGTCAGGCATAATAATGAGAAGAGGGGCCTAAATTGGGGCACATATAATGTATTGCATGAACTCTCCAGCTAAGTTGCTCGAGTCTCGCATCACATTACCCGGCTCTCCGGACAGGAGCATCTCAGCTGCACAGAAATACATGCAGCCGACCCGCTTCTGTAGAGAGGGCGGCAGGCCGTGCTGCGTGATGCAATGCGAGACGAGACGAGACGAGATGAGCGCGAGTCACCTGCAAGTGTGACTCCAGCCTAAGGGATTAAACTGCTTGGCTGCAACAGGGAGTGAGATGAATACTATACGAGACACCCATTGCTGAAGGTGCACACATATACGGCTCAGGATGGGAAAGGGTTAAACAAGAAAAAGAACTATTTTGTTCCAGTGTAATGCTAGACATCCCTATAATGCTGCATGTTCAAGTCACTGGACAAGGACTGGTAACCTTAATACCGGTGCAGAAATGTTATCTTGTGAATGCAGCCTAGCTCTGTTCATACTAGAAGCAGCACACCTAATAGGGAGAACTGGTTTACATACAAAAACAGATTTTTAATCAGAATAATTAAAATATCTAAAATATTTAATATATTATTATTATATTACCATGTATAATCCAATTCCCCCTGCTATTCTGTGAGCTGCTTTAGTTCTGGAATTTGGTTTCTTTGCAGAATTCCTATATATGCCAGAAATATTCTAGTTCTAAGTTCATACCAAGACCCATGCGCACTTTAGGGGGGCGTGAATCAGCTAGTCAAGGTCCAGATCATTGCAGTATATTGTACTTTATCATGTTTAACTATCACAAGCAGAAAATTACATTCAGCATGGTAGAAATAAAAAGAAACCTCCAGATAAGGCCTTAGAAATCTGGAATCGCAGCATCCTATGAGCAGAAAGACGGAAGGGGAGCCCCGAGGGAAGTTCGTTCAGGGTTATTAAACTAGGAAACACCTGCAAAAGCCATCGATGCCGTCTGGCAATGACAAGATCAGCTGCTTCAGGACGGACAGTGAGAAAACACATTGCACTCTTCCTCCCTCCCTTCCACTCATGAACACAATGCAAGCAAAGGGAAATGTAAAATGCACTCATAGACCTGCTGCATGAGGCCAAATATTCCAGAGGAGGAGGCCCGAACTAAACCACTTTCACTTAATCACATTAAAGGCTAGCCCTGAAATGTAGGATTTATTCTGGAATATCAGCTAGCTTCATATATTCGCAAGGTCACTATTCACATTATGACTGTTTTTACTAGAATTGTTGGCACCAAAAGATATGGCTTATTTAAATACATGCCTTTGTTTTACATGGCGACTCTTTCCCCTAAAGGCCACTTTACACGCAACGACATCGCTAACGAGATGTCGTGGGGTCACGGAATTCGTGACGCACATCCAGCCTCATTAGCGACGTCGTTGCGTGTGAAACGCAGGAATGCCCGTTAATGATTAAAAATACTGACCATAACGTTGATCGTTGATACGTCGTTCTAATCTCAAATATCATTGCTGCTGCAGGTACGATGTTGTTTGTCGTTCCTGCGGCAGCACACATTGCTATGTGTGACACCGCAGGAACGAGGAAGAACATCGTACGTGCGGCCGCCGGCAATGGGGAAGGAAGGAGGTGGGCGGGATGTTACAGCCGCTCATCTCCGCCCCTCCGCTTCTATTGGCCGCCTGCTGTGTGACGCCGCACAAACCGCCCCCTTAGAAAAGAGGCCAGAAAAAGGAAATTCAGCTCACCAATCTGCTGTTCACCGCTGTCTGTCTGGACCCAGCGCACGGAAGGCTTGGCTGCCAAAGATTCAGAAATGAAGAGAAAAGAAGTCCAGCGCAGTCCTCAGATTATGAATTAAATCAATCCAACGTTTATTCGGGTAATTCCATAAAAATTTGTACAAGGCGGTCAGCAGAATAAAAAGATATTAGGACCCCATTGAACTACGCGTTTTAACACAGTCTTAGTCATGTTCCAAGACAGACTGTGTCGAAACGCGTCTGAGGACTGAGCTGGACTTCATTTCTCTTCACTTAGAAAGGAGGCGGTTCGCCGGCAACAGCGATGTCGCTAGGCAGGTAAGTATAGTGTGACGGGTCCTAACGATGTTGTGCGCCACGGGCAGCGATTTGCCTGTGATGCACAACCGACGGGGGCGATGCCGCTAGCGATGTCGCTGCATGTAAAGCCCCCTTAAATCTTGCTTGTTGTGTTTGTGTACATGAGTTCAGAACATCCATGGCCAAATAGTAAAAGCTGGTTTTTTTATCCATGTACAAACGTTTTCAGTAATGGCAGACGTTTTGCACATCGATGTCGTTCATGTCATCATTCCATGTCTGAATTAAAACTTAAGTACTCACCCCAGCAAGACATTTTTCCAGTGTATCCAATATTATCAGCTGAGACAAGTATAAATTCTTTTCGGCAGCTTCTCCATATATCCTCTGTAGGGAACACACATGGAGACAGATGATAAATACAGTGGGGTCTATGCTTACATTGAAGGCTTGTCCTGTCTTAAGATATGGATGACCTACCCTTATGACACACCATTGATAAAAGATCTGTGGGGGTCCGACACGCCACACCTCCACGACCAGCGGATGTAAACCGTGCACAGACCAGCCCCGTTCACAGTGTAATGGCCGAGGACTGTTCCTCAGCTCCTATTACATTCACTAGTAGGTGATCTGCAGCACCTGAGAACGGCCACTACACTGAGCTCTTCTGGCTCTGTCCATGGTTTCCATCTGCTCGTCGTGGGTTTGCAAAGTGTCGAATCCCATATAATTTAATGACAATCTAACTGAAGGGACAACACCATTAAAATGAATAAAAACATTAACAAAAAATATTAGTTTACTACTAGGGATGATCGAATACCTGAAATATTCGGCTTCGTGAATTTCCGACGAATAGGTCGCCGCTATGCGAATATTCGATGCTCAATGTAAGTCTATGGGAAGTAGTTCCGAATAGTTGTTGTTCAGGTTTCCCATAAACTTACATTGCGCACTGAATATTCCCGAATAGTCGAATAGCGGCGACCTATCCGGCAAATATTCGCAAACCGAATATTTGAGGTATTCGATCATCCCTATTTGCTACCCTTTGGGGAGAGAATAGCCATCATACAGACAGAGGCCTTTACTTTTACTCACAAGTCTCACATATATGAAAGTTTCATTCAAACTCACTGGAAAAAAAAAATATATATAAACTACGTAGTTTGCAAAAAATAAAATAAGTATAAAATATAATAATATTTATTCATTTATATAGTGCTATTGATTACACAGAGCTTTACATACAATGGCAACACTGTCCCCATTGGGGCTCACAATCTATATTCCCTATCAGTATGTTTTTTTGGGAAAATGATGTTTTTGCAGCCCATGCATCACATGTACAGTATATGGGACTGGAGCAGTCACAGGGACGGACCTGGACTTATGCCTAGGACAGAGTAAAAGCCACTTCACAAGCCATCACTGCCGTCTTGGCCTCATACTTACCATGTTGTTGACATTTTTTAGGATGTGTGTGAGTCCACTTATGACCAGAGAAAACTTGTACTTGGAAATGTTGATGAGACACTCTTTGTTGTGCTCCATGCTGACTTTGGTGTGTGTATTCTGCTGCCCGGCTTTAATTGGAAGCTGCGGGAAAGAAAAAATATAATTATTATTTTTATTTTTATATAGTGAAAACATCTTCAATAGTGCTTTATATATATCACTAACACTGTCCCCATTGGGGCTCACAATCTAAAAATCAGTATGTCTTTGGAGTGTGGGAGGAAACCGGAGTACCCGGAAGAAACTCACACAAACACGGGGAGAACATAAACTCCTTGCAGATGTTATCCTTGGTGGGATTTGAACCCAAGACCCCAGCGCTGCAATACTGGAATGCTAACCACTGAGCCACCGTGCCGCCCTGTGTTTTATAGGTTTTACTCAAGACAAGTCGCGGACAAGCATACTTGTCACACAAACACCACGCCACATAATTAACCTCTCAAAATTAAAGAAAAAGTTCACACTTGTGTATTCCACACAAAAGGATATGCACACGCACAGTATAAACTGGACCAGTCAGAGCCTTTCCTCTTAAGGTGGCTTTACACACTGCAACATCGCTAGCGACATCGCTGTAACGTCACCGGTTTTGTGACGTTACAGCGACCTCCCCAGCGACATTGCAGTGTGTGAAACTCATCAGCGACCTGGCCCCTGCTGTGAAGTTGTGATCGCTACCAATCGTTCAGGACCATTCTTTGGTCCTTTGTTTCCCGCTGTGCAGCAAAGTTTTAGTGTGTAAAGGGGACTTTACAGCGACTTCGTTAGCGACTTCCCTTTCAAAAAGCTGCTTTACAACGTCCCCAATGACTAGCTAGGTCGTTCTGCAGGTCCGGATCGCTGTTGCGTCGTTGGCCAGGTCTGCCTGTTTGACAGCTCACCAGAGACTTTGTAGCGATCCCGGCCAGGTTGGGATCGCTGGTGGGATCGCTAGAAAGTCTCAGTGTGTAAAGGGGCCTTTAGTCTGAAGGGGTCCGAGTTCTTAAAGAACCGGTCACAGATGGACAAACACACCATGTTCTTAAACAGGATGACACTTTAGGAAACTTTTTGATTGTTTCCCGAGTGCTGTTTTGGCACTAAAAGGTGCTTTACACGCTGCGACATTGCTAGCGATCTCGCTAGCGATGTAACACGCCAGATCGCACATACGATTTGCCGAGATCGCACATGTGACCAGAGCTACAATAAATGACCTATGTGCGATCTTGGCAAATCTTATCTGCGATCTGGCGTGTCATATCGCTAACGAGATCGCTAGCGATGTCGCAGCGTGTAAAGCACCCTTTACTGTGATCTTTCAATGTTTTTCCATTTATGGCGGTTACTTCTTTACTGGATGCTTTTGGTCTATTTTGTAGTGGTTGTTTTGTTTTTAAACTTAATAATTAATGTGAATTCATGGACAAAAGGTTTGTTACTGACAAAAATGTTGGTTTTCACTAAATTTGCTAATTCAGTGTTTTTAGATTCTTTGGCTAGACGTGTCTATGGTTACAGAAATACAATTAGAAGTATTTAGGAAGGTTTTACACTTTTATTGACAATGGTAATGCACCCCCAGACCATTCAGGCTCGGGGTTATTTCTCCTCCATGGAGTGGGCTCAATCACAGATTTGCCTAAGAACACAGCCATCTAATCATCATTGAGCAACGTCTCCCAAGGATCCAGGAGCAATGTGGTGATGAACAATGCTTTTGCAGCATGATGGCGACCAAAGTGTTAACTAAGTGGCGGGGTGAGCAACAGACTGAAATTTTGGGTCCATGACCAGGAAACTCCCCAGATCTCAATCCCATTCTGAACCTCATAGTGAATCCTCAGAAAAGCGATGACATAAAAACACAGTAATCGTGATAAACTCTGAGCAGTGATTAGATAAGAATGGGTTGTCACCAGTCAGGATTGGGCCAAGAAGCTGACATTCAGCAAGTCAGTTGAAGGGGGTGTAAGGCTCGGCCGCCCCAGAATGGTGTGTAAAATGTAATGTTTAAAGGTTATGTTCTGGTGTAATATGTTTAAGCGGCCACTAGGTGGCCACCGTGTGTAAGCTGCTTCCCTGGTACTCCCGCTAGAGGGAGCTAGTGAAGGGGAGGGGCTTATTTTGAAAAAGAACGGTGAAGTAGTAAGTAAAGCCGGTTTCAGACGTCCGTGTTTAATCAGGTAGCAGTTACACGCATGGTTATGGTCATGCGTGTGTCACACGTGTCATCAGTGTTTGCATACGTGACAGGTACCACAGAAAACACGAGTCTGTGAAATAAAAAGATTCTCCATATTTACCTGCTTTCTTTGGCTCTGCTGCCTCCCGCTCCTGACCGCCACTCATTATATTTATCGATTATTCAGCGCACTCAGGACCTGGAGGCCAAAGCAGCGCTGGGGACTGTGCTTGTGTCACAAGCACAGTGACATCCAGGAGATCGTTGGAGTTCCCAATGAACTCTAATGACATCCCCGCGACACAGCTTCACAGGATTATCAGAGTTCATTGGAAACTGTGATGAGTCCCCGATGCTGTCCCCATGATGCTACGGCTTCCAGGTCCTCACTACACACACACATATGTATACACTCATAGACACACATGGATACACCGAGCACATACACACACATAACGCACATACATGTATACACTGAACCCAACCGTCCCGGATTCTGCGGGACTTGCACGATTTATCAGGTCTGTCCCGCACTCCCGCGGCTCACAGCTGATGTTCCGGCTCCTCCCCTCAGTGGAGTGGAGTGAATAAATTAAATTATCATCGGCTCTGGATTTTCGGGGCGGCCGGGACTCGAACTCGTGGAACTGTGAGTTCATTGTTTCAAAGGCAGCAGCTTTACCACTGAGCTACTGCCTGTATTGAAAGCAATAGGAAGATTTTGTTATCTTGACCTCTATACTGCAGGTGAGACACCAGAAGCAGGTTATTCAGCTGCAAAGATGGATGGAGGGAGGGATGAATGGAGGGATGAATGGAGGGATAGAGGGAGGGATGGATGGAGGGATGGATGGAGGGATAGAGGCAGGGATGGATGGATGATAGAGGGATGAATGAAGGGATAGAAGGAGGGATGAATGAAGGGATAGAAGGAGGGATGAATGGAGGGATAGAGGGATGAATGGAGGGATAGAGGGAGGGATGAATGAAGGGATAGAGGCAGGGATCGATGGATGATGGAGTCATGAATGGAGGGATAGAGGGAGGGATGGATGGATGATAGAGGGATGAATGGAGGGATAGAGGGAGGGATGGATGGATGATAGAGGGATGAATGGAGGGATGAATGGAGGGATGGATGGATGATAGAGGGATGAATGGAGGGATGAATGGAGGGATGAATGGAGGGATGAATGGAGGGATGAATGGAGGGATGAATGGAGGGATGAATGGAGGGATGAATGGAGGGATAGAAGGAGGGATGAATGGAGGGATAGAAGGAGGGATGAATGGAGGGATAGAGGGATGAATGGAGGGATAGAGGGATGAATGGAGGGATAGAGGGATGAATGGAGGGATAGAGGGATGAATGGAGGGATAGAGGGATGAATGGAGGGATAGAGGGATGAAAGGAGGGATAGAGGGAGGGATGGATGGATGATAGAGGGATGAATGGAGGGATAGAGGGAGGGATGGATGATAGAGGGATGAATGGAGGGATAGAGGGAGGGATAGAGGGAGGGATGGATGGATGATAGAGGGATGAATGGAGGGATAGAGGGAGGGATGAATGGAGGGATAGAGGGAGGGATGAATGGAGGGATGGATGGATGAATGGAGGGATGGATGGATGAATGGAGGGATAGAAGGAGGGATGAATGGAGGGATAGAGGGATGAATGGAGGGATAGAGGGATGAATGGAGGGATAGAGGGATGAATGGAGGGATAGAGGGATGAATGGAGGGATAGAGGGATGAATGGAGGGATAGAGGGATGAAAGGAGGGATAGAGGGAGGGATGGATGGATGATAGAGGGATGAATGGAGGGATAGAGGGAGGGATGGATGATAGAGGGATGAATGGAGGGATAGAGGGAGGGATAGAGGGAGGGATGAATGGAGGGATGGATGGATGAATGGAGGGATGGATGGATGAATGGAGGGATGAATGGAGGGATAGAGGGAGGGATGAATGGAGGGATAGAGGGAGGGATGAATGGAGGGATGGATGGATGAATGGAGGGATGGATGGATGAATGGAGGGATGAATGGAGAGATAGAGGGAGGGATAGAGGGAGGGATGGATGATAGTGGGATGGATGGATGATGGATGGATGATAGAGGGATGGATGATAGAGGGATATATAGATACACAACAGATAATAGAAAGATAGAGATAGAATCATAGATAGATAGAGGGATAGAATCATACATAGCTAGAATCATAGATAGGTAGAGATAGAATCATAGATAGAGGGATAGAGAGAGATAGATAGATAGATAGATAGATAGATAGATAGATAGATAGATAGATAGATAGATACTGTATCTCAATGTTGGTGAAAGAGTCAGATTCATTTGTTCCCATAAAACTACTATAAAGAAATGAGGAAAAAAATACAAATACAATTTTTGCTTTTTTTTTTTTATCTTCACCACTTTGGATTCAAACCAGCAACGTTCAAAACTTGTGTCCAGCAGCCTCCTCTCCTGGCTTTCCTAGCTGCTCTAGCTGTTGAGCCACTAGGATTGATGATGTCAGAGGGAGGATTTCACATAAATGAACCTACAATGCAGCCTCTTAGGCTGCTTTCACACCTCCGGTTTCTGCAATGCGGCACAATCCGGCACTTTGCAGGAAAATCGCAACCGTTTTTTTTTGCTGCTGGTTGCGTTTTTTCTGCATAGACTTTAATTAGTGCCGCATTGTGCCACATGGGCTCCCGTTCGGTCCGGTTTTTGCCGCATGCGGCAGATTTAGCCGATGCGGCGGCCGGATGGAACGTTGCCTGGCACGTTTTTTCGTGCGACAAAAAAAAAACGCATCGTGCCGCATTCGGCAGATGCGGCGCATTTTTCAATGCATGCCTATGGTGGCCGGATGCGATGCGGCAATAACCGCATCCGGCCGCCGCATGCGGTTTTTGCCACTGCGCATGCTCAGTAGCATGCCGCAAGCGGCAAAAACCGGACTGGCCGCAAAGGAAAAACTTATGCAAAGGATGCGGTGTTTTCACCACATCCGTTGCATAGCTTGCACAGCCGGATTGAGCCGCAGAGCTCAAGCCGGATGTGTGAAAGCAGTCTTACACAGCAGATTACACAGGACACAGCTACATTGTACAGAGCAGTATCTCTATGTCCTGTATTCTAGAGGGAGAGGAAAAGAGGATTTTTTTTTCTTCTAATAAAGTTACTAAAAATAATAAAAAAAAATAGATGTAATTTTATTGCACTTTTTTATAAAATAATAAACATCACAAATCAGCAAATAACATGGACATATTTGGTGTCCCTGTAATCGTAATGACCTGAACAACACAGCGATCAGATTATTTATGGGGATCGGTAAATGGCGGGGAAAAAGAAGGGAATTTTGTTTACTTACCGTAAATTCCTTTTCTTCTAGCTCCAATTGGGAGACCCAGACAATTGGGGTGTATAGCTACTGCCTCCGGAGGCCGCACAAAGTACTACACTTAAAAGTGTAAGGCCCCTCCCCTTCTGGCTATACACCCCCCCGTGGGAGCACGGGTCCCTCAGTTTTAGTGCAAAAGCAAGAAGGAGGAAAGCCAATAACTGTTTCAAAAACAAATTCAATCCGATAAACAATATCTGAGAACGTAACTTATCAACATGAACAACATGTGCACCCGAAAAACAAATACCCTAAGAAAAAACAGGGCGGGTGCTGGGTCTCCCAATTGGAGCTAGAAGAAAAGGAATTTACGGTAAGTAAACAAAATTCCCTTCTTTTTCACTCCTAATTGGGAGACCCAGACAATTGGGACGTCCAAAAGCAGTCCCTGGGTGGGTAAAAGAATACCTCGTGATCCGGCTGTCAGGCAGCCCTTTCTTACAGGTGGGCCACCGCCGCCTGCAGGACTTGTCTACCTAGGCTGGCATCCGCCGAAGCGTAGGTATGCACCTGATAATGCTTGGTAAAAGTGTGCAGACTCGACCAGGTAGCCGCCTGGCACACCTGCTGAGCCGTAGCCTGATGCCGTAATGCCCAGGACGCACCCACGGCTCTGGTAGAATGGGCCTTCAGTCCAGAAGGAGTCGGAAGCCCAGCAGAACGGTAGGCGTGAAGAATTGGTTCCTTGATCCACCGCGCAAGGGTGGATTTGGAAGCTTGCGACCCTTTATGCTGACCAGCGACCAGGATAAAGAGTGCATCCGAACGGCGCAGAGGCGCCGTGCGGGAAATGTAGATCCTGAGTGCTCTCACCAGGTCCAACAGATGCAAACCCTTTTCAAATTGGTGAACTGGATGCGGACACAAAGATGGTAAAGTGATATCCTGATTGAGATGAAAGGAAGATACCACCTTGGGAAGAAACTCTGGAATTGGACGCAGTACTACCTTGTCTTGGTGAAACACCAGGAAGGGAGATTTGCAAGATAACGCCGCCAGCTCTGACACTCTCCGAAGAGACGTGACCGCCACCAGAAAAGCCACTTTCTGTGAAAGCCGAGAAAAGGAAATCTCCTTCATAGGCTCGAAAGGTGGCTTCTGGAGAGCAATTAGAACCTTGTTCAGATCCCAGGGTTCCAATGGCCGCTTGTAAGGGGGAACGATATGACAAACCCCTTGCAGGAACGTGCGTACCTTAGGAAGTCGCGCCAGGCGCTTCTGAAAGAATACGGATAGCGCAGAGACTTGTCCTTTAAGGGAGCTAAGCGACAAACCTTTTTCCAACCCAGACTGCAGGAAGGAAAGAAAAATAGGCAATGCAAATGGCCAGGGAGAAACTCCCTGAGCAGAGCACCAAGATAAGAATATCTTCCACGTTCTGTGGTAGATCTTGGCGGAGGATGGTTTCCTAGCCTGTCTCATGGTGGCAACAACATCATGAGATAAACCTGAGGTCCCTAGGATCCAGGACTCAATGGCCACACAGTCAGGTTCAGGGCCGCAGAATTCAGATGGAAAAACGGCCCTTGAGACAGCAAGTCTGGACGGCCTGGTAGCGCCCACGGTTGTCCTACCGTGAGATGCCACAGATCCGGGTACCACGACCTCCTTGGCCAGTCTGGAGCGACGAGAATGGCGCAACGGCAATCGGACCTGATTTTGCGGAGCACTCTGGGCAACAATGCCAGAGGTGGGAACACATAAGGTAGTCGGAACTGCGACCAATCCTGAACTAAGGCGTCTGCCGCCAGAGCTCGGTGATCGTGAGACCGTGCCATGAAAACCGGGACCTTGTTGTTGTGCCGTGACGCCATCAGGTCGACGTCCGGCATCCCCCAGCGGCGACAGATCTCCTGAAACACGTCCGGGTGAAGGGACCATTCCCCTGCGTCCATGCCCTGGCGACTGAGAAAGTCTGCTTCCCAGTTTTCCACGCCTGGGATGTGAACTGCGGATATGGTGGATTCTGTGTTTTCCACCCACGTCAGAATCCGCCGGACTTCTTGAAAGGCTTGTCGACTGCGTGTTCCCCCTTGGTGGTTGATGTACGCCACCGCTGTGGAATTGTCCGACTGAATCCGGATCTGCTTGCCCTCCAGCCACTGTTGGAAGGCTCGCAGAGCAAGATAGACTGCTCTGATTTCCAGAACATTGATCTGAAGGGTGGACTCTCTCTGAGTCCACGTACCCTGAGCCCTGTGGTGAAGAAACACTGCTCCCCACCCTGATAGGCTCGCATCTGTCGTGACCACCGCCCAGGATGGGGGTAGGAACGACTTTCCTTTTGACAATGAGGTGGGAAGAAGCCACCATCGGAGAGAGTCCTTGGCTGCCTGAGAGAGGGAGACATCCCTGTCGAGGGACGTCGACTTCCCGTCCCATTGGCGGAGAATGTCCCATTGTAGAGGGCGCAGATGAAACTGCGCGAAAGGGACTGCTTCCATTGCTGCCACCATTTTCCCTAGGAAATGCATGAGGCGTCTCAAGGAGTGGGACTGGTTCTGCAGGAGAGATTGCACCCCTGTCTGCAGAGAGCACTGCTTGTCCAGTGGAAGCTTCACTATCGCTGAGAGAGTATGAAACTCCATGCCAAGATATGTTAGTGATTGGGTCGGGGTTAGATTTGACTTTGAAAAGTTGATAATCCACCCGAAACTCTGGAGAGTCTTCAGTGCCACGTTCAGACTGTGTTGGCATGCCTCTTGAGAGGGTGCCTTTATAAGTAGATCGTCCAAATACGGGATCACGGAGTGACCCTGCGAGTCCAGGACAGCTACTACTGCTGCCATGACCTTGGTGAAGACCCGAGGGGCTGTTGCCAGCCCGAAAGGTAACGCTACGAACTGCAGGTGTTCGCTTTCTATAACGAAGCGTAGAAAACGCTGATGCTCTGGCGCAATCGGCACGTGAAGATAAGCATCTTTGATGTCTATTGATGCTAAGAAATCTCCTTGAGACATTGAGGCTATGACGGAGCGTAGAGATTCCATCCGGAACCTCCTGGTTTTTACGTGTTTGTTGAGCAACTTTAGATCCAGGACGGGCCGAAAGGACCCGTCCTTCTTTGGCACCACAAACAGATTGGAGTAAAAACCGTGACCTTGTTCCTGAAGAGGAACGGAAGTCACCACTCCTTCCGCCTTTAGAGCGGCCACCGCCTGCAGCAGAGCATCGGCTCGGTCGGGCGGTGGGGAAGTTCTGAAGAAACGAGTTGGAGGACGAGAGCTGAACTCTATCCTGTACCCGTGAGACAGAATGTCCCTCCCCCAACGGTCTTTGACCTGTGACAGCCAAATGTCGCCAAAGCGGGAGAGCCTGCCACCGACCGAGGATGCGGAGAGAGGAGGCTGAAAGTCATGAGGAAGCCGTCTTGGTAACGGTTCTTCCTGCTGTCTTTTTTGGGAGTGACTGAGTCCGCCAAGAATCTGAGCCTCTCTGATCCTTTTGAGTCCTTTTGGACGAGGAGAATTGGGACCTGCCTGAGCCTCGAAAGGACCGAAAACCAGACTGACCCCTCCTTTGTTGGGGCTTGTTTTGTCTGTGTTGAGGTAAGGATGAGTCCTTACCCTTGGAGTGTTCAACGATTTCATCCAAACGCTCCCCAAACAATCGGTCACGAGAAAAAGGCAAACTGGTTAAGCACTTCTTGGAAGCAGAATCTGCCTTCCATTCTCTCAACCACAGGGCTCTGCGCAAAACCACGGAGTTGGCTGACGCCACCGCCGTACGGCTCGTAGAGTCCAGGACAGCATTAATCGCGTAAGACGCGAATGCAGACATTTGAGAGGTCAATGGTGCCACCTGCGGGGCAGATGTACGTGTGACCGAGTCGACTTGTATAAGCCCAGCTGAAATAGCTTGGAGTGCCCATACGGCTGCGAAAGCTGGCGCCAACGACGCTCCAATAGCTTCATAGATGGATTTCAGCCAGAGCTCCATCTGCCTGTCAGTGGCATCTTTAAGTGCCGCTCCATCTTCTACTGCAACTAAAGATCTAGCTGCAAGCCTGGAGATTGGAGGGTCCACCTTGGGACACTGGGTCCAACCCTTGACCACGTCAGGGGGAAAAGGATAGCGTGTATCTTTAAGCCGTTTAGAAAACCGCTTCTCAGGATAAGCGTGGTGTTTCTGGATTGCATCTCTAAAGTCAGAGTGGTCCAGAAAAGTGCTTAATTTACGCTTGGGATATCTGAAATGGAATTTCTCCTGCTGTGAAGCTGCCTCCTCCGCAGGAGGAGCTGGCGGAGAAATATCTAACATCCTATTGATGGACGCTATAAGATCATTCACTATGGCGTCACCATCCGGTGTATCCAGATTGAGAGCGGTCCCAGGATCAGAATCTTGATCAGTTACATCCGCCTCATCACCCATAGATTCGTCCCGCTGGGATCCTGACCAGTGAGACGAAGTTGAGGGCCCCTCATAACGAGCCCGCTTAGGTTGTCTGGGACTGTCGTCCGAGTCAGAATCGTCACCCTGGGGTGCATGTGACACCCCCGGAGCTTGGAAGTGTTCCAGCTGAGGGGGACCAGGGAGCAATGATGCCACAGTGTCCATGGTCTGAGTTACTGGTCTAGACTGCAATGTTTCAAGAATCTTTGACATGGTCATAGACAATCTGTCAGCAAAAGCTGCAAACTCCGTTCCTGTCACCTGGACAGCATTCACAGGTGGTACACCCTGGGTCACGTCCAGCAGAGGCCCCGGCTGTGCAAGTTGCACAGGGGCCGAGCACTGCACACAATGGGGGTCAGTGGAACCTGACAGTAGAGCAGCCCCACATGCGGTACAGGCAGCATATAATGTCTGTGCCTTGGCACCCTTGCGTTTTGCGGACGACATGCTGTTGCCTCCTTGTAATCTAGGAGGGTATATAGCCGAGAATCACCAGCGACCGTACAGTACAAAGTATTTGCAAACACAAAATACTCAGTATACAAACGGCACAAGTGGGGGTGAGCCCTTGAGGCTGCTTACCGCCCGCTGAACAGCGGGTATGAGGCCGTAGAATCCCGTGTCTGGGTCTCCCCGTCTCCCCTCTGCAGCTCAGCGTGCAGGCAGGAATGGCTGCCGGCGTTCTGTGAAGAGGGGCGGACCGTGGGCGTGCCACAAACAAAGTGCGGGAAACTGCGTCCTACTGTGCCTGGTGTGAGGGCTGGAGTATGTAAAAAAGACTCCAGCCCTCAGCGCTGATGCTCTGTACAGCGTCCCGCCCTCCTCCTGACTGGCAGGTGCGGAGGCGGGAACGAACGAACTAGGCCGCAAAAGCCGGGGACTGTAGTAATAAGCGCGGCCGTGATATATGCACGGTCAGCGCGGAAGTCCCCGGCGCACCACAAGTCCCAGCCGCGTCGCAGTCCCAGCGGCCGGCGCGACCGTTCTCCCTGAGTCTACCCACTCAGCTAAGCTGAAGTGAGGAAATGGCACAAGCGCAGCAGCGCTGTTGTCCCCGGCGCACTAACACACCCAGCAATGCTGCGGTGTGCGCGCGTATGCACGGGGACACAGAGTACCTTGACGGAGCAGGGCCATGTCCCTGACGATACTCAGCTCCATATCCAGCGGCTTCTCCAGGGGCTGCGGATGGAGCACGGTCTCAGTGCCTGGAGACCGGTAAAATCCCACTTCGCCCAGAGCCCTAATGGGGATGGGGAAGGAATCAGCATGTGGGCTCCAGCCTCCGTACCCGCAATGGGTACCTCAACCTTAACAAGCACCACCGACAGAAAGTGGGGTGAGAAGGGAGCATGCTGGGGGCCCTGTATGGGCCCTCTTTTCTTCCATCCGACATAGTCAGCAGCTGCTGCTGACTAAACAGTGGAGCTATGCGTGCGTGTCTGACCTCCTTCGCACAAAGCAAAAACTGAGGGACCCGTGCTCCCACGGGGGGGTGTATAGCCAGAAGGGGAGGGGCCTTACACTTTTAAGTGTAGTACTTTGTGCGGCCTCCGGAGGCAGTAGCTATACACCCCAATTGTCTGGGTCTCCCAATTAGGAGCGAAAAAGAAAGGCGCAATTTATTATTTTTCTTTATTAAAACCCATAAAAAATGTAATAAAAATGGATCACTGAGGCCGTGTTCACACATAGCGTAAATGCGGCATTTTTTCTGCAGGTGTCCGCGCCACGAGTGCAATAACAATGTTCTCTGATTATTGCGTGTTTGCGGTATTTTTTATACATTGTCCCCCTTATTTGATACATGTTTGTTGCCGATGTGAATCCTGAAGCTTATAAAGAAAGAAACACCAAATCCGCACAGATCAGCGGCGTCTTTCCACACACCAGGGGCGGAGATTTCATGACGTGTCATCCACTTTGCTTGGACAATTAGTCCATATTCACATGTAGTGTAAATGCTGCATTTTTTTCTGCTGTTTCTTTGCACATTTATTCTGCTGTGTTTAATTGTCCAAGTAAAGTGGATGTGATTCCATGAAAAGACGCCACTGAATTCTGCGGTTTTCGGGAGGGTGGGGGGGTTCTCTGGAGGTTTCTATGTGGAGCTTAAAAAAATGCAGGAAAAAGCTTCTCTGTACAATAAAAACACTTAAAAACGCAGATTCACATCTGAACCAAAAACGCATTAAATAATGGAGAAAAGGCAGAAAAAAATGCAGCAAAAATGGAAAAAACAGAGAAGATTGTTATTGTGTAGTTTGGTGCAGATAGAAACAAAAAGAAACAGAATTTATGCAACGTGTGAACACGGCCTTATAGGCACAAATAAGCAATGTCATAGTGACACAGAAATATAAAAAAATTCTGACTGCTATAAATATGAATGAACAGTCCGGGGCATCTGCTGAATGACCCTTACTTCCAAATGGGTGTGGCCAAAATTTGCCGCGGCGCGCTGTGCGCGCTGCATACTTTGTCCCTCTTTCCTTTCTTGAAAAGTTGGGGGGTATGACTGAACACACACACACACACTGATGTATACTCACTCAGCGATGCAGTCCCCGGCACTGAAGTCCCCAGCGCTGCTCCTGCTTCCAGCTCCTCAGTGCAGTAAATATTCAGTGAGTATAATGAGCGGGGGTCAGGAGCGGGAGGCAGCAGAGCCGGAGGCAGCAACAGAAAAAAAACGGACATGTCTGCGTGCGGGGCCACAAAGTCCGTGTGAAAACACGGACGTGTGAGTAACAGCAAATAATAACATGGGTACGTGTGGCATCAGTGTTAAAAACAGATGTCACACGTACCTAAAACACGAACGTCTGAAATCAGCCTTAGAGTGAGGAGAGTCCCTGAGGGAAAGGAGTCTGCGTCTCATCTGTGAGAGACGTGGTAGAGGAAAAGCCCAATAACTTAAATTTGGCGTGACCTTTTGGGTTGAATCCGAGTGCCGGACACGCAGTGCTGCCCGGGTGGTGGCCATTCCCTGGCGGAGACCTACCGAATCCCCTCAGTCAGCGAAAGGTCAGTGGGCCCTTGAGAAAAGAGTAGAACCTGACTGACCGGACAGACGGTGGAGTCTGCTGTGTATAGTGAAGCTGAAGGGGAGGAAGAGGAGCTTAGGGACCCCAACGGGAGCCCAAGTACCAGGGAAGCGGTCGATCGGAAAAATGTACAAATTAAAGAGTGGCTCTGGTTGCTAATGGCAACAATCGAAAAGGAATGCCAGAACGTATATCCAAAAGATGGCATTTATTAAAAATTATGTCCCCTGTAACTAGAAAATGATGTGCCCGCCTCTGCGAGATGTTACAAGTAAACAGATGTTTTTGTTCAGAAAAGTCTGTCAGTGTGTGGTGTTAGAGGCCACTGGGACCTGCTGCAATCACCAGCTAGATAAAAAGCGGTCCTGAAGATGGACCAAGTAAGTGCCCTGCACCACAAGTCCCAGCAACCCTTCCCCTGTACTAGAGGAGCAGCGCGGTGCAGAGATCTGTCCCAGCAGCATCTGTCACGACTACCACCGCACCCCTCTGCCCATCTAACATCAGGGACAATTGCAGAAATCTTGAAAAATAAGGCTATGCTCCCATGCAGAATCTGCAACCAAAGGCTTGCTCTCTAGGCAGCAATAACACCGCATTTATTTTGGCGGCTTCTTTTTACGTTTTTGCTGTAGATTACATGCGATTTGTCTAGAGAAAATAGTTCATTAAGTTAAAAACAGAGCACAATGCAAAAAAAAAAAAAAACGCAGACGTGCAGCAGAACTTGTTTCCATTGCTTTCTGTGGGTGACAAAACTGAAAAAACACTGGAAAAAAACGATATGGTGCAGTTCTGTCGGGGAAAAATAAATGCAGCAAAAACTAACCTATTTGTCAGTAAAAACTTATAACATACTTAGAACTGTGCTTCTGCAACCATAAAAAGGATCTAAAAACACTGAAGCAGCAACTGAAAAACAAAATTTGTCAGTCTCAAAACTTTTGGCCACGACTACATTTATAAAGTATAGCGCATCTTCAGAGCGGTCGGGTCACTTATTTTAACCACTTGGCGACTTTGTAAACCTTAAAGGGTTAAAAGACACGTAAAAACCTGAACAGCAAGTTTTTTTGTTTTTTTTTTTCTTTACATAGAAATGAAGATGCTCATTCAGTGGAACTTTTAGGGTCTGTGCGCACGTTGCGTTTTTTTCTTGTGATTTGGTCGTATTTTAAACTGCACTGTGTCAATGACAAAATGCGTGCGTTTTGCTTCCCCAGCGAAGTCTATGAGAAATCAGAATTTCCATCCACACGCTACTTTTTTTTTTTAGGAAGCGTTTTGTTTGACAAACATTTGTCAAAATCGTTGCCAAAAAAAAAAAAAAAACAAAATAAAAAACAGCATGTCACTTCATTGACTTCTCAATCTCAAAACGCAATGTCCTAAACGCAGTCAAAATGCAATGAAAATGCGGTCAAAACGCATGCGCAGAGCTTACATTTGTCAAAAGGCTGCAGTTTTGTTGTCAAACCAGAATGCAGTGTGCGGACAATAGCCTTAGTTCGCTCTTTTTCAGGCAGGTTTCAGAGTGGAATCTGACTGAAACAAAAGTTGCGTGCACATATCCCAAGGCTAGTTTCACACTTGCGTTGTGCGGCATCCATCGCATTGCGCTGTGTGACGGATGTAACGGATGCATTGCATATAGTGGCACAACTGATGCGACGGATCCTGCAAAACAACAGAATCCATTGTAGCTTATTTTTCAGCAATTTACTCAACTGAGCATGCGCAGTTGTGTAAAGATGGATTAGTCACAGGAATCCGTAAAATGACGGATTCCGACGGATTCCGCCACCATAGGCTTCCATTATAAAAACGACAGACACCGATGGAATCGTGCACATTGCATTATTTTTACTCTCTGGAAGGCGCAGAAAAACGCTACATGCTGCATTCTTGTCGGGCGGCCGATGCAACGCAGCGACGGGCGGCCGATGCAACGCAGCGACGGGCGGCCGATGCAACGCAGCGACGGGCGGCCGATGCAACGCAGCGACGGGCGGCCGATGCAACGCAGCGACGGGCGGCCGATGCAACGCAGCGACGGGCGGCCGATGCAACGCAGCGACGGGCGGCCGATGCAACGCAGGGCCATCAGTCGCAATGCGTCGTCCATATAAGTTTATGAGAAGCAGCACTATTCGTTAATGGATTGCGCTGTTTCCCAAAGCGGCGGATTGCGACTGAAGGGAAAAAAACACAAGTGTGAAAGTACCCTTAAAGGGATTTAAAAGTTAATTTTAATCAATAGAGCTTGGAATAACAATAAGTTCCATAATTGGATATACAGTGGAGCCTTGGATTAGGAGCATAATTGGTTCCGGGACTGAGCTCTTAAATCAAGTTACTTTTATATCAAAGCGAATATTCCCATAGGAAATAATTGAAATGCAGACAATGCGTTCCACAACCCAAAACTATTTACTGTATTTATACAAACTTATTACAGTAATACAAAATAATGTAGTGTATTCATATAATTACAGTACACTAAAGCAAAATACTATACAGTAAAAGCATTTGGTTGGAGTGCAGAGGTACTATAGAGAAATAAAATTATGTATAAATATGACAATCTTTATTCTAGTAGAGGTTGCAAAAAACACACCCCAAATCAATCCTGCCCAAAATAAGGGCAGAGTTATGCCAAATGTGGGGTAGGAATACTGCCCAGCTAATTAGATTACAATACAAGCAATGTGCTGCAATGGTTAGCCGAAAGAAAGTGCATTTGTGGATACAGTACTGAAAATTGATAGACATGCTATATAGTATATACTGTACAATGGTATACTGTATACAGTACATATGTACAGAAATTTACCTCCAGTGCGGGTCAGAGCACGGTGAAAGGACGAAATCGAAAGCGTGCAGTGAGTATTTGCTCTTATTGCAAAGCATTGCTCTTAAACCAAGTTACAAATTTGTAAAAGTCTTTGCTTGTTTTGCAAAACGCTCTCAAACCAAGTCACTCTTAATCCAAGGTTCCATTGTATTAAAAAAAAAAAAAATGCTGTGCTGAGATAATCTTATATGCGTCCCTGCTATGCACTGTGTAATGGACGTGTCTGACCGTACAGGGACAGAGTCTGATCATACCACATCTCCCGAGCAGGGAAAAAAGTAAAAAAAAAAAAAGTATATAGACATTGCAGCTGGGGATTATAGATGATTCTTTTTGTTAGGCAAAGTATTTTCCCAACTGTTTTTAAAAAAAATTTTTTACGTCACAAAAAGAATCATCACAGAGTATCATAGATGATTCTTTTTAAAGGTAAAACATTTTCTTAGAAAAAAGAAAAAAAAAAAAAGGTCGGGAAATGTTTTACACGACAAAAAGAATCATCTATGATCCACTGCTGTGGTATGATGAAACCATGTCCCTGTACGGTCAGACACGGCCATCACATAGTACATAGCAGGGACACATATATAAAACTACCGTATCTTGGCACAGGAACATTATTTATTTATTAAAACACATCCAAATATGATTTTATTATTTCAAGATGTATTGATTCAGTTCAAAATTTGGAGAGAAAAGGGTTAATAGACCACGCTGCCGTAGAAGAGAGGATCCATACAGAAGGAGTGATGTTATTTTTCTACACGTTTCAAAGCCTTATGGCTTCTTCCTCAGGACAAAATAGAATATGATTTCATCACCAACACTGGCAAAAGTGCCCATTTTAAAGGAAAAGTAACTTTGTGACTACACTTTTGTTCAATTGCGTAGGAAAAGTAAGGCCCATGTGTCCTCTAGCAGCTGGAAGAAAAAAAGAAGAGGGTGGTCTAGCTAAATAGGAAACCATATGACAGCAGCAGCACACGCTTTCCTGGTTGGGTTCTCGTCAGCACTTCTGTTTCTTGCACTCGCCTCTGCTCCTTTGTGGACCTTGCCTGTAGAACTACTTTGCTTTATTGCTCTCTTCTGTAAGGTTGTTGATTTTATGTACTTTTACATATTGATATCTACAGCTTAGAAAGTGGATGCCTGTCTAACAGTGTAAAGCTCTGTTTACATTAGTATATACATTGAGACATTAGTAAAAAAAAAAAAATTTAGAAAATTAGTCCTGCCTACAAACTAGTACTCTCATGCTGCCATAGGTCTATGCTGGCATGGCCACAAAGCCCAGTGATTGGCTGCAGCGTGCCATAGTTGGGACTGCAGCCAATCACTGTATCAACCTCAACAAAGATGGAGGGCTGTGGCAGAGGCAGCACTTGAGTAGCGGTGGGCAAGTAAGGCAGATGTTTTTATTTTACACAACCAAGTCTTTAGACTAAAAAAATACATTTCTACAAAACCCCTTTATGCCCTTACTATCTCCAACTTTTTCAATTCTGACCAGTGTCACTTTATGTGGTAATAACTCTGGAATACTTCAGCTGGTCAATATGATATGTGTTTATAATAGAAAAAAAATAAATGGAGATTTGATGAAAATTTAGACAAATTTGCAATTTTCGAAGTTTTAGAGAGCAGGATAAATGTGAGCTGAGCCTTACTGCGATCTTTGGGAGGCAAAATGAACAAATCAACAGCAGATCAAAAACTGGTTTTATCTATTTGTTTTCATGCCGTTCACCAGGCAGTGATCAGACGGCTCTATTCTTCGGCTCAGTATGATTATAGAGATACCAGAGCTATATTGTTTTTATTTTTAGCTTTTCCTACTATCACAGAAAAAAACACTTTTTAAAAAATAATGTACTTTTGCATCACCATATTTTGAAGGCTAGATATTTTATTTTTTGCAGACAGTGTCATAAAAGGCTTATTTTTTTTTGCAGGGCTAGTTGACTTTTTTAGTACCATTTTTGGGCACATAATATTGATCGATTTCTATTCCACTTTTTGGGAGGCAGCTGCTTTTACATAATGTAATAGAAAAAAAAGATTTTTGATTGGCCTAAGGCTGCGTGCCCATGATCCGTGTTTTGGATGTAGCGTGTTTTCGCTGCGTCCAAAAACGGTGCGCAGTATAGTACACGCATAGTGGACGGAATTTCTAGATATCCCATGCTCACTGTATGTGGTCCACAGCAAAAACTAACTTGCAGTGCTGCTTTCCGAGCCGCAACAGGTCAATACTTTGCTAATTGTCCACCGTAGGGAGAACACAAGCGAGAGACTGCAGCGCTCCGAACCTTGATAATGGAAACGGTCCTGCGGAGGAGACTCGCAGCGCCACAGGTCAGGACCCGCCGCGTGCAGAATGCACCATTTTTATTAACATACAACTTTTTTGATTGCATTCCATTCCACTTTTTTGCTGGCTGTATGATGGAGACCGTTTTTACTTGCATTTTTCTTTTTTGTATCCACCGTAAGGATTAAATAATGGGACAGTTTTAAAGACAAGGTCATTCCGGAAGCGGCAATACCATATGTGTGTACTTTCTTTATCTACTTTTGTTTTTACATTATGGTTGTATTATTTTTTTCTTTTATATATATATATATATATGTATAAATGTATATCTGCAGGGTTTGTGGGGGGAGGTCACTTTTTCACTTAGCCCCTCTATGGGACATCAACATTTATTAGTCTGATTACTGGTTTAATGCATTGCAATGCATTAAACCTGTCAGGGTGACATTGGCAGAATGCCTTTTAGACCACGCTCCTGACTGTCTAACAGGCCACAGTAGCTGACAGACCAGAAGGTCATTATCATGATGTCATGGCAGCCCATCCCATTGAGGGAGTACAGATAGAGTATGAGATGAGACCACCCCCTCTCCTAACCATTTAAATGCAACGATTGCTAGTGTATGCGACATTTAAACGGTTAAATAGCCAGGAGCATTGCAGGCGCTGGCCCTGGCTGTCACAGCTGAAGTTTGGCAGTCACTTGAACTAAGTTCCCACTAGCGATTGTATGGGTGTAGCTCCCCATGTCTGCAAAATCGCCATGACGCACCGGTACATCATATGTTACGAAGGGTTAATACTTGGGGACACCAAGTCTGACACATTTGTTAATTAACTGCAATCTACACAGACAAGTTAGGGAAGAAGTGTGTGTATCCAATATGGCAGCCTCCGTGGAAACTTTTTAAAGGGGCTAACTCAAGTCCTTAAATGGGTAAAATTGCAAAGTGCTTGGAAAAATCGACAACTTCGGGCTTTCTCCATTCCAAATCATACAATACAAACAGGTGGAAAAGGGAATAATGGGACTATTGAGGGATGTTAGAAAAGAACAGGTAATGAATGAAATGGACCAATTTATGATGAAGGATAAACAGGAGATTACTATCTCCTCCCTGTACAAAGATCTGAGAACAGCACTGGTACCACTGCACTCGGACCAGGTCTGGGGAGCATGGGCACGACAACTAAAAGATACAGAGGCAGGGGAAAAGATACAGCAGGGATGGATGAGGATGAGGAAGGAGGTGATTAATGAGGGCTGGAGGGACACACAGTTTAGATTAATGCACAGAGCAATTTATGGTTTTAACATCCCCACCAAGCAGACTATGAATAAAATAGAACATTGCCCCAAATGTAAACAGCCGAAAACGGACTTATACCACGGGATTTGGCAGTGCCCACAAAGTCAGAAATTTTGGGGAAAAATGAAGACACTTATAGAAAAAGTATGGGAAGTGGCAATGGAACTAGACCCATTGTTATGGATTTTCCACCACAGGACTAAAGAAGGGGAAGGAGGAGGAGATACACGGGGGACCACGATTCCAAGACTCTTTCATAATATTGCTATGATAGGGAAAAAGGCCCTACTACGCAGATGGCTCGAGGAATCTGTTCCATCAGAGGAAGAGGTGGTCAATCAGATTAAAAAGCTGCTCAATATTGAACAGTTGGAAGCCGAAAGAAATAAGGACGAACTAACGGGAAACTTTTTTAAAAAATGGAAGAGATTTATAGTACAACAGTATGGAGTTGCAGAAATACGGAAAGTGGTATCTCAATTCACTAATACGGAATGGTACCTACTGGGAGACTTGCAAGGCACATTGGGAAAGCTGAAAATACACACGCAGTAGAGACACGACAGTAGGGCGAGACGAGGGTTTCAGAGAAATAGGGCTTCAAACGGGAATCAGAATATAGAGGAGCTGTGTGTTCTTTCGCGACTTATACCTGGTGTTCAGCGTATTAAAAATGTTGGGGGGGATAAAGTGGGAATACAAGAGGGTGGGTTAAGACAAGGGTGGGTAAATTGGTAAGGTCAATTTATTCTTGTTCAAATGTTAGACATATTGTAATGATTCTGAAAACTGCAATAAATTTTTTTTTTTTTTTTTTTTTTTAAAACACAAATTGACAACTTTACAATTATCCACAGATATATCTACTAACTGGACAACCCCTTGTTACATTAAGTAGACTGGCTTTTAAGGTCAGCGCACACTGCGAGTAATACGGAGCGAGTGGAATGAGAGAAAGAAAAGAAAAAAAAAAAAAAAATCGCATTCCACCTGGACCAGTATTACTCTATGGGGCAGCACCCATGAGCGATTTTTTTTTTTATCAGCCCTAATGGGACCAAGAAAACAATCGCAGCATGCTGCAGATGGAATGCGATCCTGTTTCACTCGCACCCATTCAAGTCTATGGGTGTGAGAGAAATATTGCACTGCGCTCAGGTTACACCGATGTACCGCGAGGGCAGTGCAAGAATCGCATCAG
Source organism: Anomaloglossus baeobatrachus (assembly GCF_048569485.1). Classification (NCBI taxonomy): domain Eukaryota; kingdom Metazoa; phylum Chordata; class Amphibia; order Anura; family Aromobatidae; genus Anomaloglossus; species Anomaloglossus baeobatrachus. Next base: position 526,095,634 of record NC_134354.1, read on the forward strand.
CCGTCAACAGAGTAGAGAGGGAGATAAATACCCCAGTCCCCTCAGCAGCTGTGGTCTGATCGCACGATCGGACCACAGTCACATGACCCTCTGCTCCTGTTGGGATTACAGTGTGGCCTCAGCCTTAAAATAAAAACTACATATACTCCCCTCCAACACGGACGCCAGTGTTGGTGATGGCGGGGTCTGTGTGACATGGTTGTGCTAGGTGAGCCCTGCAGACAATCAGCGGCTGCTACTGGATGTATGTGTGCTCACTTCCTCCACTCTTCTGACATTCATCTGCAAGAAGTAAGGCCAGTTTCACACATCCGGCATTTTTGCCAGTTTGCCGGATTCGGCGCACGCCAGTGCAGTCTATATCATGGCAGCACGACAAGTGCCGATCACATGCTGTCATGTGACCGGAGCACGTGACCCGGAAGTTGCGGCGCTGCCATTGTACTGTATACACTGTAATGGTGTGCGCCCAATCTGTCAAAACGGCGAAAAGCCGGATGTGTGAAACTGGCCTAAGTGCGCAGCAGCACAATATTGTCTGTAGGTACAGTTGGCATAAGCCCATGCAGGCAGGGGAGGTATTTTTTTGAAAAATAAAAATGCTTTTCATTTTTTTAAATTTTTTACTAAGCAAACAAAATACATTTTTAGAAGCATCTCAATCAATTTTTACCACACAAAGGCTGTCATACACAGAGGGCAACACTAGCTGTTGCATGTGCTTGGATGCTTTCACAGTACCCACCACCTTGGATCCCGCTTCTACTGCAGCTCACAGCTTTTTATATTATATCTGGGGCTTTTTCCTACTTTTTTTTCTGTTCTCCACAAAATCCTTGTCAAGTTCATTTCCACAAAGAAACATTTCAGCTCCCTGCACAGGCTGGAGAGTGAACAAATGGAAAACCAATTGGAGTGTGACCTCAGAAGAATGCTTTCAGGGCCGCTCCAAACAAAGTGTGCACTGTCTGGTGGCTGCTGCGCGGCGCTGTCCAGCTCGGGACCCACTCAAGCCTCCGCTCTAGGTTTCAGCCTACGGTTTCTGGCTGCTTACTGCAGGTGGTCACTGGGCCCCCAATGCAAAGCGCTAACAGATTTAACCCCTTAATAAATGGGCCAAACTTTCCTGTTCCAGGTTTTTTTTTTCCTTCGCTTTCAACAGTTATAACTTCTGATATTTTTTGCGTTGATATAGCCATAAGAGGACTCTGGGGTTTTTTATGGTACGAGTTACAATTCTGAATGACATTTTAACATTTCTGGTGCTGAAAAACTGGGGGAAAATCCAAGTGGACTAAAATATATTTTTCGGACTATAAGACGCACCCTGGTTTTACAGGAGGAAAATAGGAAAATAAAATATTAAGCAAAAAATATGGTCATGACACACTTATGGGGAGAGGATCTGCTGCTGACACTATTATGGGGGTAATGTCCCCAAATTTTCTACTAAGGTACCCCATCCTGGTAATGATCCTCCTGCCTTGTATATACAGTATATGTCCCTCATCCTGGTATAGCCCACATTCTGCTATATACCGTCATCCTGCCATAAGGCCGCATCCTGCTATATACCCCATCCTGCTCATAATACACCCCCATCCTGCTCATAATACACCCCCATCCTGCTCATAATACACCCCCATCCTGCTATACGGCCCGCATCTTGTGGACCATAAAAAAAAAAACACAAACGTTCATACTCACCTTACCTCACTCCCTGCAGCATCGCTCCTCCTCCGTCTGTGTCAGCAGCAGCGCCGCTGAGTGGCGCCGGCCACGATCCCTGCAGCATCGCCATGTCCTTCTGTCTGTGCCGGCGGTGGCTGCATGTGGAAACGTGCGCACAGCGATGACGTCATCGCTGTACGCACCGCTAGTCTCCACACAGCCGCCGCCGGCACAGACAGGAGGACATTGCGGTGCTGCAGGGATCATGGCCGGTGAGTGTACTGATTCACTGTACCCCGCGCTGATGATGATGCGCAGGGGGCAGTGAATACAGCCGTGCATGATCACTCCAGGCTGAAATTGCCAGGGGTGATCACGCGGGCCGGCTGTTTATCCCTCGCCCAGCATCCCGCACACCTGTCAGTGCCAGCTTCAGCATTGAGAGATGATGGGTGGGAGGATGCATGCATATGAAATGAGCGGGTCCACGTGGTCACGGCAGGCTGCTGCAGCCTGCTCGTGCCGCAGATGACCCGCTCCACCGCAGCACCCTCATTCCCCGCAGCCCTACATTCAGACTATAAGACGCACCCCCCAATTTCCCCCAACATTTGGGGGGGGGGGTAATGGAATGCGTCTTATATTCCAAAAAATACGGTAACGGGGGGGACAATTCCGACACTTTTTTTTTTCTTTGTTTTTTAAATTGTGTGTTTACAACTTTCCATCTGAAAAAAAAAGACCTTACTAATGATGATTATTCAGGTCTTTACAATTGTTTGTGACTATTTTTTTTGTAGATTTTAGTGGTTAAAAATGTAAGAACTTAAAGGAGTTGTCAACCTTAGATCAGTTTAGGTGATTTGTACTGACCTCCGGCAGCGGCTCCATTCCAGAGAGGTTGACGGCGCTGGTCCTGGAGTTGTATTATGGGTCTCCTAAAGCCTATGAGAAGCTGCAACTTCTCAATACTCCATCACAGCATATGCCTACTGTGAAGAAACAGTAAAGGCTAAAGCCAACCAGCAGCCGCCGATTGCCTGCAGCAGACCCATAAAATATGGGACCTGCCAGGAACTGCTGCCATTCACCAATGCCATGTGACTCATGGGTAGCTACGGTGGATGGATGTCTCTGTCTGTATCCATCCTCAACAGGGACACTGTTGGGCAAATATCTTCTGAGCACATACACTCAATAAAGGGTAACGGAGAGAACAGAAAGAAAAGACTCGGCACTATCTTGGCATCAAATCAGTGCGTTATATGCCGCGGCGAATGTCTGTGGCTAACCAATAACATGTGGTGCTCTGCTTCTAGATCCAATGAGGGAGAAAGTGAAAACATGTCCAAAAAGTAAGAAGAAAGCAGCACTCACTGTTTGAAGTACAAACAGTATCTTTATTCCAAATCCATAAAAATGTCAAATTCTGGAGATAGCCAGAGGAGACAAGGTACAACAGGCGCACAAATCACGGCCGTTTTGTGCTAGCCTGCGCTTCATCAGGTCTGTAGGCCTTAGAGACTCAAAGTGCAGGACAGCACTAAATGGCAGTCTGTTTTTTACTGTGCCCTTGTTGTACTCTGTCTCCCCGGCTATTCCCCAGAATTTGGCAATTTTATATATTTGGAATAAAGAGACTTACTTTGAACGGTGAGTGCCGCTTCAGTCTTACTTTTTGAAAGGGTAACTGAGCACGTACATAGAAAATTTTACCATTTTTGGGTTTATTCAATGCTTTAATATTTTTCTATTTCTTTATTTTTCATTGGGAAAAAAAGCAATAGATTGTGTTTATTTTTCTAAAATCCTTAGTGGCCTATTTCCTCCACAAGTCACCTAAAAAGTAAAATAAATCCACATGTGTGTAATTTATCCTCAGTATAACTACAGCTGTTCTGTAAAGAACTCGGGGGGTTGTTTGAGAACATCAGGGATGAAACAGGATAATGAAAACCAAGGAACACACCAGACAGGTCAGGGATAAAGTTGAATAGAAGAGTAAAGCAGGGTTAGGTTATAAAAAAAAAAATCCCCAAATCACTGATCATCAAATGAAGCACTGTTCAATTCATCATCCAAAAACAGAAGTAGTATGGCCCAACTGTAAACCTACCCAGACATGAACGCCTACATAAACGGACATCCCAAGCAATGAGAGCACTAATCAAGGAAGCAGGCAAGAGGCCCATGATCATTCTGGAGGAACTGCATAGATCCACAGCTCAGGTGGGAGAATCTGTCCACAGGACAAGTAGCACTCATATACTCCACAAATCTGGCCCTTATGGGAGAGTGGCAAGAAGAAAGACATTTTTAAAAGCAAGCCATAAGACATCCTATTGGCAGTTTGCAAATAGCCATATAGGGGACCCAGCTAACCTATGAAAGAAAGTGTTCTGGTCGGATGAGACCCAAGTAGAACTTTGAGCTAAAATGCAAAACGCTATGGGTGGCGGAAAACACTGCCCATCACCCTGAAAACATCATCCCACCGTCAAACATGGTGGTGGCCGCATCATGCTGTAGGGATGGTTTTCTTCAGCAGGGACAGGGAAGCAGGCCACAGTTTATGGGAAAATGGGTGGAGCTGAATACAAGGCAGTCTTGGGCGGCACATTGGCTCAGTGGTTAGCACTGTAGTCTTGCAGTGCTGGGGTCTTGGGTTCAAATCCCACCAAGGACAACATCTGCAAGGAGTTTGTATTTTCTCCCTATATTTGTGTGGGTTTCCTCCGGGTACTCAAGTTTGCTCCAACACTATGAAGAAATACAGATAGGGACCTTAGATTATGAGCCCCAATAGGGACAGTGTTGCCAGTGTATGTAAAGTGCTGTGGAATCAATAGCGCTATATAAATGAATAAATTATTATTATTATTATTATATGAATGAATAAATATTATAATCTATATATATAATTGCCTTATTCTGTCTGTCTGTCTGTCTGTCTGTCATGCTTCAAAATTGTGTCCTTCCGGTGACATTGTGTCCTTACGGTGACACAAAGCTGATTGGCCGCTGGGCTCGCCATGGCCCCGCCCCCCCACACCGATTGGCCGCTCGCCCAGGCTGCGCCCCCACACGGATAGGCCAGTCGCTCGCCCAGGCTCCGCCCCCCCCACAGATTAACCTCTCGCCCCGGCACCCTGCAGGCATTGGCAATTCGGCCCCGCCACGCCCCGCCCCCCTCACGCAACGCACGCTAGCTCTGGCCCCGCCCACCTCCCCCCGTGCATTCCCGGAACTGACACGGCTGTCACGGAGGTGAGTACTGTACTCCCCCCCCCCCCCCTCCCCCCCCCCCCGCGCATTCCCCGAACTGACGGCTGTCACGGAGGTGAGTACTGTACTAACCCTCCCCCCCCCCCGTCCCCCATCCCCCGCTCGCACGGGAGTGGTGTGGGCTCCCATGCGAGCGGGGGACGGGATACGTTGGCATGGTTACAAGCGCATCAAGGTCCTGCAGCGGCGGAAGATCCACACGCACACACATAACAGCACACACACACACATCAGATCACACTCACTCTCACACACACACCTCACACACACACACATCACACACACACCTCACACACACACCTCACACACACACCTCACACACACACATCACACACACACATCACACACACACACATCACACACACACACATCACATCGCATCCACACACTCACAGCATCCGGCGATATCGCTTGCTTCTCGGCCTCGATACTGTGCTGTTGTGACCTTCCAGGACCTGACGGAGGATCACATGGCCAGAAGCATGTGGTATCTCCGGATGTTGTGACTGTGAGCGCGTATGTGCGATATCGTCAGTGTCTGTGTGTTTGAGTGTATGCGATCGTGTGTGTGTGAGTGTCGGCAGAGGAGCACGGCGTGCTGGAGGAGGCTGGGAGCAGAGAGGCTGATGCTGGGGACAGAGAGGAGAGAGGCTGATGCTGGGGACAGAGAGGAGAGAGGCTGATGCTGGGGACAGAGAGGAGAGAGGCTGATGCTGGGGACAGAGAGGAGAGAGGCTGATGCTGGGGACAGAGAGGAGAGAGGCTGATGCTGGGGACAGAGAGGAGAGAGGCTGATGCTGGGGACAGAGAGGAGAGAGGCTGATGCTGGGGACAGAGAGGAGAGAGGCTGATGCTGGGGACAGAGAGGAGAGAGGCTGATGCTGGGGACAGAGAGGAGAGAGGCTGATGCTGGGGACAGAGAGGAGAGAGGCTGATGCTGGGGACAGAGAGGAGAGAGGCTGATGCTGGGGACAGAGAGGAGAGAGGCTGATGCTGGGGACAGAGAGGAGAGAGGCTGATGCTGGGGACAGAGAGGAGAGAGGCTGATGCTGGGGACAGAGAGGAGAGAGGCTGATGCTGGGGACAGAGAGGAGAGAGGCTGATGCTGGGGACAGAGAGGAGAGAGGCTGATGCTGGGGACAGAGAGGAGAGAGGCTGATGCTGGGGACAGAGAGGAGAGAGGCTGATGCTGGGGACAGAGAGGAGAGAGGCTGATGCTGGGGACAGAGAGGAGAGAGGCTGATGCTGGGGACAGAGAGGAGAGAGGCTGATGCTGGGGACAGAGAGGAGAGAGGCTGATGCTGGGGACAGAGAGGAGAGAGGCTGATGCTGGGGACAGAGAGGAGAGAGGCTGATGCTGGGGACAGAGAGGAGAGAGGCTGATGCTGGGGGACAGAGAGGAGAGAGGCTGATGCTGGGGACAGAGAGGAGAGAGGCTGATGCTGGGGACAGAGAGGAGAGAGGCTGATGCTGGGGACAGAGAGGAGAGAGGCTGATGCTGGGGACAGAGAGGAGAGAGGCTGATGCTGGGGACAGAGAGGAGAGAGGCTGATGCTGGGGACAGAGAGGAGAGAGGCTGATGCTGGGGACAGAGAGGAGAGAGGCTGATGCTGGGGACAGAGAGGAGAGAGGCTGATGCTGGGGACAGAGAGGAGAGAGGCTGATGCTGGGGACAGAGAGGAGAGAGGCTGATGCTGGGGACAGAGAGGAGAGAGGCTGATGCTGGGGACAGAGAGGAGAGAGGCTGATGCTGGGGACAGAGAGGAGAGAGGCTGATGCTGGGGACAGAGAGGAGAGAGGCTGATGCTGGGGACAGAGAGGAGAGAGGCTGATGCTGGGGACAGAGAGGAGAGAGGCTGATGCTGGGGACAGAGAGGAGAGAGGCTGATGCTGGGGACAGAGAGGAGAGAGGCTGATGCTGGGGACAGAGAGGAGAGAGGCTGATGCTGGGGACAGAGAGGAGAGAGGCTGATGCTGGGGACAGAGAGGAGAGAGGCTGATGCTGGGGACAGAGAGGAGAGAGGCTGATGCTGGGGACAGAGAGGAGAGAGGCTGATGCTGGGGACAGAGAGGAGAGAGGCTGATGCTGGGGACAGAGAGGAGAGAGGCTGATGCTGGGGACAGAGAGGAGAGAGGCTGATGCTGGGGACAGAGAGGAGAGAGGCTGATGCTGGGGACAGAGAGGAGAGAGGCTGATGCTGGGGACAGAGAGGAGAGAGGCTGATGCTGGGGACAGAGAGGAGAGAGGCTGATGCTGGGGACAGAGAGGAGAGAGGCTGATGCTGGGGACAGAGAGGAGAGGCGCTGATGCTGGGGACAGAGAGGAGAGGCGCTGATGCTGGGGACAGAGAGGAGAGGCGCTGATGCTGGGGACAGAGAGGAGAGGCGCTGATGCTGGGGACAGAGAGGAGAGGCTGATGCTGGGGACAGAGAGGAGAGGCTGATGCTGGGGACAGAGAGGAGAGGCGCTGATGCTGGGGACAGAGAGGAGAGGCGCTGATGCTGGGGACAGAGAGGAGAGGCGCTGATGCTGGGGACAGAGAGGAGAGGCGCTGATGCTGGGGACAGAGAGGAGAGGCGCTGATGCTGGGGACAGAGAGGAGAGGCGCTGATGCTGGGGACAGAGAGGAGAGGCGCTGATGCTGGGGACAGAGAGGAGAGGCGCTGATGCTGGGGACAGAGAGGAGAGGCGCTGATGCTGGGGACAGAGAGGAGAGGCGCTGATGCTGGGGACAGAGAGGAGAGGCGCTGATGCTGGGGACAGAGAGGAGAGGCGCTGATGCTGGGGACAGAGAGGAGAGGCTGATGCTGGGGACAGAGAGGAGAGGCTGATGCTGGGGACAGAGAGGAGAGGCTGATGCTGGGGACAGAGAGGAGAGGCTGATGCTGGGGACAGAGAGGAGAGGCTGATGCTGGGGACAGAGAGGAGAGGCTGATGCTGGGGACAGAGAGGAGAGGCTGATGCTGGGGACAGAGAGGAGAGGCTGATGCTGGGGACAGAGAGGAGAGGCTGATGCTGGGGACAGAGAGGAGAGGCTGATGCTGGGGACAGAGAGGAGAGGCTGATGCTGGGGACAGAGAGGAGAGGCTGATGCTGGGGACAGAGAGGAGAGGCTGATGCTGGGGACAGAGAGGAGAGGCTGATGCTGGGGACAGAGAGGAGAGGCTGATGCTGGGGACAGAGAGGAGAGGCTGATGCTGGGGACAGAGAGGAGAGGCTGATGCTGGGGACAGAGAGGAGAGGCTGATGCTGGGGACAGAGAGGAGAGGCTGATGCTGGGGACAGAGAGGAGAGGCTGATGCTGGGGACAGAGAGGAGAGGCTGATGCTGGGGACAGAGAGGAGAGGCTGATGCTGGGGACAGAGAGGAGAGGCTGATGCTGGGGACAGAGAGGAGAGGCTGATGCTGGGGACAGAGAGGAGAGGCTGATGCTGGGGACAGAGAGGAGAGGCTGATGCTGGGGACAGAGAGGAGAGGCTGATGCTGGGGACAGAGAGGAGAGGCGCTGATGCTGGGGACAGAGAGGAGAGGCGCTGATGCTGGGGACAGAGAGGAGAGGCTGATGCTGGGGACAGAGAGGAGAGGCGCTGATGCTGGGGACAGAGAGGAGAGGCGCTGATGCTGGGGACAGAGAGGAGAGGGCTGATGCTGGGGACAGAGAGGAGAGGCGCTGATGCTGGGGACAGAGAGGAGAGGCTGATGCTGGGGACAGAGAGGAGAGGCGCTGATGCTGGGGACAGAGAGGAGAGGCTGATGCTGGGGACAGAGAGGAGAGGCTGATGCTGGGGACAGAGAGGAGAGGCTGATGCTGGGGACAGAGAGGAGAGGCTGATGCTGGGGACAGAGAGGAGAGGCTGATGCTGGGGACAGAGAGGAGAGGCTGATGCTGGGGACAGAGAGGAGAGGCTGATGCTGGGGACAGAGAGGAGAGGCTGATGCTGGGGACAGAGAGGAGAGGCTGATGCTGGGGACAGAGAGGAGAGGCTGATGCTGGGGACAGAGAGGAGAGGCTGATGCTGGGGACAGAGAGGAGAGGCTGATGCTGGGGACAGAGAGGAGAGGCTGATGCTGGGGACAGAGAGGAGAGGCTGATGCTGGGGACAGAGAGGAGAGGCTGATGCTGGGGACAGAGAGGAGAGGCTGATGCTGGGGACAGAGAGGAGAGGCTGATGCTGGGGACAGAGAGGAGAGGCTGATGCTGGGGACAGAGAGGAGAGGCTGATGCTGGGGACAGAGAGGAGAGGCTGATGCTGGGGACAGAGAGGAGAGGCTGATGCTGGGGACAGAGAGGAGAGGCTGATGCTGGGGACAGAGAGGAGAGGCTGATGCTGGGGACAGAGAGGAGAGGCTGATGCTGGGGACAGAGAGGAGAGGCTGATGCTGGGGACAGAGAGGAGAGGCTGATGCTGGGGACAGAGAGGAGAGGCTGATGCTGGGGACAGAGAGGAGAGGCTGATGCTGGGGACAGAGAGGAGAGGCTGATGCTGGGGACAGAGAGGAGAGGCTGATGCTGGGGACAGAGAGGAGAGGCTGATGCTGGGGACAGAGAGGAGAGGCTGATGCTGGGGACAGAGAGGAGAGGCTGATGCTGGGGACAGAGAGGAGAGGCTGATGCTGGGGACAGAGAGGAGAGGCTGATGCTGGGGACAGAGAGGAGAGGCTGATGCTGGGGACAGAGAGGAGAGGCTGATGCTGGGGACAGAGAGGAGAGGCTGATGCTGGGGACAGAGAGGAGAGGCTGATGCTGGGGACAGAGAGGAGAGGCTGATGCTGGGGACAGAGAGGAGAGGCTGATGCTGGGGACAGAGAGGAGAGGCTGATGCTGGGGACAGAGAGGAGAGGCTGATGCTGGGGACAGAGAGGAGAGGCTGATGCTGGGGACAGAGAGGAGAGGCTGATGCTGGGGACAGAGAGGAGAGGCTGATGCTGGGGACAGAGAGGAGAGGCTGATGCTGGGGACAGAGAGGAGAGGCTGATGCTGGGGACAGAGAGGAGAGGCTGATGCTGGGGACAGAGAGGAGAGGCTGATGCTGGGGACAGAGAGGAGAGGCTGATGCTGGGGACAGAGAGGAGAGGCTGATGCTGGGGACAGAGAGGAGAGGCTGATGCTGGGGACAGAGAGGAGAGGCTGATGCTGGGGACAGAGAGGAGAGGCTGATGCTGGGGACAGAGAGGAGAGGCTGATGCTGGGGACAGAGAGGAGAGGCTGATGCTGGGGACAGAGAGGAGAGGCTGATGCTGGGGACAGAGAGGAGAGGCTGATGCTGGGGACAGAGAGGAGAGGCTGATGCTGGGGACAGAGAGGAGAGGCTGATGCTGGGGACAGAGAGGAGAGGCTGATGCTGGGGACAGAGAGGAGAGGCTGATGCTGGGGACAGAGAGGAGAGGCTGATGCTGGGGACAGAGAGGAGAGGCTGATGCTGGGGACAGAGAGGAGAGGCTGATGCTGGGGACAGAGAGGAGAGGCTGATGCTGGGGACAGAGAGGAGAGGCTGATGCTGGGGACAGAGAGGAGAGGCTGATGCTGGGGACAGAGAGGAGAGGCTGATGCTGGGGACAGAGAGGAGAGGCTGATGCTGGGGACAGAGAGGAGAGGCTGATGCTGGGGACAGAGAGGAGAGGCTGATGCTGGGGACAGAGAGGAGAGGCTGATGCTGGGGACAGAGAGGAGAGGCTGATGCTGGGGACAGAGAGGAGAGGCTGATGCTGGGGACAGAGAGGAGAGGCTGATGCTGGGGACAGAGAGGAGAGGCTGATGCTGGGGACAGAGAGGAGAGGCTGATGCTGGGGACAGAGAGGAGAGGCTGATGCTGGGGACAGAGAGGAGAGGCTCTGATGCTGGGGACAGAGAGGAGAGGCGCTGATGCTGGGGACAGAGAGGAGAGGCGCTGATGCTGGGGACAGAGAGGAGAGGCGCTGATGCTGGGGACAGAGAGGAGAGGCGCTGATGCTGGGGACAGAGAGGAGAGGCGCTGATGCTGGGGACAGAGAGGAGAGGCTGATGCTGGGGACAGAGAGGAGAGGCTGATGCTGGGGACAGAGAGGAGAGGCTGATGCTGGGGACAGAGAGGAGAGGCTGATGCTGGGGACAGAGAGGAGAGGCTGATGCTGGGGACAGAGAGGAGAGGCTGATGCTGGGGACAGAGAGGAGAGGCTGATGCTGGGGACAGAGAGGAGAGGCTGATGCTGGGGACAGAGAGGAGAGGCTGATGCTGGGGACAGAGAGGAGAGGCTGATGCTGGGGACAGAGAGGAGAGGCTGATGCTGGGGACAGAGAGGAGAGGCTGATGCTGGGGACAGAGAGGAGAGGCTGATGCTGGGGACAGAGAGGAGAGGCTGATGCTGGGGACAGAGAGGAGAGGCTGATGCTGGGGACAGAGAGGAGAGGCTGATGCTGGGGACAGAGAGGAGAGGCTGATGCTGGGGACAGAGAGGAGAGGCTGATGCTGGGGACAGAGAGGAGAGGCTGATGCTGGGGACAGAGAGGAGAGGCTGATGCTGGGGACAGAGAGGAGAGGCTGATGCTGGGGACAGAGAGGAGAGGCTGATGCTGGGGACAGAGAGGAGAGGCTGATGCTGGGGACAGAGAGGAGAGGCTGATGCTGGGGACAGAGAGGAGAGGCTGATGCTGGGGACAGAGAGGAGAGGCTGATGCTGGGGACAGAGAGGAGAGGCTGATGCTGGGGACAGAGAGGAGAGGCTGATGCTGGGGACAGAGAGGAGAGGCTGATGCTGGGGACAGAGAGGAGAGGCTGATGCTGGGGACAGAGAGGAGAGGCTGATGCTGGGGACAGAGAGGAGAGGCTGATGCTGGGGACAGAGAGGAGAGGCTGATGCTGGGGACAGAGAGGAGAGGCTGATGCTGGGGACAGAGAGGAGAGGCTGATGCTGGGGACAGAGAGGAGAGGCTGATGCTGGGGACAGAGAGGAGAGGCTGATGCTGGGGACAGAGAGGAGAGGCTGATGCTGGGGACAGAGAGGAGAGGCTGATGCTGGGGACAGAGAGGAGAGGCTGATGCTGGGGACAGAGAGGAGAGGCTGATGCTGGGGACAGAGAGGCTGATGCTGGGGACAGAGAGGCTGATGCTGGGGACAGAGAGGCTGATGCTGGGGACAGAGAGGCTGATGCTGGGGACAGAGAGGCTGATGCTGGGGACAGAGAGGCTGATGCTGGGGACAGAGAGGCTGATGCTGGGGACAGAGAGGCTGATGCTGGGGACAGAGAGGCTGATGCTGGGGACAGAGAGGCTGATGCTGGGGACAGAGAGGCTGATGCTGGGGACAGAGAGGCTGATGCTGGGGACAGAGAGGCTGATGCTGGGGACAGAGAGGCTGATGCTGGGGACAGAGAGGCTGATGCTGGGGACAGAGAGGCTGATGCTGGGGACAGAGAGGCTGATGCTGGGGACAGAGAGGCTGATGCTGGGGACAGAGAGGCTGATGCTGGGGACAGAGAGGCTGATGCTGGGGACAGAGAGGCTGATGCTGGGGACAGAGAGGCTGATGCTGGGGACAGAGAGGCTGATGCTGGGGACAGAGAGGCTGATGCTGGGGACAGAGAGGCTGATGCTGGGGACAGAGAGGCTGATGCTGGGGACAGAGAGGCTGATGCTGGGGACAGAGAGGCTGATGCTGGGGACAGAGAGGCTGATGCTGGGGACAGAGAGGCTGATGCTGGGGACAGAGAGGCTGATGCTGGGGACAGAGAGGCTGATGCTGGGGACAGAGAGGCTGATGCTGGGGACAGAGAGGCTGATGCTGGGGACAGAGAGGCTGATGCTGGGGACAGAGAGGCTGATGCTGGGGACAGAGAGGCTGATGCTGGGGACAGAGAGGCTGATGCTGGGGACAGAGAGGCTGATGCTGCGGGCAGAGAGGCTGATGCTGCGGGCAGAGAGGCTGATGCTGCGGGTAGAGAGGCTGATGCTGCGGGTAGAGAGGCTGATGCTGGCGCAGCATGGCGGATGGAGCACGTTTGGGAGTGCGCAGCATGGCGGATGGAGCACGTTTGGAAGTGCGCAGCATGGCGGATGGAGCACGTTTGGGAGTGCGCAGCATGGCGGATGGAGCACGTTTGGGAGTGCGCAGCATGGCGGATGAAGCACGTTTGGGAGTGCGCAGCATGGCGGATGGAGCACGTTTGGGAGTGCGCAGCATGGCGGATGGAGCACGTTTCGGAGTGCGCAGCATTGCGGATGGAGCACGTTTCGGAGTGCGCAGCATGGCGGATGGAGCACGTTTCGGAGTGCGCAGCATGGCGGATGGAGCATGATGGGGGGTGCGCAGCATAGGGGATGGAGCACAATAGGGAGTGCGCTGCATGGGGGATGGAGCACGATGGGGAGTGCGCTGCATGGGGGATGGAGCACGATGGGAAGTGCACACCTCCCCCCAACACACACACACGCGCGCGCGCACACTGCACAACACACCACACACACACACTGGGAACCACAAACAACTGCCCTACACAGACACCCACACACAGACAACGCTGCACACACAAATATACGCACATACCGCACAACACACACATTGCACAAAACATACCTCCCCCCAAAACACACCACACACACACAAACCGCGCAACACACACACACAACGCTACACACACAGCGCTCCACAAACAACGCAACACACAAACAACACTGCTCTCACCCCCCATCACACCCAGACAACACCCAGAACATGTACAGCGCCCTACACAAACACTTGGTAACTACACACAACAATATATATATATATATATATATATATATATATATATATATATATATATATATATATATATAAATAACAAAAATCATACATGAACTACACAATACGTAAATTCTAGAATACCCGATGCGTAGAATCGGGCCACCTTCTAGTTACTATATAATCCTGGAGGAAAACCTGTTCGAGGCTGCAAAAAACTTGAGACTCGGTCATAGGTTCACCCTCCAGCAGGACAACGAACGTAAACAATGCAGAGCTACAATAGATGGTTTAGATTAAAGCATATACATGAGTGTGAATGGCCCAGTCACAGTCCAGACCTAAATCCCATTGAGAATCAGTAGCAAGACTTGCTGCTCGGAGGCACCTCCATCCAATCTCACTGAGCTACAGCTATTTTGCAAAGCTGTTAAGAGACATACCCCCAAAAGACTTTCAGGGAATAGTACTGACTGGGGGGGATGAATACATATGCACATCACAATTTTCAGAGTTATATGTTTAAAATACAGGGGGCGGGGATGTGACATCAATCTTAAATACAAACGTACAAAATAACATTACAAGTTTTTTGTGTTACAAATACTATTAAAAAAATGCAATGTCTTCTCCTAGGGGGCTGCGAGTGCTCTCCGCAGGAGGCCACAGCTGCCTGTGCCCACGATCAGGGATTGGACAGCTGCGGACTATGTTTTACTGCAGAGAACACTCACGGCTCTGCAGCATAAATTGACATGCTGCTGCTCAGGAAGCCACACCGCAGGTCAGTTTACACTGTGGTAAAAACAAGCACAGTGGGCAGGAGATTTCCATAAATCCTATCCACTGTGCTTGTACTGTACAACGCAGCGTTTTGGATGCAGTGAAAACACGCTGCGTGCAAATTGCACCCAGTGTTTGCAGTGCATTTTTGCTGCGACTAAAACGCTGCGTAGTACAGTACAAGCACAGTGGATGGGATTGATAGAAATCTCCTGGTTACTGCGCTTCTTTTAGACGCTTTGACCTGCGGCACAGCTTTCCAGGCCGCAGCAATTCCATTTACTCTTGCGGAGACGCGAGTGTTCTGGGCGGGAGAACACAGTGAAAATACGATGCGCCAAGAATGATGATCATGGGCACGGAGGCTGCGTTCTCCCGTGGAGAACACTAGCGTCTCTACAAGAGGTATGACGCTTCGTCTAGAATGCACCATCTCCTGATCATGGGTACGTACCCTAACAGATAACAGCTCTATTCCCAGCTGATAATACGAGAACCACTATTCACAATAGATTATTTCATCCTGATTCCAGCCATGTGTCACTTACTGGGCTGCTTAAAGGGGTGCTTCACACACAGCGAGCTCGCTGCCGAGATCGCTGCTGAGTCACGGTTTTTGTGACGCAGCAGTGACCTCATTAGCGATCTCGCTGTGTGTGACACTGAGCAGCGATCTGGCCCCTGCTGCGAGATCGCTGCTCGTTACACACAGCCCTGGTTCGTTTTCTTCAAAGCCGCTCTCCTGCTGTGACACACAGATCGCTGTGTGTGACAGCAAGAGAGCGACAAATGAAGCGAGCAGGGAGCAGGAGCCGGCATCTGACAGCTGAGGTAAGCTGTATCCAAGATAAACATCGGGTAACCAAGGTGGTTACCCGATATTTACCTTAGTTACCAGCATCTGCAGCTCTCACGCTGCCTGTGCTGCCGGCTCCGGCTCTCTGCACATGTAGCTGCTGTACACATCGGGTTAATTAACCCGATGTGTACAGCAGCTAGGAGAGCAAGGAGCCAGCGCTAAGCAGTGTGCGCGGCTCCCTGCTCTCTGCACATGTAGCTGCATTACACATCGGGTTAATTAACCCGATGTGTACTGTAGCTATGGTAGGAGAGCAAGGAGCCAGCGCTCAGTGTGCGCGGCTCCCTGCTCCCTGCACACACAGCTGTGCGCTGGTAACTAATGTAAACATCGGGTAACCATACCCGATGTTTACCTTAGTTACCAGTCTCCGCAGCTTCCAGACGGCAGCTCCGTGCAAGCGCAGCGTCGCTTGCACGTCGCTGCTGGCTGGGGGCTGTTCACTGGTCGCTGGTGAGATCTGCCTGTTTGACAGCTCACCAGCGACCATGTAGCGATGCAGCAGCGATCCTGACCAGGTCAGATCGCTGGTCGGATCGCTGCTGCATCGCTAAAGTGTGAAGGTACCCTAAGTGTAGTTTTGATATAATCAGTTTAAATCAACAGTAGATTATCATTACAGGACTACTTGGTGTGCTGCCAGGTAGTCCAGCATATTCATGATCTCTGTATAACTGCTAGATCCGCAGCAGAGAATACATTGGTTTTATCAAAATGACAGGAAACCGCTCAGCAAGTGACACATCGCTGGAATCAGGGTCTCTGCCCCTACCCCTACGTTAGGCCGCTCTCAGATTAGGTGGCAAATCCCTGGTGACAAATTCCATTTAAACATGCAGTGTTGTAGAAATCCTAGAAAACACCCATGGTACGGCTATAGCTCATAGCAAAGGAAGCAATGGAGGAGGGCTCCTATAGCAGCTGGCTTCCTTACAGACCGGTCAGCTCTGATCTTTCAGGCCATCTAAATCCAATTATTAACCCCTTCCTGATAAAGCGACTTCAGGGGTTTTTTTGTGCTTCCTTTTTACTTCCGAGAGCTGTAACTTTTGTACTTTTCCATTGAGAAAGCTGTATGGGGGGGTTGTCCTTCAAGGGACGAGCTGTAGATTTGAATGCATGTAATGTACTAGAAAACAGGATCAAACTTTCTCGGGCGGTGAAACCGAGGGGGAAAAAAGGCTATTCCAAAATTGTTTTTAGGGTCTTGCTGACCGCGCAGTACGATTCTGTGAAACACTATGATTACAGCGATAACAAACATGTATTGTTTTTTGTTTTCTTTTAAGTAGTGAAAAAAAACAGAAAATTTGTATAAAGAAAAAAAGTCATTTGAATCCCCATAGTCAGACCCAAGCACGTTTACTTTTCTGCCAATGGAGCTGTGTGTGGGTTTGTTTTTTCCGTGGCAAGCTGCTGTTTTTACTGATATTATATTAGATAGCATATGATGTTTTCACCTCTTTTATTTGCATATTTTTAAGGGTAATAAAAAAAAAATAAAAATTCTGGAATTTCATTTTTTTTATGGAGTTCACCAGATTGGTTAGTTAAATGCTGTATTTTGATATAGGGCACTTTTACAGAAATAGCGATATCAAATCTTTTTTTTTTTAGTAAACGAAAAGAGCGGTGATTAAAATTTTTATATTTTTTTTTCTTACTTTAAAGGGAACATATACACAAAAAAAAGTATTAAAGGAGTTGGCCGACAAACTCTAAATTTATTTTTAAGCTAATCTGTGCTGTATAGTCATATAAATCACCTCTATATTATTATTTCTGTTTTCTAACTTTTGTTCCTCTTGAATTATCCCTTTATTCTCTGCAGCTCTTTGTTTACCTGCAGCTCAACCAAACATGACATCTTCCTGTGCCACACCTCACTCAGAGCTGGCACCGCCCAGCCTCACTGTCCAGCCCCACCCCCTGCTCACTCATTGGCTATCAGTATTCTGCCCAGCACTGACCTCTCATCGCTCCAGCAAAGATGGGCACATTACTCCATTATATGTGTGGTGGATGTGAGGTGATTGTGCTGCACAGATGAGAGATCACTGCTCTGTATTTCCAATCATTGGTAGTACAAAGCAGTGATCCTGCTTCTCTAATCTGTAACAGGACAATCAGCTCACATCCACCACACATATAATATAGTAATGTGCCCATCCGGGTCCCCATCCTATAATAATGTGCCCATCCCGGTCCCCATCCTATAGTAATGTGCCCATCCCGGTCCCCATCCTATAATAATGTGCCCATCCCGGTCCCCATCCTATAATAATGTGCCCATCCCGGTCCCCATCCTATAGTAATGTGCCCATCCCGGTCCCCATCCTATAGTAATGTGCCCATCCCTGTCCCCATCCTATAGTAATGTGCCCATCCCTGTCCCCATCCTATAGTAATGTGCCCATCCCTGTCCCCATCCTATAATAATGTGCCCATCCCTGTCCCAATCCTATAGTAATGTGCCCATCCCTGTCCCCATCCTATAATAATGTGCCCATCCCTGTCCCAATCCTATAGTAATGTGCCCATCCCTGTCCCCATCCTATAATAATGTGCCCATCCCTGTCCCCATCCTATACTAATGTGCCCATCCCTGTCCCCATCCTATACTAATGTGCCCATCCCTGTCCCATAATATAGTAATGTCCCCTTTCCTTGTGCCCATCCTGTAGTAATGTCCCCTTGGGCTCCTCTTCTTGTAGCAATGCTCCATCCTGTAGAATTGCCCCCTAGTCTGTCATTCTTCACACACAGAAAAAAAAAAAAATCATCATCTGTCCTGGTTCCCTCTGTGCCCTGTGTCAGGCCTCTTGCGGACGTAGCTCCCTCCTTGCTGATCGCTGCTGGTGCAGGGGCCGTTCAGTCAGCGCTTGATATCAGATGACTGATTTCCAGGCACTGTGCAGGGATGCACTCTGTATACAGCTTCTCCAGTGATCAGCTGCTGGCCTCTAATTGGCCGGCGGCTGATCATAGCTGTATACAGAGCTTGGCACTGCAGAGCACTCGGGAATCTGTCATCTGGTATAAAGCACTGACTGCACGGCCCCTGCAGAGGCCGTGATCAGCAAGGAGGGGGCTGCGGCCGCAAGAGGCAGGACACAGGGCACCGAGGACAAGTGAGAAGGATGCGTTTGTGGCCTGCACGCCACAAGCAGCATTAGGGGCCGCAGCTTACAGCGCTTTATATCAGATATAGCAGATTCCCAGGCACTCTGCAGAGCCGAGCTCTGTATACAGCTACTGCAATGATCCGCTGTTGACCTCTGATTGGCTGGCGGCTGATCATTGCTGTGTATACAGCGCTTCCATCTGCAGAGCGCTGACTGCACGGCCCCAGCAAAGGCAGCGTTCAAGCAAGGGGGCCATTAGCCTGCGCGCCGCCAGCAGCATTGGGGGCTGCATGCAGCGTACAAGCAGCGAGACCACTGTACTATGGGATGTGTGGGAGGGTGCAGGGAAGGGACTGTACCTGGTCAGCAGGGCGGCTACATGAGGTCTCCTGTGATGCCAGTCTACAACGCGGGCATAAGCCCCTGCACTTGTTGTGAGATCACAGGAAGCAGCCAAATCACAGCAGGAGCTCAGAGCCGGGGAAGAGGGTCTGACAGCAGGGTAGGTAAGTAGTCACTATCTACCCAATGTAGTCCAATAGTGTAATGACAAGAAAAAGGCGAAATAAGCCGGATAACCCCTTTAACCCCTTTAAACCAGTCCATGGGGCTGCAGAAGTAAGTGACCATGCATACTGCCACATCATGGTCCATGGGGCTGCAGAAGTAGGTGACCATGCATACTGCCACATCATGGTCCATGGGGCTGCAGAAGTAGGTGACCATGCATACTGCCACATCATGGTCCATGGGGCTGCAGAAGTAGGTGACCATGCATACTGCCACATCATGGTCCATGGGGCTGCAGAAGTAGGTGACCATGCATACTGCCACATCATGGTCCATGGGGCTGCAGAAGTAGGTGACCATGCATACTGCCACATCATGGTCCATGGGGCTGCAGAAGTAGGTGACCATGCATACTGCCACATCATGGTCCATGGGGCTGCAGAAGTAGGTGACCATGCATACTGCCACATCATGGTCCATGGGGCTGCAGAAGGCAGAGGAGAACGGCGGGTTGATAAGTTGTGACAACCACTTTAAGTAAATGTAAAACTTCTTGGCCCAACACTGTGTCCGAGTAGTTTCCTTCCAAACCTTTGCTTTGCATTCCTCTATTACACCAGGGACTCCTTCCCCTTTTGGCCCTGTTCTTTCTTTAAAAAACAAAGTTCTGTACCCCTTTGAACTGTAAGGCAGACGTGTTACACCTTGTGAGAACAACACACCACGTCCGTTTGTTGTTTTCTATTTATTTTTTTCCAATACACCTTATATTCCATCTTTGTTTCCCCTTACACAAGAGGATTACATGGTCGAGGAACTTACTACACATTTACCAAAATCCAGCTTCTTTGAATCTGAAAACGAGTGGTCTTCTCTTTTGATATTTCTACTTAGCTTTTGCGGGAACAAAAGATACATCATATTAAATACAACTATTCCTACCTACTCCAAGGGAAGTCACTTTAAGCGGGTGTGTGTGTGTGTGTGTGTTATATACACACACACACACACCGGTTCAGAAATATTCAAAAAATCATCAGATAGCAGAAATGTTAGGCGTGACCAAATCAATAACTTGATGCATTCTGCAAAAAAAAAAAAAAAAAAGCACAGTAGTAAGCTTGGGATCACATAAGCCTGGATGTTAGAAGACAACAGTTATGGATGACCGCAGAATCCTTTCCATGGTGAAGAAAAACCCCTTTAACATCACCCCAAGTAAAAAACACTCCATGAAGTGGGTGTTTCAGTATCTAAGTCTACCAAAAGAGAAGAGCAAAATGATGGGCTAAAGAAAGTATGAGGAACCGTCCCAAAACACATCTAAAGAAGCCATGCCAGTTGTGGAAAAACCTTCTTTGGATAGATAATACTATGAAAAACCTGTACCAGAATGATGGAAAGAAACAGGTATAAGGAAGGCTTGGAATGGCTCATGATCAAAAGCACACCACAACCTCTGTAAAACATGGTAGAAGCAGTGTGATGGCATGAGCCCCCAAGGCTTCCAATGGCCCTGGGTCACTAGAGTTTATTGATGTGACTGAAGACAGAAGCAGCCAGATGAATTCTGAAGAAGTGTACAGGGCAATACTTTCTGCTCAGATGCATCCAAATGCAGCAAGGCAGATTGGACGGCGCTTGGACATGGACAATGACCCAAAACATAGTGCAAAAGTAACCCAGGAGCTTTGTTAATGCAAATAATTGGAAAATTCTACAATGGCTGATTCAATCACCAGATATCAACCTATCGAGTATGCATTTCACATGCTTAAGACAAAATTTAATACAAAAAGACCCACAAACAGGCATCTACAGTAAAGACTTGGCAAAGCATCACAACAGAGGAAACCCAGTGTTTGGTGATGTCCATGGCTTCCAGACTTCAGGCAGTCATTGCCTGCTAAGGATTCTCTACAAAGTATTAAAATTGATCATTTTAGTGCATGTCTTGTCACTTTTTTTTTTATTAGAGATAAAAAACACTGTTTAATGTTCATCTCCCACAGGCTTTTTTTCATGATTAAGAAAAGGATGATGCATTGTTTTGCCATCCTTAAAAGGGTGGTTCACCCATATTTATTTTATTTTCTAGATCGATATTATATTGAGAAACAATGTTTCTCTCAAATACCTTATGTTGGCAATAGTGCCTGTGAGAGGCGCTATTGGAGACCGCTGTTCCCCATCACGTGACCCCAGGGATCCGGTGACGTCTCGTCAAGTTCCTGACACCGCGGCAATGTCCGTGAGTGATGGGCGGAGTTTCACCACTCGTCACAGCCCATCAGCTCCCTCCTCCCTCAGAGCAGAGCGCTGCAAGCAGGAGGCACTCTGGGCTGTGACAAGCGGTGAAACACGCCCACAGTGACTCAGGAAGACTGCGGCCGCAGTGATATCAGGTCAACAGGAACTTGACATCACCGGATCCCGGAGGTCACGCGATGGGAAACAGCGTTCTGCAATAGCACTGCTCACAGGCACTATTGGCAACATAAGGTATTTAAGAGAAACATTGTTTCTCAATATAATATCGATCTAGAAAATAAAAAATATGGGTGAACCCCCCCTTTAACTTTTTTTATGCTTCCATTGTCAGATGATTAATTTTTTGGTGGGACAAGTTATAGTTTTGAATGACACCATTCATTTTACAATATCTATATATATATATTATGTACTGGAAATAGAAAAAAAATCCATGCGCTGTGAAATGGAGAAAAACATGCAAATCTGCAATAGTTTTTTGCGTTTTCATTTAATGGCATTCATTGAGAAGTAATGATTTGGTTATGCAATTCTCAAGTTCAGTGTGATTATGCCAATACCAAACTTGAATACTTTTTTTTTTCTAAGGCTACATGCGCACACTGCTTTTTTTGCTGCGTTTTTGGCTGCAGTTTATTTGTCAGAACTTTCTGACATGTGACTTCCCAGCAAAGTCAATGAGAAGTCAGATTTTCTATGCGCACATTGCAGTTTATTTGTCAGCGTTTTATTTGTCAAAAGTTTGTAACAAATAAAATGCAGCATGTTCATTCTTCCTGCGTTTTTGTCAACATTTGTCACAAAAACGCAGGTTGTGAAAAAGCAGCAAAAACGCACTGAAAAAGCAGCAAAAACGCACTGAAAAAGCAGCAAAAACGCACCTATAATTACAAGCATTTTTCGTGACATTTCCAGGCCCTCTCTGACAAGGTGCAGTTTTGGCTGCAGTTTGTGAACACAAAAAGATGCAGCGTGCGCATGTAGCCTAAGGCTACATGTGCACGCTGCTTTTTTTGCTGCAGTTTTGTCAGCAGAACTTTGACATTTGACTTCCCAGCAAAGTCTATGAGAAGTCAGATTTGTCATGCGCACGTTGCAGTTTGTCAGCGTTTTTTTTGTCAAAAGTTTGTGACAAAAAAAAAATGCAGCATGTTCATTCTTCCTGCGTTTTTGTCAACATTTGTCACCCATTGAAATCAATGAGGGCATCAAAAACGCAGGAAAAATGCATGCTAATCAAAAGTGGTGCATTTTACCTGCGTTTTTGGTACCAAAAACGCAGGTGATTTGTCAGGAAGTGAGGTAACAGGCAAGTGGTCCGGTCCCGTCCCGTCCTCCACGTGTTCCCCGAAGTACCGCTGTCCCCAGCGTGCACGCACAGGGGAGATAATGTGGAGGACGGGACTATCGGCGGCGGCGAGAGGGAAAAATCAATGTTTTCAGCTGCCAATGTCCATCCCCCTCTCGCTGCCGCCACCGCCGCTGATAGTCCCGTCCTCCACATCATCTCCCCTGTGCGTGCACGCTGGGGACAGCGGTACTTCGGGGAACACGTGGAGGACGGGACTATCAGCGGCGGCAGCGAGAGGGGGATGGACATTGGCAGCTGAAAACATTGATTTTTCCCTCTCGCTGCCGCCGCTGATAGTCCCGTCCTCCACGTGTTCCCCGAAGTACCGCTGTCCCCAGCGTGCACGCACAGGGGAGATGATGTGGAGGACGGGACTATCGGCGGCGGCGGCGAGAGGGAAAAATCTATGTTTTCAGCTGCCAATGTCCATCCCACTCTCGCTGCCGCCGCTGATAGTCCCGTTCTCCACGTGTTCCCCGAAGTACCGCTGTCCCCAGCATGCACACACAGGGGAGATGATAGACCCCTCTCGCTGCCACCGCCGCCGCTGATAGTCCCATCCTCCACGCTCCTGTCAGCTCCACGCAGTAGCGCGATCAGCTGAGCTGTCACTGAGGTTACTAAATCCAGCGGTGGCCGCGGGTAACCTCAGTGACAGCTCAGCTGATCGTGCGGCTCTTCAGTTGCTGCATGGAGCTGACCGGAGCGGCGGTGTCTGCTGCTTCTCCGGTCACCTCCATGCAGCAGAGCTGGAAGCGACGCTGGACCATCCTGGATTACACCGGACATGGAGGGCTTTTTCGGGCTTATTAAATGGAAGAACGAGGGAATTTGTTAGTGTTTTTTATTTCTAATAAAGGATTTTTCAGGTGGGTGTTTATTTACTGTAACTTACAGATTAATCATGGAAGGTATCTCGGGGAGACGCCTGACATGATTAATCTAGGATTTAGTGGCAGCTATGGGCTGCCAATAACTCCTTATTACCCCGATTTGCCAACGCACCAGGGCAAATCGGGAAGAGCCGGGTACAGTCCCAGAACTGTCGCATATAATGTATGCGGCAATTCTGGGCGGCTGCTGACTGATATTGTTAGGCTGGGGGGCTCCCCATAACGTGGAGCTCCCCATCCTGAGAATACCAGCCTTCAGCCGTATGGCTTTATCTGGCTGGCATTAAAATTGGGGGGGACCGCATGCCAGTTTTTTTTAATTATTTATTTATTTCTAATTTTTTTTTTTTTCAATTCAACAAGCTTTATGGGCTTGTTTGAACTGAAAAAATACATGAAACAATTGTTGACAAAACTGCAGCCAAAAACGCACCAAAAAAGCAGCAAAAACGCACCAAAAAAGCACCTAAATTTTTTGTGACATTTCCAGGCTCTCGCTGACAAGGTGCAGTTTTGGCTGCAGTTTGTGAACACGAAAAAGAAGCAGCGTGCGCATGTAGCTAAGTGTCAAAAAAGAAAACAATATTTGGTTTCTGCCATTTTCTGAGACCTATAACTTTTTTACTCATCCATTTTCAAGCTGATACAATGTTTTGATTATTTTTATTGCATTTTTTTCTAGGCAACTGCGGCCAATTCCGATGGTACCCCCATTGTATGGTGTGGCCTCATCTCTTGACTCCTTCAGCACACAGTTGCCGTCGCCCAACGCTAAATGGTTAATACTACAAGAATTCTTGGAATTACATGATCAATAGATTACATGACTTAAAGGGGGGGGGGATAAAATCCATTTTAAAATTAATTTTGTTGGCAACATACACGAAATCGGGAATGGACAAAATTCAGTAGATAGCCAGCTGACATCAGCCGGAAATGAAATCTATCCAGCCCTGAAGTATACCGGATCGTATGCCTGTCTCCAGGAATGTTCACAAGGTCGAATGTTAGGTCTGTGCGCTATCTACAGATTTCTGGAAAGGAGTTTCCTCCTCCTTTTATTTGATGAGGTACATCCTTATTTGGGGAACTTTGTGTACAGAAACGGGTCTTAGGCTGGGGCCACACGGGGCACTACTGCGATGCTCGCATGACACTCTGCTTACGCTGGCAGCACAGCGGGAGCCAAGTGTCATGCAAGTGTGCCTGCGTCTGAGGTGCGACTGTGCGTGCGGACCTCAGCTGCAGGGGGCGGGACGGCTTTCAGGAGGGGTGGGCTGGCGCTGCAGGGGAGGGAGGGATTTTTCTCCATCCCTCCTCCGTTGCCGACTATTGCGATTCTCGCACTGCACTTGCGGTACACTGGTGTACTGCGACTGCAGTGCGATTTTTCTCTCGCCCCATAGACCTGAATGGGTGCGAGAGTAAAGAGTCTCGCATTACAATCGCAGCATGCTGCGATTGTTTTCTCGGTCCGATTAGGACTGAGAAAATAATCGCTCATGTGTGCTGCCACACAGGCTAGAATTGGTCCAAGTGGAATGCGATGTTTTATCGCACTCCACTCGCACCGATTTTCTCGCCGTGTGGCTTAGGCCTTAAAATCCTGCTGTTAAACCTGGCCTAAAGGAATGTCAAGGTGTAAGGTTCATTACTTTATTATTTGTAAGCAGGGCTGTGGAGTCGGAGTCGGAGCTCATTTTGGTGGAACCGGTATAAAATGCACCGACTCCGATTCCTAGAATATATAATAAATTGGGGACAGTAGTGCAATGCAGAATGTGCTGAATATTTTACTAAATAATATTTAGTATAATACTTATATTTAAGTGAAAAATTTATTGTAGTACAATGTGAACATCAGACATTTAATTATTTTTATGATACAATAATCAAGATATTTGGATAAAACATAAAATATATTTATTGGATACAACTTTAGAACACAAAAAACTAATAAATTGTAAATATGTAATACAATATGTAATATATATACACACACACACACAAGATATATATGTAATCTACTGTATATTATATAGTATATTACATATTTACAATTTATTAGTTTTTTGTGTTCTAAAGTTGTATCCAATAAATATATTTTATGTTCTATCCAAATATCTTGATTATTGTATCATAAAAATAATTAAATGTCTGATGTTCACATACACATATTCATGTACTACAATAAATTTATCACCTAACTATAAGCAATATATGTAGGAGTCGGAGTCGGAGCCGGAGTCGGAGTCGGTGCAAGAGAAATTGAGGAGTCGGAGTTGAAGGTTTAGCTTACAGACTCCACAGCCCTGTTTGTAAGGCTGTGTGTACATGGAGAAAATAGGTGGTGAATTTTCCAAGAGAGAAATTTGCCGTCTACTAGGATCTCAGCATCGGGGAGGCGATTTCTGAAAATCACGTCTACACGCTGCAGGAAATAAACATCTTTAATAGGCAGAATGTGAACTTACACTGCAGATTACATCCAACGACAAACAGGTTTATATGTACATAAAGGAGTTCTCCATTAAAACAAGTTATCTGGACTTCCTGTTCCTGTCCTGGCTGAGGTGGCAGCTTAGGGGAGAAGCTCCTGCCACCCCTCACAGAAACCGACTAAAAACAGACCCCCCGGACGAGCCACCAAACAGAGAGCAGCACAGGAGGTTACCTAAAGCAGACAGCTATGGAACGGTACCTCCTGAGAAGCTCTGGGAGCGGTGAATCAGCCTGGAGAAGCTTTGATATGGACAGAGGAGAAGATAAGATAATGGCGCCGAGCCTGATGGGGGAGGAGCCTGAACGCATGGTGAGAGACACAGAAAAGCAAACACAGAGCTGGAAGGGGAGAGATAAGGGAGATATGAGCGAGGAGACAGGAGATAAGGAAGATATGAGCGAGGAGTCACAGGAGGACACAGCAGGAGAGAGGTGGATGCAGGGGACTGTTGATGGTGGATCGCAATGGGAGGATGAAGGAGATATGGAGGCAGAGGGGAGAGAAGATGCAGGCAAAGCAGGGCAGCTCAGAGACACAGCAGTGTTGGAGGATGAAACTGACAAACAGCACAGGGAGATTAATCCCACTCAGACTCACAGGAAGTCAAATGCAAGAATTCATAGTACCCCTTCCAAAGGAAACAAAAAGCAGCCTACTACACCAACATCACAAGCCTGCAAGCTATTGGGGGATGGAGGTGGTGGCCCAGTCCAGACAAAGAGAACTACGAAAACAGCACCACCTGCAGGCCAAGACAAGTACACACAAAAGCTTAATGTGGACTATAAAAAACTGGCTGAAGAAGTGACATCACACTTGTCAAAAGAGGTTAAAGTGGCTATTGAGGCAGCCATACAAACATCATTAGCTAATATGCAAAAACAGATAAATGCCCATGCCTCTAGACTGGCAGAATCAGAGCAGAGAATATCTGACTCCGAGGAGACAATACTGGCTATGCAAGCACAAATAGCAGCTCTAGCAAAATCTAATGAATACTTGAAGGATAAAGCGGACGATTTGGAAAACAGATCGAGACGAAACAACTTACGTATAGTCGGGTTGCCAGAGTCTGTGTCGATTGGACGGTTGGATAATATATGCGAGTTGGAGCTACCGCAGGCCCTGGGCATAAAGGCGAAATTCAGAGTTGAAAGAGCCCACAGAGTGGGTCCACTGAGACACCAGGAGGCGAATAAGGGAGAGGGCCAAAACTCAAACAAGAATACCCCGATAAGAGCCAGGCAGGTGATTGTCAAGTACCTTGATTATAAGCATAAGGAGGAAATATTGAGGGCCTTTAGAGAACGAAAGCGTCCACTACAATATCAAGGCAACAGACTGCTAATTTTTGGGGATTATTCAGCGGAAGTATCC
This sequence comes from Anomaloglossus baeobatrachus, assembly GCF_048569485.1. Classification (NCBI taxonomy): domain Eukaryota; kingdom Metazoa; phylum Chordata; class Amphibia; order Anura; family Aromobatidae; genus Anomaloglossus; species Anomaloglossus baeobatrachus. The sequence goes on from NC_134354.1 coordinate 526,122,960, forward strand.
AGAAGGAGAAAAGAATTTACCAAAATTTGCTCATTTCTGTACAACAAAAAAGTAAAGTGCCAGCTATTATACCCTGCTACACTGAAAGTTAGAAACCCCAATGGCTCGTTTGTATACTACAAGGACTACAAAGAAGCAGAAAACATTCTCATGGCAGAGCTCAACAAGACTAGGTCAGAAAGGCAAGAAAAAGGAGCTAGTGGAGAAGGGAATAATAGAAGAGGATCCCCCACAAGCTCAGGAAGAGATGTGGGACGTCTTGGGGGACAAAAGCAAGTCGAGACCAGGGAGGAAAGGAGGCCAAGCCCGGGTCGACAGCATAATTCTCGCCTGGAACACAGGAACCAACCCTTGGAGAGAAACCATGATACCTGAACTGGAACTCGCTCATTGTTTTTCCTTTTTTTGCCTGTTTTTTTTTTTTTTTTTTTTTCTCTCTTCCCAAACAGGGAGAGGCGTTGAGGAGGATGCATTACGGAGAGAGGGTTGGGGAGGTGAGAGGAGGAGGGGGAAGGGAGAAAAGAGAGGAAAACATCCCAAAGTCTGGGTCCTCTTCCCCCCCTCTTTTTTTTTTTTTTTTTTTTTTTTTTTTGTTCTTCTCCTTTCTTTCTCCATCTTCTCTCCCCTTGGTCTTTTTTTTTCTTTTTTTCTTTTTCTCCTTTGTCCAGGAACATCATCCAAATTCAAATGAAGTGGGCCTGTTCTGGGCGGACTGATGGCTACCTGGAGTCAGAGATAAGTAGGACTGGAGAATCTTGCTGAGGTTTTGACATACTGTGCTAATTTTTGCATAATTTTCAAAGGCTTATTCAAGTTAGTCCGGGGATAGAACATATATTTTTTGAGGGGTGATTAGGGAGCTACATATTTTGGCTAGGAATAGGGGAGCTCACCAACGTGGCGGGAAACGCCGTGGATTTCTCGGAAGGGAAAATATGTTTTACAGTTACATGCTTTTTGTTGTATTTGTTATATTTGCAAGGTGGGGAAAGGGAGTGTCGATTTTGTGGTACCAATTGTGATTCTAGTGTCGAACATCTCGTCTTCCTTGATGCAGGGGCCCATAGGGGAGGGAGTAGTAAAAGCAGAATACACAGGTTAACATGATACAGATAACTACGTGGAATGTTAAAGGGCTGAGATCACCTAACAAACGAGCAATGATATTGAGACATCTGAAAAGACTAAAGACAGACATTGCCTTATTACAGGAAACCCACTTGGGGGGGGAGGACTTTTTCCGCATGAAGAAACATTGGGTGGGCACCGTTTACGGGGCAGCGGCACAAGGTAGAAAAGCGGGCACTATGATTCTAATAAATAAACAATTCAGTCATGAGGTAGTGGCACATGAGGCAGACGACCATGGAAGGTGGCAGCACTTAACAATCGTTAGTCCAGCGGGTAAACTCAGTATTTATAATGTCTATGGCCCAAATTCACAACAAATCACATTTCATGATGACATAAAGGCCACCATATTAGCAGATGGGGAGGCTAACATTATAGTGGGAGGCGATTTTAACACTGTCCCAGACTCAGCTGAAGATAGGAGGAGGGGCGAGGAGGGGACAGCTAATGTGGGCAGGAGTTTAGACAATAGGGATGTAACATTAGAAGACGTAGGACTGAAAGACATCTGGAGACTAACTCACCCACATGACAGAGTATACACACTTCTCTCACCCTCATGATAGCTGGTCACGTATTGATCAGTTCTGGATCTCGCAAGACTTACTGAGTGGAACGCAAGATTGTGTGATAGAGAATATGGTGATCTCAGATCATAGTCCGGTGAGATTGGGCATTAGAGAGAAATTCAGGAGAGGTACAGATATCATATGGAGATTCCCATCGTTCCTTCTCAGGCAAGATAATTTCCACAAGGTGCTACAGGAGTGGTGGGGAGAATTCGCAGAGGACAATAAGGAACATAGAGAGTCCCCAGTGATATTTTGGGAAACGGCAAAAGCGGTCCTAAGGGGCCGTCTGGTGGGGTACGCAGCCATGATCAAACGGAAAACCAATGAGAATTATAATTTCCATAGTGAAGCAGTACGGGTAGCATATACAAATTATGTGACAAATAGATCTCCCATGACAAAAGGCAGATGGCTGGAGGCAAAAGAGGGATTTGACGAATGGGCCAAAAAAAAGGAACAACTATTCTGGTCGCACAAGGAGGTTGACTTACATAGGTTTGGCAACAAGGCGGGAAGGATGTTGGCCAATCTGGCAAGGGGCAGCAGAAAGATGACAGTGATCTCTAAACTGAAAACAAAGGGGGGAGAGGTGACTACGGATCCTAAGGACATTAATAAACTGTTGGGAGATTACTATAGAAAACTATATGGGTCAGGGAATAACGACATGACTGATGAGGCAGAGTGGCTAAGACAAGCCCAAATGCCTAGCTTGACGGAGGAAGATTTGAGTGCCTTAAACGCAGATATCACAGTAGAGGAGGTGACGAGAACAATTGGGGAGCTTAACACCAACAAGGCACCGGGACCTGACGGTTTCAATAGTGAATTCTATAAGGCTCTGAAGGATCTGATCTCGCCGGATCTAACCTCAGTCTTTAATGCTTTCCTGGGAGGGGCGGAAATACCCAAAAATTCCAACATAGCATATATTAAATTACTCCCCAAGGGAACCAAGGACCTGGATGATCCCTCTAGTTATAGACCTATATCGCTCATAAATCAGGATTTAAAAATTATGTCCAAGATCATGGCTAATAGACTGGCCGAGATCTTACCTAGGATCATTACGAATCACCAGGTGGGGTTTATTAAGGGGAGAAATGCCGTTACCAATATCCGAAAGACAATTCTAGTGGTAGACACGGTTAGACTGGGTCTCACTGAGGGAGGGGCTAGACCTGCCCTAGTTACACTTGACGCAGAAAAAGCGTTTGATAATGTAAATTGGGGGTGGTTAGACAGGGTAATGGAGGCCATAGGGATTGTAGGCAAGATGAGACTTTACATTAGAAACCTTTATGCCAACTCGGGAGCTAGGGTTCACACTCCGGGCTTTCTATCAGACGTGTTCCCTTTGATGAAGGGAACAAGACAGGGCTGCCCATTATCTCCTCTTTTATTCAACCTGGCAATCGAGCCGTTGTCAAGAATACTACAGGGACAAAATAGCTTTAAAGGAATCAAGATAAGGGGTTCAGAAGTAAAGACAGCGCTTTTTGCTGATGACATCATACTTTGTATGGGGGACCCCGGTGCGGATTTGCCACAGACTCTTGCCTTGATTGAAAAATTTGGCTCATTCTCCGGTTTCAAACTGAACAAAAAAAAATGCGAGATCATGTTCCTAAAGGGGCATCATGGGACAATGGGGGGACAAATAAGGGATGGCTGTCTATGTGGAATTCCTATAGCACAATCTTCAATTAAATACCTGGGAGTGCATATAGGAAGATCGGTGGAAACAATCTATAACTTGAATTATGGACCGCTAATCAGGAAAATTATAGTTCAATTAAAGGGATGGAAAGGTCTGCCACTTCCATTACTGGCAAGATGTCACCTGATAAAAATGATGAGCTTTCCTAGGCTGCTGTATCCCTTCCAGACAATCCCGCTATTGCTAAAACTAAAGGATGTGAATAAGCTCAACTCCGCGTATACAGAATTTCTGTGGAGGGGAAGGAAACCCAGAATAAAGCTGCGTACGCTGATGAAGTCAGCAGAGGAGGGAGGTCTAAACTTTCCAGATGTCCAAGGGTATAATCTTGTATGTATCATGAGGCATGTAATTGATTGGGTGAGAGGAACGAGTAGGCACTCAGATCATGCGATGGAAACTAAATATGCGTCACCGTGGGATCTGACGTCCATTCTGCACTCCCCACTATCCAGGGTTGAAGGGCACATAAGGAACTCAATTATATTCCGAGACACCATGCTAACATGGAAGTCGGTAAGGAAAAAACTGGGGCTCTCATGGAAAGTGTCCAAGTACTTGAACCCCTGGGCATTCCCAAATTTTCCCCTGGGACGAGAAAACAAGCTATTTACTAGATGGAAAGAGAGGGGAGTCAGGAGAATGATAATGTTATGAATGTGGAGGACAGGAGGTGGATGACAGGTCGGGAAGTGCTGGATAAGTACAACCTTAATAGCTCACATGTCATCCAGTATGAACAATTGAAACATGGAATAATAGGAGACCTGGGTGTGGTTGGAAGAGAGCTGAACAGAAGTTCGATTGATGAGTTACTGGAATGTGATGTAACAAGTATAAATGTCTCTAAAATTTATCGATCGCTAAGGGGGGTGCTTATCTCTCGGGAGGATAGTCGGACTTTAAAAGCGTGGGGGAAACAATTGGGAAGGGAAGAAGTGGTGGATGATATACTGAGAGGATGGGTACAAGTGCGGAAACACATTACCAATGAGAGATGGAGAGACACTCAATTCAGAATTCTACATAGGGCCATTATAGGTTTCAACATACCAGGTAGGGATAGGTGGTGTCCTAAGTGTCAAAAAGAAAAAACGGATATGCTGCATGGGCTATGGGAATGTGAGACAATCGCTAGGTTCTTTAACCAAGTCAGACTATTTGCCCAGTCAACATGGGGAATTTTCAGCAAACTAGACTTAATGGTGTGGATTTTCCACTCCTTTGAGGGAGGAGTAGGAGGAGGACCGAGCACGCAGGAAAAGAGGAAATACGCAATAATGCATGACATAGCCTTGATAGCTAAGCGTTGCATCTTAAAACACTGGATTCAAAGGGAGGGCCCATCCATAAAGGAGGTTGTGGGCGAACTACACAACCTTCTGAAGTGGGAAAAACTAGAAGCGGAGAGGGATAAAGATGGGTTGACAGCCAAGTTTTTTGTGAGATGGAGACATTTTATTGAAAGCCAATTCACACAGGGAGAAATAATTAACCTGATGGCACCTTTTGTTCACTCGGAGTGGTATATCCTGAGCGATATCCAGGACAGCCTGGGTAAACTGAGAATCACCTAGGAGGGGGCTCTGGCGGGAGGGGGAGACGAGACGGTTGGGAATACCAAGACACGCTAGCAAAATTGAAATCATTCAGGGACGACACAGAGATTTAACGAATTGTATTGCATATGTTATATTATATTTCATTACCTATGTTTTGGTTTAATGTTACTGTATACTATCTTAAATCGAACAGCAACATGGAACTCCAAATTGGGGTATCACCCACCTCTATGTCACATTTTGTCAGACGAATGTTCTTCTTTTGCAATGATACTTGTCATGTTTTTACAAATTTGAAAAATCAATAAAAAACGTTTTGGAAAAAACAAGTTATCTGTGGAATAGGAGAAAATCTGTTGGTCATTGGGGCCAACGATCATTAGAATAGGGAAGTTTTATCCCATTAGAATAGGCAGTGCACACGCTCGACCACCACTCCATTCATTCCCTATGGGGCCCCTGAGTGCTGGCTTTTCCGGCACCCTATAGAGAATGGACGGAGTGGTGGTCGAGCGTTCAACCTGCTGTGCCATCCTCTAACAGACATAAAAGTTTCCTATCGGTGTTAAAAATTGCCCGTTCAACCAGCCGTCAGCTAGTCATCACAACTATGTCCTGCAATCATAGACAGTATATGGGGTGGTGGTACCATGCTCACCTGCCCAACATTTCTATCACAATGCAATGGATTTTACACATGGAAAGTCTGTAGCATTTCTACAATGATACCACAGCAGTAACCTTCTGGAAAAGTCTAGCATGCATATAGCCTTAGGGCGGTGTCACACGCTACGATATATCGGGCGATATGTCGTCGGGGTCATGGATTCCGTGACGCACATCCGGCATCAATTGACATATTGTAGCGTGTGACAGCTACGAGCGACTGTTAACGAGCAAAAATACTCACCTTATCGTTGCTCGTTGACACGTCGCTCATTTTCATAAAATCGTTCCTCCTTCTGCGCGCCAGTTGTTCATCGTTCCCGAGGCAGCACACATCGTTCCGTGTGACACCCCGGGAACGACGAACTGCAGCTTACCTGCGTCCCGCCGGCAATGCGGAAGGAAGGAGGTGGGCGGGATGTTACGTCCCACTCATCTCCGCCCCTCTGCTTCTATTGGGCGGCCGCTGTGATGCTGAACGTCCCTCCCCCTTCAGGAAGAGGATGTTCGCCGCCCACAGCTAGGTCGTTCGGAAGGCAAGTACGTGTGACGGGGGCTAACGACTTTGTGCGACACGGGCAACAAATTGCCCGTGATGCACAAACGATGGGGGCGGGTACGATTGCTCATGCGATCGCACGATATATCGTCCCGTGTAACGCCGCCCTTAGGGTATGTGCCCATGATCAGGACTCACTGCGTCCTGGACGTGGCAGGTCCTGACATGCGGGGCCACGAGTTTCCTCCGCAGGAGATCGCAGCTGTTTGTACTCATGATCAGGGTTAAGTGTGCTGTGGTTTCTCCCTTGTCTTCTCCCTTGTCTTCTCCCTACGGAGGACCCATGCGAATCCGCAGCAAACAATTGACATGCTGCAGTCTGGAAAGACGCACCGCAGGACAGTGTTTGCTGTGGAAAAAACAAGCACAGTGGGCACGGGATTTCTAGAAATCCATCCACTATGCTTGTACTGTACAACGCGTTTTGGGCGCAGCTGACGCATTCTGTGTTCAAAATGCAGCAAACACTAATCGTGGGCACGCACCGTTACACAGAGAATATTTTCCCAAGAGTAGCGGTCCCCAACTTGTAGCTAGAGAGCCATATGTGGCCCACAGGCCTGGGATGTGTGGCTTGCAGCTCTATGCATTTGCACAAGGTTTTACAAACAGCTAGATCCTTAATCATGAGTAGCCTCGCCAACAAATCTAGATGCCCATATCCCGGTCTAGGGGGAATACGGGATCATTTAAGTATGATAAACTGGAGTCAGGAGGATTCTACCTGTCAGACAAGGTGCTTGATGGCAGAATAGTGAATAGGGGTATTGTTAGAGCCCCTGGATCCTGGTCTAGTTCCTCAGCATCATTTCTTTAGAAAAGCTTTGGCTGTCAGTATACCGGTAATGGGGTCTCGGGTGTCACTACTGTGAGGGGGCGAAAGCTGGATGTGGCTCGCCACCCTGTCTTAGTGCAGAACATGGCTCTCAAGGTCAGAAAGGTTGGGGACCACTGCCCTAGAGAATAGACAAACATGGAAGAAAAAACAACCCTATTAGTATAATTGTTACATGAATGGACTACACAGCCGAAGCACAATTTTATTTACAGCAGTTCCTAGGTAAGGCCTAATGAACATCATTGATAATTGCCAAGACTGACCCTATATACACACTGATTATATATGGTGCTATGAGAATGGCACACTATACGGGGTATTACTTAACAGGATTGTCCACTAGTAGGACAACCTCTTTTGATTCCACATTTTTTTCCCCAGGTAAAATAATAAAGTCTATACTCCCCTCCCATACAGGCGCCATATTCCAGCGGCATCCGGGCTCACAATGATGGGGCTCATCAGGTTTTTGCCACCTAGTCTGAGAGCAGCATAACGTAGGGGCAGACATCCTGATTCCAGTGGTTTGTCACTTACTGGGCTGCTTGGTATAATTTTAATAAAATCACTGATTAATCAGCAGTAGATTATCATTAGAGGACTACTTGGCGTGCTGCAGGTAGTCCAGAATATTCATGAGCTCTGTATAACTGCTAGATCTGCAGCAGAGAAAACATTGATTTTACCAAAATGACAGCAAAGAGCTCAGTAAGTGACACATCGCTGGAATCAGGGTTTCTGTCTCTACGTTATGCTGCTCTCAGATGAGGTAGCAAAAACTTGGTGACAGATTCCCTTTAAGTATGTGTCCCTTTGCCCAAAAAATATGTTATGGACCCCTGGTATAGGAGAAGCCTTGAAATTTATTTACCTACCCATGAAAATCACTGACATACTGATGGCAAAAACAGACACACGGACCATGCACTGATACAGAACACCAGTACCATTTTTTCACATAATCATAACAAATCTTTCAATATCTCCTTCAATATCAGCAGGTTCTCTCGCAGGAATGTCAGATCAGTCAAGGTGAAGTTCAATGTGCCCAATCCCCCCTCCCCAACAAATCTGACATCTAAGAAAAGTCAAGAGAGAGCCCCAATAAACATTAGATACTGGGAAGACTTGTGGAAAATGGGAATCCTTAGTAATCATTAAGGACTTCCAGGTATATCTGTATGTTGGAGCCTCCATAACGAGACATAGAATATAAAGTGTCATGAGGACATTCTTGTGGAACTATGGACTGGACTAGTGATGAGGGAGGACTACCATGCTCGGGACTCAAAAGGAGCAGGTAGGACAGTCCGATGGGCTCGACTTGACAACAGAGTAGAATGGAAGTCAATGGGAAACACAAGATGCTTGAGTTTCCCATTGTCTTCTATTATCCTGGGTACTGGTAGTGCTCGCTCATCACTAATATGGACATATAACAAATCAGCAAGCCCCAATTTCTTATTTTACGAGCTCAGCTAAAATAGTAAAGCACAATTCAAGGTCCATATACGTCTTAACTAGAGTTGAGTGGACTGACAATAATCCGGGTCCGGCAGATTGACAATAATCCGGGTCCGGCAGATTGACAAAAGTCCGGTCCCGAAATCCGGCCCCATATGTGTCAATGGAGAGCGGGAGAGAGAGCGAGGAAAAAAAAAATATATATAGAAACCGGATCCGGATCGTACAGCCGGAATCCCGTGTCAGACTCGGATCTGCCGCTCAAACCGCGCGGATCCGGATTTTGCCGATCTAGGTCCGCTCAACACTAGTCTTAACCAAAACTGACAACTTTCTAGGAACATCTGTGCTGTAATTTGGGGAATCAGGCCCTGCGGTCCAAACACGGACTGTGAAATATGCCTTCAGAACACGGTCTATACAGGTTTCATTCACATTTTTCTTTTCTTTCCACCAATTTTTGGAACTTGAACAAAAAAACACCATGTTTTTTTCATGAATTATTTACACCCTTTTATTTGCGAACATTTATCTTTTTTCTATAGAGGAAAAAAAGCTCCCCCAATGTATATAATGTGGACTATATTCTCTAATGACGCACAGCTGACATACGGACATATTGTTAGTGGGGGGAAGGTTTGCAGTATATTAAAAAAGGGGGCAAACAATGCTGTAAAGAAACCGTTTTTCCGTTAGTAGCCAGGCAGCGTGGATTGGCTATGTGCACATTTAGTATTTGAACAAGATTTTTCTACAGAAAAGAAAAAAAAAGGTAAATAAACTTGTGTAATTGTTACCTACGCTTTTCCCTCATTTATTTGAATGGAAGAAAGACTTTGCAAAAATGCTGAAAGAATGGATGAGCTGCAGATAAGAAAGTGCTTCACATCTGCAAGGAAAGAAGAAGCAGTGCATGCGATTTCAGAAATCCCATTCACTTTGCTGGTATTGTAAATTACCGTATTTTTCGGATTATAAGACGCACCTTTTCTCCCAAAAATTCGGAAGGAAAATGAGAGGTACGTCTTAAAATCCAAATGTAGCTTCCGGGGGATGATGAAGAGGGGTCAGAGAAGGCAGGGGTGATGCTGTGCGGTGTGTTGCTGGCGCTCTGTACGAGGCCACTTTGTGCGGCGGGCGGTGAGTCACAGGCCATTCTGAAGATGTCAAGGTAAAGGCTTCTTCAAATAATGGCGCCTAGAGTTGGTGCACGCGCAGATGGTGCTCTTGGGTGAAGCTGCTCTCATCTGTGCATGCGCTGACTCCGCCTGCCAATATCTGAAGAAGCCTTCACCGCCAACATCTTCAGAATGGCCCGTGACTCATCGTCCGCCACGCCAACAGCCCCGGCACAGAACAGCACCCACAGTGAGTATCTGGCCCCCCTCTGTACCACTCGTAGCATCGCCTTACTCCAGTTCAGCCCCTGCCTCCTGTGATCACCCCCCCCCCCGGTAAGACACCACCAGATTGATTATAAGACGGACCCCATATATATTTTTTTCTCCAATTTGGAGTGCATCTTATAATCCGGTACGTCTTATAAAACAAAAAATATGATACCGTGTTCTTTTTGACAGCACAGCCATGCAGAAAAAAAAAAAAAAAACACACGCCAAAAATACAAATTATGAATAAGCAATATGAATGCAGCCCAATGGTGACTTTGAAGAAGTCATGTGGCCATAGATCACCATGAATGCAAGTGAATGGGGCCGCTTTGTGACCCACAAAGCACCAGGACAAGCAAACTGCAAAACATAGGACTCACACAGACTTTTTGCTTGTTGCGGTACCATAGGGGTTACAAGGCGATGCCGTTCACCTGTATTACGCTATGATGTAGCAGCGGCACATCACAATATTGGGCCACATGACCTGTAGCCCCAAGACTTAAGGGGGCTTTACACAGTAACAATATCACTGCCGATATCGCTAGCGTGTGTACCCGCCCCCATCGTTTGAGCGACACGGGCATATCGCTGCCCATCGCGCACAAAATCGTGCACCCCTATCACACGGACTTACCTGCCCTGCAACGCCGCTCTGGCCGGCGATCCGCCTCCTTTCTAAGGGGGAAGGTCGTGCGGCGTCACAGCGATGTCACACGGCAGGCGTCCAATAGCAGAGGAGGGGCGGAGATGAGCAGGACACGTAACATCCCGCCCACCTCCTTCCTTCCACATTGGTGGTGGAGGCAGGTAAGGAGATGTTCCTCGCTCCTGCGGTGTCACACATAGCGATGTGTGCTGCCGCAGGAACGAGGAACAACATCGCTAATGAGCGTTAAACGATTTTTGGTTTTAGGACGACCTCTCCGCGGCAAACGATTTTGGTCGCTTTTGCGATCGTTTTAGGTTGCACAAAAGTGTCACACGCTGCGATATCGTTAATGACGCCGGATGTGAGTCACTAACGACGTGACCCCGACGATAAAACGATATCGTAGCGTGTAAAGCCACCTTTAGGGCTCACGCAGAGCAGGGCTGTGGAGTCTGAGTCGGAGCTCATTTTGGTGGAGTCGGAGTCGGTATAAAATGCACCGACTCCTAAAATATATAATAAATTGGGGACACTAGTGCAATGCAGAATGTGCTGAATATTTTACTAAATAATAACATTTAGTATAATGCTTATATTTAAGTGAAAAATGTTATTTAGTACAATGTGAACATCAGACATTTACCGTATTTTTCGGACCATAAGACACACTTTTTTTCCCCCAAATGTTGGGGGAAAGTTGGGGGTGCGTCTTATGGTCTGACTATAGGGCTGCGGCCGGGAACGAGGGTGCTGCGGTGGAGCGGGTCATCGGGGGCACGAGCAGGCAGCAGCAGCGCCTGCCGTGACCACGTGGGCCCGCTCATTACATATGCACGCCCATCCTCCCGCCCATCTCTCAGCGCTGAAGCCGGCACTGACAGGTGGGCGGGAGGATGAGCGGGGACGCGCGCATAGTAAAGAGCCGGCCCGCATGATCACCCCTGGCAATTACAGCCTGGAGTGATCATGTGCGGCTGTATTCACTGCCCCCGCGCATCATCATCAGCGCGGGGTGCAGTGAATCAGTACACTCACCCGTCCCAGTGTGTGGAGCCGTCCCCGTGTGTGGAGCCATCCCCCTGCTGCACGCAATGTCTTCCTGTCTGTGCCGGTCAGCTGATCTGTGCTGATCAGCTGATCGGCACAGACAGGAAGACATCGCGTGCAGCAGGGGGACGGCTCCACACACACAGGTCATTGCCGCTGAGAGGACGATGATCGGTGCTGGAGGCAGTGAGGAAAAGGTGAGTATAAACGTTTATTTTTTTTCTCTGTGCTATAGGATACAGGCCATATACCAGAATGGTATATGAGCACGATGGGGGCATATAGCAGGATAGGAGTATATGAGCAGGATGGATGGGGGGTATATGTGGAGGATGGATGGGGGGTATATGAGGAGGATGGATGGGGGGTATATGAACAGGATGGATGGGGGGTATATGAACAGGATGGATGGGGGGTATATGAACAGGATGGATGGGGGGTATATGAACAGGATGGATGGGGGGTATATGAACAGGATGGATGGGGGGTATATGAACAGGATGGATGGGGGGTATATGAACAGGATGGATGGGGGGTATATGAACAGGATGGATGGGGGGTATATGAACAGGATGGATGGGGGGTATATGAACAGGATGGGGGGGTATATGAACAGGATGGGGGGGTATATGAACAGGATGGGGGGGTATATGAACAGGATGGGGGGGGTATATGAACAGGATGGGGGGGTATATGAACAGGATGGGGGGGGTATATGAACAGGATGGGGGGGTATATGAACAGGATGGGGGGGTATATGAACAGGATGGGGGGGTATATGAACAGGATGGGGGGGGTATATGAACAGGATGGGGGGGTATATGAACAGGATGGGGGGGGTATATGAACAGGATGGGGGGGGTATATGAACAGGATGGGGGGTATATGAACAGGATGGGGGGTATATGAACAGGATGGGGGGTATATGAACAGGATGGGGGGTATATGAACAGGATGGGGGGTATATGAACAGGATGGGGGGTATATGAACAGGATGGGGGGTATATGAACAGGATGGGGGGTATATGAACAGGATGGGGGGTATATGAACAGGATGGGGGTATATGAACAGGATGGGGGTATATGAACAGGATGGGGGTATATGAACAGGATGGGGGTATATGAACAGGATGGGGGTATATGAACAGGATGGGGGTATATGAACAGGATGGGGGTATATGAACAGGATGGGGGTATATGAACAGGATGGGGGTATATGAACAGGATGGGGGTATATGAACAGGATGGGGGTATATGAACAGGATGGGGGTATATGAACAGGATCATATACAAGGCAGGAGGATCATTACCAGGATGGGGTACCTTAGTAAAGAATTTGGGGACATTACCCCCATAACAGTGTCAACAGCAGATCCTCGCCCCATAACTGTGTCATGACCACATTTTTTTGCTCAAAGTTTTATTTTCCTATTTTCCTCCTCTAAAACCAGGGTGCGTCTTATAGTCCGAAAAATACGGTAATCATTTTTTTGATACAATAATCAAGATATTTAGATAGAACATAAAATATATTTATTGGAATATAACTTTAGAACACAAACTGTAATAAATTCTAAGTATATATATATATATATATATATATATATATATATATATATATATATATATATATATATATATACACAGTGCCTACAAGTAGTATTCAACCCCCTGCAGATTTAGCAGGTTTGATAAGATGCAAATAAGTTAGAGCCTGCAAACTTTAAACAAGAGCAGGATTTATTAACAGATGCATAAATCTTACAAACCAACAAGTTATGTTGCTCAGTTAAATTTTAATACATTTTCAACATAAAAGTGTGGGTCAATTATTATTCAACCCCTAGGTTTAATATTTTGTGGAATAACCCTTGTTTGCAATTACAGCTAATAATCGTCTTTTATAAGACCTGATCAGGCCGGCACAGGTCTCTGGAGTTATCTTGGCCTACTCCTCCATGCAGATCTTCTCCAAGTTATCTAGGTTCTTTGGGTGTCTCATGTGGACTTTAATCTTGAGCTCCTTCCACAAGTTTTCAATTGGGTTAAGGTCAGGAGACTGACTAGGCCACTGCAACACCTTGATTTTTTCTTTCTTGAACCAGGCCTTGGTTTTCTTGGCTGTGTGCTTTGGGTCGTTGTCTTGTTGGAAGATGAAATGACGACCCATCTTAAGATCCTTGATGGAGGAGCGGAGGTTCTTGGCCAAAATCTCCAGGTAGGCCGTGCTATCCATCTTCCCATGGATGCGGACCAGATGGCCAGCCCCTTGGCTGAGAAACAGCCCCACAGCATGATGCTGCCACCATCATGCTTGAAAGTAGGGATGGTATTCTTGGGGTCGTATGCAGTGCCATCCAGTCTCCAAACGTCACGTGTGTGGTTGGCACCAAAGATCTCGATCTTGGTCTCATCAGACCAGAGAACCTTGAACCAGTCTGTCTCAGAGTCCTCCAAGTGATCATGAGCAAACTGTAGGCGAGCCTTGACATGACGCTTTGCAAGTAAAAGGTACCTTACGGGCTCGTCTGGAACGGAGACCATTGTGGTGGAGTACGTTACTTATGGTATTGACTGAAACCAATGTCCCCACTGCCATGAGATCTTCCCGGAGCTCCTTCCTTGTTGTCCTTGGGTTAGCCTTGACTCTTCGGACAAGCCTGGCCTCGGCACGGGTGGAAACTTTCAAAGGCTGTCCAGGCCGTGGAAGGCTAACAGTAGTTCCATAAGCCTTCCACTTCTGGATGATGCTCCCAACAGTGGAGACAGGTAGACCCAACTCCTTGGAAAGGGTTTTGTACCCCTTGCCAGCCTTGTGACCCTCCACGATCTTGTCTCTGATGGCCTTGGAATGCTCCTTTGTCTTTCCCATGTTGACCAAGTATGAGTGCTGTTCACAAGTTTGGGGAGGGTCTTAATTAGTCAGAAAAGGCTGGAAAAAGAGATAATTAATCCAAACATGTGAAGCTCATTGTTCTTTGTGCCTGAAATACTTCTTAATACTTTAGGGGAACCAAACAGAATTCTTGTGGTTTGAGTGGTTGAATAATAAATGACCCTCTGAATAAACTTTTCACAATTTAAAAAAAAAAATAAAAAAATAAAATAACAATCTTTTTTGCTGCAGTGCATTTCACACATCCAGGCTGATCTACAGTCCAAATGTCACAATGCCAAGTTAATTCCGAATGTGTAAACCTGCTAAATCTGCAGGGGGTTGAATACTACTTGTAGGCACTGTATGTATGTATGTATGTATGTATGTATGTATGTATGTATGTATGTATGTATGTATGTATGTATGTATGTATGTGTATATATATATATATATATATATATATATATATACACACACAAGATATATATGTAATCTACTGTATATTACATAGTGTATTACACATTTACAATTTATTACAGTTTGTGTTCTAAAGTTGTATCCAATAAATATATTTTATGTTCTATCCAAATATCTTGATTATTGTATCATAAAAATTATTAAATGTCTGATGTTCACATACACGTGTTCATGTATTACAATAAATTTTTCACCTAACTATAAGCAATATATGTAGGAGTCGGAGTCGGTGCAAGAGAAATTGAGGAGTCGGAGTCGAAGGTTTGGTTTACCGACTCCACAGCCCGACGCAGAGGGGCATATAAAACAGATGATTTTTGAGCACACTGACCCATGTTAGGCCGCTTTCACATTTGCGTTGAACGGCATCCATTACAATGCGCATGTGACGGATGCGTTGTAAATAGTGTGATATAAAGGCAACGGATTCCTGTGAAATAACGCATTGCGCTAAGCCGAGAGAGAGCGAGCCCCCATCATCACTGCACACACCCCGACACTACCGCCCCCATCATCACTGCACACACCCCGGCACTACCGCCCCCATCATCACTGCACACACCCCGGCACTACCGCCCTCATCATCACTGCACACACCCCGGCACTACCGCCCCCATCATCACTGCACACACCCCGGCACTAACGCCCCCATCATCACTGCACACACCCCGGCACTAACGCCCCCATCATCACTGCACACACCCCGGCACTACCGCCCCCATCATCACTGCACACACCCCGGCACTACCGCCCCCATCATCACTGCACACACCCCGGCACTACCGCCCCCATCATCACTGCACACACCCCGGCACTACAGCCCCCATCATCACTGCACACACCCCGGCACTACCGCCCCCATCATCACTGCACACACCCCGGCACTACCGCCCCCATCATCACTGCACACACCCCGGCACTACAGCCCCCATCATCACTGCACACACCCCGGCACTACCGCCCCCATCATCACTGCACACACCCCGGCACTACCGCCCCCATCATCACTGCACACACCCCGGCACTACCGCCCCCATCATCACTGCACGCGCCCCATCATCCCTGCACACACCCCAGCACTACCGCCCCATCATCCCCGCACACACCCCAGCACTACCTCCCCATCATCCCCGCACACACCCCAGCACTACCGCGCCTATAATCCCCGCACACACCCCGGCACTACCGCACCCATCATAACCGTACACACGCAGGTACTACCGCACCCATCATCACCGCACACACTACCTCAGTGACGTCCCCGCTGACAGCGCGACTCACTTCAGTTGCTGCCTGGAGCTCACAAGAGCGGCAGTATTCTACTGCCACTCCTGTCAGCTTCATGTAGCAGAGCTGGATGCATTGCGGGACCTCGTGTGGATTGTGCTGGACCTGGAGGGGTATTTGGGGATTAATAAAGCGGTGAAAGAGGGTTTTTTTTATCTTTTATTACAAATAAAGGATTTTTTCGGGTGTATGTGTTTATTTACTTTCACTTACAGGTTAATCATTGTGGGTGTCTCAGACGCCTGCCATGATTAACCTAGGACTTAGTGGCAGCTATGGGCTGCCATTAACTCCTTATTACCTCGATTGCCACCGCACCAGGGCAATTCGGGATGAGCCGGGTTTGAGTCCTGGGACAGTCGCATCTAATGGATGAGGCAATTCCGGGCGGCTGCTGGCTGATATTTTTAGGCTGGGCGGGCTCCCCATAACGTGGGGCTCCCCATCCTGAGAATACCAACCTTCAGCCGTGTGGCTTTACCTCGGCTGGTATCAAAATTAGGGGGGACCGCACGCCGTTTTTTTTATTTTTTTATTGTACTGCACGATACAGACCCGCCCACCGGCGGCTGTGATTGGTTGCAGTGAGAAAGCTGTCACTCAGCGTGGGGGCATGTCTACTGCAACCAATCATAGGCGCCAGTGGGCGGGGGAAGCAGGGAATACTAGATGGAATAATGAGCAGCCGGCATTTTCAAAAGAGGAAAAGCCGCCGGAGCTTTGTGACAACTGTGCAGCGTCGCGCACGTGATCGGTGAGTATGAGAGAGGGGGTGAGAGGGGGGAGAGAGACCAGGAGTGATTTCAAACGATTTCGATCATTCTGCTGGACATGCTGAGCATGCTCAGTAGAACATGAAATCCGTCAGCGGATTTTGCCGCTTAGCGCATAGTGGCGGAATCCGCCACCATAGACAATCATTAGACACCTTGGCAGATTCCAACGGAATCCGTCATGGTGCGTTATTTTCACGACCCAAAAAACGCTACATGTAGCATTCCGTCCGCCCGACGCTGCGTCAAAATAACGACGCAGCGTTGTCCAGCGGATGAAACGCAGACACTTGCGTTATAGTGCGTCGTCAATACAAGTCTAAGGAGAATAGCGCAGTGCGTTAACGGACTGTGCTATTCTCCATAGCGACGGATTGCGCTGAACGCAAGTGTGAAAGCGGCCTTATTCAATAGGACTGGTAAGATGAACAATTTTACTCTCGGTCCATCTGACTGAGAAAAAAAAAGTCATCTCTGCATGTGCTTATTCTCTCCCGAGGCGTGTGCATTGAAGTTAAGGGTGCGGACTTGACAATTAAAAAAAAACGATCCCATACAGAACAGCAAGGAGACATCCGATCTTTACAGATACAATTCTATTATTACCCCAGAAAACCGTACGATTGGGAACATTTCTCATAGTTGATGTATAAACACGGACGTAAACAACAGACACAGGTGGCACTCGGATGAGATTGGGACAACTCATCCGTCCACATGTCCCTGGCCTTCCACTGATCCTACAAGTAACTAGTCACCATCATCACACTCAAAAAGGACAGCAAGAAAGTGAAGATGAGGAAGGGTCACACAGGGCAGAGCCTTCTCTTCTGCCATAACATCCCAGCGGACGTGAGCGGACTGTCAGACCGGATCGGCTATTGTCAGCAGATTAGTCACCGTCACCAGATTGGTCACCACACTCCATAAATGACAGCACAAAAGGGAAGAGATGAGAATGGGTCACACAGAGCTGAGCCTTCTCTTCTGCCATAACATCCAGGTGGATGTGAGGGCCCGACAGTCCTGATCAGCCACGGATCAGCCATCGCATCGGTCACCGGATCAGCCACTGTCACCACACTCCATAAAGGACAGCACGAAAGGGGAGAGACGCAGGCTAAACCTTCTCTTCTGTAATAACAGCCCAGCGGAGGTGAGGGGCCGACAGTCCGGATAAGCTATGGTCAACACATCGGTCACCAGATTTGTCACCACACTCCATAAAGGACAGCATGAAAGGGAAGAGATGATAAAGGGTCACACAGGGCTGAGCCTTCTCTTCTGCCATAACATCCCAGCGGACATGAGGGGCAGACAGTCCGGATGGGCCAGCGGATGAGTCACCCTATCGATCACCATCATCGGATGGGTCACAGTCACCGGACCACCTCCCTTACCCCAGGATGGGTCACCCTATCGACCACCATCACCGGACCACCCCCCTTACCCCAGGATGGGTCACCCTATCGACCACCATCACCGGACCACCTCCCTTACCCCAGGATGGGTCACCCTATCGACCACCATCACCGGACCACCTCCCTTACCCCAGGATGGGTCACCCTATCGACCACCATCACCGGACCACCTCCCTTACCCCAGGATGGGTCACCCTATCGACCACCATCACCGGACCACCTCCCTTACCCCAGGATGGGTCACCCTATCGACCACCATCACCGGACCACCTCCCTTACCCCAGGATGGGTCACCCTATCGACCACCATCACCGGACCACCTCCCTTACCCCAGGATGGGTCACCCTATCGACCACCATCACCGGACCACCCCATACACTACTGCAATAATCATGGTAAGAGTGGGTCAGACATGTCCGGAGCCATCTGTGGGTGGGAGAGTCGCCAGCACTACAGGTACCAGCAGAGCCCACCTGTAGCCACCAGTCCACTACCACATCTGGGCAGGACGCAGTGTGGGCAGAGCGGTGAGGGAGCTGGCACCGGGCACTGCACCCGGAGGACAGCAGCCGGTCTCCAGGCCAGACCTCCTCCATCATCTTCCTCCATAGCAACCTCCCTCCTCCTCCTCCCGGTACCCACGGCCGCATCTCACTTACCTGCTCCTCGAAGCGGTTCACCACGGCCTGCACCCATTCTACCGGCTTGTGAGCCGCCATCGCCCCGGCCTGGGGTCTCCCCCTTCCTCCTCTTCCCGGGGATCACAGGCCGCCGGAGGGGAGGTGATGATGATGACAGTAACCGTACCAGCTGCTGGTTATTCCACCTCCTCCGCTTCCCCCTTCCTCCACCTCCGCCGCCGCCACCACCGCCGCCTCCACCTCCTCCCGCCGCCCCCTCCTCGCCTCCTGCCCGCTATCGCGCTCTCCCCTCGGCCATCACCGCAAAGACGCCATGACACCAGACCGGAAGTGCGATCACTCTGCTCGGCCCCGCGACTGCTGGGGAGGAGGCGCGCATGCGCAAGCCACACTCACAGCGACGGCCTGCCGACCAGGGGTGTGGGCGGGACCTCTAGCGGGAGGCGGGGAACTGTTTTAACCCTCCGTTTTCTGAACGATTCTTGGCTCTCAGCTTTCTATGATGATTGAAAATGAATTATGATTGACTGTAACTATGTGTAGTGAAGCTC
The DNA here is from genome assembly GCF_048569485.1 of Anomaloglossus baeobatrachus. Classification (NCBI taxonomy): domain Eukaryota; kingdom Metazoa; phylum Chordata; class Amphibia; order Anura; family Aromobatidae; genus Anomaloglossus; species Anomaloglossus baeobatrachus. The sequence continues at coordinate 526,142,590 of NC_134354.1, forward strand.
TCATAGGGAAAGTATAGCTAGTCCCTGTAATCAGTACACTGCATTCTATTGCTCCCTGTTACCAGCCATCTCAAGATGCAGAGGTTAAATGTAGAGTTCTCCATTACAGAACATTTGCAGGGTTGCCATCCTACTATTCAATCCTTCCTGGACAACTGGACCAAAATTTAGGGATGGTCCAAAATTTTCTAGCCATTTGCCACGCCCTTTATAAAGCCACGCCCTCTACAAAACCACACCCACTTACCAAGCCACGCCCCTGACAGGTCCAAAATATTCCAGAGTAGGAGCACATCCTGAGAATTACACCCAGTATACATGTAGGACGGTACGGACGCCGGGCCGGGGCGCTCCGAGAGCGTCAGTGTGTGTGGGCCTTCAGGCGGGGTGTGTGACACTATTATCTTCAGGGTGGTGTCCATCACTCCGCACCTGGTCCCCGTCATAGACGCAATAGACAAACACATGACACCGGAGCTCTCTTGGCAAACCAAACAGTTTATTTCTCTTTTCACCATTATGACAGACATGACCTCAATCCTATAGTTCTGCTGCTGTTTTCTCTGGGTTCTATCTTAGCCTATCCCCGCTATTTTGAAAATAGTTCGTAAGCTGTTGGGTACCTGTGCCTCCATTCTCCCACAGATATTTCCACTGTTGTCCACTTCTGGGCCCAACGGCTGTCTAGTCGGAAGACTTCCCTAGGCCAATTGGGGTGAGCAGTAGCCTCCGGACCTTTAGGAGGTTACCTCAGGGTTTCCTGACTGGCCCTTACCCCAGGCTGCGTCTTTAGTCCACGAACCCTACAGCAGAACTAACATCCCACAAGTCCCAACATCTCTCTAACCAACCCACTGGCCATCTGTCACTCCTCCTATTTTGAATAATATCTAATCTCACGCTGCTCCTACCCCCCCTAGGTGGCTCTGGCTGCTACCTAGTCCCGGCTCTGCTAGCTAGGAGATCTGTGCTTCACTAGCAGCACCAGTAACCCTACTACACAAATAAACAGCGTACTTGGTAGCTAAGACTATTTACTCTAGCCACATGGACAATAACATTAAACAGTACATGTGGGGGCTCAACCACCTCCTACACTCCTCCCCTCTTAAATGTGGTCGTCCCCCACCACAACCACCTTAGAATCAACAGTATCCCGTGCACCACTCCACCACTAGTGCTGCTTGGTGCAGCTCTCCACCAGCTGCAACTTGGTAAAGAATGCAATAAATTCCACCTTATAACACAGTAAAACAGATAAAACATTGTAATAAATAACTTTAAAATTCACATTTCGTATGGCCCAGCTGCCAGAGTCCACTTCATTCATCAAGGAACAGGACAAGGTTAAAGACTTTTAAAACAAGTATCCCGTAGGCAACAGTCACTCTTCCTGCTGTTGGCAGTATTATCCAAGCTTCTGCCCATTTCTAGCAAGGCACACAATAATCCCGGACCCATTTCTCAGGGTCCACTAGTTCCTTCCTCCTCCTCCCCTCTCTGTAGATGCAAGTCCCTGCTGTATAACACTGTCCCGGAGCACCAGTTGCGTGTAGAGTTCCATGGTGCAAAGTCCTTGAGGGAGAGGGGAAAGTCTTTGGAACAAAGGGGCAAAGTCCTCGGGGCAATGGTGAAGTCCATGAGGGGCAAGGCAGTGTCATCGGTGCGGTGTGAGCGGGTTTATCACCTACCCAACATTTCCGCATTCCAGCAGGGTATCACAACATGCACAAAACAACTGGGAAAGGGAGAAACATAACAAAATTGTGGCCGCTCTGGGACAACTTCAGGGGCCGAGTCTACTGACCTGCCCCCCTCACGGGATGAAGAGCAGTCCATATGTGCAACCAGCACAACTGAGAGCATAGTCGTAGACCGGTAATGCAACTGCCGTGCAGCTCACGGCTGTCATCAGACCCAGGTGGTCATTGACTCACCCACATTCACATAGACAGCCGAGTGAGCCCCCTGGCCGAGGCTCCCCACTGCTGGAGAACCCGTTGCCTCCAAGGCTGGTCCTAGGAAAGGGCCTTGGTCTCCCCACTAAGGCACTGGGTGCGCAACGTAACCGAGCAACACTGGAAGGCCTTCGCTGGGTTGGGCACCCTCAAGCTGCAGCACCTCCTGCAGGGCTCCTTCCGCCAGTGCGTGGACCACAGCCACTGCGTACCACCCACAGGGTCCGTCCTCCTTCACAAAGCAGACATGGTCTCCACAGATAAGAGCAGGACCCTCGCACTCCAAGACGAAATTGACATATACCTTGGCACCGGTCACTTCCTCCAATGATGAAACCATAGCTCCACTCACGATCCAGGTGACCGATTACCCCGTAGGTGATACGGCTGCCGATGGTAAAACCACCGTGGTGGGCTAACTAAGTCCATACCCAAGACTCCTACTTCTTCTTGCCCTCGATCACGTGGGCCTCTCACTTCGCCTTACCAGGATACCGGGCAGGTACTCTCGCTCTGGAGTTGTCAGGTCTAGGGCCACCAGACTACTCATTGTGGTCGGGGCCACCGTTGGCTGCTCTTGGTAGCCCCGGGGCTACTGCTGCTTCTAGGTCTCTGTGATTCTTGGTCGCTTATGCTTCTTGTAGCTGCCAGAGGCGCTCCCCCCGGCTGAGGTGGGCTTAGGAGCTGCCATTACGGGCTGCCACTTTAGGTGGTGGGCATTCACTTGCCGTGGCCGCCACCTGTGTCCATTGGTCCAAGTCCCCAAGGACCTCTTCCATATTTGAAGGCCCTCAAGCCTGTATACAGGGGCTATGTGAGAGCTCATCTTGTATACAAGGGCTATGTGAGTGCTCATTGTGTACTCAGAGGCTATGTGAAGGCTCATCCTGTATATAGGGGTTATGTGTGGGCTCTTCCTGAATATAGGGAAGCTATGTAAGGGATCATACTGTATACATGGGGTTGTTTGAGGGCTTATAATGTGTGTATATAGCTCTAAGTGTGGGCTCATTTTATATGTAGGGGCTTTGTGAGGGCTAATCTTATATACAGGGTGCTATGTGAGGACTCATCTTGTATATAGGGGGCTATGTGAGGGCTCACCCTGTATATAGGAGCTATGTGAGGACTCATATTGTGCATATTGGGCTGTTTGAGGGCTTATACTGTATACAATGTCGGACTGACCCACCGGGGAACTGAGGGATCCTCCAGTGGGCCCAGCCACTGGCACCTGCTAGCAGGACCGCCATCAGGGCATTGCTGATGGGGTCCAGTGAAGAGGGGGGCCCAACTAACGTACTTACGTCACTTTCTTAAGTCCGGGGCTGGGCCCCCCTCTTCACTTACCCTCAGTCACAGCCACACTACTCATGACTAATTTGTGTGTCGCCAAGGGAATGGGGTACTCGGTCCCGAGCAGTGTATCACTGGGGAATGTCACTTTGGTGGCCGTTGCCCGGTCCCGTGCCCTGGGTGCTTTTTAAATGGGGAGTATTTACAGGGGAGAATAAAGTCATTTATGTGACGCCATCTGCTGGTTGCAGTTAAGATTGTGGAACCGCCGCTGCTGAATTGATTATCCCCCAGGGCTGGTGGTAATGGCGCTGTGGTGGTGGTCTGAGCCTGGGAGATGTATAATGAGTAATAAGGGAGGACACACCGTGGGTTGTAATTAACAGTCTCTACTCACTCCGGACCCTTTGACGGCTGGTTCACGTCACTGTATTGCCAGTGCCAGTTGATGACTCGGTTGCTCTATCCCCGGCATTCTCAGTGTGGTTGGGTTCCCGTAGCGTGGAGCGTTTGGGGCCCGACTTTCCCTTAGCGGTGGCAGTCTCCTTCTCCGTACGGCGGGCAGTGAGGACCCTGTAGGGCAGGTATGTGTCCGAACCCTGATCCTTGCTTTACTGCTGATGCCCCCGGATTTGTGGGTCAGTGAGGTCCGTGAAGGTCCCCTCACTGTGCAGGTATTTGCCAGGTCATCTGAAACTATCGCCTGACGTAGGGCCTTGTGCCCCGTGCGTGCTCTGGTCCCAGCGGTATTCGGGTGTACCTGCCCTGGTGACCACTCTCCTGTGCACCCGGGTCACCGTTTAGCCGACTCAGCTCTCAGGCACGTCTTTCCACTTTCACTTCCTATTCTGAACTGACTGCTGTCCCCTCCCACCAGGTTGCCTAGTTCCCTCTGGTCTGGCCCCACCCTTTAAGTGGCCATCCCCTTGTGTCTGACTAGCCAATTACCCCTGGTGTGGAAATGGTAACTAGGATTTTGGTGTGTCTAGGTGTTACTGGCACTGGTGTTCCAGGTCCCAGGCGGTAGTGCCCTGACTCCCCTTCCAGACCCCAAAAATAACTTTATAAAACATGACCGTTAGGTATGCTAATTTCCTGTGTGGCTCAGATGTGCGGGCTCATTTTCTGCTCCTGTCCCCCCTCCTGTTGCTGTTCGTCGTCCTCCTTTTTTGATTGACGTGATAACGCCTCCGTCATTATCCTCGTTGTATTTTCAAATCTCGCGCCTGTGCAGTTATGTCCGCTCGCGCAGGCGCAGTTCGCTCTGCCATATCGCGGGCAGAACAGCAAACATAGCTGCCCTCGCTGGCTCCGGTGAGCTAAATGCGGAGGCGCGACATTATGGTCGGGTACGAGGATGACGCTGGTGAGGTCATGAACAGCGCCGACCATAATCTTGCACCTGCTCATTTAGCTCACCAGCGCGCGCGAGGGCAGCTATGTTTTCTGCTCTGCCCTCGATATGCATTTTTTTATATCCACAGCTAGCGGGTAAGTCCAATAGGCGCCTCTTGTCTTGATCCGGCACCTCTTTTCTTCCTACAACAGTCATTATATTTTACTACTTCGTGTGGATGATGTGTCCTACGTCATCCACACATTGTTTCCCAATTGTGCTGTTGCGCATATGAGGCGCCCCTGAGGCTTCAGTAGACACAGAGTACTGCACCTGCTTTAAAGGTGTAGTGCTTAACCCGGATCCGAAGGAGGTCGGTACCGATTTCACCACTTACCCACTCAAATACACCACCAGGTTGCCCTCCTCAATGGGGACTGGGCTAGGGTAAGGTCTTAAGGTAGCCTTCAAACATGGGGGCACCACCCACTAGTGACAGGGACCCGGGGGAGGAGCAGCCACAAGGGGGAGTGAGGAGCCAACACAACAGTTAGAAGTTCTCCAGCAGGAGAGGAAAGGAGCGTACATGTCTTACCGGGGCTCTGGTGGGACACGGGAGTTCATGCGGTTGCCGAAGGGAGAGCGTCATTGCTCCCTTGGAACCGGCGCCAGGCATGGTCCAGATCCCTAGGGAAGATCATTCTTCAAGTTGGTTTTCCAAAATCTGAGGTTTCAAGCTTCCTTGACCACAAAAAACCCGAAAGCACAGTGCCAGATAGGTTCCGGGGCCTTGGAGAGAGCCAGGCCCCACTGCGGAGCCGCGGTGCCTGCAAATATGGGACAAGAATACTACTCGAGACGGACTGGGGTCCTCAAGTAGCTTTAGGCCACAGAGAGCCAATGCACAAGGCACTAGGAGGAAGGTGCCCACCGAGCATCATATCGGACTGACCTCCAAAGGGATTCGGGTTCGTCGGAGCCCATCACAGCGAGTGACCAGCACAAAGAGTGAGTAAAAGACACCTGAACCGCATCTGACTCGGACTCTTATTACCGGCGCTGCCGCTCTACGCCTCGGCGCCAAAGGCCTTCACCATCAGTACTCCCCTCATCATCCTTCCCGGGGCGCTGTCCGCCTGTGGGGAGAGAGACTATCCTTGGCTGCTATTACCATCCACCTCAGAGAACAGCAACAGCAGCGGTGGCTAATCTCTGTCCGTGTACCACAGGTGGCGTCACGACAATCTTCCTACTACTATCCCCATCATCCTCCCTCAGGTCTACTTTACATCAGCGCAATTAATAAAACATAACTTTTTTTGTTAGGAAGTTCTAAAAGTTCAAAGTTCATCAGCAAATTCAAATTTTTCCAACAAAATTTACAAAACCATATTTTTTAGGGACCACATCACATTTGAAGTGACATTGAGAGGCCTATATGACAGAAAATACCCAAAAGTGACACAATTACAAAAACTGCACCCCTCAGACTGCTCAAAACCACATCCAAGAAGTTTATTAATCCTTCAGAGGCTTAACAGGAACTGAAGCAATGGGGAAGAATAAAATGAAGATTTTATTTTTTCGGTTACAAGATGGCTGCCAACAGTAACAGACATGTTTCCCACAGAAAGGTTACTTTAGCCTCAAATTTTGCATTTTCACACGGGTAATAAGAAAAAGTGCACCATATAATTTGTTGTGAAATTTCTCCTGTGTACACTGATATTTCATATGTAGCAGAAATTAATTGTTTGGGCAAACGGCGGGGCTCAGAATGGAAGGAGCGCCATTTTAATTTTTGAAAATTGAGAAAGTAAAATTAGCTGGAATCCTTAGCGGACGCCATGTTACATTTAGAGAGCCTCTGAGGTGCCTAAACAGTGGAGCTCCCCAACAAGTGACCCCATTTTGGAAACTAGACCTCTCAAGGAGTTTATCTAGATGTTTGGTGAGCCCCTTGAACCCCCAGGGGTTTCACAGAAGTTTATAACTTTGAGCTGTGAAAATAAAAAAAAATACATTTTTACCACAAAATTGTTGCTTCAACCAAATAGCTTTTTTCACAAGGGTATCAGGAAAAAATGCACCATAAAGTTTATTGTGTAATTTATCCTGAGTACGCAGATACCTCATATGTGGTGGAAAACAACTGTTTGAGTGCACGGCAGGGCTCGGAAAGGAAGGAATGCCATTTGAATTTTAGAGCACACAATTGTCTGGTATAGATGCCAGATGTCTGGTATAAATGCCATGTCTCGTTTGGAGAGCCATGTGAGGTCTTATTTTTTTTTGCAGGACGAGTTGATGTTTCTATTGGTGTCATTTTACGCACATAACATTTTTCGATTGTTTTTTATTCTTATTTTTGGTAGGTAGAATTAACATGAAACAGCAATTCAGAAATTGTTTTTTGCATTTTTTTATGCCTTTCACTGTTAGGTTTATTTTTCAGGTCAGTACGGTTACAGCGATACTACATTTCTATCATTTTTTTATGTTTTGCTGCTTTTACACAATAAAAACAATTTTTTAGAAAAAACAATTTTTGGGGGCATTGCAGTATTATTAGAGCTATAATTCTTTATGTTTCCACTGATGGAGCTGTGTGGAGTCTTGCTTTTAGTGCGACAAGATGTAGGTTTCAGTAATACTATTTTTGTTTATGTTCAACTTTTTGATTGTGTTTTATTTAACTTTTTTTCTGCAGTATGATGAAAAAGTATTTTTTTACCGCATTTTTTTTAAACTATTCACCAAAGGGGTAAATAGTGTGACAGCTTTATTGACCAGGTAGGGCCGGACGCGGTAATACCAAATACATGTACTTTTTTTTGTTTATTTTTTTTTTATAAATGTATTTTTTGCATTATATTTTTTTATTTCTGACTTCTTTTTTTTTAATTTTTCAATTTTTTTTTATGTTTCTTAACTTTTTTACCTATTCCCTAACTGGGATTTTAACTTTTCTTAGACTGATCGTTGGTGTAATGCATTGCCACGCAGCAACATTGCAATACATTATTGTGGCAGCATCAGGCTGCAGATCACCTGTCAGACCCTGATGTAGGCTGAGTCTAAAGCCCACTTTAGGCTATGTCCGCATGTTGCTTTTTACCTGCTTTTTTGCTGCTTTTTCAACTGCAGCGTTTAATTCCAAAATGGTTGTGTTCTGCTTTTCAAGCAAAGTCTATGGGAATTTGGGTTTCTTGTCCACACTATGCTGTTCAAACTGCAGCCTTTTTGTTGCAGAACTTTGGTCAAAAACTCAGCTTTGCAGTGCAAAACCCAAATGGCAAAAACAATTGACAACAAGACGCTGCCATCACCACTGCCACCGCTGTTCCAGCACTATATGGTCCTCTATGAGCAGGCGTCTTCTCCTCTCCTCCTCTGCCTCTGTGTTTAATCCTCACATCACCACCATTCTGATACCGCTTAATGCTGAATGTGACGCCCTCCACTTACCCTCTACCCCTGACGGCTGTCCGTGTGACCCGTATACCTCTGCGTCTCTATTATAAGCAACTACCTTGAGAAAGGTCTGATAAACCGAAACGTTGGTTTGTTGCTTTTGTGTCAGGGTTCACATTTTGCAATTTTTGTCGGTTTTGAATAAAAACACTTGCATTCAAATTTTCCTCTCCTCTCTTATTGAGTGCTCGGGTTCCCCATTACTTGTTACTAATTTATTATCCGATAGCACCTATCTGTAGCAGTTGCAGCCGGACTTTTCTGTATTTAATTACACGTGCGTTAGTAGTCTATGTTAAATTGATCAATTTTGTGTGCGATCCTTTAGATCATGTGTGCTGTGACGTGTGCATTGGGCACCTTTTTTTTTTTTTTTTATTTATTGACTTGCCAAGCGTGTGTAATGTGTAGAGATGCGTTTTTACTATGTCATCTGCCGTTCAGCTCTGCTACATGGCCGCTAACAGCAGACACAGACAGCCATGTAGCAGAGCTGAATGGCAGATGACAGCAGACACAGACGGATCCGCACGATCAGAATGAACTCGGGTGAACTTCACCCGACTTCACGGTCATGCTGCGGCTCTGTCTGTGTCGCTCCCTGATTAGCGGTCACCTGTGAAGGGCTCACCGGTGACCGCTAATCTCCTAAGTGACTTAAGTTAGCAGCCCTCTCTCATACTCACCAATCCCCGATCCCCGGCACTGCACAGCGTTCACACTGCTCCGGCGGCTTTTACTGTTTTGAAAAAGCCGGCCGCCCATTAAACAATCTCGTATTCCCTGCTTTCCCCGCCCACCGGCGCCTATGATTGGTTACAGTGAGACACGCCCCCACGCTGAGTGACAGGTGTCACACTGCACCCAATCACAGCAGCCGGTGGGCGTGTCTATACTGTGTAGTGAAATAAATAATTATATAATTAAAAAAAACGGCGTGCGGTCCCCCCCAATTTTAAAACCAGCCAGATAAAGCCACGTTATGGGGAGCCCCCCAGCCTAACAATATCAGCCAACAGCCGCCCAGAATTGCCGCATACATTATATGCGACAGTTCTGGGACTGTACCCGGCTCTTCCCGATTTGCCCTGGTGCGTTGGCAAATCGGGGTAATAAGGAGTTATTGGCAGCCCATAGCTGCCAATAAGTCCTAGATTAATCATGTCAGGCGTCTATGAGACACCTTCCATGATTAATCTGTAAATTACAGTAAATAAACACACACGCCCGAAAAAATCCTTTATTGTAAATAAAAAACACAAACATATACCCTGGTTAACCACTTTAATCAGCCCCAAAACGCCCTCCATGTCCGGCGTAATCCAGGATGCTCCTGCGTCGCTTCCAGCGCTGCTGCATGGAGGTGACCGGAGCTGCAGAATACACCGCCGCTCCGGTCACCTCCACACAGCAACTGAAGACAGCCGCGCGATCGGCTGAGCTGTCACTGAGGTTACCCGCTGTCACTGGATCCAGCGGTGGCCGCGGGTAACCTCAGTGACAGCTCAGCTGATCGCGCTACTCGCCGCCGCTCCTATCACCTCCACGCAGCAACTGAGGTGAGTAGCGCGATCAGCTGAGCTGTCACTGAGGTTACCCGCGGCCACCGCTGGATCCAATGACAGCGGGTAACCTCACTGACAGCTCAGCTGATCGCACGGCTGTCTTCATTAGCTGCGTGGAGGTGACCGGAGCGGCTGTGTCTGCTGCAGCTCCGGTCACCTCCATGCAGCAGCGCTGGAAGCGACGCTGGAGCATCCTGGATTACGCCGGACATGGAGGGCTTTTTGGGGCTGATTAAAGTGGTTAACTAGGGTATATGTTTGTGTTTTTTATTTCTAATAAAGGATTTTTTCGTGTGTGTGTGTTTATTTACTGTAATTTACAGATTAATCATGGAAGGTATCTCATAGACGCCTGACATGATTAATCTAGGACTTATTGGCAGCTATGGGCTGCCAATAACTCCTTATTACCCCGATTTGCCAACGCACGAGGGCAAATCGGGAAGAGCCGGGTACAGTCCCAGAACTGTCGCATATAATGTATGCGGCAATTCTGGGCGGCTGTTGGCTGATATTGTTAGGCTGGGGGGCTCCCCATAACGTGGAGCTCCCCATCCTGAGAATACCAGCCTTCAGCCGTATGGCTTTATCTGGCTGGTTTTAAAATTGGGGGGGACCGCACGCCGTTTTTTTTAATTATTTAATTATTTATTTCACTACACAGTATAGACACGCCCACCGGCTGCTGTGATTGGGTGCAGTGTGATACCTGTCACTCAGCGTGGGGGCGTGTCTCACTGTAACCAATCATAGGCGCCGGTGGGCGGGGAAAGCAGGGAATACGAGATTGTTTAATGGGCGGCCGGCTTTTTCAAAACAGTAAAAGCCGCCGGAGCAGTGTGAACGCCGTGCAGCGCCGGGGATCGGGGATCGGTGAGTATATGAGAGAGGGGGATAGACTGACATGGACAGAGAGTGAAGGACAGAGATAGTGACCGACTGACAGAGATTAGTGAATGACAGACATTGTGAGGCGCTTCAGAACGCAGCTTTTCAGCTGCGCTCTGAAGCGGACCTCTTTTAAGCTGCGGTGCAGAGCGCACACCTGCGCACATAGCATCAGACACCAAAATCGTATGAGGGATGTCACACGTTACAATTGATTAGGTTCCTGCAACAAAACGCTCAATTCTAGACAAAGATACGATGTGTTTGCGATCAACGGTTTTGCGTTCAATCCTGATCGCACGTAGATGTCACACGCAGATACCTCACAAACGATGCCGGATGTGCGTCACTTACAACTTGACCCCAACGACGGATTGTGAGATATATTGAAGCGTGTGTAGCGGGCTTAACACACCACTGTACATGGCAGACCAGGGGGTCCAGAGAGATAAGAGAGGGAGCTCACTGCTTCTCTCTAACTTGTATGTGCTGTGATTGCTATTGATCGCGGTACATAGAGGATCACAAAGGGTTATCATCATCTGCACCTGATTCAATCAGGTCCTGATGATGTTTCCAGGCAGAACTTCCATTATGCACCAGAATGCTGGCGATTGCGGGTGTCAGGGGGTCGCAATCTCCTCCTAACACTGACCGTAATTATACCTCAGCTTTGCATAGAGCCCAGCAGAAGCCGGCGTATATTTACAGTTGACGGTCTTGAAGCAGTTACAATCAGGCTATGTGCCCACGTTGCGTATTTGCAAGCAGTTACGCTGCATATTGCACTGCAGCGTAACTGCATGCGTCCTGCGTCCCCAGCACAATCTATGAAGATTGTGCATAATCCATGCGCACGTTGCATTTTAGAATGCAGCGTTTTGGCTGCTGCCAAGACGCTGCGTTCTAAAAAGCAACATGTCACTTCTTTTGTGCGTTTTGGTTGCAATGTCAGTCTCTCTCTCTGTCTATCTGTCGGTCTCTCTGTCTCCCTGTCGGTCGGTCTCTCCCTCTCCCCCTCTCTATCATACTCACCGATCACTGACCGAACACCGGCGCGGCGCTGCACGGCTGTCACACTGTGGCGGCTTCTCCAGCTTTTGAAAATGCCGGCCGCTCATTATTCAATCTGGTATTCACTGCTTTCCCCGCCCACTGGAGGCTATGATTGGTTGCAGTCAGACGCGCCCCCATGCTGAGTCTCACTGCAACCAATCACAGCCGCCGGTGGGCGGGTCTATGTAGTGCAGTAAAACAAATAAATAAATTTAAAAAAACGGCGTGCGGTCCCCCCCAATTTTGATACCAGCCAAGATAAAGCCACACGGCTGAAGGCTGGTATTCTCAGGATGGGGAGCCCCACGTTATGGGGAGCCCCCCAGCTTAAGAATATCAGCCAGCAGCCACCCGGAATTGCCACATCAATTAGATGCGACAGTCCCGGGACTCTACCCGACTCATCCAGAATTGCCCTTGTGCGGTGGCAATCTGGGTAATAAGGAGTTAATGGCAGTCCATAGCTGCCACTAAGTCCTACGTTAATTATTGCAGGCGTCTATGAAACACCCCCAATGAATAACCTGTAAGTGAAAGTAAATAAACACACACAACGAAAAAAACATTTTCTCTATATATATACTGTAATTGCCTTATTCTGTCTGTCTGTCTTGCTCCAAAATGACGTCATTACAGTGACAACCGTCGCATTGGCCTCTTGACTCGGCCTGGCCACGAACCCCGCACGTACTGGCCGCTTGGCCCCGCCCCCCACATACGTCGGCCGCTCGGCCCCACCCCCCGCACACGTTGGACGCTCGGCCCCGCCCCCTACACACGTTGCCCGCTCGGCCCCGCCCCCGCACACATTGGGCAACTATACACCTCCCCCCACACACATTGGGCCCCTATTAGACACCTATCCCCAGGACTACTCCTCCTATTACACACCTCCCCCCAGGAATACTCCACCTATTATACTCCTCTCTCCCCAGGACTATTACTCCTATTATACTCCTCTCTCCCCAGGACTACTACTCCTATTGTACTCCTCTCCCCCAGGACTACTCCTCCTATTATACTCCTCTCCCCCCCAGGACTACTCCTCCTATTATACTCCTCTCCCCCCAGGACTACTCCTCCTATTATAGTCCTCTCCCCCCAGGACTACTCCTCCTATTATACTCCTCCTCCCATTATACTCCTCTCCCCCTAGAACTACTCCTCCTATTATCCTCCTCTCCCCCCAGGACTACTCCTCCTATTATACTCCTCTCCCCCAGGACTACTCCTCCTATTATACTCCTCTCCTACCAGGACTACTCCTCCCATTATACTCCTCTCCCCAAGAACTACTCCTCCTATTATCCTCCTCTCCCCCCAGGACTAATCCTATTATACTCCTCACCTCCAGGACTACTCCTCCTATTATACTCCTCACCTCCAGGACTACTCCTCCTATTATCCTCCTCTCCCCCCAGGACTACTCCTCCTATTATACTCCTCTCCCCCCAGGACTACTCCTCCTATTATTCTCCTCTCCCCCCAGGACTAGTCCTCCTATTATACTCCTCTCTCCCCAGGACTTCTCCTATTATACTCCTCCTATTATAGTCCTCCTATTATACTCCTCTCTGAGGGATGCGCAGCATAGGGGGATGAAGCACGATGAGGGTGCGCAGAATGGGGGGATGAAGCATGATGGGGGTGCGCAGCATGGGGGGAATGAAGCACGATAGGGATGTGCAGCATGGGGTATGGAGCATGATGGGGGTGCGCAGCATGAAGGATGGAGCACGATGGTGGTGCGCAGCATGGGGGATGGAGCACGATGGTGGTGCGCAGCATGGGGGATGGAGCATGATGGGGGTGCACAGCATGGGGGATGGAGCACGATGGGGGGTGCGCAGCATGGGGGATGGAGCACGATGGGGAGTGCGCAGCATGGGGGATGGTGCACGATGGAGGTGCACACCTTCCCCAAAACACACACACACCGCCACACACGCACCGCACAACACACCACACACACACTGGGAATCACAAACACCGCCCTACACAGACACCCACACACAAACAACGCCGCACACACACAACACCCAACACACAAACACCGCGGCACACACAAATATTCGAACACACCGCGCAACACACACACTGCACAAAACATACCTCCCCAAAATACTCACACGCACCCCACACACACAAACCGCGCAACACACACAGCACCACACACACACAACTCTGCAGACGCACAGCCCTCCACAAACAACGCAACACACTCAACGCAACACACAAACAACACCGCTCTCACACACCCCCACACCAAGACAACACCCAGAACATTTACAGCACCCTACACAAACACTTGGCAACTACACACAGCAACATATATATATATATATATATATATATATATATATAAAACAAAAATCATACATTAACTACACAATAAATTCTAGAATACCCGATGCGTTAGAATCGGGCCACCTTCTAGTTTGAAATAAGCAGAAAACAGAAGTTCCAGGCGGCACACAATCCTTCAAGGTGCACGTGTCCAAGGAAGGCATCCACAGTATAATTAATACAAAGGACCGGCACTCCAAATCTTCTGAAATATTTTTGTAGTTTATTCCATCATAATATACAGGCGTAAAAAGTTTGAAATAAAAGACAAAAAAACACCCTCTTTCACCACTTTATTAAAATCCCCAAAAACCCCTCCAGGTCCGGCGTAATTCTCATGAGGTCCCGCGATGCATCCAGCTCTGCTACATGAATCTGACAGGGAGCGCCTTAGAACACCGCCTCTCCTGTGAGCTCCACGCAGCAAGATATGCATTTTTTTATATCCACAGCTAGCGGGTAAGTCCAATAGGCGCCTCTTGTCTTGATCCGGCACCTCTTTTCTTCCTACAACAGTCATTATATTTTACTACTTCGTGTGGATGATGTGTCCTACGTCATCCACACATTGTTTCCCAATTGTGCTGTTGCGCATATGAGGCGCCCCTGAGGCTTCAGTAGACACAGAGTACTGCACCTGCTTTAAAGGTGTAGTGCTTAACCCGGATCCGAAGGAGGTCGGTACCGATTTCACCACTTACACACTCAAATACACCACCAGGTTGCCCTCCTCAATGGGGACTGGGCTAGGGTAAGGTCTTAAGGTAGCCTTCAAACATGGGGGCACCACCCACTAGTGACAGGGACCCGGGGGAGGAGCAGCCACAAGGGGGAGTGAGGAGCCAACACAACAGTTAGAAGTTCTCCAGCAGGAGAGGAAAGGAGCGTACATGTCTTACCGGGGCTCTGGTGGGACACGGGAGTTCATGCGGTTGCCGAAGGGAGAGCGTCATTGCTCCCTTGGAACCGGCGCCAGGCATGGTCCAGATCCCTAGGGAAGATCATTCTTCAAGTTGGTTTTCCAAAATCTGAGGTTTCAAGCTTCCTTGACCACAAAAAACCCGAAAGCACAGTGCCAGATAGGTTCCGGGGCCTTGGAGAGAGCCAGGCCCCACTGCGGAGCCGCGGTGCCTGCAAATATGGGACAAGAATACTACTCGAGACGGACTGGGGTCCTCAAGTAGCTTTAGGCCACAGAGATCCAATGCACAAGGCACTAGGAGGAAGGTGCCCACCGAGCATCATATCGGACTGACCTCCAAAGGGATTCGGGTTCGTCGGAGCCCATCACAGCGAGTGACCAGCACAAAGAGTGAGTAAAAGACACCTGAACCGCATCTGACTCGGACTCTTATTACCGGCGCTGCCGCTCTACGCCTCGGCGCCAAAGGCCTTCACCATCAGTACTCCCCTCATCATCCTTCCCGGGGCGCTGTCCGCCTGTGGGGAGAGAGACTATCCTTGGCTGCTATTACCATCCACCTCAGAGAACAGCAACAGCAGCGGTGGCTAATCTCTGTCCGTGTACCACAGGTGGCGTCACGACAATCTTCCTACTACTATCCCCATCATCCTCCCTCAGGTCTACTTTACATCAGCGCAATTAATAAAACATAACTTTTTTTGTTAGGAAGTTCTAAAAGTTCAACGTTCATCAGCAAATTCAAATTTTTCCAACAAAATTTACAAAACCATATTTTTTAGGGACCACATCACATTTGAAGTGACATTGAGAGGCCTATATGACAGAAAATACCCAAAAGTGACACAATTACAAAAACTGCACCCCTCAGACTGCTCAAAACCACATCCAAGAAGTTTATTAATCCTTCAGAGGCTTAACAGGAACTGAAGCAATGGGGAAGAATAAAATGAAGATTTTATTTTTTCGGTTACAAGATGGCTGCCAACAGTAACAGACATGTTTCCCACAGAAAGGTTACTTTAGCCTCAAATTTTGCATTTTCACAAGGGTAATAAGAAAAAGTGCACCATATAATTTGTTGTGAAATTTCTCCTGTGTACACTGATATTTCATATGTAGCAGAAATTAATTGTTTGGGCAAACGGCGGGGCTCAGAATGGAAGGAGCGCCATTTTAATTTTTGAAAATTGAGAAAGTAAAATTAGCTGGAATCCTTAGCGGACGCCATGTCACATTTAGAGAGCCTCTGAGGTGCCTAAACAGTGGAGCTCCCCAACAAGTGACCCCATTTTGGAAACTAGACCTCTCAAGGAGTTTATCTAGATGTTTGGTGAGCCCCTTGAACCCCCAGGGGTTTCACAGAAGTTTATAACTTTGAGCTGTGAAAATAAAAAAAAATACATTTTTACCACAAAATTGTTGCTTCAACCAAATAGCTTTTTTCACAAGGGTATCAGGAAAAAATGCACCATAAAGTTTATTGTGTAATTTATCCTGAGTACGCAGATACCTCATATGTGGTGGAAAACAACTGTTTGAGTGCACGGCAGGGCTCGGAAAGGAAGGAATGCCATTTGAATTTTAGAGCACACAATTGTATGGTATAGATGCCAGATGTCTGGTATAAATGCCATGTCGCGTTTGGAGAGCCATGTGAGGTCTTATTTTTTTTTGCAGGACGAGTTGATGTTTCTATTGGTGTCATTTTACGCACATAACATTTTTCGATTGTTTTTTATTCTTATTTTTGGTAGGTAGAATTAACATGAAACAGCAATTCAGAAATTGTTTTTTGCATTTTTTTTATGCCTTTCACTGTTAGGTTTATTTTTCAGGTCAGTACGGTTACAGCGATACTACATTTCTATCATTTTTTTATGTTTTGCTGCTTTTACACAATAAAAACAATTTTTTAGAAAAAACAATTTTTGGGGGCATTGCAGTATTATTAGAGCTATAATTCTTTATGTTTCCACTGATGGAGCTGTGTGGAGTCTTGCTTTTAGTGCGACAAGATGTAGGTTTCAGTAATACTATTTTTGTTTATGTTCAACTTTTTGATTGTGTTTTATTTAACTTTTTTTCTGCAGTATGATGAAAAAGTATTTTTTTACCGCATTTTTTTTAAACTATTCACCAAAGGGGTAAATAGTGTGACAGCTTTATTGACCAGGTAGGGCCGGACGCGGTAATACCAAATACATGTACTTTTTTTTGTTTATTTTTTTTTATAAATGTATTTTTTGCATTATATTTTTTTATTTCTGACTTCTTTTTTTTTAATTTTTCAATTTTTTTTATGTTTCTTAACTTTTTTACCTATTCCCTAACTGGGATTTTAACTTTTCTTAGACTGATCGTTGGTGTAATGCATTGCCACGCAGCAACATTGCAATACATTATTGTGGCAGCATCAGGCTGCAGATCACCTGTCAGACCCTGATGTAGGCTGAGTCTAAAGCCCACTTTAGGCTATGTCCGCATGTTGCTTTTTACCTGCTTTTTTGCTGCTTTTTCAACTGCAGCGTTTAATTCCAAAATGGTTGTGTTCTGCTTTTCAAGCAAAGTCTATGGGAATTTGGGTTTCTTGTCCACACTATGCTGTTCAAACTGCAGCCTTTTTGTTGCAGAACTTTGGTCAAAAACTCAGCTTTGCAGTGCAAAACCCAAATGGCAAAAACAATTGACAACAAGACGCTGCCATCACCACTGCCACCGCTGTTCCAGCACTATATGGTCCTCTATGAGCAGGCGTCTTCTCCTCTCCTCCTCTGCCTCTGTGTTTAATCCTCACATCACCACCATTCTGATACCGCTTAATGCTGAATGTGACGCCCTCCACTTACCCTCTACCCCTGACGGCTGTCCGTGTGACCCGTATACCTCTGCGTCTCTATTATAAGCAACTACCTTGAGAAAGGTCTGATAAACCGAAACGTTGGTTTGTTGCTTTTGTGTCAGGGTTCACATTTTGCAATTTTTGTCGGTTTTGAATAAAAACACTTGCATTCAAATTTTCCTCTCCTCTCTTATTGAGTGCTCGGGTTCCCCATTACTTGTTACTAATTTATTATCCGATAGCACCTATCTGTAGCAGTTGCAGCCGGACTTTTCTGTATTTAATTACACGTGCGTTAGTAGTCTATGTTAAATTGATCAATTTTGTGTGCGATCCTTTAGATCATGTGTGCTGTGACGTATGCATTGGGCACCTTTTTTTTTTTTTTTTTTATTTATTGACTTGCCAAGCGTGTGTAATGTGTAGAGATGTGTTTTTACTATGTCATCTGCCGTTCAGCTCTGCTACATGGCCGCTAACAGCAGACACAGACAGCCATGTAGCAGAGCTGAATCGCAGATGACAGCAGACACAGACGGATCCGCACGATCAGAATGAACTCGGGTGAACTTCACCCGACTTCACGGTCATGCTGCGGCTCTGTCTGTGTCGCTCCCTGATTAGCGGTCACCTGTGAAGGGCTCACCGGTGACCGCTAATCTCCTAAGTGACTTAAGTTAGCAGCCCTCTCTCATACTCACCAATCCCCGATCCCCGGCACTGCACAGCGTTCACACTGCTCCGGCGGCTTTTACTGTTTTGAAAAAGCCGGCCGCCCATTAAACAATCTCGTATTCCCTGCTTTCCCCGCCCACCGGCGCCTATGATTGGTTACAGTGAGACACGCCCCCACGCTGAGTGACAGGTGTCACACTGCACCCAATCACAGCAGCCGGTGGGCGTGTCTATACTGTGTAGTGAAATAAATAATTATATAATTAAAAAAAACGGCGTGCGGTCCCCCCCAATTTTAAAACCAGCCAGATAAAGCCACGTTATGGGGAGCCCCCCAGCCTAACAATATCAGCCAACAGCCGCCCAGAATTGCCGCATACATTATATGCGACAGTTCTGGGACTGTACCCGGCTCTTCCCGATTTGCCCTGGTGCGTTGGCAAATCGGGGTAATAAGGAGTTATTGGCAGCCCATAGCTGCCAATAAGTCCTAGATTAATCATGTCAGGCGTCTATGAGACACCTTCCATGATTAATCTGTAAATTACAGTAAATAAACACACACGCCCGAAAAAATCCTTTATTGTAAATAAAAAACACAAACATATACCCTGGTTAACCACTTTAATCAGCCCCAAAACGCCCTCCATGTCCGGCGTAATCCAGGATGCTCCTGCGTCGCTTCCAGCGCTGCTGCATGGAGGTGACCGGAGCTGCAGAATACACCGCCGCTCCGGTCACCTCCACACAGCAACTGAAGACAGCCGCGCGATCGGCTGAGCTGTCACTGAGGTTACCCGCTGTCACTGGATCCAGCGGTGGCCGCGGGTAACCTCAGTGACAGCTCAGCTGATCGCGCTACTCGCCGCCGCTCCTATCACCTCCACGCAGCAACTGAGGTGAGTAGCGCGATCAGCTGAGCTGTCACTGAGGTTACCCGCGGCCACCGCTGGATCCAATGACAGCGGGTAACCTCACTGACAGCTCAGCTGATCGCACGGCTGTCTTCATTAGCTGCGTGGAGGTGACCGGAGCGGCTGTGTCTGCTGCAGCTCCGGTCACCTCCATGCAGCAGCGCTGGAAGCGACGCTGGAGCATCCTGGATTACGCCGGACATGGAGGGCTTTTTGGGGCTGATTAAAGTGGTTAACTAGGGTATATGTTTGTGTTTTTTATTTCTAATAAAGGATTTTTTCGTGTGTGTGTGTTTATTTACTGTAATTTACAGATTAATCATGGAAGGTATCTCATAGACGCCTGACATGATTAATCTAGGACTTATTGGCAGCTATGGGCTGCCAATAACTCCTTATTACCCCGATTTGCCAACGCACGAGGGCAAATCGGGAAGAGCCGGGTACAGTCCCAGAACTGTCGCATATAATGTATGCGGCAATTCTGGGCGGCTGTTGGCTGATATTGTTAGGCTGGGGGGCTCCCCATAACGTGGAGCTCCCCATCCTGAGAATACCAGCCTTCAGCCGTATGGCTTTATCTGGCTGGTTTTAAAATTGGGGGGGACCGCACGCCGTTTTTTTTAATTATTTAATTATTTATTTCACTACACAGTATAGACACGCCCACCGGCTGCTGTGATTGGGTGCAGTGTGATACCTGTCACTCAGCGTGGGGGCGTGTCTCACTGTAACCAATCATAGGCGCCGGTGGGCGGGGAAAGCAGGGAATACGAGATTGTTTAATGGGCGGCCGGCTTTTTCAAAACAGTAAAAGCCGCCGGAGCAGTGTGAACGCCGTGCAGCGCCGGGGATCGGGGATCGGTGAGTATATGAGAGAGGGGGATAGACTGACATGGACAGAGAGTGAGGGACAGAGATAGTGACCGACTGACAGAGATTAGTGAATGACAGACATTGTGAGGCGCTTCAGAACGCAGCTTTTCAGCTGCGCTCTGAAGCGGACTTTTTTAAGCTGCGGTGCAGAGCTCACACCTGCGCACATAGCATCAGACACCAAAATCGTATGAGGGATGTCACACGTTCAATTGACTAGGTTCCTGCAACAAAACGCTCAATTCTAGACCAAAGATACGATGTGTTTGCGATCAACGGTTTTGCGTTCAATCCTGATCGCACGTAGATGTCCTCACGCAGATACCTCACAAACGATGCCGGATGTGCGTCACTTACAACTTGACCCCAACGACAGATTGTGAGATATATTGAAGCGTGTGTAGCGGGCTTAACACACCACTGTACATGGCAGACCAGGGGGTCCAGAGAGATAAGAGAGGGAGCTCACTGCTTCTCTCTAACTTGTATGTGCTGTGATTGCTATTGATCGCGGTACATAGAGGATCACAAAGGTGTTATCATCATCTGCACCTGATTCAATCAGGTCCTGATGATGTTTCCAGGCAGAACTTCCATTATGCACCAGAATCTGGCGATTGCGGGTGTCAGGGGATCGCAATCTCCTCCTAACACTGACCGTAATTATACCTCAGCTTTGCATAGAGCCCAGCAGAAGCCGGCGTATATTTACAGTTGACGGTCTTGAAGCAGTTACAATCAGGCTATGTGCCCACGTTGCGTATTTGCAAGCAGTTACGCTGCATATTGCACTGCAGCGTAACTGCATGCGTCCTGCGTCCCCAGCACAATCTATGAAGATTGTGCATAATCCATGCGCACGTTGCATTTTAGAATGCAGCGTTTTGGCTGCTGCCAAGACGCTGCGTTCTAAAAAGCAACATGTCACTTCTTTTGTGCGTTTTGGTTGCAATGTCAGTCTCTCTCTCTGTCTATCTGTCGGTCTCTCTGTCTCCCTGTCGGTCGGTCTCTCCCTCTCCCCCTCTCTATCATACTCACCGATCACTGACCGAACACCGGCGCGGCGCTGCACGGCTGTCACACTGTGGCGGCTTCTCCAGCTTTTGAAAATGCCGGCCGCTCATTATTCAATCTGGTATTCACTGCTTTCCCCGCCCACTGGAGGCTATGACTGGTTGCAGTCAGACGCGCCCCCATGCTGAGTCTCACTGCAACCAATCACAGCCGCCGGTGGGCGGGTCTATGTAGTGCAGTAAAACAAATAAATAAATTTAAAAAAACGGCGTGCGGTCCCCCCCAATTTTGATACCAGCCAAGATAAAGCCACACGGCTGAAGGCTGGTATTCTCAGGATGGGGAGCCCCACGTTATGGGGAGCCCCCCAGCTTAAGAATATCAGCCAGCAGCCACCCGGAATTGCCACATCAATTAGATGCGACAGTCCCGGGACTCTACCCGACTCATCCAGAATTGCCCTTGTGCGGTGGCAATCTGGGTAATAAGGAGTTAATGGCAGTCCATAGCTGCCACTAAGTCCTACGTTAATTATTGCAGGCGTCTATGAAACACCCCCAATGAATAACCTGTAAGTGAAAGTAAATAAACACACACAACGAAAAAAACGTTTTCTCTATATATATACTGTAATTGCCTTATTCTGTCTGTCTGTCTTGCTCCAAAATGACGTCATTACAGTGACAACCGTCGCATTGGCCTCTTGACTCGGCCTGGCCACGAACCCCGCACGTACTGGCCGCTTGGCCCCGCCCCCCACATACGTCGGCCGCTCGGCCCCACCCCCCGCACACGTTGGACGCTCGGCCCCGCCCCCTACACACGTTGCCCGCTCGGCCCCGCCCCCGCACACATTGGGCAACTATACACCTCCCCCCACACACATTGGGCCCCTATTAGACACCTATCCCCAGGACTACTCCTCCTATTACACACCTCCCCCCAGGAATACTCCACCTATTATACTCCTCTCTCCCCAGGACTATTACTCCTATTATACTCCTCTCTCCCCAGGACTACTACTCCTATTGTACTCCTCTCCCCCAGGACTACTCCTCCTATTATACTCCTCTCCCCCCCAGGACTACTCCTCCTATTATACTCCTCTCCCCCCAGGACTACTCCTCCTATTATAGTCCTCTCCCCCCAGGACTACTCCTCCTATTATACTCCTCCTCCCATTATACTCCTCTCCCCCTAGAACTACTCCTCCTATTATCCTCCTCTCCCCCCAGGACTACTCCTCCTATTATACTCCTCTCCCCCAGGACTACTCCTCCTATTATACTCCTCTCCTACCAGGACTACTCCTCCCATTATACTCCTCTCCCCCAAGAACTACTCCTCCTATTATCCTCCTCTCCCCCCAGGACTAATCCTATTATACTCCTCACCTCCAGGACTACTCCTCCTATTATACTCCTCACCTCCAGGACTACTCCTCCTATTATCCTCCTCTCCCCCCAGGACTACTCCTCCTATTATACTCCTCTCCCCCCAGGACTACTCCTCCTATTATTCTCCTCTCCCCCCAGGACTAGTCCTCCTATTATACTCCTCTCTCCCCAGGACTTCTCCTATTATACTCCTCCTATTATAGTCCTCCTATTATACTCCTCTCTGAGGGGTGCGCAGCATAGGGGGATGAAGCACGATGAGGGTGCGCAGAATGGGGGGATGAAGCATGATGGGGGTGCGCAGCATGGGGGGAATGAAGCACGATAGGGATGTGCAGCATGGGGTATGGAGCATGATGGGGGTGCGCAGCATGAAGGATGGAGCACGATGGTGGTGCGCAGCATGGGGGATGGAGCATGATGGGGGTGCACAGCATGGGGGATGGAGCACGATGGGGGGTGCGCAGCATGGGGGATGGAGCACGATGGGGAGTGCGCAGCATGGGGGATGGTGCACGATGGAGGTGCACACCTTCCCCCAAAACACACACACACCGCCACACACGCACCGCACAACACACCACACACACACTGGGAATCACAAACACCGCCCTACACAGACACCCACACACAAACAACGCCGCACACACACAACACCCAACACACAAACACCGCGGCACACACAAATATTCGAACACACCGCGCAACACACACACTGCACAAAACATACCTCCCCAAAATACTCACACGCACCCCACACACACAAACCGCGCAACACACACAGCACCACACACACACAACTCTGCAGACGCACAGCCCTCCACAAACAACGCAACACACTCAACGCAACACACAAACAACACCGCTCTCACACACCCCCACACCAAGACAACACCCAGAACATTTACAGCACCCTACACAAACACTTGGCAACTACACACAGCAACATATATATATATATATATATATATATATATATATATATATATAAAACAAAAATCATACATTAACTACACAATAAATTCTAGAATACCCGATGCGTTAGAATCGGGCCACCTTCTAGTTTGAAATAAGCAGAAAACAGAAGTTCCAGGCGGCACACAATCCTTCAAGGTGCACGTGTCCAAGGAAGGCATCCACAGTATAATTAATACAAAGGACCGGCACTCCAAATCTTCTGAAATATTTTTGTAGTTTATTCCATCATAATATACAGGCGTAAAAAGTTTGAAATAAAAGACAAAAAAACACCCTCTTTCACCACTTTATTAAAATCCCCAAAAACCCCTCCAGGTCCGGCGTAATTCTCATGAGGTCCCGCGATGCATCCAGCTCTGCTACATGAATCTGACAGGGAGCGCCTTAGAACACCGCCTCTCCTGTGAGCTCCACGCAGCAACTGAAGTGAGTTGCACTGTCAGCGGAGACATCACTCAGGTTACCCGCGGCCACAGGTCTCGGGTGGAGGACTCCAGCTGGCCGCGGGTAACCTGAGTGACGGCACCGGTGATCGCGCGGCTCACTTCAGTCACTCAGGAGATTTGTGGTCTCTGGTGAGTCCTTCACCTGTGACCGCAAATCAAGCCGCGGCACACGCACAGAGCCGCGCGATCATAATGAAGTCGGGTGAAGTTTATCCAAGTTCATTCTGATCGCGTGGCTCAGTCTCGCAGCCAGCCATGCTCTTTTTGACAGTGCGGTCCCACTCGGCTCTGCTGGAAGTCTATGGGGATGCAGCAGAGCCGAGTGGGACCACACTGTCAAAAATTTGCCTTCTGGAAGCATCCAGAACGCATGAATTCCGCAGGAATTCTGCAGTTACAATGCGTCTCAGAACGCAGCTTTTCGGCTGCGTTCTGAGACGCGCATGCAGTGACTTACACGCTGCATAATAGAACGCAACGTGGGCACATAGCCTTAGTATACCATCCCTGAATAGCTTTGAATGACTCTTCCAGTGCTCTGCTGATGATGTTCCTGCTGTCTTCTGCACCAAATCCCTGTAAATGTCTTCTGCTTTCTCATAGATGATGCTCTCGGTCATGGTATCTCCTGCAAGCTGCTGCGTCAACCACATCAACAACAACTTCTCCATCTCTTCAAGTTTAATATAATGTATAATATAAAATACAAATTGAATGAACAATATGATATTGTATACACTTTTATATATTAAACATACAAAGGAGCTTTTGAACTTCATCAGTCGGAGAAGCACAAGAGAGAGAATTCTGGTGAGTGACTCAGCGTCTCTGCTTGACAGATAGGAAGGACCATGCAGAGACGCTGGTGCTACAATACCGCTCCCTCTTCATCAGGCCTGAAAAAAATTTCTCCAGAACAATGTCCTCGGAGTTGATAGGTGTAGTAATGGCTGGTGGAAAGGTAGGCAGGATGGCTGCTGCTTGGGATACTTTTTCACAGTCCCTGAATGGCAACAGAACTGGTTTGCAGAATAGTCATCTCAGAGGATTCAGGGGCACATAGGGTCTCCTCTATACTCTTGCCAAAGTCAACAGCAGCAGGCCGACAGGCAGAAAGCAGAACGGAAAAGCTATGTGCTACTTTAGAAGACATTAACGGATGAGCACTAATTAGACACTTTTTGTGGCAATTCTGTCCCCAACGAAGCACCTCTCCTGATTTCCAGGCCATAGCCTGAGAGGCACTTCTGAGTATTAGTGCGCTGGTAAAACGCCGTGGCTTGCAGGGCTCGCACGGTCACCAGGTCAGTGGTGTTCGGGGTCAAGCTGTGAGTGGCCCGACCTGGTTTCCGTGAACCCGGCGGGTTTCATTAAAGAGTTTGACAGTCCACAAGAGGGGGGTAACTGGAAGAGGTTAACGGGGTTCCTGGGAGCACGTCACCGGTTGCAGCAGTGAATGGGGTCTCGGTCTCCTCTGCCATGGACCCCCTCTCCCTGTAACCCTTCTCTCCCCCAGGAACGGTATGGGACGGGAACGGGGGTTTCACACAGCACCACCTGTGGTATGCGGCCAGGTGTTTAGCCGCCGCTGCACAGTCTCTCTCCGGGGCAGGTGTTACGGGCAGCTAAGATGGAATCGCTCCCCACGGGTGGAGCGGGGAAGCCCCGATAGGTTGGTGAGAACCGAGAGCGGCAGTCCATGGGAGCACTGGGGCACAGGACGGCGGCATTTACTCACAAGAGTTACTGAGTGCGGGTTCCAGTTCCTTTTTATTCACCGGTCTTTTCCAACATCGCACTCGGGTGCTGGTCCTCGCCGTTGTAGCCTCCGGTCAGTCCCGGGCAGGTCGGAGACAGTGTCCGGTAAGGTTATCTGAGGGTCCCTCTGTAATGTGCGTTTGGTTGCCATCCCCGTGGCATGAAGCTTCTTGGGGACTTGCCGCCTCTCTGTCTCCTTCCCCTAACCCTGGCAGCATCCCTCTTCCCAGACACCACCAGGTACATTCTCCACGATCCCCAGTACCTGTCACAGTTCACTTCCTCCAGGTGTTACTAGCCCTGGTCTGGCTGGTTCCCCTCCACTGGAGCTACTCCTGTAGAGGTCTGTCTCCTCTAACATTCCAGACGGTTCTCATTAGACTTCCTGCCTTCTCTGCAGCTCACTCCTAGCTCAGGCCCCCACCGTACCAGGACGTCGTCATGGTGACCTGTCTGTGTGAAGCCACCTGCTTCCTGCTAATTAGGAGACAGGATGAGTCATGCAAACCTGAGTTAAGTGCTGAAAACCTATTAACCTTTTCCTGGTGATGTGATGTGTGTGTGTGTGTGTGTGTGTGTGTGTGTGTGTGTGTGTAAACTTACCTCCTCCTGCCCGGGAAAGGATATTATACAATACCCTGTAACGACCATGCTACAGGGACGTTACACTGGTCCTTTATGAGGCATGCCATTCAGCAGTAGGAATTTGATAAATCATTATCAAAATTCTCAATTCTGGGGTAAAATCTGTATTCAATGTAGACTTTCCCATTACTGAGATAGGAGATGGCAGTTGGTACTGATGAGATTCTATGATTACATGAGGATGGAGGAGCTAGAGGCAGAGGAGGAGCTAGAGGCAAAGCTGTACCCCCTCTAAAGCCCGCTTTACACGCTACAATAAATCTTACGATGTGTCGGCGGGGTCACGTCGTAAGTGACGCACATCCGGCATCGTAAGTATGAATGTAGCGTGTAAAACCTCCGTGCAATTGCGATTGAATGAAAATCCGTTCATCGCATGCAAGTCGTTCATTCCTCAAAAAATGAACGTGAGGTTGTGCAATGTTCCCGAGGCAGCACACGTCGCAGTGTGTGACACCCCGGGAACATTGAACGACAGCTTACCTCCGTCCGCGGCTCCCGCCGACAATGCGGAAGGAAGGAGGTGGGCGGGATGTTTACGTCCCTCTCATCTCCGCCCCTTCGCTTCTATTGGCCGGCTGCCGCGTGACGTCGATGTGACGCTGAATGTCCCTCCCACTCCAGGAAGTGGACGTTTGCCACCCACATCGAGGTCGTATGGAAGGTAAGTACGTGTGACGGGGGTGAATCGTGAATCGTGAATCAACAAATTGAACGTGCCGCACATACGATGGGGGCGTTGCAAATCGCATTCGATATTGTAAGCGAAATTGCAACGTGTAAAGCAGGCTTTACTTTTATCTACAAAGAATCTCATCAGTAGCAGCTTTCATCTTCTTTAATGATTTAATGAAAATCTTTAATGAATACAGATTTTACATCAGAATTGAGAACTTTAATTACTGATCAATTTCTACCTGCTGAATGGCATCCAAAAATACTGTTCCTGGTGCCATCAACTAACACAAGAATGGTGACACTGGTGAGACAATGGTTCCCAGGTCCCGCTGAAATGCATACAGAAATGCTATGATTATAATGCGTAAAACTCACAAGGCTGCGGACGTGAAGCGATATCTCATGGAGATCTTCCTACAAGTCATTGGGTATGGTGGCTGACCTGACCCCATTGGACTTCTTTCTGTGTGGTCACATCAAACAGCAGGTGTATGCGACCCCTCCACCAACATTGCAGGACCTACGACGACGTGTCACAGATGCTTGTGCAAACGTGTCACCTACCATATTGCACAACGTGCAGCAAGATACAGTATGCTGTCCAGAGTCCAGATGTGCATTGCAGCTGACGGTGGCCACTTTGAGCATCAATGTTAAATGAGAGCCATATGCGTCACCAGCATTCAATGTTTTGGGGGGGTCATGGGTTTTATATCATATCATTTTTGTATGCAAGGTGTCGATTCGCATTGAATTGATGATGCACTACAACTTTGTAATTCACTTTTTTTCTCTATCTCATTCCGTTTTCGAGATAAAAATGCTGACTCCGTTGTTTTCCACCAGGTGGAGCTATAGGTGATTTCATTGCGTAGCGCATGGCTTATTTACTATACCTGGACACCGCTTCTATATCTATAGCTGCCGCCGCTCTCAAGTTAATGGCGGTGGACAAGATATGGGTGGATACACTGTATACACACACACACACACACACAGACTCATGTCCAAAAGTGTTAGTATCCTAGATGTTTTTTCCAGAAAATGAAGTATTTCCCTCAGATAAATAATAATACATCCCCCTACACAGCCCATCTTCATAATACACCTTCTACTCCACCCCTCTCCATAATATCTCTCCCACCCTGCCCCATGTATAATATCTTCCCACACACACTGTCCTTCTGTATACTATACCCATACACAATGCCCTTGTGTATAATATCCCCACACACATTGTCCCTCTGTATAATATCTCTCCTACAAACACTGCTCATCTGTTTAATATCCCCCCACACCAATCCTCTGTATAATATCCCCCGCACACACTGCTCCTCTGTGTAATATTCCCACATGCACACTGCTCCTCTGTATAATATCCCCACACACACACTGCCTTTCTGTATAATATCCTTCAAGTACTCTGCCGCTTTGTATACAATCCCCCACACAAACTGCCCTTCTTTTTATATATATATATATATATATATATATATATATATATATATATATATATATGTGTACAGTCATATGAAAAAGTTTGGGCACCCCTATTAATGTTAACTTTTTTTCTTTATAACAATTTGGGGTTTTGCAACAGCTATTTCAGTTTCATATATCTAATAACTGGTGGACTGAGTAATATTTCTGGATTGAAATGAGGTTTATTGTACTAACAGAAAATGTGCAATCCGCATTTTATCAAAATTTGACTGGTGCAAAAGTATGGGCACCCTTATCAATTTCTTGATTTGAACACTCCTAACTACGTTTTACTGACTTACTAAAGCACTAAAGCAACCTCATTGAGCTTTGAACTTCATAGGCAGGTGTATCCAATCATGAGAAAAGGTTTTTAAGGTGGCCACTTGCAAGTTGTTCTCCTATTTGAATCTCCTATGAAGAGTGGCATCATGGGCTCCTCAAAACAACTCTCAAATGATCTGAAAACAAAGATTATTCAACATAGTTGTTCAGGGGAAGGATACAAAAAGTTGTCTCAGAGATTTAAACTGTCAGTTTCCACTGTGAGGAACATAGTAAGGAAATGGAAGAACACAGTTACAGTTCTTGTTAAGCCCCGAAGTAGCAGGCCAAGAAAAATATCAGAAAGGCAGAGAATAAGAATGGTGAGAACAGTCAAGGACAATCCACAGACCACCTCCAAAGACCTGCAGCATCATCTTGCTGCAGATGGTGTCAATGTGCATCGGTCAACAATACAGCGCACTTTGCACAAGGAGAAGCTGTATGGGAGGGTGATGCAAAAGAAGCCGTTTCTGCAAGCACGTCACAAACAGAGTCGCCTGAGGTATGCAAAAGCACATTTGGACAAGCCAGTTACATTTTGGAAGAAGGTCCTGTGGACTTATGAAACAAAGATTGAGTTGCTTGGTCATACAAAAAGGCGTTATGCATGGAGGCAAAAAAACACGGCATTCCAAGAAAAGCACTTGCTACCCACAGTAAAATTTGGTGGAGGTTCCATCATGCTTTGGGGTTGTGTGGCCAATGCCGGCACCGGGAATCTTGTTAAAGTTGAGGGTCGCATGGATTCAACTCAGTATCAGCAGATTCTGGACAATAATGTGCAAGAATCAGTGACGTAATTGAAGTTACGCAGAGGATGGATATTTCAGCAAGACAATGATCCAAAACACCGCTCCAAATCTACTCAGGCATTCATGCAGAGGAACAATTACAATGTTCTGGAATGGCCATTCCAGTCCCCAGACCTGAATATCATTGAACATCTGTGGGATGATTTGAAGCGTGCTGTCCATGTTCGGCGACCATCAAACTTAACTGAACTGGAATTGTTTTGTAAACAGGAATGGTCAAATATACCTTCATCCAGGATCCAGGAACTCATTATAAGCTACAGGAAGCGACTTGAGGCTGTTATTTTTGCAAAAGGAGGATCTACAAAATATTAATGTCACTTTTACATTGAGGTACCCATACTTTTGCACCGGTCAAATTTTGTTTAAATGCAAATTGCACATTTTCTGTTAGTACAATAAACCTCATTTCAATCCAGAAATATTACTCAGTCCATCAGTTATTAAATATATGAAACTGAAATAGCTGTTGCAAAACCCCAAATTGTTATAAAGAAAAAAGGTTAAAATTAATAGGGGTGCCCAAACATTTTCATATGACTGTAACTGAGTAGTGTTCTCTTGTTCCTTGCCGGTGCTCAATGTATCTCCTGTGTGCTAAGGACATTCTGAAACCAGCTCTTTTCTCTGTGTCTACCAGAACTCCTCTCAGATAAGTTGGTCTTTCTACCTCTGTTTATGGTTTCCACTTTCTTGTTATTTTGCCTGTGTGGAGTTCTTGGTGGAGTTGGATCATTCCCTGCTGGGAATATCTGTGTACCTTGCTCCATGTTCTTCTATGAATTATGTTTTGTCATGCTTGGTACAAAATTCAGTCCCTCCTCTATATCAGTATTTTTCTTGGATCCCAGTAACACCAGAGTACTGATATAGCGGGGGAGAGCCTGTGTAGGCTCAGTATTTTTCCATATCAGGCATGGTGGTATTTACTAGGGTTTTTACGGCTACAGTTAGTGCTCTTTCCTATCCTTTGCTATGCAGATAGTTTGGGCCTCATCTTTGCTGAACCTGTTCTCTAGCTACGTATTGTGTTTTCTTATATCACCGTAGTCATTACATATGGGGGGGCTATCTATATCTTTGGGGACTACTCCGAGGCAGATTAGCTTTTCTAATATTTCTCTCTGTACGAATATTTAGTTCTCTGGCTGTGTCAAGGCGACCAGGTCATCGTAGGCGCATCCCACGGCTACTTCTAGTTGTGTGTCAGTATTAGGTCTGCAGTCCGTTAAGGTTCCAGCCACTCTGGTTATTTTTTGGGTTTACGAGTTTTTGTCCTTTTTCTGATCCTCCTTGGTCACTGAATTATAACAGGCACTCCCACCGCGGCCTGGGAGCGGGAGTATGCAGAAGTGCCACGCCGGGACCAGGCACTACATAAATATCTCCATCCTGGGCCCATTCTGGTATAATGTTCTGGTTTTTGTCCCCTTCCTGGTATATATGTTCTCCTTCTTGTATATGTTCCCTTGCTGAGCCTCTCGTATATTTGTTTGCCAGAAAGAGAAAAAAACATTTTACTCACCCTCCCTGGCTCCCACGTCGCGCGGCATCCTCTTTCAGCAGCGATGCATTTCAGCTGGATGTGCGCCGTCCGACATGCATCCAGCTGAAGCAACTGAATAGGATAACTGAAGTGAGCACTAATATATATATATATTATGAGTGCAAGCCAAAAAATACATACTATATGAGGATAAGGCTGCACATCAAACTTAGATAATGGTATAATGCCTCAAGCATATGGAAAAATATTGGAATATACAATGAAAAATGCTACTTGCTAATTTGAACATGTGAATAATGAAATGCATACCTGCCATGAATATTAGGAAAAAGGAGATATTTAGCAATCACATTGATCAATGTAACTGAGCCCCAAGACCTCGTCAAGGTATATCTCTATATTGGGGTCCCTAGCTCTGTGACCCTAACTGTGTGTCATCTCATTGCAATTAAAAACTGCTGTGGGTGGAGAGGGGTAACTAAGGACTTTCTTATATAGGAGATGGAAAAAACATGGCCGAAAGGGGCGGAGCTGTGTTCACATTCAGAAAAAAACTACATATAACTGAATAGGATAACTGAAGTGAGCACTAATATATATATATATTATGAGTGCAAGCCAAAAAATACATACTATATAAGGATAAGGCTGCACATCAAACTTAGATAATGGTATAATGCCTCAAGCATATGGAAAAATATTGGAATATACAGTGAAAAATGCTACTTGCTAATTTGAACATGTGAATAATGAAATGCATACCTGCCATGAATATTAGGAAAAAGGAGATATTTAGCAATCGCATTGATCAATGTAACTGAGCCCCAAGACCTCGTCAAGGTATATCTCTATATTGGGGTCCCTAGCTCTGTGACCCTAACTGTGTGTCATCTCATTGCAATTAAAAATTGCTGTGGGTGGAGAGGGGTAACTAAGGACTTTCTTATATAGGAGATGGAAAAAACATGGCCGAAAGGGGCGGAGCTGTGTTCACATTCAGAAAAAAACTACATATAACTGAATAGGATAACTGAAGTGAGCACTAATATATATATATATTATGAGTGCAAGCCAAAAAAATACATACTATATAAGGATAAGGCTGCACATCAAACTTAGATAATGGTATAATGCCTCAAGCATATGGAAAAATATTGGAATATACAATGAAAAATGCTACTTGCTAATTTGAACATGTGAATAATGAAATGCATACCTGCCATGAATATTAGGAAAAAGGAGATATTTAGAAATCGCATTGATCAATGTAACTGAGCCAGAAGACCTCGTCAAGGTATATCTCTATATTGGGGTCCTTAGCTCGGTGACCCTAACTGTGTGTCATCTCATTGCAATTAAAAACTGCTGTGCTGCTAATATTCATGGCAGGTATGCATTTCATTATTCACTTTTTCATTGTATATTCCAATATTTTTCCATATGCTTGAGGCATTATACCATTATCTAAGTTTGATGTCCAGCTGAAGCAAGGCAGGGACTGGGGATGGCAGGTCCCAAAGGGGGAAAAAAAAGTATACATCTAGATGTACATAAAGTGTATCATAAACAAAAAACTCCTAAAACTTAGAATTTATTAATTTAATTTAAAAGGGAAACCCCCCCACATCCAATATACTATTAAGAAAATGAGTAAAAAACACCCAAGGGGGCTGACCCTAATAGGCCCTATAGCTACCCCTACCATGCAGCGGAGGTCGGCGCCCTAATACCTGTGCTGTTGCGCCCCCCCGCTCACCGTTGACGTTTACCTATTGACCCTATCAATCCCTGGAGGGAGGTCAGAAAGCTTCACAACATAGGATAAAAAAAAACAAAACAAATAGCCTGGTCAACAATGGTGGAGAAAATGGGGAATAAATTTGTGAAGAAAATCCAACAAAGATGTTGAGATGCGTATCCGACCAATACAATTACATCAGAAGGATACAATGGCAATTCGCCGTATATATATTTATTACCTATTCCTACCAAAAATTGGAGGAAACCACCCAACGCGTTTCCCCCTATTTGTTTAGGGTTCTTCAGGAGTGGATAAACAAAACTGTTAGCTACATATCAAACATAACCAGATTTAATATATCAGATGTTAAAAAAATATATGTGCTGTGTTGGGGCAAAAAATCCCCCCAAAAAAACAAAAAAACATGTTTGGTTGCAGGCAGGACAGTTAACAGACAATATTCCCAAAGACAGTGCATATGATATACACACTCCCTGGCCAGAACGAATTCCCTACACAGAGAACGTCCCATGCTGTCAGGTTAGCAGTCACAGATATAACGAGTCCCCAAATATAACGATTCTCCAGCCCAGATGAGGCAACGTGACAGCCAGTTCAAAAATGAATAAGAGCTTAGAAAGTTAAACGTCCAAAAAGCCAGAATCTATAAGGTTATGTGCGCACGGTGCATTTTTCGTGGCGTTTTTGCATGTTTTTCGGGTGCGTTTTTGGTCTTAAAACGGCATGAATTTGCTTCCCCAGCAAAGTCTATGAGTTTTCATTTTTGCTGTCCGCACAGTGCAGTTTTGTTTAAGGTCGTGTTTTTGTGGTGACCACAAAGACGCAACATGTCAATTATTCCTGCGTTTTTCACCCATGCAATACATTGGAAAAAACACAGCACGAAAAATTCAGCAAAAAACACGGTAAAATGCGCAAAATCATTCAAAAACGCATGCGTTTTTTTACCTGATGTTTACCACGGGTACGTTTTTGTGCGTTTTTTAGCGCACAAAAACGCTGCATCTTTGTAGTCATACAAAAACGCAGCGTGCGCACATAGCCTAAACAGCGCATTGGTTGTAATGATGTGTCATGAATAGATGTAAGATTTGCCTGGTAAAACAGATGCGCATAAATATCAATTGTCTTCGACACGCACTTTACGAGGTAGACCATGGCAGTTAAATGTCTGGATTTTGAGATTTTTTCTTTTGTATATTTAAAAAAAAAAAATTATTTCCAAAAAGGATTAATGTAAAAACTCAGTACAGTCATTTTTTTCTGTAAAATACATTTTGCTGGTTTAATGCTTTCTACTGCATTAAAAATGGCAAATCAGTCACACATCTGGGTTTTGCCGTCAGGCACAATCCGGTGAGTGCCTGATGCAACGGATCCGGCACACACTGTGGTTAAACTGATGTGACAGATCCAGTAAAAAAACGGATTAGTTGTAGCAGTTTGTACCGAGAATCCAGCTGTGGCTGTGGGTAACCTGAGTGACGTCACCGCTGACAGCGTGACTCATTTCAGTTGCTCTGTGGAGCTCACAGCGAGTGGCGGTGTTCTACTGCCGCTCCTGTCAGCTTCCGATGTAGCAGAGCTAAAAGCGTTGTGGGACCTCGTGTGGATTACGCTGGACCTGGAGGGGTATTTGGGGATTAATAAAGTGGTGAAAGAGGTTGTTTTTTTGTTTTTTATTTCAAATAAAAGATTTTTCGGTATCCGTGTTTATTTACTTTCACTACAGTTTAGTGATGGTGGGGTGTCTCATAGACACCTGCCATTTCTAAGCTAGGACTTAGTGGCAGCTATGGGCTGCCATTAACTCCTTATTACCCCGATTGCCACTGTACCAGAGCAATTCGGGATGAGCCGGGTAGAGTCCCAGGACTGTCGCATCTAATGGATGCGGCAATTCCGGGCAGCTGTGGCTGATATTTTTAGGCTGGGGGGCTACCCATAACGTGGAGCTCCCCATCCTGGGAATACCAGCCCTCAACCATGTGGTTTTACTTTGGCTGGTATCAAAATTGGGGAGGACCGCACGTCGTTTTTTTACAATTATTTATTTATTTATTGTACTGCATGATATAGACCCGCCCACCGGCAGCTGTGATTGGTTGCAGTGAGACAGCTGTCACTCAGCGTGGGGGCGCGTCTGACTGCAAACAATCATAGGCACCGGTGGGGGTGGAAGCAGTGAATACGAGATGGAATGAGTGGCTGGCATTTTCAAAGCAGGAGAAGCCGTGGGAGCTTTGTGACAAATGACAGCAGCGCCACGCTGCGCCGGTGATCGGTGAGTATGAGAGAGGGGGTGAAAGGGAGAGACCGACCGACTTAGAGAGAGAGACCGACAGGCAGAGAGAGAAAGACCGACAGACAGAGAGCGAGAGATATATTTTCTAACTAGAAAGGAATTTACACATCTGTACATGCGCAGTTAAAAAAAACGGATCTGTCTGTGGAATGCGTTTTTTGCTCCATTACAACGGATCCGGCGCCCATAGGCTTTCATTTTACGACACGCCGCACGGTGGCAGATCCGGCGCGGTGTGTTTTTTTGACGGTGACATCTTTTCCAGCAGGTGGACACAAAAATTTCGCTGGATCCAGCGCACACCGGATGAAATGCAAGGGCATCAGGCACAATCCGGCGCGAATAGAATTCAATGAGGATAAAAATGCTTTTGGCGCCGCATCCGTTTTACCCAGTATTCGCCGTATTGTGCCTGACGGCAAAAATCGGATGTGGGAAAGCAGCCTAATTCAAATGCATCAGAATAAATGCTAACCAGTGATGGGCGAATACTAAAATATTCAGGTTCGTATTTGTCACGAATAACGAATCTAATGTAGGTCAATGGGAAATTCAAATAACTTTCTGGTGGACCTTTCCAGGGTGTCTGGAGGGGCTGTAAAAATGCAAAGTGGATGGAAAAGTGCTGAAAGTGAATGGAAAGCGCATGAAGAAGATGCTAGAGGGAGGTTATCAAGAAGATGCGGGAGGGAGGTTTAGTGATGTAGTGTGGTGAGTGGCCGCATGGTGGAGACTGAGCTCCTGTCATCCTGAACCTATCCTGAGGTAATCCTCCTGGTGTGCGGTCGCTCTGGTCCTTGCCAGCTCTCTCCTGTGAACGGGGGTTCCCCTGGGCCCATCTTGGGTGCGCGCTGTGAGGGAGCCTCTAGACACAGTAGAGGCCTCCCTCCCCGCAGCTGCAGAGACACAACGGGGACCCGACTCTATCGCACCAGGCACCGGAGGACAGGGATCGCAGAGGTGAGTGCCCTGAAAGATGGGCCCTGCTTCTTCCTCTCGTCCATTAGTGCCCATGCTGCCAGCCATTTTCTCCTTCCTCTCTCCCCATGCTATTCCTCTGTGTGAGGACCAGCTCCTGAAGCGAATGCTGGGGAGCAGACCCTGGCTATAGAAGCCACTAACAAGAATTCTGCACAAATTCGGGGGGGGGGGATAGCTTGTTTCTTTGCAGCACCTGATAGAGCATCTCTCCCTCCCCTGCTAAAATTGTAAAGGTTGGAAAAATGAACTGGACCTACAAGCTCCTACTCTGCTGCAATACAACTAGAGGGGGCTTTACACGCTACGACATCGCTAATGCGAACTCGTTGGGGTCACGGAATTGGTGACGCACATCCGGCCGCATTAGCGATGCCGTTGCGTGTGACACCGATGAGCGATTTTGCATCGTTGCAAAAACTTGTAAAATCGCTCATTGGTGATATGGGGGTCCATTCTCAAAAATCGTTACTGCAGCATTAATGAGGTTGTTCCTCATTCCTGCGGCAGCACACATCGCTCCGTGTGACACCGCAGGAACGAGGAAGCTCTCCTTACCTGGCTCCCGGCCACAATGCGGAAGGAAGGAGGTGGGCGGGATGTTATGTCCCGCTCAGCTCCGCCCCTCCGCTGCTATTGGGCGGCCGCTCAGTGAAGTCGCTGTGACGCCACACGGACCGCCCCCTTAGAAAGGAGGCGGTTCGCCGGTCACAGCGACGTCACCGGGCAGGTAAGTAGTATAATATGATAGAGATGCCTGGCTCACTAAGAAAAAGAAGCTTAAGGTGCTCGGAAAATATAAGTCCAGTAGATGTAAAGAATCCGGCACACTAAATAAAGTGATTTCCAAAGATGATATTTCGTTTGAATATATTTTATTGTTCTTGTGAGGATATCAAAAAAATCGTATGTGTACAAGTCCAACGTTTCGACCAAAACTTATGGTCTGTTTCAAGGACTGTGAGACAAAAACAATATGTCAAAGAAGACAATCACATAAAGTAAAGTAAAAACATACAGTTACATTAGGAACTATTTCAAATTGTAGAAAGAAAAATAAAAATAAAAATAAAAATAAACAAATGACCCAATGGGGAAAGGGAAAACAGGGATTACAATAAGATTCTCCACAAGAACTCGCAATTTTTCTGAAGATAAGTACAATATTTCATTACAATAGTATTCATACATCATATTCTCAATGAAAAGAAAAACAAAAGACAGATATCAGAGGAAGTTGCTGAATAACACAAACCTCAAAGGGTTATGATATGATGCATATCACATGGGATATTCACTCGCATGGATTTTATATGTATCACTCTTATAGCCTAAGACCAAAAGAGGGATAAGTCAGTGATCACATGAGTATAATTAAATGTACAGACAGAAATAAAGTCATGTGAGTCATCAAAGGACAATGTCACTATAGGGGATAAGTGTAGTTACCTTAATACCCTCACATAGATGGTGGGATGACTAACGTCCTCTTATTAGATTAGATTTGTTTAAGAAGCTGTGTGACCAATGACATGGATGTTAGACATAGGATATACGTATTTCTAAGCAACATGGGTAATAAACTGAATGTTGTCATGTAAAATTCAGAAATGTACGTACATGGTCGTCTAACCATCCAAGACGGGAGAAAGCAATGTTCCTCACGTCTTTATAATATATGCAAAAGGTGCAATCGTGAGCAAAAACAGCAACTAAATTGGATTAAATCCATAGGTTAACACACCTGTGGCTCATGATCTAGAACATGTATAAAGAGAGATTACAAAATAAGTAGCTGTCATATTACCAAGAAACACATCAATATGATAAAGATGTCTGCATG
This sequence comes from Anomaloglossus baeobatrachus, assembly GCF_048569485.1. Lineage (NCBI taxonomy): Eukaryota > Metazoa > Chordata > Amphibia > Anura > Aromobatidae > Anomaloglossus > Anomaloglossus baeobatrachus. The sequence continues at coordinate 526,180,670 of NC_134354.1, forward strand.
AATAGCAGGGATAAAAGAGTTGACATGATCACCTGTAAATGGCTTGTCTATATATGGCACCTAATAGAGCCTGAGAAAGGTTCAATATGGTAGGTACAGTAAGGCACCTAAATATAGATAAAATACAGTGTTATGACATGAACTGGTCAATATATCAAAAAGCGGAGGTGGTATGGTGCTTACCCACAGTGTGAAATAATTGGGAAAGTCCTGGGTATGAAGGTGGGGCCTGTTATACAAGACAATAAAGTTTGGGTTTAGTGTATAGAAATACACGTGAGGCTAAGAAGGCCTGGTCAGAGTCATACCTTGTGTCTGTCCTGGTGAACGCCGTGCCTAGAAGTGCCTGGGGGTGGCCGGTGACCTGCCGCGTGTGGGTTATATGGGCTGAAATTAATGAAGCCGCCTGTGTATTACCTGTGTGTTTCCTGTTGGGAGCAGGAGTGAGGCTTGGAGCGCATGACGCGCAGGCGCCTCCCGGGGTATCCGGAGGGCGCATGCGCGGGAGGCAGGACCAAGCGTCACAATACGGAAAAGGTGTATGCCCTGCGGAGCGCATACTGCGCATGCGCCGCCCACATCGGGCAACGCATGCGCAGCAGGCACTACACACGGCGTGTGCAGTGGGAAGCATGAAAATAGAGCGGAGGATGAGTGCATCATGCGCAGGCCCAGCCCGGTTACCAGGCAGCGCGTGCGCAGAAGGCAGCTCAACCGCGGCGTGTATAATATAGTGTAAAGTGTTCCATTTTACAGATATATGACTTCATCCTTTAACAGATGCTTCTCATGATCAGTAAATATTCTATTATCTGAATTTCTTATGTTATGTAAAGCTGATATATTGCCAAATGCATATCATGAACACAAGAGCAATATTACGTTTTTTCTAATTTTGTTTTCTCCTTCCTTCTTCCTCTAGGCCCATCCTACCTGATCTCACTTCTTCACGCTATGAATCACAAGCACCTGGGCATCCCTGTTCCCGATGTCTCACTAGCTGGCTACACAAGCTCTTATAATGTTTCTTTATTAAGTTCCTTATGCATGTATTGATGGTTTACTTTTGTGCATGCGCTGCCAAGTATTTGATGACGCATGCATGAGACTTACTCCATCCACCTTCTCTCCCACTTTACACTATATTATACACGCCGCGGTTGAGCTGCCTTCTGCGCACGCGCTGCCTGGTAACCGGGCTGGGCCTGCGCATGATGCACTCATCCTCCACTCTATTTTCATGCTTCCCACTGCACACGCCGTGTGTAGTGCCTGCTGCGCATGCGTTGCCCGATGCGGGCGGCGCATGCGCAGTATGCGCTCCGCAGGGCATACAGCTTTTCCCTATTGTGACGCTTGGTCCTGCCTCCCGCGCATGCGCCCTCCGGATACCCCGGGAGGCGCCTGCGCGTCATGCGCTCCAAGCCTCACTCCTGCTCCCAACAGGAAACACACAGGTAATACACAGGCGGCTTCATTAATTTCAGCCCATATAACCCACACGCGGCAGGTCACTGGCCACCCCCAGGCACTTCTAGGCACGGCGTTCACCAGGACAGACACAAGGTATGACTCTGACCAGGCCTTTTTAGCCTCACGTGTATCTTTATACACTAAACCCAAACTTTATTGTCTTGTATAACAGGCCCCACCATCATACCCAGGACTTTTCCCATTTATTTCACACTGTGGGTAAGCACCATACCACCTCCGCTTTTTGATATATTGACCAGTTCATGTCATAACACTGTATTTTATCTATATTTAGGTGCCTTACTGTACCTACCATATTGAACCTTTCTCAGGCTCTATTAGGTGCCATATATAGACAAGCCATTTACAGGTGATCATGTCAACTCTTTTATCCCTGCTATTCATGCAGACATCTTTATCATATTGATGTGTTTCTTGGTAATATGACAGCTACTTATTTTGTAATCTCTCTTTATACATGTTCTAGATCATGAGCCACAGGTGTGTTAACCTATGGATTTAATCCAATTTAGTTGCTGTTTCTGCTCACGATTGCACCTTTTGCATATATTATAAAGACGTGAGGAACATTGCTTTCTCCCGTCTTGGATGGTTAGACGACCATGTACGTACATTTCTGAATTTTACATGACAACATTCAGTTTATTACCCATGTTGCTTAGAAATACGTATATCCTATGTCTAACATCCATGTCATTGGTCACACAGCTTCTTAAACAAATCTAATCTAATAAGAGGACGTTAGTCATCCCACCATCTATGTGAGGGTATTAAGGTAACTACACTTATCCCCTATAGTGACATTGTCCTTTGATGACTCACATGACTTTATTTCTGTCTGTACATTTAATTATACTCATGTGATCACTGACTTATCCCTCTTTTGGTCTTAGGCTATAAGAGTGATACATATAAAATCCATGCGAGTGAATATCCCATGTGATATGCATCATATCATAACCCTTTGAGGTTTGTGTTATTCAGCAACTTCCTCTGATATCTGTCTTTTGTTTTTCTTTTCATTGAGAATATGATGTATGAATACTATTGTAATGAAATATTGTACTTATCTTCAGAAAAATTGCGAGTTCTTGTGGAGAATCTTATTGTAATCCCTGTTTTCCCTTTCCCCATTGGGTCATTTGTTTATTTTTATTTTTATTTTTCTTTCTACAATTTGAAATAGTTCCTAATGTAACTGTATGTTTTTACTTTACTTTATGTGATTGTCTTCTTTGACATATTGTTTTTGTCTCACAGTCCTTGAAACAGACCATAAGTTTTGGTCGAAACGTTGGACTTGTACACATACGATTTTTTTGATATCCTCACAAGAACAATAAAATATATTCAAACGAAATATCATCTTTGGAAATCACTTTATTTAGTGTGCCGGATTCTTTACATCTACTGGGCAGGTAAGTAGTGTGACGGGTCTGGGCGATGTTGTGCGGCACGGGCAGAGATTTGCCCGTGTCGCGCAACAGATGGGGGCGGGTGCCTACACCAGCGATATTGGGACCGATATCGCAGCGTGTAAAGCCCGCTTAACACCATATATACCTTGGGGCTTGGTCTACACATTTTGCCCCCTAAATAAAGCCTCGACCCCTTGTGGCTGGGAGACTGCTCCGCCCTTAAAGAGACATTATCATATTTGAATCTAAGCTACTTCTACTATATACCATGTGTCCTGCAAAACATACCAGAGCATCTGATAAATTGAACGAATTTGCCAGGGAGGACCCCCCGGATACATCACGGGCCTTGAGAGGCAACTCCTCCACTCCGACCAAGGGTATGGACAGTCGCAAATCTCACCCCCCTGAGGATGAGGAAAAGGAGGAGGGGGACCTGACCCTTAAACAGGTCTCGGAACTACTACAAGCCATATCCCTATGCAAATCGTCTTTGTCAGGAAAGCTAGAGAAGGTGCATTCTGAGGTGGGCGCGGCTTTGGCAAGACCTTCAGACCTTGAAGGGCTGGATTACAGAGACCGAGACCAGGATATCCCACCTTGAGGATACTGTAAGTCTTATGTTCTCAAAAGTAACCAAGGTTGCGGGGTCCATGAACGCCTGGCGACAGAAAGTGGACGACCTCAAAAACAGGATGTGCAGCATTAAGGCTGCTTTCACACATCCGGTTTTGGCTGTGCAGCCTTTCATTAGTGCCGGATTGTGCCACATAGCCTTGTGTTTGGTCCGGTTTTTGCATATTTAGCCCATGCGGCGGTCGGATGGAACGTTGCCTGGCACGTTTTTTGTCAGGCAAGAAAAACGCATCACGACGCATCCGGCTGATGTGGCGCTTTTTCCAGTGCATGCCTATGGACGCCGGATGCGGCGTGATGTGGCAAAAAACGCATCCGGCCGCTGCATGCGGTTTTTCGCACTGCGCATGCTCAGTAGAGTTGCGGCAAAAAACGGATGGGCCGCATGTAAAAACTTTTGCAAAGGATGCGTTTTTTTCGCCCCATCCGTTGCATAGGTTTTAGAGCCGGATTTAGCCTAAAACCGGATGTGTGAAAGCAGCCTAACATTCATGTCATAGGTCTCCCAGAGCGCTCGGAGGGTCAGCAGCCCAAGCAGTTCCTGGAGGAGTGGCTCAAAACCAACTTGAGCAATGACTTTTCCGCAACCTTTGCAGTAGAGAAAGCCCACAAAGTCCCCACATGACCTCTTCCTCCTGGAGCATCCCCTAGACCCTTCTTGGCACGGCTTGTTAACTGTAAGGACAGGGATATGTGACGCCCTGACCTATCAGGTCGTCACAAGGGTGCCAAGCAATCTGCCCTTCTGCATGGTACCCGCTCCTCCTTGGTTACGGGTCCTGTCCCTTTGGTGTTGCTAAGAACAGGTATACACAAATCCTGAGGAACACTCTGCACCACACCCACCAGACACCCACTGGGCGGCCTAAGGGGAATAGGGCCACCCAGATGGAGGGATGGTAGAAGGAGGGCCAGAAGTGTCACGGAGTAGTCAGAGAGGAGTCAGTGAGCCGTGACAGAAAAAGGTCACGCTGCGGAGCTGGGCTCCTGTACCTGTCCCAGGTGCCAGACGTTGGTCTGGCCTGGAAGGAGCTGGAACCCCGGTCGCAGGGGGTAGTGACAGGGGGCACGGTACTGCCACAGAGGGCAGTTCGGCGGCCTTGTGCTACAACCGGGCAGGGTCCAGGGCACGACGGGGTACGCGGACCCCAGGCTGGGAAGTAGTTTTATGCAGTCCAGTAATTCACCCGACGAGGATGGAATCTTCACGAGCCGTTCTCCACCTGCTCCAAAATCGGGGTACTAGCGCAACGAGGGGGATAGGACTTCCCAAAACCGTCCAGAAAATCCTAAGAATGAACCCTGAGAGCAAGTTCACTCCACTAGCCACGTGGGTGAGCGGGCCCCGAGTATTTTCAGGCAAAAGGGATCCACAAAGAGTAAACACAGTGCCAAGGGATAAGGCTTCAGACCAACCAGCAACGCCAAAAGGGCACGGACCCAGCGTGTTCAAACAAAGGCTACAGGGCATTCAGGACTTTGGTTTACCTGGTGTCGGTGTCAGCATCTCTGGACTATGTGAGTACGTTGTGCCCCTTTACTGCCGACGGGTTCCCAGCCTCCCAACACCGAGCCCCGGGACACCTTTTTCCTGCCCATGGAGGGGTTAACATCACAAGCTGCCATCCCATCGCTCCCGGGCGCTCTCTCCCAAACGCAGCAGCGGTGGTATCCCACTTTTACCACGACCTGTGGGTGGCATCACGAACATTACTCCATTTTTCCACCTCTTTTGTAAATATATTTTTCCCCTTTTTTCATTTTTAGCGGCTGCGCGACCCCGCCTCGGGTCCGAAGACCCCTGGAGCCACTGCGGATCCGGATCCGAACAGCCCGTCGGCTGTCGTGGGGGCGGCACAGATACAGCTCTGCACTTGGCAAGACAGAGGGGCCCACTTAATCTTCAGAAGCAAACAGCCCAGATTCAGCCGATAATAACTCTCATGGTTGTGGACTCATCTTCCTTATACCAAAGGCGCAGCGCAAAAAAGATCCAGATAAATATTAATGTGGCTCATGCAGCAGGGACAAATTGTCTACTTGGTCTTCTTGAAACAGAGGTCCTGGGATCGCAGAAATTGTTGTCCCTTAAAAGACTAGCGCGGCAGATACAGTATGGAGACAGACAAAGAGGGTCATGCATTTCTCTGATACTATAGCTGAAAATGGCAAAATGCATACTTTTCAACGCTATCAGACCACCCATCCTCCACCATTCTGGAGCGCTCATTGTGTTTTCTCTCTCAATGAGATATACGAACAAAATGTCTTGCTATCCTTTGACCAGATCCTGTCCGGGTTTAGTGTTGCTAGATGTCATTTTTTTTAGATATTTGTAGCTCAGAACGGCAATCCAGTATCACATGAAAATGATACCCGAGACTGCTTTAATATCTTCTGTTCCTGGGAGGAGGTTTTGGAATCGCCCACTAAGATTTCCCTGTCAATTAACAATAGAATGATTCAAATTTATATAATACATCAAGCATATCTTATCCCACTGAGATTATTTAAGATTCGGCACCGGGAAACATCACAGTGTATGCGATATTGTGATGCCCTGGCAAAACCATGTAGTCACAGATGACTGTACCCCCACCAAGGGGTACAGGAATCGCCTCCTCCTTGGGAATTAACACCACATCCCACACACAGGAACATCAGCCATAAAGCCTAGTCGCCCCCCCCATGACAGCCAGGACACACCAGTGGGAGGGACCAGGCGGATGGGAACGCCCACCTAGGGGTCTAGAGGTGACAAGGGGTGGGAACCAGTGAGTTCAGTCTGGGCAGTCAGTTCAGGCAGTTCAGTCTGTGCAGTCAGTTCGGAGTGGATTTTTGAGTTGGAGTTGGAGGCAAGCAGATAGAGTCAAACAGTGAGGAGTCTGCAGTGTGGTCAGGGTTGGAGCCCTTGGACCACGGGAGAACCGACTAGGTGGCAGACGGCGGTGTAGGGCCACAGGCGACGGAGATCGGGTCATGGGAGACCTGAAGTGGACCGGGGTAGGGTTGTAGCCCGCCGGTACCGACAACGGGAATCCAGTCAGGAGGCCGTGCACAGGCGGGGTGCCTGGACCCTAGGACGAGGCAAGCTTCAGGCCCCTTGTTAATTAACCAGCAGGACAAGGTATCAGGCCTTATTTCTGAAGAGAGAAGCCCAGATAGAGCAAACCGGCAGCCCAACACGGGGGATAGGGTGTCCACCAAGAACCCATTAAATCCCACGGGTCATAGTTTGTGGGCAATGGCTCCCTCTGCGTACAAAGCTGCAGGGGAGTGGATTTCTCCCATTCCAAGCGGGTTTAATCAACACACAGCAAGACACAAGTGCAGGAGGAAGGGTCCCTACCTTGCTAACCCGTGTGCGGGACCAGCATACCTCTCCAACGGCAACCGGCATCCGACCTTGGTTTACCATACAGACTCTGTGTGAATTCTTCCTAATTGTGAGTACACCAGTGTCATCCTGTCCGACCTGCCGACGGCGCCCCAGCACTGCTCCCCACTTACACCTGGGCCCCGGGACTACACCTCCCCCTACCCGTGGAGTGGATACCACCTTGCTTCCCCCACACCATCGGTCCCGGACGCCGGCCCGGAGAGGCAGCGGCGGTGCCACCATCCCATCACCGCAACCTACGGGTGACGTCACAGACAATCTTCCCTGTAAATACCCCCCTTTTTCACTGTTGCGAGGAGGGGCGGTTGCACGAGCCCCGGGTCTGGTGACCACTCGAGCCCCAGACACGATCCCAGATCCGAGCGTCACTCGAGCAGCCCCGGTTGCCGCAGCGGAGGCGGCACCCGTCCGCGACATCACAAAATCTGGCGTCACAAACAGGATTCCTACCACATCAGTAGATGCCATGTGCCTTGCTTTGAATTTCGTGAAACGCTCCAAAATCTTGAACTGCCGCCATCTTGCCTGCCATCTTTGGCGCCAAAACAACAACTCCGTCATCTTCTTCCATGAAAAGGGCGTGAAGCCGAAGCCACGCCCCCTAAGAACGCGGGCGGAACCCAGTGACTCCCAAAGCAGATAGTTGCAAAGGACAGTGGGTCCCGCGAGACTGCTGTTGAAAACCAAGGGGGAGCGGCATGTAAACCAAAAAGATAAAAGGCAGAGACGCCAGGACTTTGCCAAATCCCATTTCTGGACAAGCAAGCGGCAGGATGTCTCAGGGGTCTGACAACCAGTTTGTGGAGAGGCCCGTTCCCAGGACCACTGACTGGATTGAAGAGCAGACGGAGAAGATGTGCCGAAGAATCCAGGCCCAGGCACATTTCATTCTGACGCGGTGGACCACCAAAATGAAGGGCCTGGCTGCAGCTCTCCGGGCACATGAAATGGAGATGGCCTCTGAGGAGCGGGTAAGCAGTGACCCACGCCCCTATGTACCCCAGGAACCGGCCGTCCTGGCTGAGGGGTCTGGCCTGCCCCGCCTACCACGTTGCCTCCCTCGCCACCCGTGTCTGCGGTCAGCGCCCCGATCGGCCCACTACCCCAGAACCGGCAGCAGAACCTGTCTTGTTTAAAAGGAGGACCCAGCAATGGGGACCTCGGGCCTTACCAGCACCACCGATCCGGCACCCATCTCGGCCCTGAGCCAGGCCGCAACCCTGAAGACATCCCATCCGGCCCCGAGCCAGGCCGCAACCCTGATGACGTCATCCCCGGTCCCGGCAGTCCGCCCGGCCGCAACAGAGATGCTGACGGCTCCGGCAAGCTGCACGGCCGCAACAGAGATGACAACGGCTCAGGCAGTCCGCCCGGCCGCACCAGAGGCGGAACCCGACTGGAAATCTATCTGGTCCACGGTGCCGGCCGCTCCCAAATATCCCGTCCCAGCTGTGGAACAGCGGGAATGCACCTGGTGAGAGGAGGAGCAGGCCACTAAGCGATGGGGCCCACGGCAGAGATAGAGTCCAGTTGTTGGCAGCGCTGAGGGCATCCGAGTGGGCCTGGCTCCCAAGCAGGAGGCGGAGCACGGAACCCATGCCCCGTATTGGGAGCAGCAGCAATGGCAGCTGCCCCAGGAAATTGCCGCCCGTGAGAAGCCCAAGGCTGAGGTGCTGGCTCGCACCTAGAAAGAAAAAGACCAACTAAGGCAAGCCATTTTCTGGGTCCGGGGCCCGACATACCGAGGACAGGTCCATTACTTTGACCCCCAGAAGGGATGGGGTTTCATTTACGAGCCGGGACTGGACTCCGAGATATTTGTGTCCTGGAGTGATGTGGCCCCTCACCTGCCAACCGGCCAAACAGACCGAGATCTGGAACCCGGAGATATGGTGAGCTACACCCATCATTGCGGAGAGTGAGGGTGGTTTGCCCTAGATGTTAAAAAGTGGGTCATGGTGGATGAGACACCATGCCTCGCCTCCCACCGTCACCTTCATGAGAAGAAGTGAGGTAGCGGTTCCCAGCTGCCTTTTCCTACAGTTGTTTTGAAATATGTTTACCCCGGTTAACCGTTAAAAATGGACCATGGTGTCAGGACTGGCGACACCACCCCAAAAAATTTATTGGGTCTTGTAAATAACCCCCATCTACCTTCTTGTTACCTCACCGCCAGGAGGCGGCACCCGCTGGAGAGGTCAGTTGGAAGAAGGGCCTGCGGTGGAGTCGGCCGTGGCCCAGTCACCACGGTAACCGGTGACTACCCTCCAGGCCAAAGGGTTCTGGTCCAAGGGACCCTTTGGCGTGATACAAGGTGCGGAACTTTGCGCGGACACTAACAAGGACACCCACAGGAACCATGGACGGTGTGACACCTGGGACTAGCGGTGGCACCGAGGGTGGTTAAACGTGTTTTGGGTGGTGGGACAAAGGAAAAAGGGTAGATGGTCATCGTTAAAGTAACGTTTAAGCTGTGTGCCTCCCATAAAGGGAAGAAATGTTCAGAAATTTTTACTGTTAAACTGTTATTCACGTTTTACCTTTTTTCAGATGCTGAAAAAAATAAACACTGGTGCCAGACAGTACCCCCACCAAGGGGTACAGGAATCGCCTCCTCCTTGGGGATTAACGCCACATTCCACACACAGGAACATCAGCCATAAAGCCTAGTCGCCCCCCCCATGACAGCCAGGACACACCAGTGGGCGGAACCAGGTGGATGGGAACGCCCACCTAGGGGTGCCTGGACCCTAGGACGAGGCAAGCTTCAGGGCCCTTGTTAATTAACTAGCAGGACAAGGTATCAGGCCTTGTTTCTGAAGACAGAAGCCCAGATAGAGCAAACCGGCAGCCCAACGCGAGGGATAGGGTGCCCGCCAAGAACCCATTAAATCCCACGGGTCAGAGTTTGTGGGCAACGGCTCTCTCTGCATACAAAGCTGCAGGAGAGTGGATTTCTCCTGTTCCAAGCGGGTTTAATCAACACACAGCAAGACACAAGTGCAGGAGGAAGGGTCGCTACCTTGCTAACCCGTGTGCAGGACCAGCACACCTCTCCAACGGCAACCGGTATCCGGCCTTGGTTTACAATACAGACTCTGTGTGAATTCTTCCTAATTATGAGTACACCAGTGTCATCCTGTCTGACCTGCCGACGGCACCCCAGCACTGCTCCCTACCTACACCTGGGCCCCGGGACTACACCTTCCCCTACCCGTGGAGGGAATACCACCTTGCTGCCCCCACACCATCGGTCCCGGACGCCGTGCCACCATCACATCACCGCAACCCACGAGTGGTGTCACAGACAATCTCTTTAAATGCCCCCATTTTTCACTGTTGCGAGGACGGGCGGTTGCACGAGCCCCGGGTCCGGTCACCACTCGAGCCCCAGACACGATCCCGGATCCGAGCGTCACTCGAGCAGCCCCGGTTGCCGCAGCAGAGGTAGCACCCGTCCGCGACAATATTATGGGGAGGACTTTGTCCACATGATTTGAGGCTGTCTGGTAATTGCCACTTTTTGGCGTGAGGTGGTTTCGCTCCTTTCCACCTTGGCCTCCTTCCCTATACCTCTAGACCCGCTTATCTACCTGTTTGGAATCCTTGACGAGGGAAACTGGTCTCATCACCACAAAATCTTTCTCCAGGAGTCCCTTTTTATGGCCAGGAAGCTTATTGCACTGCGGTGGATGGGCAGTTCCCCCCCGACTGTACGTGCGTGGGTGGAACTAATGAATATAATGCCCCCCTATGAATGGACGGTATACCAAAAAAGAGGTTGCCCTGAGAAATACAATAAAGTCTGGGAGATGTGGAACTCGTCTCCTTTTATGTTGCCCGTTTAAATGTGATAACTTTGTGGGTTTCTTGTACGCTATTATACTATAGTAATTGGATTATGGACTGGTAATCATGTGTAATAGGGTGACCAGTGCCCTACCGCCCCCACTTCCCTGTGCTGTTTATTGGAACTACAGTGTATATGTTTAACTGCCTGACACTGATGTGTATTTTTCCCCCCTGTGTAGTACGGCCAGTTGCCACTAGAGGTCATGGGTCCCTGGTCCCCAGGATAGAAGGGGATATAAGGCAGGAGTTGCATGAACAGAGGGAGATAGGGAAATGCTGTTACAGAGTGGAGATCAAGAGAGAGAAGTCCAGGGGTGACAGAAGAGCAGAGTGGATTGAATAGGGTAGAGTGAAGGAAGCCCATACCTTCGCAATTCGCTGGTCTCTACTACAGAAGCAGAACAGAGACAAATCAGAAAGAGAAAGAAGAGAGAGAAGCAAAGTTGTCAGAACTGAACGTACCACCACTATGCTGCGAGAGTGGGTCCGAAGCGGGAGGTTAGGTCGCCCCATTACAGCCGTCCCTGCAAAGCCGACATGGATACTGGAGTTAATGAATCTAAAAGATAATGATGATGAAAAGTCTGTTGTACGGAGTTTGAAACTGTCTGCCAGCAAGTTACTTAGTAAAGTGATGCAAGTGTTACCAGGTGTCTGTCTCCTTCTTGACCGAGCGGGGCACATGCCCCATAGAAGTAAACAGGACCCAGATGAAAGGTATCACCTCCACACCACTTATCTGCTACACCACTCTGCCCCCCGTGTCTGTATTGTGCCGGGGTGGGTTTGGGACTGCCATGACCCTCGCCCACGACTGCCCCTCTCCGGCACTTTACAAATGCAAAACACTTCATGGTGGACGCCGATGGTTGAAACTGTCACTGTGTAATTTCTGTTCTGGTTTTCTTTCTGTGTTCTATGCCTTGTTAAGGTGTATATTTGTGTCTCCCAGGGCTACGGGGTACTCTGTCCCGGGCCGTATATATATGGGGATGCTGTGTCACGGGTGTGCTATGGCCGTTGCCCGATTCCGTGACCTTGGGGACTCTTTTAAAAGAGGTTTATATACAGGATAGATGAAAAAGTTTATATTGTGATGCCACTTGTGGGTTGCTGCTAAGTACTTGGAGATGCCGGCGCCACTGCACAGTTTATGTCCACTGGGGCTGGTGGTGATAGCAGCTGGGATGTTGGGCCCTCCGCAAGTAGGGCTGAGCCCCAGGGTGTAGATGTTGGGGGTGCGACGTGGGAAGAACGGAGACCACCTGTTGGGAGTGCAGTGCAACTCCGGGTTTTACTCACAGCAGATGGTGACGCTGGACGGCTGGTTCAGACCTCTGGTCCCTGTAGTCCCAATGCCGGTGTGGTACCCTTATGGCTTCTTTCCCCTGCACCTCTCGGTCGTTTTTGTAGAACCCGGTAGCTTGGAGCGTCTGGGAGTCCCTCCTGTAAGTTGTCAGGCTCTTGTCCGTAAGGCGAGCAGTGTGAACCCTGTAGGGTCGGTATTCTGTTCCGGTCCCTGGCTCAATCGTTACTGCTTGTGCCCCCAGATTTTTGGGTCTGTGAGGTCCATGAAAGTCCCCTCACTGTGCAGGTATCTGCTAGGCAGTTTAAAATGTTCACCTAACCTTGGGCCCTGTGTCCTGTTGGTGCCTTGGTTCCAGGGGTACGTTGTCATACCCTCCCTGGCAACCACACTTCTGTAACAGTCAGGCCACCGTTACACGACCCCGTCTTGAGACACATACGTCTCCTCCACTCTCTACTCACTAACTGCTCACTGTCTCTTCTCCTGCCACCGGGTTGTTGGCTAGTGACCCAGATTGGCTCCACCCCTAGGTGGCCATCCATTGGGTCCCCAACTAGTCAGTCATCCCTGTCTGGGTGAGGGAACTGGGGATGTTATGTGTTTTGATTGGTACCGGCATTGAGCTTCCAGGTCCCTGGGAGTAGGCCCTGCATCCGTGACAGGATGCAGTACCTAGTAGTGCCCTGAAGGGTTCAGGGGCACTACATATTCACCCCAGGTACCTGGGCTATGTACTTCCTTTATACTGAATCTTCCTACAGTCATGTAGACATGTACTACTTCTGTTTCTATTTTGTACCTGGTTTATTTCTTATATTTAATAAACAAATGAAAAAAAAGATTGGGCAGGAACCTATATTATTTGTTTAATTATTTATTTAAATATATATATATTTAAAAAAAATGACTTGGGGGCGCCTCTTTTTTTGATAACCACCCAAGATAAAGCACACAGCTAGGGGCTGCAGCTCACAGTTGTCTACTTTACCTACACTGGTTATCACAAATTAGCGGGGAAACGCACATCATTTTTTTTTTCACTGCGCCTGCCAATCTCAGTAATACCAGTAACAGAGATGCTTATGGCATTACTGTGATTGGCAGGCAATCCCCACAAGTTCAGTGGCTGAAAATCAGGCGCCAAATATGCGGGGAGGTGTCTTAAACTCAAGAGGCGAATACCAAAATACTTGACAAGTATTGTCACTAGGAGTTTTGCACAAAACTCAACGATTTTCATGGCGTCATCAGACTCAATTCATATTACAGATCCTGACAATTCACCCTATTGTTTCTCTAGTGGTTCTGAGCTACACAGGCAGGTTCGGGCGGTGAACAGCTGTGGGCTCATTCATGATCAGACTACCAAGATTTAACCTCTACTAGCTTGCTCGTTATTTCTGGGATCACATGTTATTGGAAGACTATCACATTGGCTCCTTCCCTATTTAAGGCCCCTTTCACACGTCAGTGATTCTGGGACGTTTGTGCTTTTTTTAAAACGTACCAGAATCACTGACATACGCAGACCCATTATAATGAATGGGTCTGCTCACACGTCAGTGATTTTTCACTGCACGTGTCTCCGTGCGGCGTACCCGCGTGTGCGTGATTGCCACACGGAGACATGTCCATTTTTTTATGGCATCACTGATGTTCCACGGACCACGCAGTGGTGTGGTCCGTGAAACACGTGCCAGAAAAAAACATGCTTTTAAAATAAAAATCATTTTTACTCACCCGGCGTCCAGCGATGTCCTCTGCAGCGGACATCAACGGAGCCCGGATTGCACTTAGACAACCCACGTGTGCCGTGAATCACGGCACACTTAGGGACATGTGCGTGTTTTACACGCCAGTGAAAAACGTCACTGTTTTTCACTGACGTGTGAAACGGGCCTAAGATGGTGGAACTTGTCCTCTCACACTGACTATAGTTTATTGCTGTGTTGGTCTGTAAGTTGTTGCATCCCAGTCCTGCTGGTGACTGTATTGCTTTGTGTTTTGAGTTGTTGTGGAGCTATCCCGTTGTCTTGTTATTTCCTCCCTGCTATTATTTTCTTCCTAACCTTTTATTGTCTCATACCTCTGAGAGCGTGCCGAGTGATAGAGTTTTGGTTTCTCCTGTTTGTCTATTTCCATTGGCTTAATCACTCCTGTCCCAGTGCTCCTCTAGAGTTGGAGGGAGGGGTATAAGATCAGGACTGGTCAGGAGCAGGGGCAAGAAGGTGGCTCAGACATCCCCACCTTCAGAGATAACTCTACGATCAGAGATAACTATAGTCCCCTAGCTTGAAGGCCAGTCTAGGAGCCCCTCTCCCCTGCTTTCCCCGGAATCATCATGACACAAATATCCCGAATACCTTATTATTCGTGAGAGTACCGAATAGTGCCAAATATATTCACTCATCACTAATGATAACTAGTAACTGCATTATATCATTAATAAACCATACGAAGTTTGGTACTGCTGCTTCTGGCATATCTCATATCTATCTATCTACAGTGCCTACAAGTAGTATTCAACCCCCTGCAGATTTAGCAGGTTTGATAAGATGCAAATAAGTTAGAGCCTGCAAACTTCAAACAAGAGCAGGATTTATTAACAGATGCATAAATCTTACAAACCAACAAGTTATGTTGCTCAGTTAAATTTTAATAAATTTTCAACATAAAAGTGTGGGTCAATTAATATTCAACCCCTAGGTTTAATATTTTGTGGAATAGCCCTTGTTTGCAATTACAGCTAATAATCGTCTTTTATAAGACCTGATCAGGCCGGCACAGGTCTCTGGAGTTATCTTGGCCCACTCCTCCATGCAGATCTTCTCCAAGTTATCTAGGTTCTTTGGGTGTCTCATGTGGACTTTAATCTTGAGCTCCTTCCACAAATTTTCAATTGGGTTAAGGTCAGGAGACTGACTAGGCCACTGCAACACCTTGATTTTTTCCCTCTTGAACCAGGCCTTGGTTTTCTTGGCTGTGTGCTTTGGGTCGTTGTCTTGTTGGAAGATGAAATGACGACCCATCTTAAGATCCTTGATGGAGGAGCGGAGGTTCTTGGCCAAAATCTCCAGGTAGGCCGTGCTATCCATCTTCCCATGGATGCGGACCAGATGGCCAGGCCCCTTGGCTGAGAAACAGGCCCACAGCATGATGCTGCCACCACCATGCTTGACTGTAGGGATGGTATTCTTGGGGTCGTATGCAGTGCCATCCAGTCTCCAAACGTCACGTGTGTGGTTGGCACCAAAGATCTCGATCTTGGTCTCATCAGACCAGAGAACCTTGAACCAGTCTGTCTCAGAGTCCTCCAAGTGATCATGAGCAAACTGTAGACGAGCCTTGACACGACGCTTTGAAAGTAAAGGTACCTTACGGGCTCGTCTGGAACGGAGACCATTGCGGTGGAGTACGTTACTTATGGTATTGACTGAAACCAATGTCCCCACTGCCATGAGATTTTCCCGGAGCACCTTCCTTGTTGTCCTTGGGTTAGCCTTGACTCTTCGGACAAGCCTGGCCTCGGCACGGGTGGAAACTTTCAAAGGCTGTCCAGGCCGTGGAAGGCTAACAGTAGTTCCATAAGCCTTCCACTTCCGGATGATGCTCCCAACAGTGGAGACAGGTAGGCCCAACTCCTTGGAAAGGGTTTTGTACCCCTTGCCAGCCTTGTGACCCTCCACGATCTTGTCTCTGATGGCCTTGGAATGCTCCTTTGTCTTTCCCATGTTGACCAAGTATGAGTGCTGTTCACAAGTTTGGGGTGGGTCTTAATTAGTCAGAAAAGGCTGGAAAAAGAGATAATTAATCCAAACATGTGAAGCTCATTGTTCTTTGTGCCTGAAATGCTTCTTAATACTTTAGGGGAACCAAACAGAATTCTTGTGGTTTGAGGGGTTGAATAATAAATGACCCTCTGAATAAACTTTTCACAATTTAAAAAAAAAAATAAAAAAAGAAATAACATTCTTTTTTGCTGCAGTGCATTTCACACTTCTAGGCTGATCTACAGTCCAAATGTCACAATGCCAAGTTAATTCCGAATGTGTAAACCTGCTAAATCTGCAGGGGATTGAATACTACTTGTAGGCACTGTATCTATCTATCTATCTATCTATCTATCTATCTATCTATCTATCTCACAACTCTGTATTATTCTCAACTACTTCTCCTAGGATCACATGTTATTGGAAGCCTATCACATTGGCTACCTTCCTATCTTGGATGGTGGAACCTGTCCTCTCACACCGACTATATTTTATTGCTGTGTTGGTCTGTGTGCTGTTCTGTCCCAGTCCTACTGATGATTGTATTGCTTTGTGTCTGGAGTTGTTATGGATGGAGCCCATTTACACCTCCAAAGCAGGCAGCAGCTTCTGACACAGACACAATGTTGGACTGCAAAGGTCCCTTACACTGTTCTTGTACAGAAATTGGCATAAACATCTGCATATCGTTAGTTCAAATATAGCAATGCACATGTACATACATATTTATCATATATAGCGCAGAAGGACTATAATATACGCCCCCTGACGAAGGTACACTCCGAAATGCGCATCGGGCGCATTCCCTCCGCAAACCGCATATTCTAGGTAATGCCTTATCCACATTTTGGTTGGTCCAGAAAGTGTTCTGATGTCCCCCATTGTGGGATTCTTTTCCCCGTATGCTTCTATCTTGCTGTGCTAGTACGGTGGCAGTCGCCGGCCGGTAGCGTGTGTGGAGTGTCGGTGTTATAGTCTTTGTTACCCGGTGGTATTATTGGTTTTACTACCCCGTGGTGCTATATGTCTTACTTTACACTGACACCTGCACGTGCTGTGGTTTGGTGATTGCCGCTACTGCCGCAGGGGGAACACACGATTGGCCACCGTTGTGAGGTTATATGTATGCGTTTTGTATTATTGCTCTCACGATGCCATGATGGTGTAGCCTGTGTGTGTCCTCTTGCTGCAGCTTCGTTTATAACACGTCTATGTGTATATGCATACACTATCAATTTCCTTTTTCTCATGCTATGTGATACACACATTGACTTCCATGTGGGATTAATCTATTGACCTCTATGTGGGACTAAATGTGTGTATGTGCTTACAATTATTCTGTGAGGTATCCCCATATTGCTGCTCTTGTTGTTGTTACTTCCATATATATTGACTTTGTGTGAAATTAATTCTATATATATATAAATCATTGCTTGGTCTCTCACTGGTCATATATGGGGTCTGCATGCTGTGGCTTCTACAGCAGAGCTAGCATGGAAAATATGTTCCTGTGGATGAATACCTATGTGTTTCTTCATGTGATGTGTAAGCATATGGATGTGTACTAGTATGATGCAATTTACATGACATAGACTATATAATGACTAAGGAGTCTTTTCCACATTGAAAGGTCTTGTCTCATCCTTTCCTGCTCCTATTCACATATTTATATATAGATATATAATTTTCTATCATATATTGTATCTATCTAGCAGGAATTGTCTTGATGTGTCGGCCTGATGTGGTCCTTTCTCCAAATTATGGGACTCTCACCCTTTCTGGATACGACCCTATACCATGAATTTGGGATATAATTGGCACATTATTATCTATACCTATATTGGTTGCGGTGATGTACACCGTTTTTTCCTCCCTTCACTTGTCCACATGTTCTATGAATATTAATAAAATAAGTATTGAACCGTTGATCGCCTCTTTTCTCTTTTTTTGACTGTTCTTGTACAGGGGATCGCTTCTGCTCTGGTGTCTGCGTCCACCCTATAAAAAAAGGTAGAATCATAATTTACAGTACATAACATATGATAAACTTAAATAGACTAAAAATAATGTGTTTTTAGTCTGTCTAAAGGACCTGAAATTGTGATCCTATGAAGCACACTTGACCACCAAAATGGCGGTAACATGGGCCATAAGCAGGACATTGGGGCAAAAGGTAGCCAAATGGATGCCCCAGCAGTACTGTGGGATGTAAGGGCAAATTCAAAGTAAGAGCATAGAGAGTAGAATTTCAATATTTGCAGATGATACTAAACTCTGCAAGGTATTCAACACAGATGAGAATAATTTAACCCCTTTACGATCGAGGATGTACCGGAACGTCGAAAATCATGAAGGGGTGATCACAGCTGGCTGCTGCAGTCAGCCAACAGCGATCCCCACACATGTCTGCTGATTTGTTCAGGGGCGCTACATATTCACCCCAGGTACCTGGGCTATGTACTTCCTTTATACTGAATCTTCCTACAGTCATGTAGACATGTACTACTTCTGTTTCTATTTTGTACCTGGTTTATTTCTTATATTTAATAAACAAATAAAAAAAAAGAATGGGCAGGAACCCATGTTGTTTGTTTAATTAATTATTTATCTAAATATATATATTTAAAAAAAAATGACTTGGGGGCGCCTTTTTTTTGATAACCACCCAAGATAAAGCACACAGCTGGGGGCTGTAAGGTATTTGGGATATTTGTGTCACGATGATTCCGGGGAAAGCAGGGGAGAGGGGCTCCTAGATTGGCCTTCAAGCTAGGGCACTATAGTTATCTCTGATCGTAGAGTTACCTCTGAAGGTGGGGATGTCTGAGCCACCTTCTTGCCCCTGCTTCTGACCAGTCCTGACCTCGCCTGTTAACCCCTTAGATCGCGCTGTCAAAATGTGACAGCACGATTTAAAGTGCCGTTGCGAGAAATGCGTACTTACCCGCTGCCATCGGAAGTCCCGTTACGTAATCACGGGAAGCTGACGGCTGCCATGGTAGCTGTGCAGCTCTGATCAAGGGAAATTAATGAGCGATCAGTCTGCTGATCCTTATAGTCCCCTAGGGGCAGTAGTAAAATAAAAAAAAGGTTTTAAAAAATGTAAAAACAAAAAAACTTCAAATCACCCCCCATCTGCACATTTGGTATCGCCGCATTCACAAATTGCCGATTTATCAAATTATAAAGTCAATTATCCTGATCGGTTAAGGTCGTAGCAACAAAAAAATTCCAAGCGCCCAAATTACATTTTTGGTTGTCGCAAATTTTGCACAAATGTAATAACAGGAGATCAAAAGGTAGCATCTGCGCAAAAATGGTACCATTAAAAATGTCATCTCGAGATGCAAAAAATAAGCCATCACTGAGCCCCAGATCCCAGAAAATGAGAACACTAGGGGTCATAGAAAATGGAGAAAAAAGTGTGCCACTTGTTTTGGACAAACGTCAGAATTTGTTTGAACCCCTTAGATAAAAGTAAACTTATACATGTTTAGTGTGTACGAACACGTACCGACCTGAAGCGTCACACTGACACATCAGTTTTACCATATAGTGAACATGGTGAAAAAAATCTCCAAAACAATCGTGCAATCACACTTTTGTTTGTAATTTTTCCGCACTTGGAATTTGTTTGCCATTTTTCAGTACACTATATGGTAACACTAATGGTTTCTTTTAAAAGTACAAAAAACAAGCCCTTAAATGGCAAGATTGATGGAAAAATAAAAACAGTATGGCTCTCGGAAGAAGGGGAGCATGTAAAAAAGAGAAAAACGGAAAATCGACCAGGGATGAAGGGGTTAATCCCTTCACGACTGAAGACGTACCGATAGATCCTAAATCATAAAGGAGTGGTCACCTCTGGCTGCTGTGGTGAGCCAGCGGAGATCCCTGCACATGTCTGCTGATTTATACAGCAGACATATATACCTCGCAGGCGCAGGTGGATCCGCGATCCACTTGCACCTGTTAACCCCTTAAATTGCGCAATCAAAATGTGATAGTGATTTAAATAGCCACAGCAGGTAACGCACACTTACCTGCCGCTAACAGAGGCCCTGTGACGTGATCACGGGGAGCTGATGGTTGCCATGGTAGCACAGGGTCATGTGATGACTCCTGTCGCTATCAGGACTCACTTCCTGTTACAGCTGTCAGATCAGCAGCTGTAACAGAAGATGAGCATTTCTCCTCATTTGAGCTGTGCAGCTCTGACCAAGAGAAATGAAGAAGCGATCAGACTTCTGATCCTTATAATCCCCTAAGGGGACTAGTAAAATTAAAAGTTAAAAAAAAGTTTTAATTTTTTTTTTAAAAAATTAATTAATCTGATCGGCGTAGAGGCAAAAAAAATTCCAAACACCAAAATTACGTTTTTTGGTCGTCACAAATTTTGCACAAAATGCAATAACAGGTGATCAAAAGGTAGTAGCTGCGCAAACATGGTACCATTAAAAATGTCAGCTCGAGATGCAAAAAATAAGCCATCACTGAGCCTCAGATCCCAAAAAGTAAGAACGCTACAAGTCGCGGAAAATGGCAAAAAATGCACGGCACTGTTTTTGATGAAAGTTCAGAATCTCACAAAAAAAACAAATCCTTATATAGCAAGATTGATGGAAAAAATAAAAAAGTTACGGCTCTCACAAGAAGGGGAGCAAAAAGGGTAAAACGGAAACTCGCCTGGGGATTAAGGGGTTAATATTACAGAAGGATTTCTGTAAGGTGGAGGGTTAGGCTGAAAAATGACAATTGAAGTTTTATGAAGATAAATGTAAGGTCATGCACTTGGGCAGAGGAAATAAAATATATAATTATGTACACCGGGCAGCACGATGGCTCAGTGGTTAGCACCACAGTCTTGTGCTAAGTCGGTGGGGTCAAATCGAAAGTGATGCACATCCAGCGTCACTTGCGATGCCGTAGTGTGTAAAACCTTTTTGATGCGATGAACGAGCGCAAAAGCGTCGACAGGTGAGTGCATGTGAAGCTGCCGTAGCGATAATGTTCGCTACGGCAGCTATCACAAGATATCACACGTACGACGGGGGCGGGGACTATCGCACTCGACATCGCAGCATCGGCATGCGATGTCGTAATGTGCAAAGCCCGCCTTAGAATACTGTGTACAATTTGGGTCTCCGGTATATAAGAAGGACATTGCTGAACTAGAGCGGGTGCAGAGAAGAGCCACCAAGGTTATTAAGGGAATGGGTAGACTGCAATGGGGGCTTAGGGGTGATCTTATTACAATGTACAAATATATGAGGGGACAGTACAGAGACCATTCTAATGATCTTTTTACACCTAGGCCTGTGAAGGGGACAAGGAGGCATCCACTATATCTAGAGGAAAGGTTTAATCATAATCACAAATGCAGATTGTTTACTGTAAGAGCAGTGAGGCTATGGAACTCTGCCACATGATGTAATGGTTGAATCATTACTAAAATTTAAGAGAGGCCTGGATGCCTTTCTTGAACAATATAATATTACTTATTATGTGCACTACATTCTGTGATTAGGCGTTTGTCGATGGAACTAGTCTGATTGCCGTATGTGGAGTAGGAATGGAATTTTTTCCCTAATATGTAGCTTATAGTCTGCCCCTTTGGGTTTTTGCTTTCCTCTGGATCAACATGTTGAGTTATAGGTTGAACTTGATGGACTTAAAGGGAATCTATCACCAGGTCTTTGCCACCTAATCTGAGAGCAGCATAACATAGGGGCAAAGATCCTGATTACAGCCATGTGTCACTTACTGGGCTGCTTAGTGTAAGTTTGATAAAATCGTTGATTAATCAGCAGTCGATTATTATCACAGGACTACTTGACATGCTGCCAGGTATTCCAGAATATTCATGAGCTCTGAATAACTGCTAGATCTGCAGCAGATAAAACATTAATTTCATCAAAATGACAGCAAACAGCTCAGTAAGTGTTAAAATCAATGGTGTCTACCCAATACAAAGGTACAGTACATAACATATGTATATACAGTATTTAAGTAATATAACATGAGATAAAAAACAAGTTTACTATACATGACTGAGTGAGACTTCTACCGAATGAGAAACGGCCCTGCCCACAAGGGTTAAATATCTACTATGGAGAGGCAAAGTATGAAGCCCCATTACAACTCAATATTACACCTTTTAATTTAGCCTTTTAGCTGATAGTCTAATATTGAATGGAGAGTGTAATGATTTTAAAAAAACTTTACTAAGGCTAACAGATCAAAAGCCCAATTTAATAGCCACTTGGCCAGACCACGATGCCATGTTGAATGTGCCTTTGGCATTTTGGCCTCAAGATGGCGCATTTATCAAACCACCATCCAACTCCAACCAACCACTGTCAAGGCTATCATGAAAGCTACAGTAGTGTTACATAATTACTGTACACTACATGAACGCAATGATGAAGACATTGAAGAGTTGCCTGATTTAAATGCCCCATTTGTAAATAATGGTACTATTAGAACCAATTTGTCCTCTTCTGGTCTACAAGTGAGGAATCAGTTTAAAGATTATTTTAGTTTAAATCGCCATAGTCATGTATAAATTTGACATTGTTATATATTGTTATCTCTCGGTTACATAATTACAAACACATATGTAATACAAAAGAGAAAATGACCATACATAGGTATATTTTTTTGTTTATTTTGTTGTTTTGTTGTGTTTGTGCTACCAATAAGCTATTGTGATTTTTTTTGATAAAAAATTAGTAAATAATGCTTTGTCAGTGACAATACTACTGAATGTACCTGACTAATAAAAAAAATGCAATATTATTTCAAAAAAGTAGTCCAAATTGTTTATTGTACCTATGTATGTCTTTTTTCTTTTGCAAAACACACTGTATTCTATTATTTTTTTTACAGAATTTTGTCAGGGACATAATCTCATACAAAACACCATACTGTATTATGCAATAATGTCACACAAACATGATTTGTTTGAAACTATTGGAATACAAGTATGGGATCAGACCATATGCAGATACTGCATAATGGCTGGATTTTTAGTAATAAAGGTGTTTGAATGTTAGTGTAGTAGTTTATGTGCATGCATTTTTTAAATAAACACAGTTTTGTCTAATGGATTGACTAAACACCATATCCAGAGCAAGGCAACATTCTTACAGGCCGGTAATGTTTAGGAAGTGATAGATTAACTTTCTGTTGAATTTTTGGAAACATAATGCCAAAAATTACCCCATGCATATAGAATAATTAATGTTTAACATTTTGAACTGTTTTGAGACCAACAATAACCCTGAAAACATAACAAAATGTTTAACAATGCATACTTTATCAAATTATGAGTCAACTAAATCCTCTAGGCTAGTGATGCTTTCCTGTGCAGTCTCCATTGCATTGACACCTACTGAATATGTTTGCTGCCCAACTCTAGATGTTGTGGTAAGTGACTGATCAGTGTTTCCACTAGTAACAGTTGTTGTACTTGGAACAAATATTGCTGCAGTTGTTTGAGCAGATGGAAGACCAAGTGTAGGTGGTACATATTGATGTGTTTGAAGAGGCTGAGTTTATGTGTATGTGTAGTTAGTTGGGTAAGGCTGATGTTGAAAGTACTGTTGTTGTGGATTATTAGGAACATGGTAGGATGTTGGTTGTTGAATCATTTGAGGTAGTCTATGAACATTACTAACATTACTTGGATAGCTAAAAGAGGATTGTATTGGTGTCTGTTGTGGGCCTTATGGGTTAAATGATGGCTGTTGAGATGGCCTTTGTATCATTAATGTACCAGTTTGCTGTGGGACAATTGTTGGCCTAATTTGTACATCACTTCCCATAGAAGAAGAAGGCCACTGTATATGTGTTTGTTGCACTACAGTATTTAGTTGTGAATTTGAGTAATGTTCATCTGTTTGGGTTTCCACAGTTTATTGGATTGTGTTTGTGTGTGGGCCACGTGGATTAGCTCTCCATTGCTCAATCACTTCAAAACAATATATGGGTTCGGGCTCACGCTGGGTAGCAGATATAAGTGTTATTAAGGACGCCCTTAACCTGTCCTGCCTATCAGCTTGGACCAATGCAAGAGATGGAGAAAGGGAGCAGCAAAATCTCTCTCCATCACTTTCTGGTATCGGTGAATTCATCATGTGTATTATTCTGGTATCAATGATCTCAGGCAGGGACCGTAAATCTTCATAATGCCTATGTCTGCGACCACGGATAGATTGGGATTTTGTGCGCATGGTATTAGTTGTTATTCTTGGCTGTGGGCCTGTTGGTTGCTGTGGACTACTCTCTGCAAGAACTGGTGAAGGACCACTTTGTTGACCTGTAGACTGGCCTGGAATTACAGTAGTGGATTGACTTGTTCCCAAACCCAAATCAGATGACATTTCTTCTGCGTCTGGCTGGCTGGCGTTGGGGATTGGGGGTGGTTGGTAGGAGGTTGGCTCCATCTCGGAAGCAGAGGTAGCTGTAGCTGTTAAGACTGCTGACTGTGCCTCCTCACTGTCTTCTAGATTATCCTCTGTACTTTTGTGAAAAGAAAAAAAAAATTTACTGTGTGCATTGTAATAAAGACTGCCATGTGATATGATGGTTAAAACTTACTTTTGTACTTCCATAATGGGCATGAGGAAGGTTAGTCTTTTATAATGGACATTTTTTTTTTTTGGATGCTGCAGCTGTGGTTGCCACTGGGTTATATTCTCTTCTGAACTGGTCACGTGCAGACCACCAACAGCGTTTGACAAGATCCACTGTTTCCAAAAGGAACATAATATATCAAACTCAAGAATAAATTATTTTCCATGTAAAAAGGCACATTGATCTTGTCTAGCAAACATTTCAATAATTAGGTTAACACATTCATGTGGATTAAAACTACAACCCATGACAATCATATAGTGACATAATAACACAATTAACACGACGAAGTAAACCAGTTCACCTTTACACAGATTAAACCAATGTATAATCATTTATCACTTTAAAGATAGGCCAAAAAAAAACAAAAAACGAAAATGCCATCAGTAAGCCATGAGAGCCTAAATGTCTATAAACCCATGAAGTGCCATATGTTCCTCAAATCCTGTACATTACAAATTACAAATTACTGTTACCATTACAGACATGGTGTCAACAAGGGTAATGCATGAAAAAAACCAAAATAAGATTAATGTATAAACACTTAACAGCACATTTTAAAAAGCCTAAAAAAACAAACAAAAAAAACCCAACACATAATAACACATGTTTGCATGATGCTTTAGCAGCCTGAAATGCCTTTTGTACATGCATGAAGTGCTTTGCATCCCATATACACATGATGACATTACTACAACACAACAAGGATTAGTTTAAAGGCCCAAAAAAAAACACTCTCCTGCTTGTGAGTCTCCAGTGTAGCTCAAAATGAGTCAGGCCCATTAATACATGCCAAACAAAGTATACAAATATGGCTAGATTCTGCCTACAGAATGAGCACATGTAGGTAAAGACAGAAGTAATGAAAATATCTGTACTCACCATATTTATTTTTCCTTCCAGGGGTACATTGAGACCATCCATTTCTGGGGTAGACTAGTTCAGCCACAGACATCCATGCTCATTCCACCATTAACCTGTCATGGTAGCCATCATCACGTGTGTCCCACAGCTCTGGATGCCTCTCTACTTCCCCAATCAGCCTCTCTGTATCGATTCTGGGCGCCATGCTCAGTACCTGTTGTGTTCTCTGTGCTCAAAGTTCCCCTTCAGTGAGAGGACAGGTGCCCAGCTAACGTCTGGCGTGCAAATGAGACAGGAAATGTATGTTTGGCGCCAGAATTAATGGACCACAATTGACCTGATAGATTGGTAACAACATACTCCGTGAGCGGTCCGTGCAGGCACGGACCCATAGACTAAAACGAGTCCGTGCCTGCGTGCTGCCGGCTAAAAATGGACATGTCGTCTGTGTAGAAAACCGTACACACGTACTTACCACACGGACACACGTTCCGTGTGATTTAACGCGTGTGTGCCATCTACCATAGAATAACATTGGTCTCCGTGTCTCCGTGTCTCCGGTACGTGCAAAAACGTACCAAAGGCACAGATGTGTGTTGCAGGCCTAAAATAAAGTTATTAGTTAAAATAACAATATCAATGTTATTGTAGCCATAATAAAAAAAATATATTATGTTTTTGTAAATCATCGCAGATGGACCAGCGCTGCATATTCTTTAACCACTAGATGTCACTACCATACAAATCATTTTATAGTCAAACATTTTGCTCTTCATAGGTTTTCATAGCATGTCATCTATATAAGTGAAACGGCAACAACTGATTCAGCCAGGACTAGGATGTGGATCCACTGCACCACGGATCACAGGCTTACCCTGTTGGGGCGTAACCAATTTTGAACTAGAGTACCCTGGGCCAACCAGAGAAAATCATTCTTGAGACCCACTATGTAGCTACATTGAAAGAAATATAAGACCACCAATTGTGTGGTAAAACGTGCTTCTTAAGGCCAAGTGCCCATGCTGTGTAGTTTTGATGCGTATTTTCAGAAATCTGCAGCAAAATGTGCATGTCCATTGTGAAGCCAGGAAAGGCTATGGGAATTCAGAAGTGCTGTGCCCACGTTGCTTATTTTTCCCTTGCGTATTTGGTGCAGAAAAAAAGAAATCTCCACCAAATACGCAAGGGTAAAATGCTCAATGTGGGAACAGCACTTCTGAATTACCATAGACTTTACTGGCTTTACAATGGACATGCAGATTTCTGAAAATCTGTGTCAAAATCCACAGCATGGGCACTGGGCCTAAAGGCTACTTTACACACTGCGATATCGGTCCCGATATCGCTAGTGTGGGTACCCGCCCCCATCTGTTGCGCGACACGGGCAAATCGCTGCCCGTGTCGCACAACAGCCGTCACACATACTTACCTGTCCGGCGACGTCGCTGTGACGGGCGAACCGCCTCCTTTCTAAGGGGGCGGTCCGTGCGGCGTCACAGCGACATCACTGAAGCGTCACTGAACCGCCGCCCAATAGCAGCGGAGGGGCGGAGATGAGCGGGACGTAACATCCCGCCCACCTCCTTCCTTCCGCATAGCGGCCGGGAGGCAGGTAAGGGGAGCTTCCTCGTTCCTGCGGCGTCACACGTAGCGATGTGTGCTGCCGCAGGAATGAGGAACAACTTCGTTACTGCTGCAGTAACGATTTTTGAGAATGGACCCCCGTGTCGCCGATTAGCGATTTTGCACGTTTTTGCAACAATGCAAAATCGCTTATCGGTGTCACACGCAACGGCATCGCTAATGCGGCCGGATGTGCGTCACAAATTCCGTGACCCCAAGGACTCCGCATTAGCGATGTCGCAGCGTGTAAAGCCCGCTTAAAGCTCCTCTCATGGGGTTTGTTTAACTTTTACCACTGGAGTGGGAGTTCTAATCAAAAGTCCCTGACGATTATTATACTTGCCTTTTGGCATCTTCACCCCTTAGTGCCGACGAGCTTGTCAATCTCTGGCAGTTTATCACCTGCAGGCTGCTTCAGTGTTTCATGGAGCCGGAGGACACAAGTCCATACATATCTAAGAGAGCCTCGTTCTGGCTCTCATAGACTTGTACTGAACACTTGTGAAGTAACTTATCACTTCCGGCCAGTCAGAACTTGCGGTCAAAAAATGGCGCCACAAGAAAAAAAAAAAGGTGAAAACGCCAGAGCGTGAGTAAAAGACAGTGGCAAAGACCTTTGGTTTAAAGCACCCTTCCAGTGGTGAAATAAAACTACCGCATTTTTTGTTTTATAAGATACACTGGATTATAACACGCACCCCAAGTTTGGAGAAAAAAAGGTAAAAAAAAAGGAACCATGTGGTCCGTACTATAATCCGGCAGTGTTTTACCAGGGAGGGGGGTCGGCAGCAGAGCCGGAGTCACAGGAGGCAGGGGCGATACTGTAATACGGCAATGCTGCGGGTGGTACAGAGGGGGGCCCAGATACTCACTGCGCACGCTACTTTGTGTCGGGGCTGGGGACGCTGCTCTGCTCTGTGCGGGGCTACTCTGTTTGGCGTGGGGCTGCTCAGTGCAGTGGGCGGTGTGTCGCGGGCCATTCTGAAGATGTCAGCGGTGAGTGCTTCTTCAAATAATGGCGGCCAAAGTCGGAGCATGCACAGATGAGAGCTTCAACCAAGAGCTCCATCTGCGCACGCGCCGACTCTGGGTGCCATTATTTGAAGAAACCCTCACCGCCGACATTTTGAGAATGGTCCGTGACTCACTGCCCACCGCACAGAGCAGCCCTGCACAGAGCTGCAGCGCACAGAGCAGAGCCGCGGAGCACAGAGCAGTCCCGCACAGAGCCGCGGTGCACAGAGCAGCCCCGCACAGAGCAGTGGCGCACAGAGCCAAGACCCGCTGCACAGAGCCGAGTGATCCTGACAGAGCAGAGCAGTGCCGGCAGCACACCGCATAACATTGCCCCTACCTTCTTTGACCCCTTTTCACCACTCCCCGGTAAGCTACATTCGGATTTTAAGAGGCACCTCTCATTTTTCTCCAAAATTTTTGGGAAGAAAAGTGAGTCTTATAATCCGAAAAATACGGTACATGCTGGAGTGGTGCATTTATGTTATAGAAAGAGCTGGCGCCCACATTTTGGTAAAACTCAATGATAAATATCTTCTGATATGTATTAACAACTAAACGAATTGACCAGCGCTGCAGATTTGACATGAACAATGTGTCACTTTATGCTGTGGATATTCACCACTGATTCCATCTTTGCAACTCAAAGGAAGAGGTCAGTGGTAAAGGTGAATGAATCATTGGTGCACAGTAAACGCAGCAATACCTGCACAATATTTGCGTGGATATTACCGCTGTTAGTTTGCTGTGGGATTTCCATTGTAGAAATTCTGCAGCAAATACAATATGTGAATGTACATACTATATGTATTCAAAGTGGTAAGGGCACTAAATCAGTTATAAGTGATATTGGAGTGATATCGAAAGAGAGCTTTCCATCACAGTCCCCATACACTTCTCTGTCACCTATTAGGCCATAACTTTTTATGAAAGGCCTCAGTTTGTTTGTGGTGGAGGAAGAAAATCATAGTCAGTCAGGGGTGATACAGAGGGAGGGGACGCAATCAGTCAGGTGTGATACAGCAGAAGCAGACACAGTCAGTCAGTGCTGATATAGGGGGAAGGGGCTAAGTCAGTCAGGGGTGATAGAGGGGGTGAGGTGTAGTCAGTCAGGGGTGATATAGGGAGAGGGAATGCAGGCAGGGGTGATGCAGGGGGAGGGGATGCAGTCAGTCAGTGGTAATACAGCCGGAGGGGATGCAATCAGTCAGGAGTGATACAGGGGAGGTGGCTCAGTCATGGGTGATACAGGGGGAGGGGGTGCAATAAGACAAGGGTGATACAGGGGAAGGGGATGCAGTTAGTCAAGGGTAATACAGGGGAGGGGAAGCATATTTATGGAGAAAAAAATCCAGCATCTCGTCTGGTTGAAGTATAATTAAAACCAACTTTATTCCATATTCTTTAAAAATTCCAAAAAGGGGAAGTTATAAAACCATACAAGGTGCACATTTGCAGAAGATGCTTATGCATTTCGGACTACATGTCCTTACTCATAGCTTATTTGTTCTCATGTGAGACCCCTTTTAATACTGGCTACGAGGGGAAATGAGGTAACAGGAAAGAGCAGTAACAAATTTACATATGTCTTAATTTATACACAACGTTTTTTACATGTAACTTTTGATAATATTTTGTGATTCTTTTCATCATAATATTATATACTTCAGACTACTTTTTCAATAATTTCCATATAAGCCAATAACTTTCTACAATCATTGCATCATGGAAAGTCATTGTCACACGTTATTTTTTATATTATTTGGAGAGACAAAAAAAAAACCCCTTCTGCTCACTGATGGGGGAACAACTGCCTTAGTATATATATACACAGTATGTCGTTTTTTTTATTCATGCCGATTGGCCATCTCGTGTTTCATAATCCACATTGCTTCTCTTTTATGCAGTTGTTTTACTCTCCTCTTTTGTTTGCGGTTACAATTTCTATTGCTTTTACCCGAGAACAATAGAGGAAAATAGGGTTTATTTGAGCCGCGCCAATGATCACTTCTCAGGTATTCAGATTAATGGATCTTTATTTTGCACAGGTCTACGCGTTTCTGGAGTCTCAGCTCCCTTCCTCAGGACCATCAGGCATAAGAACACATTGCGCTTCTTCTCCACAGCTTTTTACTCATATTGCTTTTACCCGAAAGTTTTTTAAATCTCCTCCATGAATGGTGGAAAAGTGTTGCAAGGCTCCAGATGGACTCCTGGTACTGCGATTGTTGGTGTCATAAACATGCTCCGATATCCTTTTTCTCAATGGGCGTGAAGTACTGCCCACATACTGCATTTGACAACCTTCACAAGTGATTATATAAACAACATAAGTGTGGCTACAAATTCTGAAGGTTTTTATAGGGTATTCTATGCCAGTACTGGCGGATTTGAACTTCTTCACATTATTCATGTACCCACATAGATTGTGTAAGTGGGACCCTCCCTTTTTCCCCAAAACTTCCGGGCGACGGCGGGGATAAGATTCCGCTATGATACAGTGATGCCATTGACAGGACAGATGAGTTTTCCGGAAACAGTGGTAAAACAATAACAAGATTTATTGTTACCAAAATTGTCCCTGTTTGTATGGGGGAGAAAAAGAAACTAATAAAATAAACAGTTAAAATCAAACAACTCGTACAAGAGAACTATATTTTTAATTTCCTTACCAGGAGAACAGCCACATATTCTTAGTCCCTGAAAGGGGATGTCTTCCCTGGGGCCAGTAATGCTCCCCCGCTCCCCTAAATATGTCTGTATTTGCACAGGATTAGTTCCAAAGGGGAAACCGTAATATGTGTCTTTTCTCCTGGTTCACAATCTTAACCCTATCCCCAATCAATAAACTCCCCGGGATCCCAATATGACCAAACTCAGCTGTACAGCTAAGCAGAATTCAACCCAAGTTTACCAACAAGAATAACATAGAAAATAAGTGACCATATTCAATTCTCATTTACAAGAAATACAAATATTAACAATTTCCATTTGATAAACACGCTCTGTGGGAAAATCCAATCTGAGCAGGAGGGTGCCTTGTGAACTTCACCATGGACTGTGGTCTTTCTGAACTTCGCATCGCGGCTTCAACAGTCGTTGGGAAGATGAATATAGTTCGTGCCTCACTGACACCGTCCCCTAGAGATCAGTTATTTAGGTTGGTCTAAACACCTAGCTAACCCTAGCTAAGCTCGTTGGACCGGTCAAGGAGAATTTAAAATAGAATGAAAAACATGAGGTACTTCCTCCTTGTTTTGGATATAGAGTGCTTTACCCTTCCACAGGCGCCGTGTCACACTTCACAAACCGGCCGGCTCTTTTCAATGATCTCCCGTTGTTGGTTTTCTTTCTTTTTCTACCCTCTCCACAGAACAGAAATTGAGGATTATTGTCCCAGACGTCACCATTCACAGGAACACACACAAAACACAGCTCGTCTCAGCTTTGTCTCCGTGGCTACCAACCGACTTCTGTTTACAACAAAACTTTATTCATCCTCAACTTGACTGACCGAACAATGATGCAATAACAGTATTTTATAAATCAAGCCGCAAAATCTCATTTTCACTGCACAGTTCCGCTATTATTGACATCACAGTATTCACAAAATTATTCAAGTATTGTTTTGTTAACTCTTAATAAAATTTAGAACAACAGAGAGTGTCGCTGACATCTAATCGCCAGATGTCATCGTTACAGGTGTGCCTTTTGTTCATAGTCAATACCAACACACATATCTATATACACCCTTCTACAATTGCACAACCTTTGACCGCATTTGAAGCTTCCCACAGTGGACAGCCAAGTAGAGACACTATTGTGTTGTGAACGCTGTATGTGATCACTGGGCGATAATAAATTGGCCAATGTTTTTTCTCTTCTGGGTATAAAACCGTATCCTTGATCTATGATACTTTTTAGTACAGGATCTACCCCTAATATAGGTAAGTTCTTTTTAACAATGTCCCACACTTCTTTGAACTGGTCACAAAATTGAGTTGAAAAACATGTATTATTTTTGTAGTTGTTCTGTTTTGGTTGATCCTCCAATAACATCTGTACCGCCCCAGTACTCGGCCGGCTGCCGAGCCACTCGGGTCCGTGCTCGTCGTTGGGTGGCTTGAGCTCCTCCCAGACCCGGAGGTCACGTCGCTCTGAAGGGGAGTTGGCGCTACGTGTAGGGATTTCGGTGGGGAAGGTTCATGGCCGAGGCCGTGGCGTTTAGGGATGTAAGTTCGTGACGCCACCCACGGATTGTGGTGAATGTGGACACCACCGCTGCCGTTAACTAACGATGTTATGCAGCCTGGTGTTGACCACTCCGTGGGCAGGCGGTAATGGTCCCGGGGCCCGGTGGTTATGAGGTGCGGGCATGATGGTGTGGTGCGGTGCGTGGCCCAAGGGCACTGTTGTACGCACTATGACAGACATACCAGAGTCTCTGGTAAACCAAAAAGGATGGTGGTCGGTCCCGTTTCTCAGGCTGGTGGTTCCCGCCTTTCTCCTGCACCTCTTTAGTAGAACTTAACTGCCTATGCTTCAGCAATGGTAGTCCGCTCCCCGGCTTGATGTGTGTCGGGGAACCCGTTTGCCCGCAGGCGCCTGCCCGTGGGATCTCTCTGCCTGTGCGGTGGCTTTCTATCCCCCTCGGTGGACTGTTGCCATCTTTCGGGTCTTGGGACGAGAAAGGACCTAAGGTCCAGACCTCAATCAGTGAATTCGACGTGGTCCAGTGGCTTCTGGACCTCGTTCTCGGTCTGAGTACCCCTCCTGGTGCTCCGGTTTCCAGTTGGTTCCCCGGTTCGGTACCGGCGGGCCACTACTCTGTCCCGGTCCCTTACGGTTCCACCAGCCGTCTTCCCGGCCCCTGCAGGTGGAAACCACCATCTGCCTCCTTGCCACGGTACCAGGGCTACGACACCGGCACCGGTCAGTCTTGTCGCTGCAGACCTGACGCCTCAGGCCTGCTGCACTAGAACTCCACTCCACTGTACTGCACAGAACTTAAACTTAAACTGAACTCACTGTTTGTTTCCTGTCTCAGGCTCTCTGGACTCCTAGGTGGGCGTGGCCAACCACCTGGCTCCGCCCCCCTGGTGCGACCATTGAACACTGAGAGAGGTGACAAGGGTTTGTAGGTTGGCTGCTGTCACCTTGCTGTCACCTGGTGTTTGTGCAGGGGGTCTACCTGTGACTACCTGGCTAGTCCAGGGCGTCACACATCTCCCTGATTTTTTTAACTGTTGTTTTTCCTTTGATTAACTGGAAGGGATGATATCCCCTCTCTTGCAGCCTCTTATCTATCAATTAGCGGTCGTGTTCTATGGCTGCTCTCTGTGATTTTCAGATGTAGCAGAGTTGGATGCGTCGTGGAACATCGTGTGGATTACATTGGACCTGGGTGTTTTAGAGGTTAATAAATCGGTGAAAGAGGGTGTTTTTTTGTCTTTTATTTCAAATAAAGGATTTTTATGTGTTTGTGTTTATTTACTTTCATTACAGTTTAGTGATGAGGGAGTGTCTCATAGACGCCTGCCATCACTAAGCTAGGACTTAGTGGCAGCTATGGGCTGCTGGCATTAACTCCTTTTTACCCCGATTGCCACCGCATCAGGGCAATCGAGATAAGATGGGAAAAGTCCCAGGACTGTCGCATCTAATGGATGCGGCAATTCTGGGCAGCTACTGTCTGATATTTTTAGGCTTGCGGGACTCCCAATAATGTGAGTCTCCCCAGCCTTTGAATACGAGACCCCAGCTGTGAGACTTTATCTTGTCTGGTTATCAAAATTGGGGGGACTGCACACCGTTTTTTTTTTTTAAATTACCCCCATACAGTGTCAGCAGCAGATCCTCGTCCCATAACAGTGTGTCATGACCACATTTTTTGCTTAAAAATTTTATTTTCCTATTATCCTCCTCTAAAACCAGGGTGCATCTTATGGTCCGGTGCGTCTTAAGGCCGCTTTACACACTGCGATATCGGTACCGATATCGCCAGCTTGCGTACCAGCCCCCATCGGTTGTGCAACACGGGCCAATCGCTGCCCGTGTCGCACAACATCGCCCGGACCCGTCACACAGACTTACCTTCCCTGCGACGTCGCTGTGACCGGCGAACCGCCTCCTTTCTAAGGTGGCGGTTTGTTCAGCGTCACAGCAACGTCACAGCAGCATCACTGAACCGCCGCCCAATAGAAGCGGAGGGGCGGAGATGAGCGGGACGTAACATCCCGCCCACCTCCTTCCTTCCGCATTGTGGCCTGGACGCAGGTAAGGTGAGGTTCCTCGTTCCTGCGGTGTCACACAGAGCGATGTGTGCTGCCGCAGGAACGAGGAACAACTTCGTTACTGCTGCAGTAACGATATTTGAGAATGGACCCCCATGTCACCGATGAGCGATTTACACGTTTTTGCGACGATACAAAATCGCTCATAGGTGTCACACGCAACGGCATCGCTAAAGTGACCGGATGTGCGTCACAAATTCCGTAACCCCAACGAGATCACTTGAGCGATGTCGTAGCGTGTAAAGCCCGTTTTATAGTCCCGAAAAAATACGGTAACCAGACACCATAGCCTTCACTAAAATGTAACGATTTATTAAGTCTGTGCCCTTTTCATTGATTAATTCACTACATTTTTAGATTTTATTATGATTAAGTTTTATATTTTTTTATTTTTTATGTTTTCTAAATTTTATTTTACATGTTTTATCATAGTTTCATAGTTTCATAGTTTTTAAGGTTGAAGGGAGACTCTAAGTCCATCTAGTTCAACCCGTAGCCTAACATGTTGATCCAGAGGAAGGCAAAAAAACCCCAATGTGTCAAATAAGCTCCAATGGGGAAAAAATTTCCTTCCTGACTCCACATCCGGCAATCAGACTAGTTCCCTGGATCAACACCCTGTCATAAAATCCAATATACATAACTGGTAATATTATATTTTTCAATTAATGCGATCAGGCTCTGCTTAAATTTTACTTGTGAATCCCTCAATACAACATCATACGGCAGAGAGCTCCATAGTCTCACTGCTCGTACAGTAAAGAGTCCTCTTTAGTCTAGAAAAAAATATATAGTAGTGAATTTTATTTATTTACAATCCAAATTTTAATCTCTTGAAAGCAGATCATTGTGTTCCCGTTGAAAAACCGCATTGTCTGAACAGCATTGGTATCCACTGTTAGGGTACGCTCACACGAGCGTGAAAATCGGACGAGTGCAATGCGCATTGCACTCGGACTTATGTTAGTCAATGAGGGAGAGCAGTTAGTCAGCTTTTCTCGCATCCAGATTCTGGATGCGAGAAAAGCAGCAGCATGCTGCGATTTTCTGCTAGAGCCGTATCCCTCGCACCCATTTAAATGAATGGGTGCGAGAGATACATCGGACTGCACTCGAATGTTATCACAGTGCAGTGCGATATACGCACAGGCTGACAATGGAGAAGAAGGGGGGATTAACCCCCTCCTTCTCCTCTGCAGCGCCCATGCTCAGCTTCACAGCTGTGACCTGATTACAGGATCGGGTCACAGTCGCATGACATTCAGCTCACGCTTGCAGCAGAGCCTGAGCCGGGAGTCATTAGCATATCGCATCCGATGCTGTCGCATTGGATGCCATATGCTCGTCT
This sequence comes from Anomaloglossus baeobatrachus, assembly GCF_048569485.1. Lineage (NCBI taxonomy): Eukaryota > Metazoa > Chordata > Amphibia > Anura > Aromobatidae > Anomaloglossus > Anomaloglossus baeobatrachus. Next base: position 526,216,328 of record NC_134354.1, read on the forward strand.
GAGTCCAGCCTTAGGCTAGTGCCACACATCCGTGCCTCCGGTACGTGTTTGGCATTTTTTACACGTACCGGAGACACGGAGACACGTACAGCAATGCTACCCTATGGTAGCAGGCACACACACGTAAAACCACACGGAACGTGTGTCCGTGTGCGTTTGTACGTGTGTGCGATTTTCAAAGCGCTGACATGTCAGTGTTTTCTCCCGCAGCACGGGTGTCACACGGCCCGCACCCGTACCACATGGGTGTAGTGTGGATGCGGTCCCGTGTGACACGCGCCGGAGAAAACACACATGTCAGTGAAAAAAAAACAAAACATTAACTCACCTTCTCCAGCCCTCCTGTCTCTGCCGCTGCTGCCTCTTGCTGCCGACCGCCGCTCATTATTCTCATTGAATATTCACTTCACTGCCTGGCAGCAGCAGCAGCGGGGAGACGGGAGGGCTGGAGACCGAGGATCAGCACCACGGACAGCAGCGCGGACATCAGGAAGGACCAGGTGAGTATAATAATTACCGATTCTACGTGTGCTATCGCGGATAGCACACATAGAACACACGTGTCACGCACGTACCAGAGACACGTACTTACCTGCACGCAACACGCAGGGAAAATACGTGTCTCTCGGCACGTGCGTGAATTTCACGTGAGTGTGGCAGAAGCCTTAGGCTGTGTGCGCACGTACGTGCTGAAATTTCTGCAACGATTTGTCAGCACATGTGCGTTTCAAATCGCTGCAGAAACACTGCATAATGGATGCAGTGTTTCAGCAGAATAAATGCCGATTTCATGCGCTCCGGATGCTGCCTCTCCCATAGACAAAGTGGGAACTGCATCCAAAGCGCTTGAAAGAAGTGACATGCTGTATTTTTGAATGCAGTAATTTGGATCAAAATTTCAGCATCCAAATCGCTGTGTTGAAAAAAGCATTGTGCGCAAGGATTATGCAAAATCTTCATAGATTGTAAAGTTTGAGCTGTATGAGGTACTAGTGGAGGCTATATTGCGTGGATTCTGAGTAACAGTGAATACCATGCTGTTCAGACAATGCGGTTTTTCAACGGGGAACACAATGATCTGGTTTCAAGAGATTGAATAATTGAATAAAATTCACTACTATATATTTTTTTCTAGACTAAAGATAAAACATAAAAAATAACAAAATTTAGAAAACATAAAAAAAAATATAAAACGATTAAAATACGATATAAAACTTAATGATAATAAAATCTAAAAATGTTGTGAATTAATAAATGAAAAGGTCACAGACTTAATAAATCATTACATTTTAGTGAAGGCTATGGTGTCAGGTTAAATTAGCAAAGTTTAAGCTGTATGGGGTACTAGTGGAGGCCATATTGCTTAAATTTTGAGTAAAGGGGGCTTTACACGCTGCGACATCGCTAATGCGGAGTCGTTGGGGTCACGGAATTTGTGACGCACATCTGGCCGCATTAGCGATGCCGTTGCGTGTGACACCGATAAGCGATTTTGCATCGTTGCAAAAACGTGTAAAATCGCTAATCGGCGACATGGGGGTCCATTCTTAAAAATCGTTACTGCAGCAGTAACGAAGTTGTTCCTCGTTCCTGCGGCAGCACACATCGCTGCGTGTGACGCCACAGGAACGAGGAAGCTCCCCTTACCTGCCTCCCGGCCGCTATGCGGAAGGAAGAAGGTGGGCGGGATGTTACGTCCCGCTCATCTCCGCCCCTCCGCTGCTATTGGGCGGCGGTTCAGTGACGCTTCAGTGACGTCGCTGTGACGCCGCACGGACCGCCCCCTTAGAAAGGAGGCGGTTCACCGGTCACAGCGACGTCGCCGGACAGGTAAGTATGTGTGACGGCTCTGGGCGATGTTGTGCGGCACGCGCAGCGATATGCCCGTGTCGCGCAACAGATGGGGGCGGGTACCCACACTAGCGATATCGGGACCGATATCGCAGTGTGTAAAGTAGCCTTAAGGCTATGTGCGCACGTTGTGTAGTGTCCATGGTGAAGAATCTGCAGCGATTTGGCAGTGCATGTGCGCTTCAAATCGCTGCAGAAACTGCGTAATGGATGCAGTATGTCTGCAGAATAGATGCCGATTTCATGCGCTCTGGATGCTTCCTCTCCCATAGACAGAGTGGGAGCAGCATCCAAAGCGCACAAAAGAAGTGACATGTTACTTTTTTCAGCACAGTCATTTGGATCAAAATTTCAGCATGCAAATCGCTGCGCTCTCAAACGCAATGTGCGGATGGATTGTGCACAATATTCATAGATTGTGAGGGGACGCAGGACGCATGCATTTACATAGCAGTGCAATATGCAGCGTAAACACATGAAATTACGCAACGTGCGCACATAGCCTAAAAGTGGATGCCATGCAGTTCAGACAATGCATTTCTTTTTGACTGGGAAATGTAACAACCTGCTTTCAGGAGATTGAAATTTGGGTTGGAATTAAATTGAATTTATTACCATATACATTTTCAGGATAAAAGTAACAAATCAAACAAAATAAAAATACAGTATATATAAAACGATAGATAATAAAGAATGAAAATAACAAATAATAAAAATAAAACAACAAGAACATTTAAAATGGTGTGAATAAGTAATTGAAAAGTAACAAGCACAATGAATTGCCAAATAATAGTGGATGCTATATCTTAATTTTGCATCGGTTCTAAATGTCATCTCCTGCGGCAATGCACAGTCTGTTTTTTGGAGTAAAGGGAGGGAAGAAGGGAAATGAAAAAAACATTGTTTTTTCCCCATTAAAAGCCATTTTTAACTATACTTTGGTTTTTTTTATGACTTCAAGTGTTTAAAAACATTACTGTGGTGACATAAATGTTAAAAAGGCTTTATTATGACCGTGTGGTTACCAATGGTGAAAAATCTAGAAAAGTAAAAAAAAAATAGACAAATAATAAAGGGAACTATACTATTTAAAAGTTTGTGATGTTTATAACGATATGTCATTCTTTGCGGTGGCACATATTTTGCGGTACTGCATAGTTTTGACTTTGTACGTAGCGTTAATTTTGATGAAAGCTTAAGGAGTTAAAGGTCTGATATAGGTGGTATTGGTATATATATATATATATATATATATATATATATATATATATATATATACTAGCTATGGTACCCGGGCGTTGGCTGGGATAGTAACTGACTCTCTGTCTGTCTCTCTCTCCCAGTCTCTGTCTGTATGTCGCTGTCTATCTGTCTCTCTGTCTGTGTCTTTCTTTGTCTGTCTGTGTCTATGTCTCTGTCTGTCTGTTTCTATCTGTCTGTATTTGTATCAGTCTATCTGTCTCCATCTCTGTGTCTGTCTGTCTCTCTCTATCTCGGTCTCTATGTGTGTCTGTCTGTCTGTCTCTTTCCCCGTCTGTCTTTGTCTGTCTCTTTACCCGTCTGTCTCTTTCCAGGTCTGTCTCTTTCCCGGTCTGTCTCTTTCCCGGTCTGTCTCTTTCAAGGGCTGTCTCTTTCCAGGGCTCTCTTTGCCCGTCTGTCTCTTTGCCCATCTGTCTCTTTGCCCATCTGTCTCTTTGCCCATCTGTCTCTTTGCCTGGCTGTCTCTTTGCTAGGCTGTCTCTTTTCCAGTCTGTCTCTTTTCCAGTCTGTCTCTTTTCCCGTCTGTCTCTATTCCCGCCTGTCTCTATTCCCGCCTGTCTCTTTCCAGGTCTGTCTCTTTTCAGGTCTGTCTATTTTCCCGTCTGTCTCTTTGCCCATCTGTCTCTTTGCACCTCTGTCTTTTTGCCCGGCTGTCTCTTTGCTAGGCTGTCTCTTTCCAATGCTGTCTCTTTCCAGGGCTGACTCTTTCCCCATCTGTTTCTTTCCAGGGTTGTCTATTTCCAGGGCTGTCTCTTTCCCCGTCTGTCTCTTACCAGGTCTGTCTCTTTGCCCGTTTGTCTTTTTCCAGGTTCTGTCTCTTTCTAGGTCTGTCTCTTTGCCCGTTTGTCTCTATCCAAGTCTGTGTCTTTACAGGTCTGTCTCTTTCCAGGGCTGTCTCTTTCCAGGGCTGTTTCTTTCCCTGTCTGTCTCTTTTCAGGTTTGTCTCTTTACCCATTTGTCTCTTTGCCCGTCTGTCTCTTTGCCCATCTGTCTCTTTCCAGGGCTGTATCTTTGCTCGGCTGTCTCTTTGCCCGGCTGTCTCTTACCAGGTCTGTCTCTTTGCCCGTTTGTCTCTTTCCAGGTCTGTCTCTTTCCAGGTCTGTCTCTTTCCAGTGCTGTCTCTTTCCAAGGCTGTCTCTTTCCCCGTCTGTCTCTTTCCAGGTCTGTCTCTTTCCAGGTCTGTCTCTTTGCCCATTTGTCTCTTTCCAGGGTTGTCTCTTTGCCCGGCTGTCTCTTTACAGGGCTGTCTCTTTCCCAGTCTGTCTTTTTCCAGGTCTGTCCCTTTCCCCGTCTGTCTCTTATCCCATCTGTCTCTTTCCAGATCTGTCTCTTTCCCCGTCTGTCTCTTTCCCCCTCTGTCTCTTTTCCTGTCTGTCTCTTTCCAGGTCTGTCTCTTTCCAGGGCTGTCTCTTTCCAAGGCTGTCTCTTTCCCCGTCTGTCTCTTTCCAGGTCTGTCTCTTTGCCAGTCTGTCTCTTTGCCCGTTTGTCTCTTTCCAGGGTTGTCTCTTTGCCCGGCTGTCTCTTTACAGGGCTGTCTCTTTCCCAGTCTGTCTCTTTCCAGGTCTGTCCCTTTCCCCGTCTGTCTCTTATCCCATCTGTCTCTTTCCAGATCTGTCTCTTTCCCCGTCTGTCTCTTTCCCCCTCTGTCTCTTTTCCTGTCTGTCTCTTTCCAGGGCTGTCTCTTTCCAAGGCTGCCTCTTTCCCCGTCTGTCTCTTTCCAGGTCTGTCTCTTTGCAAGTCTGTCTCTTTGCCCGTTTGTCTCTTTCCAGGGTTGTCTCTTTGCCCGGCTGTCTCTTTACAGGGCTGTCTCTTTCCCAGTCTGTCTCTTTCCAGGTCTGTCCCTTTCCCCGTCTGTCTCTTATCCCATCTGTCTCTTTCCAGATCTGTCTCTTTGCCCGTCTGTCTCTTTCCCTGTCTGTCTCTTTCCCCCTCTGTCTCTTTTCCTGTCTGTCTCTTTCCAGGTCTGTCTCTTTCCAGTGCTGTCTCTTTCCAGGGCTGTCTCTTTGCCCATCTGTCTCTTTGCCCATCTGTCGTTTTCCAGGGCTGTCGCTTCCCAGGGCTGTCTCTTCCCAGGGCTGTCTCTTTCCAGGGCTGTCTCTTTCCAGGGCTGTCTCTTTCCAGGGCTGTCTCTTTTCCCGTCTGTCTCTTTCCTCGTCTGTTTCTGTCTGTCTGTCTCTTTGTCTCTCTATCCGTCTCCCCACTGACATCTTATTACCTCACACATAAGCTTCTTATATTATATTTTTTGGAGAGTAACTGTAAAGTGCGGGGTTACATTTTCCCATCAAAACATAGTCTATGATGTTCCCTGAATCACATGGGGCGTCTGTGCAAAATTTTGTGATTGTAAATGCGACAGTGCGGATTCCTTTAGCGAACACACACACACACACACACACACACTTAGATTTATATATTAGATAAATCATATTTTACCATTTATCATGGATTAAATAAAAGAATAATAATTCTGTGGGACCATTGTTACTACCATTTTGCTAATCAAAAAAATCATTTTCCAGTCTGTGAAGTATCATATTTATATCTATCCATGTCTTTGCATATATAAATTAGAAAAAGTAATTTTCATTGTATTATTCATATTGAATGTATTAACCCATAGTGGATAAGAAAGGGTTAATTTGAATGTGCCACACTGATTTTGTTTAGTACACTTTAGTTCTGTTTAATTGATTTAGTCTGGTGCACCTGTTGTATCAGTATATATGTATGGTATTTACATGTTTAGCGGTATCATGATTAAGAGTGCTGTCACTTGAAACGCGTCGTTGACGCCGGTCATGTCATCTTGACTGTGCCATTATATTTGTGCCATATGAAAAGATAAAAATCTAAAAAGAAAAATAACGCATCTATCTGTTGAAGCTGGACTTTTTTTCAGTTGGATAATACTGTGCAAATGCAACAAACTATCTTGCCTACAATACGCCAAACAGCACAGAGACAAACCTCCAAACTTCTAGATCAAGGTAATTTGCAGTGATGAGACCAAAATTGAACTTTTTTGGCTACAACCATAAACGATACATTTGGAGAGGTGTCAACAAGGCTTATGATGAAAGGAAAACCATTGCTACTGTAAGGCTGGACTTAAACGAGCATATGGCATCCGATGCGATAGCATCAGATGCGATATGCTAATGACTCCCGGCTCAGGCTCTGCTGCAAGCGTGAGCTGATCGTCATGCCACTGTGACCGGATCCTGCAATCAGGTCACAGCTGTTGAGCTGAGGACGGGCGCTGCAGAGGAGAGGGAGGGGTTAATCCCCCCATCTCCTGCACTGTCAGCCTGTGCTTATATCGCACTGCACTGGGATAACATCAGAGTGCAGTCCGATGTATCTCTCGCACCCATTCACTTGAATGGGTGCGAGGGATACGGCTCTAGCAGAAAATCGCAGCATGCTGCCGCTTTTCTCGCATCCAGAATCTTGATGCAAGAAAAGCTGACTAACTGCACTCCCTTATTGACTAACATAGGTCCGAGTGCAATGCGAGATTTTCTCGCATTGCACTCGTCCGATTTTCACGCTCGTGTGAGCGTACCCTAAAGCAGTAGCGGTGCATGGGACGCACTTGGACGTTCCAGAAAAACAACAATAAAGCACAAGGCCAAGTCAACCTGCTACAGCAGAAAAAAAGTGAAGGTTTTGGAGTGCCCATCTCAGTCTCCTCACCTCAATATCATTGAGCTATATAGAGAGAAGGGCTGCTCACCAGTGAGAGTGCAAGGGCAATAAATGTAAAGCAGAAACTGCTGTATGAATACTGGCATGAAAAATACAATAGCTATATGTGAGAATGAAAATATGAAATGGAATCTGCATAACTGCCATGAACTTAAGAATAAAGAGAAATGTAGCTATTGAATTGATCAATACAACAGAGCCCCAACATCTCGTCACGGTATTATCTTACACGTTAAGTTTTTTAACTGCAAGAGAGGACACACATTAGCTAGGGACCCCAATGTAAGATAATACCATGACAAGGTGTTGGGGCTCTGTTGTCTTAATCAATTCAATAGCTAAATTTATCTTTATTCTTAAGTTCATGGCAGTTATGTAGATTCCATTTCATATTTTCATTCTCACATATAACTATTGTATTTTTCAGCCCTTCTCTCTATATAGTAAAGTTTTTGTAGAGTTTTTGCACCCAGTTCAGACTTAGAATGGTGTTCATGACGTTATTCCTTAATCAATATCATTGAGCCACTCTGGAGAAAATTCAAGTGCGCAGTTCATGCAAGAAAGCCCAGGAATTTACAGGAACTGGAGCCTTTTTGTCATCAAGAGCGTGTGTGGTGTTGTAACGTCCTGGTGGTGGATTCACTCGGCCGTGCACCGGACTCCCCCAGTGAGGCAACCCGGAGCTAACCCCTATACAGGGACTGTCCGATCACCCCACCAGAGGGCCTAGATGCACGGTAGCCGGAACACTAGGGGTACGAGTCCTTCAGGGATTTGCAGGGAATGTCTCTGAGTCCAAAGGCACCGTGGGCAGGATGGATGGCGGGAACCGGGTTCAGGTACCGGGTAGGAACAGCAGACGGGGTCCGGGTCCAGTGAGCCGTGCAGGTGGATGTACCAGGTAGAGTCAGGGATCGGTGACGGGAATAGGCTGATGGAAGATGACAGGATCCTCAGCAGACGGTCACCGGGACACTTCCTGGAGAATCGGTAGTCAGGACCAGCGGACGGAGTCTGTGGACGAGACAGAGTTAACGGAGAGACAAGCACAAGGGGACCTGAGCACCTAGCTTTGGGAACACGTTGATCAGGCACCGCCCACCAGAAAAGGGAAGTCTAATATACCCTGTACCTGTATCTTGTCATATACTGTTCCCGGGACGCTGGCCCTTTAAGACAAGGTGAGTAAGCGCGCGCGTCCTAATACGCATGCGCGAGGCTCGGGTGCCGGAGGCCAGTACAGGATGCTGTGAAGGAGATGCAGGGGAGCCAGATAGCGTGTCCTGGATCACAGAGGGACACCGGAGACGGGAGGCACGGAGGACGCAGAGGAGGGGGAGTGAGAGGAGCAGCCGCGGGCAGAGGGACTGGGGACCGGAGCGGTGAGTGGCAGCTGGCGCCGGAGAAGCGTGACAGTACCCCCTCCCTCATGCCCCATCCCCGCAACCGGGACAAGAAGTCGCATATCAGAGGAGTGCCATCGTTCTCCCGGGTTTCCCAGGACAGGTCTTCGGGACCATAGCCCTCCCAATCAACAAGGAAGAACTGCTTACCCCGCACAGTCTTCATGGCCAATATATCTCTTACCGCATACACATCGTCGTCAGCAATGGGAGAAGGAGGAGTTCTGGCATCAGAGGAGAAGGAACCAAGGACGACTGGCTTGAGCAAGGAGACGTGGAAGGAGTTAGGCATCCGCATCGTGGCCGGGAGCTGTAGTTTGTATGAGACCTCATTGATCCGTTTGATGACCTTGAAAGGACCGATGTACCGCAGACAGAACTTGTAAGATAGAATCTTCAACCTGACGTATTTGGAGGCCAGCCACACCAAATCCCCAGGAGAGAAGCGAGGAGGGTCAAGACGTCTCTTGTCCGCATGTTTCTTCATCTGGGCGGAAGCACGTTCAAGGGAGGTTTTGATGGAACTCCATATAGTAGAGAAGTCCCTGGACAGGGCATCTGCAGCGGGAACCTCTGAAGTCGAGGATACTGGTTCCACTTGGCCATTAGACTGAGGATGGTAGGCCAAGGAAAAGTCCAGAGACACTCCCAGATGTTTGCAGAGCGCCCTCCAGAAGCGCTAGGTGAACTGAGTCCCCCTGTCGGACACAATATGCAAGGGAAAAGCCATGCAGCCAGAAGATATGTTGTATGAAGGCATCGGCGAGTTCCTGTGCAGAGGGTAGGCCGGCCATGGGGACGAAATGGGCCATCTTTGAGAATCGGTCCACTACGACCCAAATGATGGTATTTCCAGGGGATAATGACAAGTCAGTGATAAAATCCATGGCTATATGTTGCCAAGGGACGGAGGGGATCGGTAAAGGGAGGAGACGGCGATAGGGCAAATGTTTGGGCGTCTTGTTCCAAGCACAGGATGGACAAGCAAAAACGAAGGAGACAACATCCTTACTGAGAGATGGCCACCAATACTGGCAGACAATAGCGCACCAGGTGTTCTTCTGACCGGCATGTCCGGCCACTTTCGAAGAATGCCCCCACTGAAGAACCTTGAGTCTGTCGGCCTCCGTGAAGAAGGTCTTCCCAGGGGGTGTCTGTGCCAGGGTAATGGGAGCCACCGGAATGATCTTACTAGGACAAATGATGGACTGGTTTGTCTCTTCTTCTTGCTCCACCGGATCGAAGGACCGGGACAAGGCATCAGCCCGCACGTTTTTGTCCGCAGGCTGGAAATGTAGTTGAAAGTCAAAACGGGCAAAGAACAAGGACCAACGGGCTTGTAGTGGGTTCAGCCTATGAGCAGATCGCAGATACTCCAGGTTTTTATGGTCAGTGTAAATGATAACCGGGTATACCGCACCCTCCAACAGGTAACGCCATTCCTCCAAAGCCAGCTTGACAGCCAGGAGCTCTCGATTGCTAATGGAATAGTTGCGTTCGGGAGCCGAGAAGATTTTGGAGAAGAAGCCGCAGGTGACCATCTTCCCGGTAGACGCCTTCTGCATGAGCACTGCCCCATCCCCTGAGGAGGAGGCATCCACCTCCAAGGTGAATTGTCGGTTGAACTCCGGTCTGTAAAGAATGGGAGAGGAGGCAAACGCCCGTTTCAGGAAACCGAAAGCGGCATTGGCCTCAGGTGACCAGCCCTTCGGGTTGGCCCCCTTCTTGGTCAAAGCGGAGAGAGGTGCCGTCAGAGCAGAAAAGTGAGGGATGAACTGACGATAATAATTGACGAAGCCTAGGAATTGTTGGATGGCTTTCAGTCTGGAGGGGGGAGGCCACTTGAGGATAGAAGACACCTTCCCGGGATCCATCTGCAGGTCCGTGTCGGAGATCACGTAGCCCAGGAAGGGAAGGGACGTCCGTTCAAACACGCATTTTTCGTACTTAGCGTACAGACGGTTCTCCCTAAGCCTTTGCAGCACGAGTCGTACGTCTTTTCTGTTGGTCGGCAAGTCCGGGGAATAGACCAGGATATCATCCAAATATACGACCACACAGACGTAGAGAAGATCCCTGAAGACGTCGTTCACCAGTTGCTGGAAGACAGCCGGGGCGTTGCAGAGACCGAAGGGCATTACACAGTATTCGTAGTGCCCGTCACGGGTGTTGAATGCCATCTTCCATTCGTCTCCCGAACGAATGCGGACCAGGTTATAGGCTCTGCGAAGGTCTAGCTTGCTGAAGATACGGGCTACTCTGAGCCAATCAAACAGCTCCGGGATCAGAGGTAGAGGATATTTGTTTTTCACGGTAATTTGGTTCAAGCCCAGAAGTCGATGCAAGGGCGTAAGTCACCTTCTTTCTTCTTAACGAAGAAATACCCTGCTCCCGCAGGAGACGACGATCTCCTGATGAACCCCCTTGCCAGGTTATTTGCTATGTAGTCAGTCATGGCCTGGGTCTCGGCAGGGGACAAGGAATAGATCCGTCCATGAGGCGCTGTAGTGCCTGGCAGCAAGTCGATGGCACAGTCGTAGGGCCGATGTGGCAGTAATACCTCTGCCTCTTTCTGGTCAAACACGTCCACAAAAGACCAATATGCAGAAGGTAGTCCTGGTAGAGATTCCGGTGCCGGAGGCTGATGGATGGGCCGTACAGATTGCAGACAGTTCTCGTGACAAGCCGGGCCCCAACGGGTAATGTCTCCAGAGCGCCAACTGACAACAGGTTCATGTACTCGTAACCAGGGTAGATCCAGCAAGAGCGGGTGAGCCAGTTTCGGGAGGACATATAGAGCAATCATTTCAGTATGTAGAGCACCAATACAGAGTTCCACGGGCTTGGTAATGAACAACACTGATTCAGAGAGGGGTTTCCCATCCACGGACGCGATCACAAGGGGTTTAGACAGCGGAACCTCGGGTACCCGGTATTTGTCCACCGTAGCCTGCTGGATGAAATTGCTCGCTGCCCCTGAGTCAAGGTATGCTTCTGCAGTGAACCGGGTCTCCTCCGTTGTCACTTAGACGGTCAGCGTCACCGGGTCTGAGAGGGTTCCGGTATCTAGGGTGGCCTCTCCTACCAACCCTAGGCTTTGGAGTTTCCCGGCTTCTTGGGACAGGAACGGAGCAGGTGTGCTGCTTCCACAGTAGAAGCACAGACCCTTGTTGAGCCGCTCTGTTCGGCGTTGTGCGGCTTGTCCTAGACGGTCTATTTGCATGGGTTCAGGAGTAGAGGTGCCGGGTAGCACTGACTGAGGGACGGTGGACCTCTGCGGAGTAGAGGCGTGACGTGTCGGTCTTCTCTCCCGAGATACCTCCTTAGACCGTTCCTGGAAACGGAGATCAATTCGGGTTGCTAGAGAGACCAGACCATCCAGGGTAGGAGGGACATCACGACCGGCTAACTCGTCCTTGATGCGGCCTGAGAGGCCCTCCCAGAAGGCTGCTGTTAATGCCTCATTGTTCCATCCTAGCTCAGAGGCAAGCGTACGGAACTGGATGGCGTACTGGCCCACCGTTAGGGTTCCTTGGCGTAGCCGGAGGAGTGAAGAAGCGTCCGAGGTGGTGCGTCCCGGTTCGTCAAAGGTGTTACGGAAGGCCTCAAGGAATACGCGGATGTCGGTAGTCACTGGATCTTCTTTCTCCCATAAGGGATTAATCCAGGCCAGGGCTTCGCCCTCCAGATGGGATGTCAGAAAGGCCACCTTTGCTTGATCAGAGGCAAAGAGGTGCAGAAGCAACTTGAAATGCAGGGAGCATGGATTTAAGAAACCTCTACAGGTCTTGGGATCCCCGGCGTACCGGGGTGGAGATGCCAGATGGAGTTTCGTGGGTGAAGATGAAGCCACTACGTCAGCCGCTGCCGTGTTCTGATCCGACAGGGAGGTGGCTGTAGCTTGAAGGTTATTCAGACGGGTGTCCACTGATGACATGAAGGCCAGCATGCGAGATTGGGTCTCGCGTTGTCGTACCAGTTCTTGCTGTAATCCGGCCAACTGGGACGCTAGTGCACCAGCGGAATCCATGGCCTGATCAACCTGTAACGTCCTGGTGGTGGATTCACTGGGCTGGGTGGAGGCAATAAGCATGGGTCTCCCCAGCCTGAGTATACCAGCCCCCAGCAGTCGCACTCTATCATGGCTGGGAATCAAAATTGTTTTAAATTATTTAAATTTGTATTTATTTTTTATTTTTTTTACTTCCTGAGTGCCGCATCCGGATCATTAGCCGGAATTCCCTGAGCATTCCAGGACCAGGCCCGGCACTTGGGTATGATTGCAAACGCGCAGATCCTGCCTTTTACAGTCCAGGTCCACCCATCACTAGTGCTGACCCATTCTCCTCTTGTCTATGTTTCCTGATTCTGTCTTCAACACACCATTAGGATATGTTTGCACGTTGTATAGTTTTTAAGAAATCTGAATTTTGTATATATTAATTCATCTACTAGCTGATACCTTATTACTAGCCTAAAACCAACTTATGGTGTTAATTTATACAGACAGATATTACTATTATATCCTCTGGTTTATCATACTGAGATTATTTAGATGTTGATTTACACACTTTAATTTTAGTTTCTAGCAAGCATATGCAATCTATTTCACAAGTAATAATTTGAATACATTAATAAAAGTTATATTTTATTCACATAGTACTCCCCCTTCCCCTTCCCTCAATGTGTGCACATTACATTAATTACACGCATTTATTGTCAATGAGTTTTTCAGGAGAAAGAGACCAGTATTTTTCTTGAAGGGTCTTTTTTTGGCAACTTCTCAGTTGCATTTTGTGGCAGCTTTAATACGGGTATTTTTTTTTTTACTTCTAAGTATAACATAGTGAGCAACTTACAAGCAGAAGGCGCCTGAAGAATGGTCAAGAACACGTTTTAACTGCTTTGCGGATTTCGAAAGCTGAAGAAGTAGAAGAAAGCTCAAAAAGACAGAAAATATACAGAGCAAGTAATTTCGCTGTTGAGTGCACATTCTCTTTTGCATTTTTGAAGCACTTTTTCAGGGGCATTTTGGAGCAGACCTGCCTGAAAAGGACGTTATGTGCACATACCTTTAAAATGGCTGGAGATCATCCAGTTATTGGCAATAACAGTGACCTCAATCAGTGATTGTATTTGTAAAATAGTGTTTATAGTTGAACATTCAATTTATTATTATTATTATCATTATTATTATTAAATGGTTACACAGGTTAAGTGGGTTGTGCGGCCTTAAGGTACAAGTCAGTGGAGATAGTGCGTGCACTGTGAGGATTCTCTGACACTGGGAGAGGTTGCGTGTGACAACAAGTATACAATTTACATATATAAGGACACGTGTCTACAAAACGTGTGCAGCCTCCTTAATGCAAGTCAACCGAGCAAGACCGGACAGGTTTAGTTGGAATGTGGCCACAAGTGTGGACCACCCACTCTCGGTGGTGGAGAATCCTCACACTGCATATAAAGTGACTGTAGACTTGTAATCCAAGGCCGGACAATCCCTTTAAGTAGGATTTTCTTCCGGTTGTTATTTTGCTAGTAATCATAAAAAATACATACGGTAATTTTAAACCTCGTATGGCAGTTTTAGTAGAAAAATAAATTTATTTCTTATGAAATGCTCCTTGCTTTCTGAAGATTTTTTTTCAGGAATCACTTTAGATTGTTTGACTTGAAGGAATTTTGTAATGAAAACTTCCACTTGCCTCCAAAGGTCTCATTTTATCAGTGAAGTTTACAACTATGTTTTTCATGATATTGATCATGACAATTATATCACAACCCACTTGTGGGGGCTTATTGCATATGGTTAATTCATAACAACACCAAAACAGATATGCAAGCCAATACAATTATAACCTTTATTTGAACAAAAAATAAAGGACTGTATAAAAACACTTTGGGTGCATGGAGACGCCGGTCCCGCTGGGACGCAGAAGAGTCCCTCAATCAATGTCCCACTAGCACAACAGGGGCGCTGCCAAACAATCTCCTTCCATCAGCCACATACTTTCCCTGCGATGACTTAAGCTGGGGTCACACTAAACGACAGCGACAACGACGTCGCTGTTATGTCACCATTTTCTGTGACGTAGCAACGACCTTGTAAGTCGCTGTTATGATCGCTGCTTAGCTGTCAAACACAGCAGCCGAAGCAGCGATCATAACGACACGCGTCGCTGTTCTGCAACATGTGCAGAGAGCAGGGAGCCGCGCACACTGAGCGCTGGCTCCCTGCTCTCCTAGCTACAGTACACATCGGGTTAATTACACGATGTGTACTGCAGCTACATGTGCAGAGAGCAGGGAGCCGCGCACACTGCTTAGCGCTGGCTCCTTGCTCTCCTAGCTACAGTACACATCGGGTTAATTACACGATGTGTACTGCAGCTACATGTGCAGAGAGCAGGAGCCGGCGCTGGCAGCGTGAGAGCGGCGGAGGCTGGTAACGAAGGTAAATATCAGGTAACCACCTTGGTTACCCGATGTTTACCTTGGTTACAGCTTACCGCAGCTGCCAGATGCCGGCTCCTGCTCCCTGATCGCTTCATTTCGTCGCTCTCTCGCTGTCACACACAGCGATGTGTGCTTCACAGCGGGAGAGCGACGACAAAAAAATGAAGCTGGACATTCAGCAACGAGCGGCGACCTCACAGCAGGGGCCAGCTCGTTGCTGGATGTCACACACAGCGACAGCGACGGGACGTCGCTGCAACGTCACAGAAAATGGTGACGTAACAGCGACGTCGTTGTCGTTGTCGCTGTGTGTGACACCACCTTTAGGGTACTTAGGTTACTTCAAGTCTTCAAGGATCCACATGCTCTGCCCTTCCGCAAGGTCTTGGCTCCACCAAAACAGCTGCTATTATCTGCATCTCACCGATCGGATTCCAGACTTCTTGAGGACCTCCTGCCTCAGCGGTCCACCCGGCTGCATTGCTTCTGTCTGCCAGGGAAACCACTGCTTCCAAGGCATCTGCTTGAATCTGATGGGGGCCGGAACCCTGCCACCGGCTGTCTCTCTCAGGTCACACTCCACGACGCTCCATCCCTGTCTTCTCACTGATCAACAATGGTGCCAGCCTGTTCAGTGGTGGGAGTCACTTTTCATCTGTCCACACTCTCTTCCAGGTTTTCCGCCTGAAACATTAATGACACAGCCCATTTTCCATCAGCTTGCTGTGATGGTCTTGGGGCCTTTACTTTAACGGTGCCTATCTGAAGTGGGCACCGTTAAGCAGAGGGCGTCTTCTCTTCACAGGGGCTTTTACGGGCTTGACACATTTTTGCACCTTTACCACGCTACAATGCCCAGAGAGCGGCCACAGACCACGACCGTGTCGGACCTGGCGGGGTATTTGGTGACTTTAATAAAGTGGTGAAAGAGGGTGGGGTTTTTTTTTGTCATTTATTCCAAATAAAGGATTTTTGGGTGTATGTGTTTATTTTCTTTAACTTACAGGTTAATCATGGAAGGTATCTCGATGAGACGCCTGCCATGATTAACCTAGGACTTAGTGGGAGCTATGGGCTGCTGCCATTAACTCCTTATTACCTCGATTGCCACCGCACCAGGGCAATTCGGGATGAGCCGGGTACAGTCCCGGGACTGTCGCATCTAATGGATGCGGCAATTCCGGGCGGCTGCTGGCTGATATTTTTAGGGTGGGGGGCTCCCCACAACGTGGGGCTCCCCATCCTGACAATAACAGCCTATAGCCGTATGGCTTTACCCTTGCTGGTATCAAAATTGGGGGGGACCGTACATTGGTTTTTTTTAATGATTTATTTATTTATTTTACTGCATGATATAGACCCGCCCACCGGCAGCTGTGATTGGTTGCAGTGAGACAGCTGTCACTCAACGTTGGGGCATGTCTGACTGCAACCAATCATAGGCGCCGGTGGGCGGGGAAAGCAGTAAATATGTAATGGAATAATGAGCGGCAAGCTTTTTCAAAAGAGGAAAAGCCGTCGGAGATTTGTGACAGTTGTGCAGCGCCGCGCTGGTGATCGGGGATCGGTGAGTATGAGAGAAGGGATGGGAGAGACCGACAGAGAGAGAGAATAGAGACCGAGAGGGAGAGACCGACTGACAGAGATAGAGATTGACTGACATTCACAGACCTCACTCATTTCCGGTGTTCTCTGCAACATGCGATAAATGTATTTAGAAAAACGCATGTCACTAGGATGGTGTGTGTGCCGTCCGTGTGACATCCGTTTTATTTCTCGCAACCATAGACTTTCATTGGAGTGACTCATGCGAGAAACTCTACAAATTGCAGCATGCTGTGATTTTTAACTCATTCCGATTTGAGCTGAGATAAAAATAGCATATGTGAGCTGCCTCATTGATTAACATTGGTCCGAGTGCAATACGAGATTTTCTCGCATTGCACTCGTGCGAGTCAATCGCAAGTGTGACTCCTGCCTAAGAAGGAATCTCTGCTCTACCCACAGGAACCAACTCTTCCCCCGTGGGGTACTTCAACAGCTTAACTCTATTTTGTTCTTTTACCACCTGCTTCTATAGGCACAATTTAAACCAGCCACTAGATGGCAACATCTTCCCTTTTACATTATAATTTACTTTCTTAGATTATGCTATGCAACAATATATACACTAATATGCTTGTGGCTTTGGGGTAGGAATCTGGCCACCTCCTCACAATTGGCAGCCTGTTTAAGCTGCAAAATATTGGTGAAAAGAGTGTTTTTAACTATGTTCGATCCTAATTATCTTGCAGTGTAATTGCCCCTCCAGTCACCAATTCCCAAACTTTACTGTAGCTCTTCATCCTCCTTCTCATTTGTCCTCTTTCTGCATGTTTCAACATCAGCAAAAGGGAGGCATACCAATGGTGTGAAGCAGACTACAGATTATCCTTAGTGCTGCTGAGCTGTTGACTAAAGCGGGCTTTACACACTGCGATATCGGTCCCGATATCGCTAGTGTGGGTACCCGCCCCCATCTGTTGCGCGACACGGGCAAATCGCTGCCCATGCTGCACAACATCGCCCAGACCCGTCACACATACTTACCTGCCCGGCGACGTTGCTGTGACCGGCGAACCGCCTCCTTTCTAAGGGGGCGGTCCGTGCGGCGTCACAGCGACGTCACTGAGCGGCTGCCCAATAGCAGCGGAGGGGCGAAGCTGAGCGGGACGTAACATCCCGCCCACCTCCTTCCTTCCGCATAGCGGCCGGGAGGCAGGTAAGGAGAGCTTCCTTGTTCCTGCGGTGTCACACGGAGCGATGTGTGCTGCCGCAGGAACGAGGAACAACCTCGTTACTGCTGCAGTAATGATTTTTGAGAATGGACCCCCATGTCACCGATGAGCGATTTTGCACGTTTTTGCAACAATGCAAAATCGCTCATCGGTGTCACACGCAACGGCATCGCTAATGCGGCCGGATGTGCGTCACCAATTCCGTGACCCCAACGAGTTCGCATTAGCGATGTCGTAGCGTGTAAAGCCCCCTTAAGGCCTCACTCACATTAGTGGACAGCTTTCGCATTGGATGCGATATGCTAATTAAACTTGGCTCAAGCTGTTCTGCGAGCGTGATCTGAGTGTCTTTTAATGTGCTCTGGTTCTCTCACATGCAAGAGTCGGATCACAGGTGTAGAGAAGAAGAAGAAATTAATCTCTGCATCTTCTCCACTGCCTGTCTTTATGTATACGCACTACACTTGGATATAATCCAAGTGCAGTCCGATGTTTCACACTTAACCATACACTTGTAAAGGTGTGTGTGACCTGAGACATAATGCCGCATGCTGCAATTTTTTTTTCATGGCGAATCGGCATGAGAAAAAAACCTTGTATATGAACAATAAGGCAGTGTTCGACATTGGTACGAGTGCAATCCGATGTTTTATCAGTTTGCACTTGTCAGTATTAAACGCAAGTGGGAGTGAGACCTTCTCCTGAAGTCCACTCTCCTGCACAAACTGCCATTGTAACCAGACCCATAGATGTACCTTGCTCATCCGCTTCACCATGTATTTTTATTCATTTGTTATCCTGGGAATTGTAGTGCCTCCGTTTCCAACTGTGTATTTAATACTTGATTTTCATAGGACATATAGTAAATGTGTGCCGTCCTCGTGCCAGCAGCCAGCGCTGCTCGGGTCCGAGCCTTCAGGGTGGTGGCTCTAGGGTCTCCGGACCCGGGGGTCTCGCGGACACGCCGAATAAATGGCGGGACGTAGATGTACAGGCTAGGCCGTAATAAGTTTGTGACGCCACCCACGGTGTGTGGTGAGGTGGGACACTACCGCTGCTGTTATGGGGCACCCGGGGGAGATGTTGTGCAGCAAGTTGTTAACCCCTCCGTGGACAGGGATGGTGGCCCTGGGACCCGGTGGCTTGGTGCAGGGGGTAGCGACCGCAGGGGGTGCTGGTGTACTCACTGTTAGTAAAACACATAAGTCTCTGGTAAACCAAGGTTATGGTGGCTGGTGCCGCGGCTGGTTGCGTTCAGGTTCCCCACCCTGCTGGTGGTCTCTATCCTTTTCCTGCACTGCTTTGTATAAGGTGGACTTTCTTAGTGTGAAACTCAGGAGTCTGCTCCCGGCTGGATGTGGCCTAAGGAGCCGTGCCTGCAGACGCTGGCCCGTAGGATCTATGGGCCCTGGTGGTGACCTCTTATCCCTAATTGGTGGGCTGCTGTCTTCTGAGGGACTTTGGGTGGGACAGGACCTCTAGTCCTGGCCTCAATCGGTT
This sequence comes from Anomaloglossus baeobatrachus, assembly GCF_048569485.1. Taxonomy (NCBI): domain Eukaryota; kingdom Metazoa; phylum Chordata; class Amphibia; order Anura; family Aromobatidae; genus Anomaloglossus; species Anomaloglossus baeobatrachus. The sequence continues at coordinate 526,235,292 of NC_134354.1, forward strand.
AATTAACCATTCCACTTGGTTTCGGTTTCTGGCTTCAGAGTCCGAGTACCCCCCTTTGTGCTACGGTTTCCAGGTTGGTTCCCTGTGTCGGTACCGGCGGGCTACAACCCTTTTCCGGTCCACCTCGGTTCTGCCGAGCCATCTTCCCGTCTCCTGCTGACGGAGACCACCGTCTGCCTCCTAGCCAGTGGCACCAGGGCTCCTACCCTGGTACCGTTCAACTTGGACTTTCTGCTGGAGCTACTCTTAGCTCCAGCCCACACTCCTCTCCAAACTGAACTTCAGACTTAACTGACTTGTTTTCCCGCCCTGTTCTGTCTGGACCCCTGGGTGGGCGTGTCCCAACCGCCTGGTCATGCCCACTGGTGTGTCTATCTTTCCCTAAGGGAGGGTGACTAGGGTTTTCTAGTTGGCTGTGTGTTTCCTAGTGAGGGAACGGTGTAATGCGGGGGCCTAACTGTGACTACCTGGTTTTACCAGGGCGTCACACTCCCCCTTGGTTAAACATAGACTATCCGCGGGCTGTCCGACCACCACCGTTTATTTAACTGGAAAAGAGAAAAAGATGAACAGTTACAAGTATAATAACATTTTTACAATCAAGTATATTTTGTTTTCTTCCCTTTCGGGAGGCATGTTACTTTAATGTTGCATATATAAAACCGGGATGGGACGGACCGGGTCCTTCTCACTTCACCCACCCAAAACAACCTAGCCCTGGTGCCACCAATAAAACACAGGTTGGCACCCCTTGTCCAAGTCCAGGGTAGGTCCGGGTGTTGCCCAAACGGGCCGAGTAAAAAGTTCCTTACCCGGCAGTCCTTTTTCAAGGGCCCCATGTCCAGGGGACCCCTGACCCGGAGGGTAGTCACCGGTTTTGCTGGTGACAGGGCCTCGGCCGACTCTACTGCAGGCCCATCCTCCAATCAGCCTCTCCAGAGACTGCGGCTTGGTGAGAAGGTTGGTCAGCGATTATTTACAAGACCCAAAAGTTTATGGGCTGGCCCACAAGTTCTAAGCCATTGTCTTTATAAACGGGTGGTCATAACTTGAACGAGATTAACAGACGGTCCCAACGGGGACTTTGCAGGGGAGGTAGCCGGGAACCACTACCTTAAGCTGGTGACGACCTCAGTTGATTGGCATTCATTCACACTCATATATACACAATGAACAGAACCACTCCATAGATTGCGGTCTCTCTGTACCTAAATGGTGGCTGGCCCAAGTTAGGGCGTGTGGACCTTCTAGGCCCGCTAGGTTCGCATGGGACTGGTGAGGGAGAGAGAATGACAGGTCCCTCTTCCCTAACGTCAGGTATGGCTGGTAGAGACCTACGGGGGCGGAGTGTAGGTGCATCCTTGGGTGCTGGTGTTGGTGTATTGCTGATAGGCTCTTCTGGCTCTTCATCTTCCAAGGGTTGTGGGAACATGATAACGGGAAAAATCACCGCTCCATTTTGCATAGGCCAGTCAGCCGGAAAATCACCCATTACAGTGTGGATCATCTCTCTCTTCTTTTCCACGCTCGGCGTAGGAGTAAGAGCCTCATCCACCATCTTCAGGGGCTCTGGGCACTTCTTCAGGTGGTTCCTGGAAACAGTGGCTGTAGTCTTTCCCTGATCACAACTGACAAGGTATGTTTTCTGGTCTTCCCAGCCAGTGGGTTGGATAACATAAGGGGTTCTTTCCCACTGGTCATCCAGCTTGTGCGTCCTTCTCTTCCTCTTCATACTACATGTCCGGGTCCGAAGGGGGCAGCCCGAGCTCGCTTGTTGAAACGTTGCTCTTGCCTCTCCCTGTTCTGGTGCAGGTTCCCGTCCACATATTCCTGGATCTGTCGGTACTGCTTCTGGCGCTTGATGTCCCAATTGGCAGTAGGGGAGATGGCCTCAGGTACCTCGACGTCCAATTCTAGAACCACCGGCAACTTCCCAAGCCGGGCTCTCATCAGGTATGCAGGTGTGCACTTAGTGGAGCTGCAAGGGATATTATTGTATATGCCCACCAAGTCGGGCAGCTTCTCGGGCCACAAGTTTCTTTCTTCCAGAGGCAGGGTCTTGAGGAGGTTGAGAACCAAGTGATTCATTTTCTCACACATCCAGTTAGTCTGAGCATGGTAGGCCGTGGTCCGGATCTTCTTGCACCCGTACAAGTTGCAGAATTCTTGAAAAACCTCTGCCTCGAAGGCCGGGCCCTGATCCGTCAGCACCCTCTCTGGGTAGCCATGTGGCCGGCAGAAGTACGCCTGGAAGACTCTTACTGCAGTGCGGCCCATTAAGTTCTTGACGGGGACCACCACCATGAACCTGGAGTAGTGGTCTAGGATGGTCAGGGCGTACGTATAACCGCTTCGGCTAGGCGTGAGTTTGACATGGTCCAGGGCGACCAACTCCAACGGCTGGTGGGTGACAATCGTCTGCAGCGGGGCCTTTTGGTTGGTTTCATCCCGTCTTCTCACCGCACAGGGACCACACTCTCTGCACCAGGCTCTACGGACTCTCGCATCCCGCTCCAGTAGAAGCGCTCCCTCAGCAGCATCTCCAACTTCTTCCAGCCGAAATGTCCGGCCCCGTCATAAGCCTTCAGAACCATGGGTACGTATGCCTGCGGCACCACCAGCTGGCGGACCTTCTCGTGCGTCTTCGGGTTGATCAATCCCCTGTACAGCTTACCCTGTTGCAAATAGAGGCGGTCCCTCTCTTTCCATAACTGCTGGGCTTCGGAGGGGGCAGTAGGCTCTAACCTGGAAGCGTCTTGAGCAATCATCATTTTGGCTAGCCAGACCGCGGTTTCCTGATCTTTGGCTTCTCGCCACCCATGGCGAGGTAACGGGTCAAAGTTCGCTTGCTGCTGGCCGACATAGGGCTTTTCATCCCTTGGCTGATGGAACACGGGCAGCTCGATTTCCTCCAAACCATCTTCCTCCACCCCTTCATCGGATAGGTGTGGCATCCGGGACAAGGCATCTGCGTTGGTGTTCTTGCGGCCGGCCCTGTAGTTAATGGTGAAGTCATAGTTGGCTAGCCAGGCTACCGATCGCTGCTCCAGGACCCCCAATTTTGCTGTGTCCAGGTGTGTCAAGGGGTTGTTGTCCGTATAGGCGGTGAACTTTGCCGATGCCAAATAATGCTTGAACCTCTCCGTTATCGCCCAGACGAGTGCCAAGAACTCCAACTTGAAAGAGCTGTAATTCTCGGGGTTTCTCTCCGTCGTCCGGAGCTTCCTGCTTGCATAGGCAATCACCTTCTCCCTGTCAGCTTGCATCTGGGACAGGACAGCACCCAAGACCACATCGCTGACGTCTGTGTAGAGAATGAACGGGAGACCATAGTCGGGATAAGCCAGGATTTCTTCTCCAGTTAGGGCCGACTTCAGTTGCTGGAAGGACTCCTCGTGCTTCTCACCCCAAGCAAACGGGGGTCCGGGAGTCCTGCCATTCTTGGTCTGTCCCACGAGGAGGTCTTGCATGGTTGTGGCCATCTTGGTGTATCCCTTGATGAAGCGACGGTAGTCGCCCATCAGGCCCAGAAACTGCCGCATCTCTTTAACCATGGTAGGCTGCGGCCAATTCTGGATGGCAGTGATTTTCTCGGGATCTGGGGCCACACTTTCAGCACTCACCACATGTCCGAGGTACTGCACTCTGGGCTTCAGCAGATGACACTTAGAGGGCTTAAAATTCATCCCATACTTGGAGAGGGCCTCAAACACTTCCGTGAGGTGTTCTAAATGGGCTTCATATGTCTTGGAATAGACGATCACATCATCCAGGTACAGCAGGACCGTCTCGAAGTTGCGATGTCCCAAGCAGCACTCCATGAGCCTCTGGAAGGTTCCTGGGGCATTACACAGCCCAAAAGGCATGCTGTTGAACTTGCAGAGCCCCATCGGGGTAGTGAACGCAGTCTTCTCGTGGTCTTCTTCCGCAACCAACACCTGCCAATAGCCACTCGTGAGGTCATGGGTAGAGAAATAATTAGCAGTCTTCAGCGCGGCCAATGACTCTTCAATGCGAGGAAGAGTCTTCCTTCGCATCTTTATGCGTTATCAGATTAATCTTCCAGTAATCCACACACATTCTCATAGTGCCATCCTTTTTTTTTTTTTACAGGACCAACGGAGTTGCCTAGGGTCTACAACTATCACGAATGACCCCTGCCTCCTTCATGTTCCTCAACATATCTTTGGCGCACTGGTAGTGGGCAGCTGGAATCGGCCTATACCTCTCTTTAATAGGTGGGTGTGTGCTGGTGGGAATATGATGCTGAAGGCCCTTAATCCTCCTGAAATCTAACGGGTGTTTACTGAATACCTGCTCGTACTCTTGCACTACCCGGTACACCCCCTCTTTGTGATGTGCGGGTGTGGATTCGGTGCCGACATGTAGCTCCCGGCACCACTCCTCTAACTGTTCAGATGGGGTATCACTGCCTAACTGTGATGCGGTGATAGTGGAGGTGTTGACGTGGATGGCATTTGCGTCTACAGTGATTAACTTGTATGATACAGCAATCCCGGTAACAATGTATATATCAGCAGTAAAAATCAATCCTTTATTAATAATAATCTAAAAAGAAGAACAGTTCCTCTAGATCATAAATCAACAGCTCACAAAGCCATCACCATGTGTAATTTACATGAAAACCCAAGCAGCTATTAGGCGGATTATGCTGCATTTAGGTATACATGGTGGTGGCCACTAGGTCAAACAAATTAGAAAAAACAACACAATAAACAAAACAAAAAGTGAATATGGCAAAATCAAAGGACAATGGTCCAATTTGGTAGGTATATTCATTTTTTATGCTAAGTTTTTCTAACAGAAAATGTTATCATTTAGCACCAAATACTGACAATGGTCAGGTACCAAAGGTATTAACATATATTAAGGCATACAAAAAGGAATGGTCTCACCACATCCTTTCACAAGGGGGCAGGCAGTCTCTCCTTCGGAATCCTGGGTTCAGTATGCTGGTCCAGCATTCACTCTCCCTATCCAACCAGGAGGCCAAAAAAATAACAAAGTTACCTGCCGCCCCAAACTCCCGTCCTAACAAGGACGGGCCACATCTAATGTTGCAATGTTGGACCCCTAATCTGACGCTATTGGTGTCCCGACGCGTTTCGTCCACATAGACTCTTCAGGGGACATAATGCTAGATGTATACAGTGCCTACAAGTAGTATTCAACCCCCTACAGATTTAGCAGGTTTGATAAGATGCAAATAAGTTAGAGCCTTCAAACTTCAAACAAGAGCAGGATTTATGAACAGATGCATAAATCTTACAAACCAACAAGTTATGTTGCTCAGTTAAATTTTAATACATTTTCAACATAAAAGTGTGGGTCAATTATTATTCAACCCCTAGGTTTAATATTTTGTGGAATAACCCTTGTTTGTAATTACAGCTAATAATCGTCTTTTATAAGACCTGATCAGGCCGGCACAGGTCTCTGGAGTTATCTTGGCCCACTCCTCCATGCAGATCTTCTCCAAGTTATCTAGGTTCTTTGGGTGTCTCATGTGGACTTTAATCTTGAGCTCCTTCCACAAGTTTTCAATTGGGTTAAGGTCAGGAGACTGACTAGGCCACTGCAACACCTTGATTTTTTCCCTCTTGAACCAGGCTTTGGTTTTCTTGGCTGTGTGCTTTGGGTCGTTGTCTTGTTGGAAGATGAAATGACGACCCATCTTAAGATCCTTGATTGAGGAGCGGAGGTTCTTGAACAAAATCTCCAGGTAGGCAGTGCTATCCATCTTCCCATGGATGCGGACCAGATGGCCAGACCCCTTGGCTGAGAAACAGCCCCACAGCATGATGCTGCCACCCCCATGCTTGACTGTAGGGATGGTATTCTTGGGGTCGTATGCAGTGCCATCCAGTCTCCAAACGTCACGTGTGTGGTTGGCACCAAAGATCTCGATCTTGGTCTCATCAGACCAGAGAACCTTGAATCAGTCTGTCTCAGAGTCCTCCAAGTGATCATGAGCAAACTGTAGACGAGCCTGGACATGACGCTTTGAAAGTAAAGGTACCTTACGGGCTTGTCTGGAATGGAGACCATTGCGGTGGAGTACGTTACTTATGGTATTGACTGAAACCAATGTCCCCACTGCCATGAGATCTTCCCGGAGCTCCTTCCTTGTTGTCCTTGGGTTAGCCTTGACTCTTCGGACAAGCCTGGCCTCGGCACGGGTGGAAACTTTCAAAGGCTGTCCAGGCCGTGGAAGGCTAACAGTAGTTCCATAAGCCTTCCACTTCCGGATGATGCTCCCAACAGTGGAGACAGGTAGGCCCAACTCCTTGGAAAGGGTTTTGTACCCCTTGCCAGCCTTGTGACCCTCCACGATCTTGTCTCTGATAGCCTTGGAATGCTCCTTTGTCTTTCCCATGTTGACCAAGTATGAGTGCTGTTCACAAGTTTGGGGAGGGTCTTAATTAGTCAGAAAAGGCTGGGAAAAGAGATAATTAATCCAAACATGTGAAGCTCATTGTTCTTTGTGCCTGAAATACTTCTTAATACTTTAGGGGAACCAAACAGAATTCTGGTGGATTGAGGGGTTGAATAATAAATGACCCTCTGAATAAACTTTTCACAATTTAAAAAAAAAAAAAAAAAAGAAATAACATTCTTTTTTGTTGCAGTGCATTTCACACTTCCAGGCTGATCTACAGTCCAAATGGTACAATGCCAAGTTAATTCCGAATGTGTAAACCTGCTAAATCTGCAGGGGGTTGAATACTACTTGTAGGCACTGTACCAGGTCCTTATTGCCAGCCCTCACATGCCTCAGATGTCAGTGATTAACTTGGCAATGGTGACGTAGCGGGGTAGCCTTACCTCTTCCTCTCCGCAGTTCATCACTCTCACAGGCACCCGTCCTTTCTTGTCATCAATCACCCCTCTGGATGCCATTACTGTGGGCCAATGCTCAGACGGCAGAGGATCCACCACTGCCGGGTGATCCTGTCCACGGGACCCCACTGCTACTCTGTACCAAATCATCATTTCACTCTGCGGTGGCACCACTAGAGGCGCCACATCCATCACTCGCACGCCACCAATCTCTCCACCAGCATTTTGTTGCTCTTGGCCTCAGTAATATCTGCGGTCCTGCGGGCGCTGTCGGCAAGTATAGAATTGCATCCGCAACTCCGCTTCAGTGCGGGTTTCAAAAGCAACTTGCAGCTTGTCAAAGATGGCGGTTACTGAGACACGGTCAGCGTCTGCCCAGGTTTCCACCTCCTGCTCAGCGGCGCCGGTCAGCTGCCCGAGTACCACAGATGCGCGCTCCTTGCCAGTCATGGCATACAGATCAAGGATAGTGCAGATTTTCTTCCTGAACATCTGCAGGGCATCGGGTTTCCCATCATATTGGGGTAGTCAGGCAGCAATGGGCACATATGGCAAGGAGATCGGCATTACCTGGGTGACCGCCGGGGCCACAGATCCCCCCGCTCCTGTGACCGGAGCGAGAGCCGCCACATTTCCGTCATCAGCCACATCCGCGGCCGCCACCGCTCCAGCGGCTGGCACCACTCCGCCATCGGGGTTAGGCGCAGACATCTTCTCGCTTCCCCCCTTGGTCTTTTGCCGGCACTTCTTTCTGCGGCCTGTTAGTTTCGTTTTACGACTTACGGGCTCGCTTTCCGGCCGCGTTACCAGGGGGTGGGGCTGCTTTTGCACCCTTTTCTCGGGGAAGAAGATGCTGGTCTGTAGTTTTCGTGCCCAAAATGGCAGCAAAATGGCGACTTCTGAAAATTTGGCAACGCATCACCGCTGACTGTCCAATACAAGGCGCACTTCCACAAGGTAAGTGGATGGGTAAGTATCCTGTTCATGACGCCAAGTTTCGGGGTGTGCTGCCCCCGTGCCAGCAGCCGGCGATGCTCGGGTCCGAGCCTTCTGGGGTGGTGGCTCGAGGGTCTCCGGACTCGGGGGTCTAGTGGACACGCTGAATAAATGGTGGGATGTAGATGTACGGGCTAGGCTGTAATAAGTTCGTGACGCCACCCACGGTGTGTGGTGAGGTGGGACATCACCGCTGCTGTTGTGGGGCACCCGGGGGATATGTTGTGCAGCAAGTTGTGAACCCCTCCGTGGGCAGGGATGGTGGCTCCGGGACCCGGTGGCTTGGTGCAGGGGGTAGCAACCACAGGGGGTACTGGTGTACTCACTGTTAGTAAAACACACAAGTCTCTGGTAAACCATGGTGATGGTGGCCGGTGCCGCGGCCGGTTGCGTTCAGGTCCCCCACCCGGCTGGTGGTCTCTATCCTTTCCTGCACTTGTTTGTGTAAGGTGGACTTTCCTAGTGTGAAACTCAGGAGTCCGCTCCCGGCTGGATGTGGCCTAAGGAGCTGTGCCCGCAGACGCTGGCCCGTGGGATCTATGGGCCCTGGCTGTAACCTCTTATCCCTAATCGGTGGGCTGTTGTCTTCTATGAGGGACTTTGGGTGGGACAGGACCTCTAGTCCTGGCCTCAATCGGTTAATTAACCAGTCCGCTTGGTTCCGGTTTCTGGCTTCAGGGTCCGAGTACCCCACCTTTGTGCTAGGGTTTCCGGGTCGGTTCCCCGTGTCGGTACTGGCGGGCTACAACCCTTTCCCGGTCCACCTCGGTTCTGCCGAGCCGTCTTCCCGTCTCCTGCTGACGGAGACCACCATCTGCCTCCTAGCCAGTGGTACCAGGGCTCCTACCCTGGTATCGTTCAACTTGGACTTTCTGCTGGAGCTACTCTTAGCTCCAGCCCACACTCCTCTCCAAACTGAACTTCAGACTTAACTGACTTGTTTTCCCGCCCTGGGCTGTCTGGACCCCTGGGTGGGCATGTCCCAACCGCCTGGTCACGCCCACTGGTGTGTCTATCTTTCCCTAAGGGGTGTGACTAGGGTTTTCTGGTTGGCTGTGTGTTTCCTAGTGAGGGAACAGTGTAATGCGGGGGCCTAAGTGTGACTACCTGGTTTTACCAGGGCGTCACAAATGCTCCACACTGTATTTATTTATTAATATTCTAATTTTGATAATAAGAATTACATTCTCCAAAAATAATGATTAATTCTTAACAGAGGTCTCCAACTACCCAGTACATAATTTATAGGATTAATCAAGTGGTTTCTAACTATATACAGGGCTCAGTGTAAATGAGTATACCCTTTTGAAAAGTAAGATTTAAAACAATATTTTACTGAACTCAAAAACAATTTTCAAAATTTTGACCAGACTGAGTTTCATAGAATAAAGTTTTAACCTCTTAACGACTGCGGGCAGTAAAATTACGTCCCAGCAGTCATAGTGCTAATACCACCTGGCTGCTGCGGGCAGCAGGAGGGGATCTGTGCACATGTCAGTTGATTTGTATAGTTGACATGTGTGCCTAGCAGGCATGAGCAAACCCACAATCTGCCCATACCTGTTAACCCCTTAAATGGTGCTGTCAAAATGTGAGAGCGCCATTATAATTGTGGTCGCGGTTAAAGTTTACTCACCGCCCGACAGCGGAAGTCATGTGACGTGATCACATGGATCCGATGGTTGCATGGTAGCACAGGGTCATGTGATGACTTCTGTACCTCACGTAACTCACTTCCTGTTTCACCAAGCCGAGAGCTGTGTGAGACAGGAGATGAGATATCTGGTGGTCACAGCTGTGTAGCTGTGATCAGCAAATATGGAAGAGCGATCCTCATAGTCCCCTAGGGGTACTAGTAAAATTAAAAAAAAAAAAGTAAATAAAAAGTTTTGAAAAATTAAAAAAAATAAAAAAAAATAAAAGTTCAAATCACCCCCCTTTCGCCCCATTTAAATTTAAAGGGTTAAACAAATAAAACAATACACACATTTGGTATCGCCGTGATCAGAAATGCCCGATCTATCAAAATATAAAATCAATTAATCTGATCGCTAAATGGTGTAGCGGCAAAAAAATTCCAAATGCCAAAATTACATTTTTTGGTCGTGGCAAATTTTGCGCAAAATGCAATAACAGGTGATCAAAATGTAGCATCTGTGGAAAAATGGTACCATTAAAAACATCAGCTCGAGATGCAAAAATAAGCCACCACTGAGCCCCAGATACCGAAAAATGTGAATGATACGGGTCACGGAAAATGATGCAAAACGTGCACCACTTTTTTGGACTAACTTCTGATTTTTTTTTACCTCTTAGATAAAAGTAAACCTATACATTTTTGGTGTTTACGAACTCGCACCGACCTAATGCATCACACCGACACATCAATTTTACTATACAGTAAACACGGTGAATAAAATATCTCAAAAACAATCATGCAATCGCACTTTTTTGGCAATTTTTTCGCATTTGGAATTTTTTTTCTGTTTTCCAGTATACTATATGGTAAAACCAATAGTTTCATTTAAAAGTACAACTCGTTCCACAAAAAAGCAAGCCCTCACAATGCTATATTCAGGGCCGTCTGCATGTTTTTGTGAGCCCTGGGCAAAGAGTCTCAGGTGGCCCCATCTACACATAGACATGCACAGATACATATACATACAGGCATACGTACACATACAGGCATACGTACACATACGTATTTAAAGAGAAATTTACAGAACCACATATAAATAGACATAAATCTAGACACAGTTATTTACACTAACATACATAGATACACATCATACATACACACACAGACACATTAGAGATATTTCTAATATTGGGAAGCCGGCAACAGCTTCATTCACCTCCCCTGCTTGTCTTGATCCAGCTCCTCCTGGGCATGTGTCTGTGCCACGCTGATTGGTGGCCATCACTAACAGACATGGCCGCACATAGAGCACACTGACACTGCTGTATATACATCACAAGAGAGGCTAGGGACATACACATTACTGGGGGAGCATACATATTACTGAGGAAAGGGGTATACAGCAATGGGGGACATACAGCTCCAGAGAGGAGCATGTAGCTCTAAAGGGAGGCAGTGGCTCTGGGGTGGTGGGACAAACAGCTCTGAGGTGGGGGGGGTGACATGCAGCTCTGGGGGTATACAGCTTTGGGGTGATGGTACATTCAGCTCTGCGGGGTATATAGCACTGGGGTGGGGGACATACAACTCTGCGGGTATAGTAGTATGCAGCCCCCATATTCCTCCATATAGTGTTATGAAGCCCCCATAGTCCTCCATATAATATTATGCAGCCCCCATATTGCACTATGCAGCCCCCAGATGGTATTATGCTGCCCCCATATTGCACTATGTAGCCCCCATATGGCACTTTGCAGACCCATATAGCATTAGGTACCTTCATGTAGTATACAGCCCCCATATAACACAATGCAGACCCATATAGCATTAGGCACCCTCATGTAGTATACAGTCTGCATATAGCACAATGCAGACCCAGATAGCATTAGGCACCCTCATGTAGTATACAGCCAGCATATATCACAATACAGAACCAGATAGCATTAGGCATCTATCACACTGTACAAAGGGCAAGTGAAACATAGTACAGCGTATCAGAAAGGCAGCTGAAGTACAGCTGAGTAACTTCAGAAAGGAAGTAAACAGGAAAACCACCAGGGATCAATAGAGTAGTCAAACAGTCAGGGCCTAGAAAGGAGAGTCAATTCAAAGCAAAGGGAGGATAAAAATCGCGCCAGAAAACAGAAGTTGGAAGTTGGGAGATCAGGTATGCAGAGGGAAATACAATCAACAGACGAACGGGGGAGGGTACAGGTCAGGGCATGGTGACAAGGAGTCAGTTTGAACAGGAATTCTCACCAGAGCAAGTCACAGGCTTCAGACCAAAACTATAACCAGCACTGGAATGCTGGTGCAGCGACCATATATAGTGTCTCCTGAAACCGGAATGAGGCTGATGGGAGTTACCCCTGACATGACCAGGCCAAGTCTGTAAAACTCTGGAGTGGAGAATACCGGTCCTGGATTATGACAGCACCTTCATGTAGTATACAGCCTGCATATAGCAAAATGCAGATTCAGATAGCATTAGGCACCTTCATGTAATATACAGCCCGCATATAGCACAATACAGACCCAGATAGCATTAGGCATCCTCATGTAGTATACAGCCCGCATATATGACCATGCAGACGCAGATATCAGTGACAGCGTTGGCATCGGGCCACCCTGACTAGCGGTGACGTGTCCTTCCGCAATTGGTGGTACGCCATTCCTGCCACTGCAAGTGGGCCCCCCGGCAGCCCAGGGCTCCGGCATTTGACTGGGTTTGCCGAGTGCAGATGCTGGCCCTGGCTATATTTACGGGAAAAATAAAAAGTTACGGCTCTCGGAAGAAGAATGGCGAAAAAAAACGGAAAGCGCAAAATCGGCCGGTTGTTGAGGGGTTAACCCAGAACATGAAAGTAAGGTCAATCATATAATTTTCATTGCAAAATCTTCAGTTTTACTTAAATTGATTGATACAGAAATGAATAAACTCCACATCAAAAACTACTACATACAGTATAGTATCTATATATATAATTGCCTTATTCTGTCTGTCTGTCTGTCTGTCTGTCTGTCTGTCATGCTCCAAAATTGTGTCCTTACGGTGACACAAAGCTGATTGGCCGCTGGGCTCGCCATGGCCCCGCCCCCCCACACGGATTGGCCTCTCGCCCTGGCTCTCTGCAGGCCCCGCCCCCCTCACGCAATGCACGCTCGCTCTGGCCCAACTGACATGGAGCTCCGACTCCCAGGTGAGTACACACACACACATCAGATCACACTCACTCTCACACACACCTCACACATCACATCCACACACTCACAACATCCTGGGATATCGCAGACATAACCTTGCGATGCTGGGATCTTGACGGAGCCCGTGAACGCTGGTAACCATTATACACATCGGGTAACTAAGGTCCCTTGGTTACCTGATGTGTATCATAGTTACCAGTGTACACCGGCTCCGTCACGATCCCAGCAGCGCCAGACATAACCTTGCGATGCTGGGATCTTGACGGAGGCCGTGAACGCTGGTAACCATTATACACATCGGGTAACTAAGGTCCCTTGGTTACCCGATGTGTATCATAGTTACCAGTGTACACCGGCTCACACTCACTCTCACACACACCTCACACACACATCACATCGCATCCACATACTCACAGCATCCGGAGATATCGCTTGCTTCTCGGCCTCGATACTGTGCTGTTGTGACCTTCCAGGACCTGCCGGAGGATCACATGGCCAGAAGCATGTGGTATCTCCGGATGTTGTGAGTGTGAGCGTGGATGTGCAATATCGTCAGTGTGTGTGTGTGTGAGTGTATGCGATCGGGTGTGTGTGAGTGTATGCGATTGGGTGTGTGTGAGTGTATGCGATCGGGTGTGTGTGAGTGTATTGTGTGTGTGTGTGAGTGTATGCGATCGGGTGTGTGTGAGTGTATGCGATTGGGTGTGTGTGAGTGTATGCGATTGGGTGTGTGTGAGTGTATGCGATCGGGTGTGTGTGAGTGTATGCGATGGGATCTGTGAGTGTCGGCAGAGGAGCACGGCGTGCTGGAGGAGGCTGGGAGGAGAGAGGCTGATCTTGGGGAAGGCTGGGAGGGGGAGGCTGATGCTGGGGGAGACTGGGAGGGGAAGGCTGATGCTGAGGGAGGCTGGGAGGGGGAGGCTGGGAGGAGAGAGGCTGATCCTGGGGAAGGCTGGGAGGGGGAGGCTGATGCTGGGGGAGGCTGGAAGGAGAGAGGCTGATGCTGGGGGAGGCTGGGAGGAGAGAGGCTGATGCTGGGGAAGGCTGATGCTGAGGGAGGCTGGGAGGGGAAGGCTGATGCTGAGGGAGGCTGGGAGGAGGGAGGCTGGGAGGAGAGAGGCTGGGAGGAGAGAGGCTGATCCTGGGGAAGGCTGGGAGGGGGAGGCTGATGCTGGGGGAGGCTGGAAGGAGAGAGGCTGATGCTGGGGGAGGCTGGGAGGAGAGAGGCTGCTGCTGGGGGAGGCTGATGCTGGGGGAGGCTGGGAGGGGGAGGCTGATGCTGGGGGAGGCTGGGAGGAGAGAGGCTGATGCTGGGGGAGGCTGATGCTGGGGGAGGCTGGAAGGAGAGAGGCTGATGCTGGGGGAGGCTGATGCTGGGGGAGGCTGGGAGGAGGGAGGCTGGGAGGAGAGAGGCTGATGCTGGGGGAGGCTGATGCTGGGGGAGGCTGGGAGGAGAGAGGCTGATGATGGGGGAGGTTGATGCTGGGGGAGGCTGGGAGGGGGAGGCTGATGCTGGGGGAGACTGGGAGCACGTGTGGGAGTGCGCAGCATGGTGGATGGAGCACGTTTGGGAGTGCGCAGCATGGCGGATGGAACACATTTGGGACTGCGCAGCATGGCGGATGGACCACGTTTGGGAGTGCGCAGCATGGCGGATGGAGCATGTTTGGGAGTGCGCAGCATGGCGGATGGAGCACGTTTGGGAGTGCACAGCATGGCGGATGGAGCACGTTTGGGAGTGCGCAGCATGGCGGATGGAGCATGTTTGGGAGTGTGCAGCATGGCGGATGGAGCACATTTGGGAGTGCGCAGCATGGCGGATGGAGCACGTTTGGGAGTGCGCAGCATGGCGGATGGACCACGTTTGGGAGTGCGCAGCATGGCGGATGGAGCACGTTTGGGAGTGCGCAGCATGGCGGATGGAGCACGATGGGGGGTGCGCAGCATGGGGGATGGAGCACGATGGGAGGTGCACACCTCCCCCCAACACACACACACACACACAACACACCACACACACACTGGGAACCACAAACACCCCCTTACACAGACACCCACACACACAGACAACGCTGCACACACACAACACCCAACACACAAACACCGCAGCATACATAAATATACGCACATACCACGCAACACACACACATTGCACAAAACATACCTCCCCCCAAAACACACCACACCCACACAAACCGCGCAACACACACACACAACGCTACAGACACACAGCGCTCCACAAACAACGCAACACACGCAACACACATACAACACCGCTCTCACCCCCCGTCACACCCAGACAACACCCAGAACATGTACAGCGCCCTACACAAACACTTAGTAACTACACACAACATCTATATATATATATATATATATATATATATAACAAAAATCATACATTAACTACACAATACGTAAATTCTAGAATACCCGATGCGTAGAATCGGGCCACCTTCTAGTTTTTTATAACCACCATAATTTTTAAGGGCAACACCAAGTCATTTAGGCATGAAATGAACAAGTTGGTGGACATATAGCAACATCTTTTTCATTCTTCAAAAATTACCTCTTTTGCATGGTGAATGATGCTCAACTTGTCTTCTGCAGAATGCACTTCAGGTGTTTCAGTTGGGTTCAGATCAGGAGACATTCTTGGCAACTGAATCACTTTTATCCTGTTCTTCTGAAATGCAATAGATGTGTGTTTTGGATTATTGCCACGTTGGAAAAGTGCACACCTACCCCCAAAAATGAATATAGAAAAATGCATACTGATAGTGTGCAAAGAAATCATAGGGCCCCATAGCAGTCCTAAGTGCCCCCCCCACCAAAAAAAATAAAAATAAATATTCGGTAGCATCACATAAGAGAATGTATCTCAAAACTTTGCTGCCTTTACAAAGTTAACTTTGCTTCTATTGAAACCCCTTGGTGGTTCCACGCACAAAGATACCCTTTTCATGGCTCCCATGAAATATTATTCCAACAAAAGTGACCCAACACATGATGAGATGATTGCCCCACAGCCAATTACTCCACACACACAGTATGATTATCTTATAGTACTACCTGCAAAGCATTACACCCCCACTGTGACGCCATAACAGTGTGATGACCCTCACACACAGTAGGATGGCCCCGACACAGTCCTCTCACAAAGTATGAAACACCCCCAGCCTTTCATACAGTATAATGGCTCTTCATACAGTATAATGGCCCTCCACACTGTATAATGGTCTGCACTTGAGATAGCCCTCCAAACAGTATAACGGCCACCCCATAGCCCTCCAAACAGAATAATAGCCACCACACAGTACAATGGCCCCCACATAGCCCTCCAAACAGGTATAATAGCCCCCACATTGTCCTCCAAACAGGTATTATGGCCCACTCATAGCCTTCCAAACAGCTATAATGGCCTCCACATTACCCTCCAAACAGGTATAATGGCTTAAACATAGCCCTCCAAACAGATATAATGGTTGAATAAACAAAGAATTGATCCTGCACTACCAGGGTTTACCTTTCATGATTGAGTGGCCAGGGGAAAGCTGCTCCAGATCCAAGAATCAAACATGTTCAGAGGGGCACACTTCAAAGGAGGCAGATATCCAGCAAGTAACCCACAAAAGAAGAAAAAGTGGCTCCACTTCGAGGTCCGTAAAAAAGATTTATTGATACAAAAAGGTGTGCATAAAAAGGCAGTTGCAGAGCTGGGTCCTAGCTCCCCCAGGACTACGGCCATTTTGCGCTAACCTTGCGCTTCTAGGGGTGCATGGACCCGTAGAAGTGCAAGGTTAGCGAGAAACGGCCGTAGTCCTGGGGAGCTCGCACCCAGATATAATGGTTCCCAAATATATGTGACGCCCTGGACTACACAGGTCATCCTAGGTAGTCCCATTCACACACCCCTCCTCCCCCTTAGTAAGGTGACAGCAGCCAAACTACCAAAACCCTTGTCGCCTCCCTCCGGGTTTGATGTTCACACCAGGTGGGCGGAGCCAGGTGGTTGGCTCCACCCACCGAGGAGTTTACAGGTCCTGAGGCAGGAAGAACAGAGTAGTTCCCCGTGGGGAGCAGACAGGAGTAGTCTAGCTTTGACAGTGAAGTGGAGTGGAGTGAAGTTCAAGGGCAAACCTGTGCCTAGGTCTTCCATAGTCTACACAGGTGTCTGCGTTGGAGCCCAGTCACCTCTGGCAAGGAGGCAGACGGTGGTGGCCGCCTGCAGGAGCTGGGATTACAGCCGGTGGAACCATAGGTACCGGGGATGGGCGGTGACCCGCCGGTACCGAACCGGGGAACCGATTGGAAACCGGAGCACCAGGAGGGGTACTCAGACCCAGTACGAGGCCCAGAAACAACCGGGCTGAGTCAAATCAACTGATTGAGGACTGGACTTTAGGACCTTTCCCACACAAGACCCGACTGAAGACAACAGCCCAACCATAGGGGTAAAGCCACCACCCAGGCATAGAGACCCGAGGGGCCAGCATCTGCAGGCAAAAAGGGCTCTCCCGACACATATCAAACCGGGGAGCGGACTACCGTTGCTCAGGCATAGGAGTCGTGATTTCTACTTAAGTGAGGTGCAGGAGAAAGGCGGGAACCACGAACCTATTAAGGCGAAAACTGCAGCCGGTTGCGGGCACCATTCACCATCTTGTTTGGTTTACCAGAGACTCCAGCATGTTTGTCATAGTGAGTACAACAGTGCCATCGGGCCGCGCACCTCGCCGCACCGCACCGACACGCCAGCACGCATCCATCCCCTTGTCCCACCACCTCCCTCGGGCCCCCGGGACCATCATCCCCCTACCCACGGAGGGGGTCAACACCAGGCAGCGCAACACCATCCCCGGGAGGGTAGTCAACGGCAGCGGTCATGTCCATCCATTCACCACAACCCGTGGGTGGCGTCACGAACTTAAATCCCCTGCAAACCACCGCGGCTCCGGCCGTGGACCTCCCCACCAAAGTCCCTACATGTAGCGCCAACCCCCTTTCAGAGCGACGTGACCCTCGGGTCCGTGAAGAGCTCGAGCCACCCACCGACGAGCACGGATCCGAGCGGCTTGGCAGCCGGCTGAGCCCCGGGGCGGTACATATATATAATGGTTCCCTCCACATGTACGCATACATACTGTATGTGTGTGCTATGTCTATATATACATGTAAGAAAGTTGCTAATCAGTGGCGGGGTTACACAGATTAGCTGGACTGGCCTGCATGTGAGATGTAGTCCTATTGTGTTACTCTGCTGCTGATAAAATTCTGATTACTTTGAAATTCTGATTACTTTGAAACTACAACTTTTAAAGACTAATAAGTGACACATCCCTAGAATCAGGGTCTCGTGCTCTGTATTATTCTACTCTCAGATTAAATATCAAAATCCTTGTGAGAGATTCCCTTTAGATGAAAGGGGTAGTAACAGTGTGAGACATGTAGATCAGGAGAGCAGACTGTCAGTCATTACATATCTCATAATAACACCCCTAGTTCATTTAAAATAAGCTCTGGAGTTGAATTAGATTCTCAGGGAGATAAATGTCCGGCCCATAGATGTTAACAGCTGATTTACATATTTAAAAATATATGAATTTCTCTGGAATAAGACATCAGATAGAAAATATCAAGATATCATTTTTTTCAACTTTCTATAAGTTACATACCTATATTAACGTTTTAGAAGTGTTAATCTTACTGACATATTTGTCATCAGCATTTCCAGAGAAGTCTAATCTATCTAAATAAAAAATTAATTAACCCAATCTGTAAAAACAAGAGAAATGCCAGGAATGAGAAGCAAACCGTTATACCTACCCCCAAAAAAGTGTAAAAAACCATTAGACCACCATACAAAAACACGCTGTCACACAGCTCCATCGACCGAAAAACTAAAAATGTTACGGGTTTTAGAATATGGCAACTCACTGAATTTTTTTTTTTATTATTTACAAGCTTCTGGATTTTTTTACACCACTTAAATAAAAATATACTGTATATATATTCAAGATTTGTATTGCTGTGATCATACTGACCTAGACAATTATATTTCCAGATAATTTTTACTGCATTTTTTAATGCCATTAAAAAAAACCCCAAAAATCAATTGTGGAATTGAGTATATTGGTCAATTTAACTTCATTTGGATTTTTTTTTCCCATTTTCCAGTACATTATATAATAAAGTGGATGGTGTCATTAAAATATACAACAGCAAGAAGAAAAAGTGCAGGTAAAAAAATGAAAGCACAAAAATGAAAAGTTGCTCTGTCATTAAGGGGTTAAGTAGTGAGCATCAGGGGACTAAAGGGTGCTTTACACGCTGCGACATCGCTAGCGATAGCTAGCGATGTCTTGCACGATAGCACCCGCCCCCGTCGTTCGTGCGACATTTGGTGATCGCTGCCGTAGCGAACATTATTGCTACGGCAGAGTCACATGCACATGCCTTTTCAGCGACGTCGCTGTGACCGCCGAACAATCCGTCCCTTAAGGGGGAGGTGCGTTCGGCGTCATAGCGACGTCACTGCGGCGTCACTAAGCGGCCGCCCAATAGAAGAGGAGGGGCGGAGATGAGCGGGATGTAACATCCCGCCCACCTCCTTCCTTCCGCATTGCCAGTGGACGCAGGTAAGGAGATGTTCGTCGTTCCTGCAGTGTCACACATAGCGATGTGTGATACCGCAGGAACGACGAACAACATCGTACCGGCAGTAGCAACGATATTATGAAAAGGAGTGACGTGTCAACGATCAACAATTTTTGACGCTAGTGCGATCGTTGATCATCGCTCATTGGTGTCACACGCTGCGATGTCGCTAACGGCGCCGGATGTGCATCACTAACGACGTGACCCCGACGATATATCGTTAGCGATGTCGCAGCGTGTAAAGAACCCTTAAGAATTTTAAAGGAAGGACACTACTGGATGAACTGCATTAGCTGAAACACTCTTTGATTGCTATCCCATTGAATGCAGTAAAGGTTTTTTCTAGTTGGTAAATAAAACTTTCCCGAAGAGGCAAAACTAGTTTAGTCTCGTAATTCTGGTTCTTTCTGTTAAAGGCATGACGTAACTAACTTTAAAACGCTCACATCCACACATGCTATGCAATAGTACAGATAAGATGTATGAGAAGGATTTAGCCGAGTATGTGTTTTGTGCAGAAAGAAACAGCTAAAATGGCAACTTGTATCTATTGTAATATTTCTGAGTCTACAGCTTGTCAGTGCTTCAAAATAAAGCAGTTTATATAAAGGAGAACTACTACAATAGCAATTTCTCAGACTCATATTTTTGGGAAACAAAATTAGCATTAGGAGCATTTCAACAAAACCCTGCATGGTCCATAATACTAAAGGCCACGTCTCACTAAGCAACATCGTTAACAACATCGCTGCTGAGGCACGATTTGCTAGCGATGTTGCTGTGTGTGACATCCAGCAACAACCTGGCCCCTGCTGTGAGATCGCTGGTTGTTGCTGAATGTCCTGGACCATTTTTTAGTTGTTGCTCTCCCGCTGTGAAGCACAAATCGCTGTGTGTGACAGCGACAGAGCAACAACTAAATGTGCAGGCAGCAGGAGCCGGCTTCTGCGGATGCTGGTAACCAATGTAAATATCAGGTAACCAAGAAGCCCTTACCTTGGTTACCTGATATTTACGTTCGTTAGCAGCGTCCGCCGCTCTCACTGTCAGTGCCGGCTCCCTGCTCTCTGCACACGTAGCTGGAGTACACATCGGGTAATTAGCCCGATGTGTACTCTGGCTAGGAGGGCAGGGAGCCAGCGCTAAGCAGTGGGCGCTGGTAACCAAGGTAAATATCGGGTTGGTTACCCGATATTTACCTTAGTTACCAAGCGCAGCATCGCTTCCATGCGTCGCTGCTGGCTGGGGGCTGGTCACTGGTTGCTGGTGAGATCTGCCTGTGTGACAGCTCACCAGCAACCCGTGTAGCGACACTCCAGCGATCCCTGCCAGTTCAGGTTGCTGGTGGGATCGCTGGAGCATTAGTGTGATGGTACCTTAAGAAAGAAATGACCAGTATCTCTCTGAACAAAATGTATGTATGCAGTGTAAATAAAGGTGGAGGTCCTTCTGAATAGGTGGAAGTAGAGACACAATTTCCATTCATTTTCTTCCTGGTTGCCTGGTATTTTCTGGAATTTATGTTAAATCTAAATAAAAACCTGGACATTGTATTGTTCAAAGATTGAGTGAGAATTGTGCCTCACCTACACTGCGCAACTATTTACTAACAACCAATCCAACTGGTCTAGATAGAATAGATCTAATCAAGTAAAAAGTGTTCTTATCTAAAGGAGTTTGTCATGCAAATGAAAGTCTTATTAAAGGTCCAGTCACACACAACGACTTACCAGCGACCCCAAAAACGATGCGACCTGATAGGGAACGCAGGTCGCAAGTGAGATGTCACACAGTCAGATCTTACCAGCGATGCAGGAACAATACAGGTCGAAGTAGCGACCTGTATAACGATCTCAGCAGTCACTGTGAGCATGTCACACAGTGTCAAACACAGCGATGTGTCCTGCCCAGCAGGACATCGCCTTTGAAGAAAATGGCCTGGACCATTCTGCAACGACTAGCGATCTCACAACAGGGGCCTGATCGCTGGTAGGTGTCACACATAACGAGATCGCTACTGCGTGACAGAAACCGTGACTCAGCTGCGATCTCGCTAGCGATCTCGTTATGTGTGACGGTACCTTTAGACTCTCTTTATCTGAGTTTAGCACATAGGGTATGCTCACATCAGTGTATGAATCGGACAAGTGCAATGAAAGAAAACCTTGCATTGCATTCAGACCAATGTTATTCAATAAGAGAGAGCAGATGGTCAGTTTTTTTCTCATCCAGATTCTGGATGAATGAAAAGTCGCAGCATGCTGCGATTATCAGCGAGAGACATGTCACTCACCCCCATAGAAGTCTATCGGTGCAAGTGAAACATCGGACAGCAATCGGATGCGATAATCACATCAACTGACAATGAAGAGGGGGAGATTAATCCCTCCCTCTCCTCTGCAGCTGTGATCCGTTCACAGGATTGGATCACAGTTGCATGACACTTGGCTCACACTGGCATCAGAGCGGAAGCCGAGGGTCATTAGCATATCGCATCTGATGCACTCGCATCGGATACCATACCATTGCCTGAATCCAGCCTAAAGGGTGCTTTACACGCTGCGACATCGCTAACGATATATCGTCGGGGTCACGTCGTTAGTGACGCACATCCGGCGCCGTTAGCGACATCACAGCGTGTGACACCAAGGAGCGACGATCAACGATCGCAAAAACGTCAAAAATCGTTGATCGTTGACATGTCGCTCCTTTTCATAATATCGGTGGTGGTGCATGCCGCTGGTTGTTCGTCATTCCTGCGGCGTCACACATCACTGTGTGTGACGCCGCAGGAACGACGAACTTCTCCTTACCTGCGTCCACCGGCAATGAGGAAGGAAGGAGGTGGGCGGCATGTTCTGGCCGCTCATCTCCGCCCCTCCTCTGCTATTGGGCGGCCGCTTAGTGAAGCAGTAGTGACGTCACTATGACGCCAAACGCACCTCCCCCTTGAAGGAGGGATTGTTCGGCGGTCACAGCGACGTCGCTGAAAAGGTATGTGCATGTGACGCTGCCGTAGCGATAATGTTCGCTATGGCAGCAATCACCAAATGTCGCATGAACGACGGGGGCAGGTGCTATTGCGCATGATATTGCTAGCTATCGCTAGCGATGTCGCAGCGTGTAACGCACCCTTTAGGCCATGTTCACACAGGGCTTTTTTGGTAAGTTTTTTTTCTGACCAAAACCTGATGTTGTGGCAGTAAATCTCCTTTGAGTCATTTGCGTTTTTGGTGCGTTTTTTCTACAAAATGGCTTGTATCAATGAAAAAACGTTGCAAAACCGCTGCAAATAATTGACATGCTCATTCTTTGAAATCTGCAGCAAAAACGCAGGTATTTGACAAACAGTCAGGAAAAAATCTGCAGGTGTTTGTGTGTGTGTGCATGAGATTTCAGAAATCTCATAGACTTTGCTGGGACTGTAAAAAACAGCTTTTTATTAGCATGGATTTGCATAAAACCAAGGCAAAAAGCCCTGTGTGAACATACCCCAGAGGTATTTCTGTTTTTCCAATGTTTATTTTTGGTGGTGCAATTAAGGCTATGTGCGCACGTGTGCGCTCTGCACGGCACCTAAAAGGTGCGCTTCAGAGCGCAGCTGAAAAGCTCCGTTCTGAAGCGCATGGTGCCGGCAGAGAACGTGCGCTCTGCATGCAGCTCCTGCCATAGACAGAGCAGGGGCTGCCGGCAAAGCGCACAGAAGAAGTGACATGTCACTTCTTAGAACGCTGCGCTCTAAGACGCCATGTGCGCACGGCCCCTGCACAATCTCCATAGATTATGCAGGGGACGCAGGACGCATGCAGTTACGCTGCGCTACAAAGCGCAGTGTAACTGCATGTAATACGCACACGTGCGCACATAGCCTTAATGTTTTACAATTTTCCAGTCTACTTTTAGAATCAATTCCTTGCTGTTTTCAAGGTTTGTGTTCTTTGTGATTCACATTGTTTACTCTCTAGGGGGAAAAAAATCTGACCTTGTCTTTGTAAGATAGAACACACAGCTCAGACAACTGTACTATAGCTCAATCCGGTCTGTTGTGTATCCATTACATAATAGCAAACGGAGATTTTTAAAACTGTTAATAAATTCTAGAACAGAAGAGCACACTTTAGTAGCGTCGGACATCAGATTCACTTTATTCATATATAGCAAGTGGAAACTAAGCCACATACCTTTTAAGCACCACTTCAGTGTGTGTGTGTGTGTGTGTGTGTGGGGTTCAGCGCTGGAGTGGTGCTTTAAATGTAAGTCCCCTGCCCACAGTATTATACTCACCTCCTGGCATATTCATATTTTATCAACGCCACTAGGGTCCTGTGGCACCATCTTATGATGCTAATGTGACGCCCTGGACTAGCCAGGTAGTCACAGATAGACCCCCGCACTACACCTGTCCCCCAAAAAGGTGTCATCAGCCAACCATTAAAACCTAGTCACCTCCCTCAGTGTTTGATGGACACACCAGGGGGCAGAGCCAGGTGGTTGGTCACGCCCACCAAGGAGTTCCGAGGGCCTGAGGCAGGAAACAAGTCAGTCAGTGAGTAGAGTGAGGAGTTGTCAGTAGTGAGAGGAGTCTGACAGGTGCCGGGGTTGGAGCCCAGGCACCTTTGGCTAGGAGATAAATGGTGGCCTTAGCCTGCAGGAGCCGGGAAGACAGCTCGGTGGAACCATGGTGGACCGGGACAGGGTAGTGGCCCGCCGGTACCTACCTGGGGAACCGACTCAGAAACCGGAGCACACAGGGGGGTACTCAGACCTTGAAACGAGGTCCAGAATCCACTGGACTGAGTTAATTAACTGATTGCGCTCTGGACTATAGGTCCTTTCCCACCCAAGTACCAACTGAAGACAACAGCCCAACGAGGGGGATAGAAAGCCACGGCACAGGCAGAGAGATCCCACGGGCCAGCGTCTGCAGGCAAAAGGGCTCTCCCGACATTCACAAAGCCAGGGAGTGGACTCCCGTCGCTGAAGCGCAGTCAGCCCAAGTACACAACACAGTAAAGGAGAAAGGCCAAGACCACCGAACCAGGTGGGGGACCAGACGCAGCCGGCTGCTGCCACCAACAACCATCAACTTGGTTTACCAAAGACTTGTGTGTGTCAATAACAGTGAGTACAACAGTGCCATCCGGCCGCGCACCGCCCTGCACCGCCCAGCTATCCCCATGATATCTTTGCTGCTGCAGGTATGATGTTGTTTGTTGTTCCTGCGGCATCACACATCGCTAAGAGGGAATGTACAACAATAACATTAGTGTTAAATTATCAAGGTGAATGTCTACTTTATTTCTTCTACTTTTAGTTCACCCGCTGTGTATGTCCTAATCTAATGTATAATATTCTTCTGTCAACTGTACTGTCTTGTCAATTATGTAATTCATGTTATGATTTAAGTCGTGCTGCTGTGATACCATAATTTCCCACGGGATCAATAAAGTGTATCGTATTTTATCGTATCGTATCTCCTTACCTGTGTCCACTGGCAATGAGGAAGGAAGAAGGTGGGCGGCATATTCCGGCCGCTCATCTCCGCCTCTCCTCTGCTATTGGGCGGCCGCTTAGTGACACCGCAGTGACGTCGCTATGACGCCGAACGCACCTGCCCCTTGAAGGAGGGATTGTTCGGCGGTCACAGCGACGTCGCTGAAAAGGTATGTGCGTGTGATGCTGCCGTAGCGATAATGTTCGCTGCGGCAGCGATCACCAAATGTCGCACGAGCGACGGGGGGCGGGTCGTAGCGTGTAAAGCACCCTTAAGAGTGACTAATAATGTTGTTTCAGTAAGTATAATATCTTTCTAGAACTATCTGCCCTAAAGTATGTTTGCATTGTAAAGATGTGATATTTTGCAATTTTCCAAATGTAATACTTAGAAGGGATGGGGTGTGCCTGACAGGTTCAGTATGATATACAGTTTATCTGGAAGAACATGTGCATGTTGAAATGATTTTCAAATCAGTGAAAACTAATTAAGTTAGTGCTACGCGGTGACATAAGTGGCAATAAATAAGTTTTATATAGCAAAATCAATCAAGAGAACGCCAATCAAAGCTTCCATTCCCACCTCCTAAATAATGTACAGTACATGACAAATACTCAATATAACAACGCGTATCGCAACACAAACAAAGGTAGCCGAAACTGCCAGCGTAATGTATCGTATGGAAACAGTGATCACATGAGTGCAATGTGATCGCTGTACAAAAGGTACCATAATACTGAGATTCTATTGGTTGATTATGGCCATGACGCTGTGGTCCTGCAGTTACATGACCGCTGTTTCCATATCGGCGTGATGCTGAAATCATATTTGATAACTGTATGGTCGTCATGGAGCTAAGAGCATATGATTTCGGCTTGATGACATCACGAGACCCTGTTTAGAATTGGGCTGCGATCGCGCAAGTGTGGTATGATGCGTGATAAAGCGTCCTTCCATTGGACATTCAGTTACCGAGATGATGAGGATGCCTAAGTGCTATTGGGGACACAGCTCCTTTTCCTGGCTTTATGGTTTCCTTGTCTACTTTTGTTAGGGTTGCGCTATGCATTGTTATTTTGTGTATTTGTCACAGCGCTGGACATATCATTGGTGCAACCTGTTCTGCCGCATAGGGGTCCGAGAGGTAAGGGGGGCCCATTTCTACCTCCAAAGTTGGCGGAATTGTGCATTTTTTGAGCTCTTGGGCTGCTAAGGGCCCATATATTGTTCTTGCACAGGGGCCCTTTTCAGTCTGTGTCCGCCAGTGATTTGTCATGTACGTTCTTGATAATATGGTGGGTGGGGTTTTTAAGGAGGTGGTAATGGAAGTTTGATTGGCATTCTCTTGATTGCCTTTGCTGTATAAACCTGTTATGTGACACGTATGCTTGAAAAATACTTATGACAGGTCAAAACATTGCACTTTATTTGGCAGAATAAAGTTCTGATATTTTTGAACGCTGTCTACCATTTTTCCTGTATCCTATTTACAACTGGGATTCTTGGGATTTTTTTTATTATATCTTTTTTTATTGAAAATTTTAAACATTAAATGGTAAACAATAGTATTAGCATTCCCATAAAAATATATTAATAATAATATTACTACAATAGATTTATGATAAGCATTGTCGGAAACTCCTTTATCCGCAATTGTGAAGATGAGTAGTGCAGTGACAATAAGAACAAACAATAAAATAAGCTAAACTAACATAACATCCATCGCAGTTAAAAGGGGAAAAAATAAAAAGGGGGTGGGTAGATATTTTCATTTTGTCACTTAGTCACATTCTTTCACAGTTTAGTAACCTATTCGGAGTTGACTTAGGTTATTTTTTAGGTCTTCCATAATGTACCATGCAGTCGAGATAAAAGGTGGTATCATTTTTTTTCCTCCTTATTGCAATATTTTTTCATTTTAATAGAAATCTACTCGCCTACACTTCCTTATTTGTGAGTGTGTCGCCCTGCTCAATCTCCATATAATGCTTAAGTTGAGTTATCAGTTCTGAGATAGAGGGGGTGGAGGATGTTATCCAATATTTAAGGATCAACTTTTTGGACAGCAATAAAATAGTGTGCAAAAGTCTTGGAATACCTCTATTTACATTACTGTCTACATCAGATTTTTCCCAGTAATGCCGAAGTGCTGCTTTAGGCGGTAGGGGGCGTATAACGCTCCAAAGCAATTTTGTCAGATCCGAGACTGACCCCCAAAAAGAAGCAGTGTCGGGACAAAGCCAAATACCATGATAAAGGTCTGAATTTTGCAGTTGGCATTTGGGGCATGCACTTAATCTGTCTGAACTAGAATTCACTTTAGGAATATTAAAAGCATATATAACCCCATGCATAATTTTAAACCGAGTCTCTCTTCAGGATTCGTTGATGATAATTTTCTGGAAAATAGACTAACCCACTCTTATCTTAGAAGGACCATCAATGTTGTTCATTAGTAATCTCCAGGATTTGAAGAAAGTTTTGGGATGTACTCCAAATAATCTAGGCTTCATCATCAAGTATAACTCTGATATTGAAGGAGTTCCCATTGGATGGAAAAGAATGATATCAAGTTCATTCTGTTTAGATTCAATCATAATGTCCCTTAAGTTGGACATACTGGAGAGTTTTATTTGTTCATATTGGAAATAGTGGGAAGGATGTAGATGGTATTTTTCAATGCACTCTCTGTTTGTTAACCACCTTGATTCTGTTGAATGTATAAGATGAGAAACCTTAGATATACCAGCTCCACGCCACACAGAATAAAGTTTATTCTCCATACCCTGGGGAAACTCTGGGTTACATCACAAAGGAAGATGTTTTGATATTCTAAAGGAAAGGCTATACTTTTTCCAGACCACTTTCTAGGTTGATATTGTATCCCTGAAAACTATGGAGTGCTTAATTGCAGGAGGTAGAGAAGTAAAATGAGAATGTAAAATTGCTGTAAGATTAAGAGGGTAAGCATAGTCTGATTAGAGAGTAGAGTCTGAGTATGTATGTCTATTGTGCATCCGGTCTATAATATGGCGAGTGGGACACGCCAGATTATAATTTCTAACATTAGGAAGATAGCAGCGGGAGGGAGTTGGTACATCAGCTTGGCCATACTTATCATTTTGATAAGATGAGCTCTACCCATAAATGACAATGGAAGATCCTGCCAGGAATTTAGTTGGGTAATAATTTTGTTCAATAGGGGAGGATAGTTAAGGGAATATAGCGACGATGGTGTTTGTCCTATTTTAATACCCAAGTATGATATGAATGACGATGCAACAGCTATACCTCCTAGAGGGCTATTTTGCAGGGTAGTCTTTCCTTTTTGACTTAAGGTGAGTAGTTTGAACTTGTCAACACTGATTTTAAACCCCGAATAAGAGCCAAATAGATTAAGAAGGTCAATAATCCCTAGTAAATGTGCCTCCTTGAGATTTTGGACTATAGCGGGCTTTACACGCTACGATATCGTTAATGAATTATTGTCAGGGTCATGATGTTTGTGACGCACATCCGGCTTCATTAACGAGATCACAGCGTGTGACACTTTTGAGCGACCTTAAACAATCGCAAAAGCAGTCAAAATCGTTGGCCGCGGAGAGGTCGTCCTGAAACAAAAAATCGTTTAATGCTTATTAGCGCTGTTGTTCCTCGTTCCTGCGGCACCACACATCGCTGTGTGTGACACCGCAGGAGCGACGAACATCTCCTTACCTGCCTCCACCGGCAATGCGGAAGGAAGGAGGTGGGCGGGATGTTACGTCTCGCTCATCTCCACCCCCCCCGCTTCTATTGGCCGCCTGCCGTGTGACGTCGATGTGACGCCGCACGAACCGCCCCCTTAGAAAGGAGGCAGTTCGCCGGCCAGAGCAACGTCGCAGAGCAGGTATGTGCGTGTGACACTGCCGTAGTGATAATGTTCGCTATCGCAGCGATCACACAATATTGCACGTACGACAGGGGCGGGTGCTATCGCGCTCAACTTCGCTAACCGATGCTAGCGATGTCTCAGCGTGTAAAGCCCACTTATGTGTACTCCACAGGTGAACACCAGGATCCACGGATGTCAATGTAGGAGTCCTGCGGGCAATGGTCTTTATCATTGACAAGAATTACAATGTCTTCTTATTTCAACATGACATCTAATGATTTCCTATGGTGTCACACTGCAATTGCTTGCAACTATGACACAGAGTTGCACATTTTCCAAATGTAATATATTTTCTGTCACTGGTCACAAGTTAAACGCAACTCAACTTCTTTAGACTAAAATGCAAGTCACCTGTGACATATCTGTAATTTGCCCATTTTTACAGCAAAATCCCAGCTCTAAAATAGTTGAGGAACAGCAATTTGCAGACAAGTTGTACAGATGTTTTTGGTCTCATGATGACTTAACTGAGAATTGCTGTCACACAAAACATGTCAATGTGTAATCTCAGACTTAAGATCACAGATCTAGACTTTTTAAACAAGCTTGACAAAGGCTTTATTATGTAACACTGATTACATTATGCAAGACAGGTTAAGATACATCTTGATTTTTTGCCAGGTTTTTGATCCAGAATACCTCCAGGAAATTTGAAGCTCATCCCGTAATTACATGTTAAACATTTCAAAGCGTGGCATCATCATCGATCTGGAGGAAAAGTACAATTATTCAAGGTACATTAAGAACTGACATTATCTAATGATATGTAAAAAAAAGTTGTATTGTCTTCCAACTTTCTAACATACTTTGTGTTTAATTCATCATTATTTTGTAGGACTATTCTTGCTCAATGAAACATAAAATATTATTTTTTAGCATTCAGAAACTAAAAACCTGTAAAGGGGAGTTAAGGTACTGTCACACTAAGCGACGCTCCAGCGATCCCACCAGCGACCTGACCTGGCAGGGATCGCTGGAGCGTCGCTACACGGGTTGCTGGTGAGCTGTCAAACAGGCAGATCTCACCAGCGACCAGTGACCAGCCCCCAGCCAGCAGCGACGCGTGGAAGCGATGCTGCGCTTGGTAACTAAGGTAAATATCGGGTTACCAAGCGCTTGGTTACCCGATATTTACCTTGGTTACCAGCGCACACCGCTTAGCGCTGGCTCCCTGCACTCCTAGCCAGAGTACACATCGGGTTAATAAGCAAACCGCTTCACTTATTTACCCGATGTGTACTCTGGCTACGTGTGCAGGGAGCCGGCACTGGCAGCCTTAGAGCGGCGGACGCTAGTAACTAAGGTAAATATTGGGTAACCAAGCAAAGGGCATCTTGGTTACCCGATATTTACCTTGGTTACCAGCGTCCGCAGAAGCCAGCTCCCTGCTTCCTGCACATTCAGTTGTTGCTCTATCGCTGTCACACACAGCGATGTGTGCTTTACAGCGGGAGAGCAACAACTAAAAAATGGTCCAGGACATTCAGCAACAACCGGCGACCTCACAGCAGGGGCCAGGTTGTTGCTGGATGTCACACACAGCAACATCGCTAGCAAGATCGCTGTTGCGTCACAAAAACCGTGACTCAGCAGCGATGTTGCTAGCGATGTTGCTTAGTGAGATGTGGCCTTTACTCTGTCAAGAATATTATCCTTGAAGCAACAGGCAACTAGTGACTTTGTTTTCTCCAGAAATATTTGGACAGTGACCAAATCTTCCTGATTTGGGCTCTATATGTTCATATTTTTTATTTAAAATTAAACAACTGAGATGCCATTGAAGTGTAGACCTTCAGGATTAATTAGCGTTTAAAGCATAATTGGACAAATCAGACAAATTTACTTCTTTGTCTCCCAGAATTGATCGGTCATTATCGGAATTCTCAATTATGAGGTAAAATCTGTATTCAGTGTAGATTTTCTCCTCACCCATGACAGCACCACGTGATTATATGGGTGCTGTCATGGGTTCTGGAAAAACCGGCTACCGGTAAGTAACCTAGGTGTTTTCCCATTACTGAGATAAGAGATGGCAGTTGTTACTGATGAGATTCTGTGCAGATAGATGAGGGAGGAGGGGGCAGAGCTCCAACTCTAGCTCCTCAACTTTGCCTCTAGATCCTTCATCTGCCTCTAGCTCCTACCTCCTCTTTTTGTCATAGAATCACATCACTAACATCTGCCATCTCTGTTCATTTTTAATAGATTGTAGAGAATCCTTTGCAGGTAATCACTGCCTGAAGTCTGGAAGCCATGGACATTAACAAACGCTGGCTATCCTCCTTTGTGATGCTTTGCAGGCCTTTACTACAGCGGATTTCAGTTATTGCTTGTTTGTGGGGTTTTCTTCCTTAAGTTTGTCTTAAGCATGGGAAATACATGCTCATTGGGGTGGAGATCTGGTGAGTGACTCTTTTTCAAATAATTCATTTTCTTTGCTTTAAAAACATCTGGGTTGCTTTCGCAGTATGTTTTGGGTCATTGTCCATCTGTACGGTGAAGCACTGTCAAATCTACCTTGCTGCATTAGTTGAATCTGAGTAGAAAGTATAGCTCTGTACACTTCAGAATTCATCCGACTGCTTCTTTCTTCATTCACATCATTAACAAACACTAGTGACCCAGTGCCATTAGAAGCCATGCATGCCCATGCCATCACACTGCCTCCACCATGTTTTACAGACAATGTGGTGTGCTGATCATGAGCCATTCCAAGCCTTCCTCATACTTTCTTTTCCCTATCATTCTGGCACAGATTATTCATGGTTTTAGCTATCCAAAGAATGTTTTTCCAGAACTGACCTGGCTTTTTAAGATGTGTTTTGGGAAGGTTTCATCTGGCCTTTCTATTTGCTCTCATGAAGTCTTCTCTTTATGGTAGACTTACTGTAGATACTGAAACACTTACTTAATATTCCCCCAACTCTGCCACTCTCCTTAATGTCCACAATGTCGCCCAACCTGCCCCTCTCCATAATGTCCTGCCAACATTGCCGCACACTGCCCCACTCCATGATATGCACCCCACACCAATCTGCTCCATAATGTCCACCCCGCACTGCCCCTTAGCATAATACCCCCCCACACTGCCCCTCTCCATAATGTCCCCCTACACTCACCCTCTCCACAATTTCCCCCTCACACTGCCCACCTTGATAATATCCCTCATATAATGCACCTTTCCATGAAGTCTCAATGCCCTGCAACTGCTCCATCATGTTCACCCACACCCTGAACTCCTCCAAAATGTCCCCCACACCCTGCACTACTCCATACAGTTACCCACATCCTGCACCTCAACAAAATGTCCCCCACACCGTGCACCTAACAAAATTATGTCCCACATTGACAGCATAGATAGTGAGGCCCGCATCCGGACGGGTGAGTTCAGCATCTGACCAGAACCTTTTATAAAGTACATATGGGATGGTTGTAACCTGTCTAACAATGCAGAAGTAGGGATTCCATCCAGGGTGATGGACAGAATAGGCCGTCCTCCTACATACTGGTCATGCCAATCAGATGGGCCTTGTCGTCTTATTCCTGGGGATTAGCCCTTAGCCCCAGGGGTTGTCGGTTTAGAGGACACCTTCTTGGGAAGTGGCCGGCTTTGTGGCAACGGCGGCAGATGGGTTACCCATACAAATCGTAGCGATCGCAGCTCCTTCCTCTGGACGATGGGATCCTTACTCCTCTCATCCATGGGACATCCTCAGAGCAGTCGGCTAGCTGCATCTTCTACACCGGCTTGGACTCTGGCTGGAGCTGCATCACTTTTAGTATCATAGCCACATCCTTGCTCAACTGCTTCTCCTTGGAACACAAGTCATTTGGAGCACCAGGGGGCACCGCCTGGGTTTTAGTCTCTACCATGGTTAAGAAAGGGGGGTCCACTCACAGAGGTGAGGTGCTGGCTTGCCAGGATGGAGAAGCGGAGTCGGGGGTCTCAGGGGGCTGCAGGGCTTTCATGGCTCGGTGCTTTAGAACAACAAAGTCCACATTTGGGTGTTCCAGGGCCCACAGGTGCAGCTGCTTATGGTCCTTCACTGATTGTAACCCTTGCAGGAACTGTTCAACCATCATCTTGTTCCCTTCTAGATCACTGATAGAGTCTACATGACTCAAGGTCCGCAGTGATGCTTGCAATCTTGGGGCATAGTCTCTGATACTGTCCTGGGACCGCTGCCTACAGTTGTAAAATCCCATTCTCAGCTCCGCCTCTGTACGGGTTTCAAAAGCAACTTTGAGCTTTACAAAGATGGTGTTCACTGAGCCCTGATCGCCATCTAACCAGGTCTCTACTTCCAGCTCTGCTGCACCCGTCAGCTGTCCCAGCACCACAGACGCTCTTTGTCTGCCAGTCATCGCATACATGTCCAATACAGTGCAGATTTTCTTTTTAAAGCCGAGAAAGGTGTCCAGTTTCCCATTATACTGGGGCAGCCATGCCACTCCTGGGACATATGGCAGGGTGATCGTCATGTTCGGTGCTACCGCTTCGGCTCCGGGCGCGGCCGCTTGCGCCACCGGAGCAGGTCCCGCTGCATTCCCGTTGCTCGGCGCTACCATCATCTGGTGTCTGCATTTCCCCGTCCCCCTTGGTTATTCTCACCACTCTCGCAGGGACTAGAGCACTCCGGGAGCTTCCGGGTCAGGACACTGCCTTCTTCCGCCCGCGCTTACAGGAGTTGTAGGTGGAATCCCCTTTTGCGCCCTTTTCACCAGAGTGATGGCGCAGGTAACTTTTTCCACAGAAACATGTTTGCACAAAAACAGTCCATAAGGCACACGTCACCCGTGTTAATGGGTCCAGTCCGTATCCTGTTCGTGACGCCAGGAAAAGGCTGTGTTGCCCAGGGCTATGGGGTACTCGGTCCCGGGGCGTATATGTAAGGGGATGCTGTGTCACGGTTGCAAAATGGCCGTTGCCCAGTTCCATGACACTGGGGATGCTTTTTAATGGGGAGTATGTACAGGGGAGATGAAAGAGTTTTTATTGTGACGCCACTTGTGGTTATGGTGATGGAACCGCCGCTGCACAGTCTGTTACTTCTGGGGCTGATGGTGGTGGCAGCCTGGATGGTAGGCCCTCCGCAAGTAGGGCTGGGCCCCAGGGAGTGAATGGTGGGATCCGGCGCAGGAAGAAGGAAGACCACCCGAAGGGGATGCAGTGAAACTTCTGTTTACTCACAGTGATGTTGAACGGTGGCACTGAGGACGGCTGGTTCAGACCCCTGGTCCCTTTTGTCCCAATGCCGGTGTGATGACCTGGTAATCTCTTTCCCTGGCACCTCTCACTGGTTGGTGGGACACCGTAGCCTGGAGCAT
The DNA here is from genome assembly GCF_048569485.1 of Anomaloglossus baeobatrachus. Classification (NCBI taxonomy): domain Eukaryota; kingdom Metazoa; phylum Chordata; class Amphibia; order Anura; family Aromobatidae; genus Anomaloglossus; species Anomaloglossus baeobatrachus. Next base: position 526,269,405 of record NC_134354.1, read on the forward strand.
TTGTGGGTCCCTTCTTTCGGCAGTTTCTCGTCTGTATGGCGGGCAGTGTGAACCCTGTAGGGTTGGTGTTCTGTTACGGTCCCTGGCTCAATCTTTACTGCTGGTGCCTCCGGATTCTTGGGTCAGTGAGGTCCATGAAGGTCCCCTCGCTGTGCAGGTGATTGACAGGTTGCCTGAAGCTGTCGTCTGACCGAGGGCCCTGTGCCCCATTGGTGCTCTGGTTCCAGAGGTAACTGGCTGTACCCTCCCTGGCAACCACTCTCCTTTGCCACCTAGGTCATTGTTACACGACCCCGTCTGGAGACACGTTCGTCCCCTTCAACTGTCACTACCGGACTCCGGGTGTCTGTCTGTCTCTGTTTGTCCCCTCTCACCGGGCTGTTGGCTAGTGGACTGGACTGACTCCACCTCTGGGTAGCCATCCATTGGGCCCCGGACTAGTCAGTCATCCCCAATGGGGAGTGGGAAACTGGGGATGTTATGTGTTTTGGTGGTACCGGCACTGGTCTTCCAGGTCCCTGGGGCTAAGCCCTGCATCTTAGTCAGGATGCAGTACCTAGTAGTGCCCTGAGGGGTTCAGGGGCGCTACACTACCCTCCCCTTTCATTGTATAGTTATGTCCTCCTTCCTGGGCCACTTTTTGGTAAACATGTCCCCCATCCTGATATATATTTCCTACATTCTGGTATATTGACTTCCGCCCCTTTTCTCCATCCCGCTGAGGAAGCGACCGCGACACGTGCGCATGGGACTGGGAGCTGCATTCCTCCACCCACCCTTTATGCCTGCTGCTCCTGTTCTTGTAAACCTATGGGTAAGCATTACATCCTTTGAATTCCTTTGAATTCTTTGATATTGGACTGCATGGTTTGCATTTACCCTTCGTTAGTGCTGGAGCAGTTCTTTGCTTAAAATTCTGTGTTGCAGGTAGTTAGAATGTGTGTATACACAAAGTGATTAGTGTGTTTCATGCAGCACAGTTTGTGTCATGCAGACACTTTAACTGCATGGTTTTCACTATCAGGGCACATATATATATGTGTAGGGGGGTGAATGTTGGTTGAGGTCCTCCTATGATACCTCTATCTATTGATGAATTAAATGTATTTCAACATATTTGTTATTTCTACATCTTTAATAAATTTATAATTACTGCTTATGAAAATAATACTCCGAGTGTGTGCTTTTTTTTGAGGCACATTTTTTGAGATTCTGGTATATTTGTCCCCATCATGGCCCTATCCTGGTAAATGTTCCCCCATCCCGGCATGTACCCCATTCCTGGTAAATGTCCTCCATCCTGGTAAATGTCCTCCATCCTGGTAAATGTCCTTCATTCTGGCATGTTCCCCCATGCTGTTTAATGACCCTATCCTGGTAAATGTCCCCCTTCCTGGTAAATGTACCCCATCCTGGCATGTTCCCCCATCCTTGCATGTATCCCCCATCCTTGCATGTTTTTCCCCATCCTGCTATGTTTTCCCCCATTTATGCTTTCATGTTTTCCCCCATGCTACTATGTTTCCCCCATCCTGCCATGTGTTCCCCATCCTTGCATGTTTTCCCCCATTTTTCCATGTTTCCCCCATCCTTCCATGTTTCTGCCATCTTTCTATGTTTCCGCAATCCTTCCATGTTTCCGCCATTCTTCCATGTTTCCCCATCCTTCCATGTTTTCTCCTATCCTTCCATGCTTTTCCCCATCCTTCCATGTTTTCCCCCATCCTGCCATGTGTTCCCCATCCTTGCATGTTTTCCCCCATTTTTCCATGTTTCCCCCATCCTTCCATGTTTCTGCCATCTTTCTATGTTTCCGCAATCCTTCCATGTTTCCGCCATTCTTCCATGTTTCCCCATCCTTCCATGTTTTCCCCTATCCTTCCATGCTTTTCCCCATCCTTCCATGTTTTCCCCCATACTGCCATGTTTCCCCCACCTTGACTCAGCTGCTGCCGCACACAGATTAAAAAAAAGAAAGCTAAAAAAATCCCACAAAAAACCTCACCTTCCAGCACCTGCTCCACCGTTGTGCACTGCTGGGTCAGGTCCTCAGTGTCCGTGCTGTCACCGGTTGTCATTACGCCGGCGCTGCTTACTGACGCTCCAGCCGTCTCCTAGGCAACAGGCCAGCGGTCTAGGAGAGGAGGAGTGTCAGAGCAAGGAGAAATGTCTCCTCTGGCTCTGCTCCAACACAACTTTGAACTGTCAGCGCGATCAAACCGGCAGTTCAAAGTAGCTGAATGAGGTGACATGCCGACAGACAGGGCTGTGCGTGGCCTGTCTGGCACGCGTGCCATAAGTTTGCCATCACTGGCCTAGAAGCTTTTGTTGGGATCGGAGAAAGCTGCTGCATGCCATAAGCTAAGCATTAAAGCCGCTTTTTCATGCTACAACATATCTAACGATGTGTCGGCAGGGTCACATCGTAAGTGACGCACATCCTGCATCGTTAGTGGTGTTGTAGCGTGTGACAGCAACGTTCAACTGCGATTGAACGTAAAACCGTTCATCGCATACACGTTCATTTCATGAAAATTGCACGTCGGGTTGTTCAATGTTCCCGAGGCAGCACACATCGCAGTGTGTGACACCCCGGGAATGAAGAACAAATCTTACCTGCGTCCCGCCGGCAATGCGGAAGGAAGGAGGTGAGTTTACGTCCCACTCATCTCCGCCCCTCCGCTTCTATTGGCCGGCTGCCGCGTGACGTTGGTATGACGCCGAATGTCCCTCTCACTCCAGGAAGTGGATGTTCGCCACCCACATCGAGGTCATATGGAAGGGTAAGTAAGTGTGACAGCTTTTAATCGATTGTGCGACACGGTCAACAAATTGAACATGTCGCACATACGATGGGGGCGTGTCACATCGCATACGATATCGTATGCAGAATTGTAAGGTGTAAAGCAGGCTTTAGGTACAGGTACTAAGGAAGTCTGGCTAGCCAGGTCAGTGGATGTTGACGCAGGTGTCATGACTCTGCTCCAGCCATTGAGATGTAGGACCGTAGCCAGGTCCCTACACTTTCAATAGTTTCTCTTTTGTTAAATGTTCCTTATCATTAGAAACGGTTCACAGCAAAGAGATGTGTATTTTACATGTTTTGAGATATTTATCCCTATATTAGTGGGAGGCCCCCGCTTGGTGGGTGGCCCAGGGCCCGTGCCCGGGTCCCTTGGGCCCCTCCTAAATCCGAGCCTGACACATACAGCATTAAAGGGGTTGTTCCCTTTCAATTACGGTATATTTCTGCTCTGGCTACAGTTTGCTGTAAAACAATAAACCATACTATACTTACCTTCTCTGAGTCCACTGGTGAGTCTGCTGCAGCGCTGATGTCACATTGACCATGCAGCTCTGAAAGGGAGCATTCTGTCTACACTGGCAGAGCCACTGAGCTCACAGATTGACTCCTGCATTGTCAAGGTGACATCAGTGACACACCCAATGCCAGACACCAGTAGTAGAGGTAGCAGAGACAGAGACTCACCACTGGACCCGTGGAAGGCCCAGCATGGTTTGTTTTATTACAAACTGCAGACAGGGTATAACGTTAATTGAAAGGTAGCAACCCCTTTAAAGGGAACCTGTCACCAGAATTTTCGCTATTAAACTAAAAGAATCCCCTTCTGCAGCTCATGGGCTGCATTCTATAAAGGTTCATCTTGCTACTGGCTACTGAAGTACTGCTACTGGCAAGTACTGCTATTTGCTCCTGAATTCTCACGCATATGCAGTGGCACTAACGCGGGACTGAGTACTGTTTTCAAATCGCGAGCGCCGAGGATGTTATTGCGCAGGCGCAAGATTATGGGCGGCGCTGTGAATGTGATCACCAGCGTCATCCAAGTACCCGCCCATAATCTCGTGCCTGTGCAATAACATCACCGGCGCTCGCGATTTGAAAAGTGCTCAGTCGACGCAATAGTGCCACTGCGCATGCGCGAGACTTCAGGAGCACTGCGGAACATGAGGGCGGCAGCCTCATCTATGTAAATGAACACTGGGGGACGGCAAACAGCGGCAGGAGAGGGGATAACTGACGAAATACAGCCCTCCCACGGGGCCAGCAAACCTCATTACCATAGCAAAAGGTGATATTTTATAACGTTGTTATTTAGGTCTGAAAGGGGGGCCAGTAGCAAGATGAACCTTTCTAGAATGCAGCCCAGGAGCTGCAGAAGGGGATTGTTTTAGTTTAATAGCGAAAATTCTGGTGACAGGTTTAATAAATCCCATTTATTCAAAGTGTGAAAAATCTGGTTCTAATTTTAAGCAAAAATCCAGAGCACATCCAGAGCCTTATTTGTTGTGGAAATGTAGTGCATTTTCACTGTGAATTTTATTCATCATGATGAAAAGAATTAAATCTGAGGCTAAATCCTGCAATTAAGGCCTCATAGACATCTATTCTTACTCACATATGTGAAAATAACAGACCTTTTTTATCCGTGTGCTGAATCTGATTTTCATTCATGTTTGGTCCATTTTTTACCATCAATGTGGTATCTGGTTTTTTTGTATACAAAAAAATATCAAGGGAATTTCACCAAAGTTGATTTAAGACAGAAAAAAAGAATAAAATGCTTCAAAAAATGTCATGATGTAAATGCAACATGGATTTTCACAAAATGTTTGCGACTTTTGGTGTTTTCACGCCAGTTTGAAGCAGCTCTACAAAAACTGTCTGGGCATGGCTATGCCCAGTTGTTAAATTCTGCAACAGTGACAGTGTTTTTTAACACCAGAAATGCCACTCCAGTGAGTGACTAGAGTAGTATTTCTGATGGGGCGCATGTCACTGATAAGATGATACTCCAGGTAGCCCATCATGAAAAGAGGCATACGAAATGCCAATCTTAATGAATCTGCCCTTAAGTTTCTTCTAGCCAATTAAAAAGGCCATAACTCATACATAGAAGGCATCCTTGTGCTATTTTTTTGTGGAAGGTGTAAGGCATTGCCTTTAAGTAGGTGTCTTTGGTGAATGCCAGTCACAGAAACAAAGTAAGATTTGCTGAATGCAATCCCATGCAAACGCACAGCATGCCCCGCCCACCACACACCAAGCCCCTCCCACCACACATCAAGCCCCACCCACCAGTCAGTTTCCAGAGCCCAGAAGTGATGCAGAATCTGACCTGATCACAGGAAGCAAGAGATTCTGTTAAAAAATATACTCTTAAATATATTTTTCGTCAAATACGTAAAAGCCGCATGAAAGAAAGAACTTCCAAAGATGTAAAAAATAAATGTATTTTATCTATTTAAAAATGGTTGCCAGGGTTCAGTTACAGAAAGGAAAAAGAATATAGTTTGATAGCTTATGTAAAAAAGAGTTCATTTAGTCCATACTGAACAATAGGAAGTCTTTACCCATCTCTCTTTGGCTCCTGAACGGCAATGCAGGGGATGTCATCTCTTAGGCTGGACAACGTGTCATATCTTGCAGCACTGGAGTCTTCTCACAGCAGGCAGTGTGGAGGAGCGCCCCGTAGCCCCCTCCATCGTGTATTATATACCAGCTGCTCAGTCCATATAGGGTGTTTAGTGGAACACAGTTGAATATAGTTCCATATTACGTAACCTTCTGGAAACTTCGGAAAGCTTCGTAAAGCTTCGGAAAGGATTTAAATATATCCTTCCATGCTCAGCACTCAAGTATATTCAATATGGGCATATTTATCCCTTATAAACTTTATTAATAACCTATGCCCTCCAACATAAACAGAACTATGAACGTATATGTCTTACTATGAAATATTTGATAACTTGATGTATTAATTTCAATGTTTTTACAAACCCCCCTTGAAGCGGGTGGAGTAACCCCGAAATTAATTAATACATCATTAAAATAACAAATCTTCTTTCCTTATTTGGCAATAACGGATTAATATCAATAATAATGATGAAGAATAATTAATTTGCATTATTCATGTAAGTTCAATAATATAATAATGTGGATTCATGTTATGACAGGCTGTGACTGATCAATCATATAAAAATGTATATAACTATACTTCGCTAGACCTAAAAAGAAATGCAAAAACCAAATCCGGTCACCATATGATGTCCTCTGAGTTGATGTCTTCTTATCTCCGATGTAATCCGGCATAAACACAGTCTCTTAGAAATAAATCCTTTGATAAAAATGAATGGTTACCAATTCATACAGTCCCATATTGCGTTTATCATTGTCAGATCAAAGTCCATAAACTTTATTTTTTATTGCAAAGTCCATAGCCAATGTTGATAAACCACAGTTCATGAGTGTAGAAGAAGAATAGCAAAAGTCTTTGATGTCTGTGCAGTGTGATTTACACTAGTCACCTTTCATGCTGCCTGTTGTCAAATAACCCAGGAACAGATGTTAAGACGTTCTTGGTCAGCACGACAGGGGTTAACTTTAACATGTCATTGCTCTTCTTAGTAACTTTAGGGAGGTCTTAATGCACAGACCATGTGTCATTGTCCATCCTGAAATCATAGGACTATTGTGTTTCTGAGATGCAAGCACGGTAAGTGTATTTTGTATGTTACACAGTCTTATTTGAGACGTTACCTTTTGGACCTTTTTGCAGAATCCCTTTTAACTTTAGGAAAAATATAAAGTCTTTTTATCTTCTGTAATCTTGATTGAAGACTGATTCATTCCCTAATCTAGATACCAAATATGGCAATAACTATCACTAATAAATGTCACAGCGTATCATAACTCGAATACTATAATACCATGTCATTATTATTATTATCGTAAAAGTATTAATATAATTGATACTCAGAATGATAAAATACTGCATAATGGTATAGACAATAGTATTTTCTTGTAATGACCTTTTTTGTCATTGGTGCATTACCCTTCCAAACCCATAGGTGGCAATGTGTTGAATGTAACCAAAATATAATATAAAGTATGAAATAATATAATGTGTACCTATAACATGTATCATATTATAAATATAAAAGGCAACAATGTGGCTTTTAGTTAGATCATTGTAAAATTATAAACCAAAGCAAATAACCTTTTAGAAAAGACTGGATGATACCATCCAAACACAATAATACCCATTATAAATTATTATTGATTAAAAATATAATATATATTATTTGTAAATATAGGAAGGTAAACCTAGATGTACCTCGATCTTCCATCTTTATTACTCTAATTTAATTTATTTGATTTGTCTATTATTTATTAAATAACCTACTATAAAGAAATGTGTAACTATAAGTAATATTTCATCCATATTAATATAAAAATAATGTATTACTAGGAAATAAACAATTGTATATATATTGATGAAGGAAGTATCTTTTCTTCCAAAAAATGGAACTTTTCCCTTTTAATATGATTCATATTTAATAAAGTAATATTCTTATATTAGATATTACTGAACTAAATATTGAAGTGTCTTCTCAATTGAGATATTTAAAATCTGAAGAAAAAATAAAAATTGTATAATTTAAGATTTTGATTAAAAACGTGAATATTGAATAATAATTAATATAAAAAATTGGAATAAAAGGAAAAAATGAAAATTGGAATAAAAATAAAAAAATTGAAATAAAAAATAATACATTGAAATAAAAATAATACATAACCTTAATGTTACCAGTATCTTATAGGATTACCATGCCTATCAGTATCCTATAAAAAATAATTAAGTCATGTAACCTTGCAAATAATACACTTCTCTTAGTATATAAATGCATTATGATATACTTCAAATATATTTTTTTTATTCCCACTTCTTCCTTTGTACTTGAAATATTAATTATTAAAGTATCCTGTAAACACATATATTTATTAAATATAAATGTGTGTGATTGAGACCAAACCTCCCCCTTTCAATATCATGAAATATGATATTATAAAAATTAATATGTTTAGATCAAATTAAATTAAAATTTGTGTTGCATATCTTCAAGACCATATTATAAATATCACTTCCATATTTGAAAAGAAAAATGATTTTCAATCTATGTACCAATAAAAGAAGTGACTAACACAAAAGATATAAGAAAATCAAAACGTTATAACCTTATTCTAGAATGTAACTCTTCAGAATAAACCCTTAATAAAAAATCCTAATATCTCTATACTAAAGAAATGTCTAAGAATAAGATATATATATATCCGGTATAAATTCCTTCATTTATACTTATGTACTATAACTTATTATCTAATATTATACATACATATTATAACCTCGAAGTTAAAATAAAAATTCCCCTCTTTTTTTTTTTTTCTCTCACTCTGGATCCAAGTACTCTGACTTTAGCAGCTGCTCAACAATCAATCATTCAAAGACACATCGGTGCACACAAGACTGTCATGTTTTTTCCAACATACACTTCTACATAGAAACTGACAAACACATATCCTTTTTTTTTCAATATTCTATGCGCATTTCAAAAATTATGTTACTAATTTGAAGTACTTCTCGAAAAAAACAAATTCCAATGTATTACACACTGTACATATGACCATGGAACAAACATTTATTTTTAGCTTTAGTACCAAGTCATGCTCTGGTTACGTGCAAGGAACACCATTCCAAGACAGCAAGCAGTTTTACTACACTTCCAAAGCTCAGATTACATTTCTAATAACTCTAAAGGAGATATATATATATATTCATAAAAAAACGTTCAAGTATACTTCTCTGACCATTGGTACCTGAGAAAATAATAATTATTATCAAACATGCTTTCGCAAATTAACCTTACACAAGAAAATATATGTTACCTGATTGAGGACAAGAACATATGTAAAAATAAAAAGTTAATACTTCATCAATTTGTTTTACTGATAAATTCTGAGGGAAATAAAAGAATAAAATTATTATCATATTTATGATAAAAATGAAACACTTGAAATCCGTTACTTTCTCTTATTATTTTATTTTAAATATTATTATTCATATACAGAGATCAAATTATTTATTTATAACATTAAACTATCATTTGACTAAATGAAAATATGACCTTGATTTACTATCACTACTTTTAATATATATATATATATATATATATATATATATATATATATATTCACTGTATATGAAAAATTATGATTATCAAATAGCAAAATTAATTTATCCAGGAATCCCCTTTTATCCAGCTAAAGACCAAACCTCAATTTTTGCAAGATTCGGTTTATTACAGTAATTTCCAGAAAATTGGAATTGAAATTATTTTGTAACTCAATTTTTGTCCTTAAATGAGAAAAAATATCTTTCTCTGAAAAACCACCCAGCTGTCGCTGGCTATCAAATTCTCTGGACGACCTTTTTTCTTTGACTAGTGACCAGGGGAGAGAATCTGCACAAGACACCTGTTTCTGTCTTTCAGGGCTTTTAAAAATCGCTTGTCTGAGATAATCGGTATCAGATTTTGTGACAATTTTCTCTTTCATTGAAGGTGACAAGGAAAGAGGGGGGGTGTATGACTTATAATTCACATGAAGGTTCCTTCGAATTTCATACATCTTGTCACAAAAATATTTGGATCTGGGAGACACTGTTGGTTTTTCACGGAAACTCTCCCTTTTTTGTGTTGGTTTTTCAGAATTAATTAATTTCTGTTTTGATTGACTTTGGCGATTTCTAACAAAATCGATAAATGTCGTACATTCGAATAGGGACTTTTTATTTAATGCCACTTCACAGGCGGCATTGTCAAGGAAATTAAATTTCTTGATGAATAAACGTATCATTCCATCCAATCCGACATTTGGAATAACCGCCCTATACAAACGTTCAAAAACGGACATAAATGAGAACGTACTCTCATTTTGTTCAATTTGTAATTCCTTCAACATCTCATAGTTTGGATCAGATTCATTCCTTGTACAGAATATGAGATTTTTCAGCCTTATGATATCGTTATCATTTGAACAATCAAATGTCTCATTGTCAGAAAACTTTTTCAAAGCCAATTGTCTAAAGAAATGCTGAGGTATCCACATACGGAATAACTGATTCGTCTCACTATTGGTTAAATTTAACCTCTCGATGGAACTTTCAAATATCTCTGAATTTCTGCAAACATGTATTTTAGGATTATATGCGGGAATTAATTTGCATATGTCCAATAAATTTTTTCTAAGTGTAATCCCTAACTTGGCCTGTTCTATTTTTAGAAACTGATCGTCGCCATTTTCTCTCTCCACGTGTCCTTCTCTGACAGCTTTCTGCCTGTGTCCCATTCTGGCTCCTCCCCCTTCTGGCTTCTCTACGTCATTTCCTGCTTCTTTCCCAGTGTCCTGAAAATGACCTTGATTACTTAACACATGTCTGCCGCCATTATCAAAATTCTGATTTACAAAATTACAGCCAACATTACAGTCAGAATTCACAATATCACTGACTGACATTCCAAGTTCTAAGCAGTCTTTGGATTTCTCTGTCACTAACTCTCCTGACAATTCAGGTTGTCTATTTCCACCATTTTTGCACTTTTCTACGATTAACTTGTGAAAATCATAGACTAAATGACAGACATTTCTGATTTTCTGTTTCTCTCTATTAAAAGACCTTGCACATTCTATACGTGAATTCTCAAGTTCACACTCCTCATAAAAGCGTAACCAAATCTCTTCTACATTAGAAATATCTGGATAAGTGAACTGAAGTTTACTTTGCTTAACATATGAAGAGATAAAATCCATTTTCTTACCTGAAATGATCAGATGATCTGATGGATGATCCTGTAAGACTTGATTCACCTTGTTCAACCCGTCCAATACTTCTTATGGACTGACTCTATCTTTCTTGCTCAAAAATACGTCAAAAGTTAACTTATGTGGCTTTATAAAGTCTTTAAAGTTCATTTAAAAAAAAAAAAACATTCATGCAACTTGACTTATACGTATTTCCTAGGTTCTGCGTGATTTTTATAAATTGTCGATTCCTGATCTTTTGCAGGAGATATATGTCTCTGTCTCTCCCCCCGTATGCAAAGTGAAGGAAGAAGCACAAAAAATGCAGAAAAAACACGAATGACCTGGCTCGCCAAAATGTTAAAAAATATACTCTTAAATATATTTTTCGTCAAATACGTAAAAGCCGCATGAAAGAAAGAACTTCCAAAGATGTAAAAAATAAATGTATTTTATCTATTTAAAAATGGTTGCCAGGGTTCAGTTACAGAAAGGAAAAAGAATATACTTTGATAGCTTATGTAAAAAAGAGTTCATTTAGTCCATACTGAACAATAGGAAGTCTTTACCCATCTCTCTTTGGCTCCTGAACGGCAATGCAGGGGATGTCATCTCTTAGGCTGGACAACGTGTCATATCTTGCAGCACTGGAGTCTTCTCACAGCAGGCAGTGTGGAGGAGCGCCCCGTAGCCCCCTCCATCGTGTATTATATACCAGCTGCTCAGTCCATATAGGGTGTTTAGTGGAACACAGTTGAATATAGTTCCATATTACGTAACCTTCTGGAAACTTCGGAAAGCTTCGGAAAGCTTCGGAAAGGATTTAAATATATCCTTCCATGCTCAGCACTCAAGTATATTCAATATGGGCATATTTATCCCTTATAAACTTTATTAATAACCTATGCCCTCCAACATAAACAGAACTATGAACGTATATGTCTTACTATGAAATATTTGATAACTTGATGTATTAATTTCAATGTTTTTACAGATTCTCAGCCAGAGATCATGTGGCCAGAAGAGCAAACAAGGTGACAGCAAGATTTGCCAAAGCAAATTATTTAATTAAATGCTTATCTATGGCAGTTAGGTCACATAGTTACATAGGTTGAAAAAAGACATATGTCCAAGTTCAACCTTCCGCCACCAATTATACATTTCTGTCACTATATTATCCAGTGCTTTTTTTGCGGCGGTACGCGCCGGTACGACGTACCGGAAAATCCGAAGAGCGCTGAGGGAAAGCACCACTGGCTCTGTCCACATGGCTAATTTGTAAACTATTCAAATTAGCCATGTGTGGAGCGGAGGCACAAACAGAGCAGCTATTGGAGCTGCAGGACTTGCGATGATGTCACGTACATGGGACTCGGGTGTGCGGAGCCATGGAGTTTTGCCCAGCGGGAAAGAAGATGGAGGTGATGGAGGAGTGCAGGGTATGTGAGTAGAGGGGTGCAGAGGGCGGCAGGCTGTGCAGGGGGAATAGCGTGAGATGAGGGGTATGTAGAATTGAGAGACGAGGGGGACGGAGGATGGAATGATCAGGGGAATCCAGGATGGAAGGAGCAGGGGCAGTAGCGTAGCTAGCAGGGGGGCAGAGGGTGCGACCTCCCCAGATCCCGTGCTCATAGGGTGCCCACCCGGAGCTGCGATACCATTAACTATATCAGCGTGCACAGCGCGCCGATATAGTTAAAGGAAAGGGAACCTCTCACCTCCAATATGCGATCTGATATGTTAGCAGACGCATATTTGCCCTAATAGCAGCTCCCTACCCATCCCTGTGCTGTAAAATTGTGTAATATGAAAGTAATAAAAAACGTTTTATTACTTTCAGATTTCCTATGTAGATTACAGAGCCGCTGGCCCCATGGGCAGTGCCTTGCCCTATGGGCGTCTGCATACTTTCCGTGTGGTATCACGCCCCACGTCCCCGTCGCTCATTCAATCCTGCGCGCGTTTATACTTACCATTGCGGCAGGCTTCTCTTCAGATCGCATATTTTAGGTGACAGGTTCCCTGGCAGTGTGGAGGTGGCATGATCTCCCTGCACTGCTGCTGTTGACAGCGCACATGCAGGACACAGAGTCACAGCGTGGTGACGTCATCACTCAGCTCCAGGACTCTGCTGTCTTGTGCGCGCGATGTCCTGCCTGCACTGCACCGCTCAAGACCTGATGGAGCAGGTGAGTATATGATATTTTTTTTTAAAACGCAGGGGACATGTATACCAAGGCTGGGGGCCCATATACGAGCATGGGGTCCAGGCTGGGAGCCCAGTGCCTCAACAGGTAAACCATGCACAGGATCTCCCGGCTGCCCGACAGCACGACAGCACCCCTTTACCGCTCCTCAATCTCGGCCGCCGGCGCCTGACAGCACCCTCCCCCCGCCCCCTGCTACTCGCCTCAGAGATGCGTACCAGAAAATATTTTTTTACAAAAAAGCACTGATATTATCTATATACTGTACATGAAAGGGACATGTAAAGCAGCGGCCAACCCCTTTAAGACTATACACTAAATGGTAGGATTATTATATTGTTCTGTGTTAGGCTGTGTGTGTAATGCTCAACGCCAGAGATGGTAAAGCAGCGAACAGAAGTGAACCCACTGGACTACAAGGGGATTTACCCTTTAGTGGGAGGGGCTTGATGCCAGGTGCTACTCACAGATCAGAGAACGACACTGTGGCTGCTGACACCCAGAACAGGGACGAACACAGGTGCACACGGGCTGAGTCTCAAGTAGGACTGGGACCACCGGACTGGCAGAGGCTGAAAACATGGCCAGGATGGACAGGTAGAGTCACTAGCAAGGCTGGGACCACCAGAGTGACTGAGGCAGACGGCATGGCCAGGACAGACAGGCAGAGACACTAGCAAGTCTGGGACCACCAGAGTGGCTGAGGCAGATGGCACGGCCAGGACGGATATGGTCACTAGTACCAACAGGGCAGGATGGACTGGTAGCAGGTACAATCAGGACAGGACTGGAACCAGGCGCCAACAGCACAGCACTGGGACCAGGTACCAACAGGACAGGACAAGACTGGGACCAGGTACTGGCAGCACAGGATGGACTGCAACCAGGTACCAACAGGGCAGAATGGGCTGGAACCAGGTACAGGCAGGACAGGACAGACAAGGGAACCTAACAACTAGCTGGCTAGAGCACAGAACACAGAACACTAAGTAAACTAAGGCATTGCTCAGGCACCTCCCCCAGTGGGACAGTGCTTTAAGTACCCAGTGCTTTGGAAGAAGGACCCATCAGATTCTTCTACATTTGACTACAGCCGCAAGATGTTTAATAGCAAGGAACTGGAGGTTGGCTCGTTCTCCTTCACTCAGTGAGTTACATTCTCTGATGCCGGACATTCGAGGTATGGAACATCTCACAGCTTTAATAAATAACACGTCTGAACGTTTTGAAGCAACATGGAATCTGTGGGATACTGGGCTCAGAATGTTTAATAACGATAAATACTTAGCAAAGAATATCATCAACCACCGGGCTCTTTTCTCCCTTTCCCTTCCTTATATTTCATTGTTTTGTCAATTCCATTTGTCTTTACTATATTTTTTATATGGTTTGCATTGAATTTCTGTATGCATTTTTTTGGAGTGATTTATACCTGTAATGTTATGTTGAAAAATCAATAAATAATCAGTTATAAAAAAAAGTACCCAGTGCCTCTCAGTGATATGCTGGTTCCTTAAGAGAAGGTCGGCGGTGCGCGTGCACGACCTAGGAGCACTTCCAGAGGACCTGTGCCACATGTACAGGTCCCAGGAGAGAAAAGTTGGAAGCACCCAAGTGGCGTAGCACGGGGACGCCGGGCAGCGTAGTGAGAGCTGGCCACAGCGGTGAGTGAGGGGTGCTGGGACGCCAGTGCTACAGTGAGCATTTTTATCTTTCTCTTTTTTTATGCGTTTTTTGACCGTACAGAGACATGGTTTGATTATACCTGGGCCGGGAAAGAAGTTAAATTGTATAGAAACATTACAGCATGACTGGTAGATGGGATAATAGTAAACATAAACAAGTAGGTCCGACCTCCTCAAAGAGGAAGATAACTCCCCCTGCACCAGTGGAGAAAAAAAGCAAAAATAAGGATAACAATCTTGAGATGATTAACCTTTCTGACATCTCACTATCCAAACCCCAATTGGAGGTTTTGGAATTAGGTTTGTCTTTTGTGCCTAATATGAAATTTGATTATTTCACAGCACTAAAAGACCTGAATCTATTCTCGCGGAAATTGGTCCTTCAGAAATTACATTCCCAGAGGGAGTCACGGGCGAATCGGTTGGAGACACCCCAAATGGATACTATGGAAACATCGGAGGAGTTGGATGATGATCTTCCCTCAACGTCTGGAGGTAAAATTCCCTATTCTATCTGTCCACGATCGACCACGTTCCCCCCTTTTTCACTTTGTCCTGCGGTTGACATTTTTCACAAACTAGTGTCCAGTGACTTTAAGGCACTGGAGAGTAGGAGATCGGGCGGGGACAACCTAACCCTAGATCAGAGGAAAGCTCTGAGGGAATTGGGGTCCCTGCCCGATGTCGTTATCAAACCTGCAGACAAGGGGGGGGAATGTGGTCGTCTGGCCCATCAAAATGTACGAGCGGGAAGCCTTCAGGCATTTGAGGGATAGATCATCTTATTCCACCCTGACATCCAATCCAACTGATCAATTCATGGCCACTCTCTTTGAGATAGTAGATCGGGCCTTCCAGTTGGGTCTGATACCTAAAAAGGTTATGGAGGGGTTGTTGATTAAGGACCCTAAAATTCCGACCTTTTATTTACTCCCAAAAGTCCACAAAGATCCCCTTGTCCCCTCGGGGCGTCCGATAGTGTCCGGCATTGGGGGGCTGTCTGAGCCGGTGTGCAGGTTTATTGAATTTTACCTGCATCCACTGGTTCAGACTTTGCCCTCCTATGTCGGGGACTCTACTGACGTCCTGAGGCAGATTGATGGGATCTTTGTGGACCCTGGCGTTATCTTGGCCACTGTAGATGTTGAGTCTTTGTACTCATCCATTGGTCATGATTTTGGACTTCAAGCAGCTAGGTTTTTTCTGGAGATGAGCGGTCTGGATGCACCGATGATTGAATTAATTTTGGAATTACTTTCATTTATTTTAACGCACAATTATTTTCTTTTCAAGGACCGATTCTTTTTACAGGAGCGCGGCACTGCGATGGGCGCGGCGTGCGCGCCTTCGTACGTAAACCTTTCCCTAGGCTACTGGGAGAGGGAGGTTTTCGGCGAGGGCGTGCCCGCCGCGTCTCAAGCGCAGTGCTGGCTCCGTTTTATTGATGATGTTTTGATTTTTTGGAAGGGCACTGATTTGGAATTTTTTCAATTTATTTCTGATTTAAACTCTAATGTCTACAACATCAAATTAACATCTAAATGTCATGCTGTTGCCATTGATTTTTTGGATATTCATATATCTGTGCATCCTGACCGCTCAATCCAGACCACTATACATCGTAAGGAGACTTCAGTGAATAGCCTCCTCCATGCTTCATCTGCGCACACTCCCTCCACAATCTCCGCGATACCAATTGGCCAATATCTAAGAGCTAAACGAGTATGCTCCAATGACAACCTTTTTGAAGAACAGGCTAAGGATCTCCGGGAGAGATTTCTTTCCAGGGGATACAGTGGGAGGAGTGTGCGCAGAGGGTATCGACGGGCCCGCAGTACACCACGGAATGATCTACTGGTCTCTAGAAAGAAAGTGGAGACAGCCCCTGTTGCTAGGTTCATATCCACCTATAACGATAAATGGCAGGACATGCGAACAATTTTAAAACGCCATTGGGATGTGCTTAAGACTGAACCTTCCTTTGGGGTGAGCTTACCATCTAATCCACCCATGACAGCTAGAAGGGCCTCTAATTTACGTGATTCATTGGTTAATAGCCATTACGTGGCTAAGGTGCCTCGTCTCTTTGGTGTTGGTGAGCCACGACGTGGCTTTTTTCCTTGTGGCAATTGTATTGCCTGCCGTAACATGATAAGAGCAACTACATTCTCTTCTGCTGATGGCAGTCGTGAATATGAGATTCGCCACCACATTACTTGTCGTACAAGCAATGTGGTTTACTATGCCACTTGTGGGTGCAATTTAGTCTATATAGGACTTACCACACGTGAATTGCGCCTACGTACACGTGAACATGTTAGGAATATTTCTGCGGCATCTGAGTTGGACTTGGATGACCCATGTCTCACTACACTGCCCCGTCATCACAAGGTGGAACACGGATGTGACCCAACCCAATTCAGGGTAAGGGGCATAGATGTGGTCCATCTTGGGATGAGGGGTGGTGACTATGGCAAAATTCTGGCACAGAAAGAATGTGCTTGGATTGTTCGCCTTGGCACCATGACGCCCAAGGGTCTCAACGAGAAACTCAGCTTCTCTCCATTCTTACAATAGTATTGTCATGGACTTTCTGTCTCTCTGGGGGCAATTCATATATGTGTACATATATGTTTTGTTTTTGTTTTTAACTGATTTAATTACCTCCCTCTATTTTTCTATTTTTCCTCAGTGCTTATATGTCTTTTTGTGGCCTACATGATGGAGTTTTTGTGACACAGGAATGAAGCTTTCAAGAATATGTCGTATATATGCATTGTCACTGATGTAAATGTCTTATGATGTGTCCTCTATATCCGAATGTATTCTTCAATTCTGTTTTGATCACTATCATCTCTCTGTCTCCCTATGCTCCTATTAATGTAGTGGTACCCCTGCTGGTCCTATACATACAGTTCTACATCGGGTTACACCTTATGCCATTATACTGAATTATTCTTACAATGGCATTTTAGTCTTTTTCCCCCCATGTTGAATCATTGTGTGGAACGGACCTGCGGCGCTACCACGTGATACTGCGCCTTGTGCGGCATAGTGAGTTTGGGGACGCCCTTTCTCATGCCCACACACAAGATGGCCGCGGCGCATGTGTCTTGCCGCTCCCCACTTCCGCCCACGCTGAGGAGCTCGGATGCGGTGGGAGGTGACGCTGTTGTGGCGTCACTTCCGCTGGGGAGACCCGGAAGTGATGGACGGACGGGGAGCGCTGACGCGACACATGCGGCACAGGTGGCGGCGATCTTTGGTAATACACAGGGGTATTTAGGGGCATTTGGCCACATAGGATGTATGCATTGCCCCCCCGAAGAAGCAACGCAGCGAAACGCGTTGGGGCTTCTCCCACTGATATTTGGACCTCTGCCCTGGCACTGACCTAGCACCTTGCACTTTTTAATGGGTAAGCAGCTCTGTCATATATTTATATCTGTAGTATGATGAATTTTCCTCTACTACATTTTCAGGGTGCTGCTTGCCCATTTCTGTGTATACTATTACCTTATAGGGCTGATGTCCCCTTGTTTGGGAATGTTTTCTGGGACTGATTTCCTGCCTACTATATCCCCCTTTTTTGTACTATTGTGATTTTACCATTGTCTGAATTTATGCTTAATAAACTCATTTAGGTTTTGATACCATAAAGGCAATGGTTTTGATTTTTATTGATTATGTGGTTGGCCATTTAATACTCCTTTTCTTCTCCTCTATATTGAAACATTACAGCATGGAACTGCAAATAATTCTTTCTTTAAGGTAAAACATTCTTTAAAAACAGGCAGGGAAATATTTTACCTCACAAAAAGAATCAGCTATGATCCCATGCTATAATGTCTTTATGCTCTCTTTTGCATTCTCCCTTGCCCAGGAGGTGCGGTATCATCAGACCATGTGTCTGTACGGTCAGACACGGCCATTACACAGTACATAGCAGGGGCACATTAAAAAGGTTATCTCAGCACTGGAACATCTTTTTAAAATGCAGCCAATTGTGGAACTTATTATTATTTCAAGATCTATTTATTAAAATGAACTATTAAAATAACTTTGTCCTTGGGAAAACCCCTTTAAGGTTAAAATTCACAGATTTCTAGGGTTTTTTTTGTCCTTCCAAATACAGACAGCCCCGCTTACACAGTAACAACCTCACACAAATCTCTCCTTGTGTTGACATCATATTAACTGAACTCAATACCCAAACAATAAGGCGCTGTTTGACCTTGTAATAAACACATTGTTTAATGCAGTGCAAAAATCACTGACTAATCCTTCCATTAAGTCACTCAGTTCTCTGTTACAAATTGACATTTATCCTAAAAGTAAGTATGCAAAAACAGAATTCCCAAGGGCAAAACCTAAGTCAAACTAAACACAGCTTGTATCATAACGTTACACAGTAAGGATCCGTTTACATGGACCGACCAGTGGCCTAATATGACCACCTGTCAGTAAATCTTTACCGATTGGCGATTATTTAATTGCCTGTTTACTCTGGCAGATCAAAGTAAATGATGCGCACTGAGCTGATCTGTAATAGGCTGCTCAGTGCACACAGGCTACCATGGTTTTAGGCGATCTGAGTTCTGTTTACACAGTACAATGCACTGTTAGGAACGATGATCTTCTATGTTGCGCAAATGATCATTTCACCTGATCATCCAGCATTCTGCTAGTTCATCGAGTTATCGTCAGCCTATTTACACTGCAAGATAATTGTAAAAAGAGTGTTTTTTTTAAAGAATGCAGCTAAGGATGGAGTAACACTAGCGTATGGCATCCGATGGGAGAGCATCGGATGCGATATTTTAATTATCCTCAGGTCTGTCTCCTCCATTGTCAGCCTGTGCTTATATCGTACTGCAGTTGGATGTCATCTGACTGCAGTCCGATGTTTCTCTCAGACCCATAGACTTGTATTTGTGCGAGTGATGATGAGAGACTTGCAGACAATCGCAGTATGCTGCGATTTTCTTTCCTCAGTTTCATTAGGGCTGAGGAAAATCTCACAGATCTGAGCTGTAGCATTGTCTTATATGAAGGTGAGTGCAATGCGAGATTTTCTCATTTTGCACTGGTGCGAGTCATACGCCAGTGTGACTCTGCTCTTAAAGAGGTTGTCCAATACTTTTACATTGATGATCTATCCTTAGGATAGGTCATCAATGTCTGATCAGCTGGGGTCCAACACCCTACATCCCCGCCAACCAGCTGTTTTTGGTGCCAGTGGCGGTAGCAGGTGGCTGGATATGCTCAATTCTGGGGTTGCCCCATCAAATCATAGTAGCCACGAATGGGTACTGCACATCTGCCTCCTATTCAAATCAATATTAAGTTTACTACAAATTCTCCATAAAATGTGAACTGCTTAATCCAGCATTAAGAACGGCGGAACCTCAAAATCACTAAAGTAGGCAAATCACCGAGCCCAAATGGCATACACCTCTGCAGAAATCAAAGGGGTGGTCCAAAGACTGAAAAATTTCAGTCTAAATCCCTATTTATTGCCCCAATCAAATCTAATTTATAATAGGGCTACATTAAAACATTCCTACCCTTCCCTGACTACACTGTCTAACTAATATTGATTTTGACACAGCCTCTCCCTAAAATTAAGTGTCATCAATGATGCATATTTCAGGGACTGGTCTGGTCACTGTGCGCTGTCAATGTGCAGTTACAGCACGCTCTGTGTTGCCGGCTCAGATCAGTATGGCTGTCAACAGAGCAGTACGCGATGTTACTAACATTATCAGTTAGCCCACTGATACCTGAAACTATAGGCCTAATTGGGAGGATCGATGCGTTTTTAGGCAGAAGCTTGTACCAAGTTCTTAATAATAGTTTCATCTTCAAATGCCTTGTTCAACAATTAATCAAGGGTGGTCAAAAAGAGGACAGAGGGTTATATGTCAGTTTCTTGTAACATGTTGAGTCCCTTAGTTGCCGGTAGGCTTCAGTCTCATCCATTTTTCATGGCCAGATCACTATGTTGCCACCCTTGTCAGATGGTATGAATAAAACAATGGATAAACTGCCAGCACTTCCTAACCTGAAGGTGTGAATTGGTGCATACTGAAAATAACATATACAGTACTATCACAATAAGAGTTGCACTCAAGCAAGAGAAAAAATAGCTGAAGGATGCAAATAGTGGACATAGGAATGTGAAGATGCATTACTGCTTAGAAAAAACATTTTTTGTTTTTTTAAATGAGATAGCAGATAAAATTGGCCAATTTTATTTCAGCACAGTTACAAAATCACGGCGTACCTCTCAACTGGCTTCTAACGTAGTGAAAGCCTCTCTTTGTGTCAAACCTGACCTCTTATATATGGGCTGGAAAAGGACCTGCTAACAGAGAATTAAAAACACCTAAAGTAACTGGGAGGAGTGGACAGACGGAGGGCATGACCCCATAATACAAAAATGGATAAACTGCCAGCACTTCCTAACCTGAAGGTCTGAATTGATGCATACTGAAAATAACATATACTGTTAGGGTGAACTCTTAATCAGAGATCACTTGTTGCCTACTGCCTGGCCTAATTGGTGTGGATCGAGTGCATGCTTAAAAAATGACATCAGACACACAGTCGGATATTCATCTTTCCTCAGTCAGAGGTGGCTCAGAACTGCCTGATTATTCAAGAGCATACCTTTATAAAAACCTAGGAAAGGGGCATTGTCGGCTCTACAGTGAGCATACTTGGATGTGTCCATTGGTCAGTGGGTTGAACAATGTGTTAGTCCATGAGCTGATTGGTGGGCGTCATCGTAGGCGGGTCTATGACATCATTGGATGGATCCATGGTAATGCTGATGAGAGGGTCTGTCGTCATCTGGTGGATCCATGCTGATGGTAGGGTCTGTGATGTCATTGGTGGCCATCTTAGTTATATCTGAAAACCTGGCTTATGTATAGAAAATCGATTTCATTGAACACACATCTCCCAATACTCTGCATACAGAGGTTAATTAAGTATTTGATCTAATGGCTCTCCTCAACAATATTATTACAATAACAGTTGCACTGAAGCAAGAGGGGAAAAAAACTGAAAAATGCAAATAGTGGACACAGGTATGTGAACATAGATTACTGAGAAAAAACATAAAAATAGATACTTAGCAGATAAAAATGGCCAAATTCTTTTGAGCCCAGTTACCAAGAGCCCAGCTAGTTTTAATTCTCTGTTAGCAGGTCCTTTTCTAGTCCATATGTAAGAGGTCAAGTTTAGCACAAAGCGAAGCATTCACTAGGTTAGGACCCAGTTAAGTGGTACGGCATGACATGGTAACCAGGCTCAAATAAAATTGGCCATTTTTATCTGCTATCTCCATTTTTAAAATTTTTTTTTTTTTCTAAGCAGTAATGCATGTTCACATTCCTGTGTCCACTATTTGCACCCTTCAGCTTTTTTTCTCTCTTGGTTGAGTGTAACTGTTATGGACTTAAATACAATGTCTGAAAGTTTTTTAAATGATTAAGACTAGACCTTTCCTGATATGGTAAATTATCATTATAAATGCTGTTAGGGATTTTGTACCACTCATCAGAAACTGATTTGATGAAAATGTCTACAGTAGGACAGACTGACAAGGGTGGAAACCTAGTATATCTGGAATGAATCGAGTGAGGAATCTTACTCAAAGGGTCAGATGTATGCTCTTCAGAAATTTCTTCCAAATCCCTTAACCCCTTCACGACCGCGGGCCGTAAAATTACGTCCTATTTTAACGTGACTTAACGACCAGGGACGTAATTTTACGGCCTAAACTTCATTTGATTGCCGTGGCCATAGCAACGGCTTTCAAATGATGTCCCCTGCTGTTTCTTACAGCAGGGGACCTTTGCTTGACCCCAGGGGGGGCGGCATCGCCACCCCCTATCGACGATCGATGTGATTGGCTGTTCAAATCTGAACCGCCAACCACATCGATCGCACTAATTTCGGCAAAAATAATGCCCGAATTAGTGCGATCCTGTGAGATCCAGCTATGAGATGCCGCAGCTGCTGCAGCATATCATAGGTGGACCTCAAACATGCCGCCCCCAGCCCCTGCAGCACTGATTGGAGCGATCGTGCTATGACGCGCAATCGCTCCAATCAGTGTGCAGTGGGGCGGTCTGATCTGCCTGTGGCCGCCCTCCCCAGGCCTGTGCTGGCCTGCGAGCCCTCCCCCAACATGGCTGCAGCGTGCAGTGGCTGGTACTTGTGGTACCACGCCACCGCTGCTGCTGCCGCCGCCGCCGTCGCTGAGGTCACCGCTGCTGCTGCTGCACGTGAGTACTGTGCTCACTTTGCAGCCCGTGCGCGCTCCCGTGGTGCCCCTGCGCGCTGCCGTGATAGCCCCTGCCGTGCCCCCCCCCGCGATCTGCTCCCCCCAACCCCCCCCCCCCCGACATCCCGATCTGCTCCCCCCGCGATCTGACTGCCTCCCCCATTATCTTTATTCTGCTTCTGCAGCTCCCTCTCCGGTCTCCCCCTCTGCTCTCCCCCCTCCCCCTCTGCTCTCAACCCCCTCTGCTCTCAACCCCCCCTCTGCTCTCAACCTCCCCTCTCCCCCTCTGCTCTTCCCCGACGTCCTCTTACCTGTCTTCACCGGCCTGATCACATCTGCGTCCATCCCTGGGTCCTTCCTGGGCATTCTGCTGATCTGCCTGCTGCTCCTGTAAAGCTGTCCATCTCTCTGCCATCTGTTCCTCTGCAGCTCTTCTGGTCAGTGATCCTCCTGCTAGTCCTCTGGGTACTGTGAGTATAACTTTTTTTTTTTTTTCCGTATCCCCTGTCCATTTTTACACCTCATCCGTCCGTGCGTCCCGCCAAGCGCTGATCAGGGATGCAGATAACGGATCGGCATCCCTGCTCAATTTTTGGCGTGACTTTTTTTTCCGTATCCCCGACGCTTTTTGTATCGCATCCATCCGTGCGTCCCGCCAAGCGCTGATCAGGGATGCAGATAACGGATCGGCATCCATGGTCAATTTTTGGCGTGACTTTTTTCCGTATCCCCGACGCTTTTTGTATTGCATCCGTTCGTGCGTCCCGCCAAGCGCTGATCAGGGATGCACATAACGGATCGGCATCCATGGTCAATTTTTGGCGTGACTTTTTTCCGTATTCCCGACGCTTTTTGTATCGCATCCGTCCGTGCGTCCCGCCAAGCGCTGATCAGGGATGCACATAACGGATCGGCATCCATGGTCAATTTTTGGCGTGACTTTTTTCCGTATTCACGACGCTTTTTGTATCGCATCCGTCCGTGCATCCCGCCAAGCGCTGATCAGGGATGCAGATAACGGATCGGCATCCATGGTCAATTTTTGGCGTGACTTTTTTCCGTATCCCCGACGCTTTTTGTATTGCATCCGTTCGTGCGTCCCGCCAAGCGCTGATCAGGGATGCACATAACGGATCGGCATCCATGGTCAATTTTTGGCGTGACTTTTTTCCGTATTCCCGACGCTTTTTGTATCGCATCCGTCCGTGCGTTCTGCCAAGCGCTGATCAGGGATGCACATAACGGATCGGCATCCATGGTCAATTTTTGGCGTGACTTTTTTTTTTACATATCCCCGACGCTTTTTTTTATCGCATCCGACCGTGCGTCCTGCAGCGGCCGATCAGTGCACTGCGTCTGTGCGTTTGAAAAGTCAAATGGCGCTCCTTCTCTTCTGAGCCCCGCCATGCGCTCAAACAATTACTTTCCACCACATATGAGGTATCTGCGTACTCAGGAGAAATTGCACAATACGTTTTATGGTGCATTTTTTCCTTTTACCCTTGTGAAAAAAAAGCTACCTAGTTGAAGCAACCGTTTTGTGGTAAACAAAAAAATTTTTCTTTTCACGGCTCAACGCTATAAACGTCTGTGAAGCCCCCAGGTGTTCAAAGTGCTCACCAAACATCTAGAAAAATTATTTGAGTGCTCTAGTTTCCAAAATGGTGTCACTTGTGGGGGAGCTCCACTGTTTAGGCACCATAGGGGGTCTCCAAACGTGACATGGCGTCCGCTAATGATTCCAACCAATTTTGCTGTCAAATGGCGCTCCTTCTCTTCTGAACCCCGCCATGCGCCCAAACAATTACTTTCCACCACATATGAGGTATCTGCGTACTCAGGAGAAAATGCACCATACATTTTATGGTGCATTTTTTCCTGATAGCCTTGTGAAAAAAAAAGCTACCTAGTTGAAGCAACCGTTTTGTGGTTAAAAAAAATGTTTTTCTTTTCACGGCTCAACGCTATAAACTTCTGTGAAGCCCACAGGTGTTCAAAGTGCTCACCAAACATCTAGAACAATTATTTGAGGGC
Organism: Anomaloglossus baeobatrachus; assembly: GCF_048569485.1. Lineage (NCBI taxonomy): Eukaryota > Metazoa > Chordata > Amphibia > Anura > Aromobatidae > Anomaloglossus > Anomaloglossus baeobatrachus. The sequence goes on from NC_134354.1 coordinate 526,294,290, forward strand.
TCTAGTTTCCAAAATGGGGTCACTTGTGGGGGAGCTCCATTGTTTAGGCACCTCAGGGGGTCTTCAAACCCGACATGGCGTCCGTTAATGAGTGCAGCTAATTTTGCATTCAAAAATTCAAATGGCGCTCCTTCCCTTCCGAGCTCTGCCGTGCGCCCAAACAATTGATTTTTACCACATATGGGGTATCAGCGTACTCAGGAGAACATGCACAATAAATTGTATTGTGTACTTTCTCTTTTCTCCCTTGTAAAAATGAAAATTTTATGGCTAAAGTAACATTTTTGTGTTAAGTAAAATTTTCATTTTTTCCTTCCACATTGCTTTGGTTCCTGTGAAGCATCTAAAGGGTTAATAAACTTATTGGATGTGGTTTTGAGCAGTGTGAGGGGTGTAGTTTTTAGAATGGGGTCACTTTTGGGTATTTTCTGTCACCTAGGCCTCTCAAAGTCACCTCAAATGTAATGTGGTCCCTAAAAAAAATTATTTTGTAAATTTTGTTGGAAAAATGAGAATTTGCTGATGGCCTTTGACCCCTTCTAACTTCCTAACGGAAAAAAAATTTGTTTCGAAAATTGCGCTGATGTAAAGTACACAAGTGGGAAATGTTATTTAGTAACTATTTTGTGTGACATATCTCTCAGATTTATGGGCATAAATTTTCAAAGTTTGAAAATTGCGAAATTTTCAAAATTTTCGCCAAATTTCCTAAATTTTCACAAATAAATGCAAAAAATATCGGCCTAAATTTACAACTGACATGAAGTACAATATGTCATGAAAAAACAATCTCAGAATCGCCAGGATCCGTTGAAGCGTTCCAGAGTTATAACCTGTCAAAGTGACACTGGTCAGAATTGCAAAAAATGGCCCGGTCATTAGGGTGTTTTAGTGGCCGGGGGTGAAGGGGTTAAACGGAATCTGTCAGCAGGCTTTAAGCTGGGTTTACACACTGAAACTTTCTAGCAATCCCACCAGTGATCCCAACCTGGCCGGGATCGCTACAAAGTCTCTGGTGAGCTGTCAAACAGGCAAACCTGGCCAACGACGCAACAGCGATCCGGACCTGCAGAGCGACCTAGCTGGTTGTTGGGGACGTTGTAAAGCAGCTTTTTGAAAGGGAAGTCGCTGTAAAGTCCCCTTTACACACTGAGACTTTCTAGCGATCATGCTGCACAGCGGGAAGCAAAGGACCTAAGAATGGTCCTGAACGATTTGTAGCGATCACAACTTCACAGCAGGGGCCAGGTCGCTGATGTGTTTCACACACTGCAATGTCGCTGGGGAGGTCGCTGTAACGTCACAAAACCGGTGACGTTACAGCGATGCCGTTTGCGATGTTGCAGTGTGTAAACCCACCTATAGCTACCTCATCTGTCAGCAACATTATGTAGGCAAGGAGATTTTGAATCCAATGGTGTATCACATAGATTACTGGGTGCAGCTGTTCTCATACAATCAAAGAATTTAGATCCAGGAAAACACCAGAGCTGATTGAGCTTCCCTGCCCACACCTGGACTCTCAGTAGAGATTGTGCATTGACTGGGATGTGTCAATCACAGCATGGGGCATGCCAGACTGTTGGGCACAGACCTAGCAATGTTAATCACCAAGTGATTAGGTAAACAATACCCCACAAACAGATAAGAGAAGCACAGTAGCTTTTTGTTTTTAACCCTTGCACAATACAGTTTTCAGCTTATATAGCAAAAACCTGCTATCAAAAACCTTTGATGCCTCTCATTCTTGGGATGTGGGAATTTTTTTGCGGGTTCCTTCATCGTGGAACATTTTTTCAAATTAAAGACCTAGCAAAGATGTTTAGATCCTTGTGGAGAGAATGTTAGGCTATGTGCGCACGTTGTGTACAGTTCACTGCAGAAGTTTCTGCAGCGATCTGAAGAGCACATGTGCGCTTTAAATCGCTGCAGAAATGTCCGTAGTGAAGCCGATTCCATGCGCTCTGCCTGCAGCTCCTGCCATAGACAGAGCAGGAGCTGCCGGCAAAGCGCACGGAAGAAGTGACATGTCACTTCTTTGAAGTGCAGTAGCCGAAGCGCTGCGCTCTAAAACGCCACATGCGCACGGCCCCTGCACAATCTCCATAGACTGTGCAGGGGAGGCAGGACGCATGCAGTTACGCTGCGCTACAAAGCGCAGCGTAACTGCATGTTTTTACGCAACGTGTGCACATAGCCTAAAGGTCCAGTCACACATAACGAGATCGTGAACGAGATCGCTACTACGTCACACTTTCTGGATCGTTTATGAGTCGTTGTTGAAATCGCATGTTGGGTGTCACACATAACGAGTTTATGAACGAGCATGCGTCCCGTATAACGATCTTTCAAATCGCTGGGACCCTGTCACACAGCAACTATGTTAACGATTCCAATCCCATTAGGGGCGTAGTAAAATGCAGTGAGTCACGTAGGCGTGCATTTGCGTTGCCTTTTCCGCTTTCATTGGCGGCCAATACTGCGTTCTGATTGGGCGGCCGGGCGGGCGTCGCCTTTTCCACCCCCTCCGCTCTGATTGATAAGGACCCTGTCACACAGCTACTATGTTAACGATTCCAATCCCATTATGCAGTGAGTCACGTAGGCGTGCATTTGCGTCGCCTTTTCCATACCCCCCTCCGCTCTCTTTGGCGGCCAATACTGCGTTCTGATTGGGCGGCCGGGCGGGCGTCGCCTTTTCCACCCCCTCCGCTCTGATTGATAAGGACCCTGTCACACAGCTACTATGTTAACGATTCCAATCCCATTATGCAGTGAGTCACGTAGGCGTGCATTTGCGTCGCCTTTTCCATACCCCCCTCCGCTTTCATTGGCGGCCAATACTGCGTTCTGATTGGGCATGCAGGGGGCATATCTAGCGTTTAAATTTTGGATCGCGTCACCCTTTGTCACTTCTTTTGCGCTTTGCTTTGAGATAGAACCTGCGTCTCCACCCTGATTCCTTCGTCCATTGTACCCGGTCGCTTTGTTGGTGTGTTTTTCGGATCGAAGCCGCAGTTGCACCTGGAGTATCCTTGCAGTGCTCTCGAGTGTCGGTGAGATCGTATTTGCGATTCCGCTTGGATTCTACATTGATATACACTTCTTTGAAAAGGTAGGTCTTTTTTTTTGTTGGGGGGGGTGGGCTTTTTTTGAATAATGTTCTTGCTGTTAGATATATGTTAATATTTATTATGTCAGTTGATTGCTGTTAGATATATGTTAATATTTATTATGTGAGTTAATTAAAGTTGCTGCCTTTTATCTGTGTGTGTATAATGCCTTTTAAAGAGGGGTCTCTCCATAGTGCTGTTTGTAATGTGTCCTATCCTAGCATTGCTGGCTCTTTTGTCTCTCATTAAATAAAATATAGAAATGTGGCACTCCTTCTATAGTCGCTGGTGCTTGGATAGGGTCCCACCCCAGATCAAAAAATGAAAAAAATCCAGCACTCAAAGCATTTAACTGAAATTGTTTTATATTTTATTCATGGATCTGTGTAATTATTAAAGACGTTTCGGTCATCCGACCTTCATCAGTTTACACAGAAAAGGTTCTTTAGAAATATATGAAAAAGCTGGACCAGAGGAAAAAGCTGCCCGTCCGGGTCTGCAGTCAATGTCACATACTGTCTACAGAACCTTTTCTGTGTAAACTGATGAAGGTCGGATGACCGAAACGTCTTTAATAATTACACAGATCCATGAATAAAATATAAAACAATTTCAGTTGAATGCTTTGAGTGCTGGATTTTTTTCATCTTTTGTCTCTCAGCCACAGCCGCCATTTTGTGTTTCTGCCACACATAGGGGCGGCCATTTTAGTCTCTGGCACACCATAACCAAAAATTGTGATCGGTTTATTGCAACTTCTTTTATGTTTACATATAAATTTTTCATTCTTTATTTCAGATGGCTTATTATAACAAAGAAGACTTTGTGCGTGAGCTGCTGGATTTGTATAAATCACTGCCCTGCTTGTGGAGAATCAAATCCGCCGAATATTCAGACAGAACCCAAAAACAAGCCGCCTATGCCCAACTGGTGGAGCTTTTTAAAAAACACAGTGGAGGCGAGGCGGTGGATGTCAAAGTAGTAAAAAAGAAGATACAAGGCTTGAGGACTGTATACAAGAAGGAAGCTAATAAGGTGGAGAAATCCAAAAAGTCAGGGGCCGGCACTGACCAGGTGTATGTTTCTCCCTTGTGGTATTTCAATCTCCTGGAATTCACAAGGGACCAGGAGCTACCACGAATGATGGAAAGCTCCTACCAAAGAAACGTAGACCTGGAAGCAGACTTTCCAATCGATGACATCCCGATCGATGACAACACCTCCGCTGTTGTAGATGTAAGTACCTTATTTGCTTCACGGTACATAGTATTCAAACTTTTTATGTACATGCCATTGAGGAACACAAAATAGTAACTTATTGTTACCATGATTTATTGTGCAGTTTGGAAAAGTTATCCCTTCCAGTTCAGATAAGTACACTCCAATACAATTTTGTCACACTTTAATTAAATTTACTAACTATTAATGTATGACTTTTAATTAACATTTATTTTTCTGTTCCCGCAGAACCCTCAGACAGATATGGTGAGGCCCCAATTGAATGAGAACCCCACCACATCGAGCGAGCCAATTGTGGAGGATAATGAGGCACCTGCACCCTCTGGTGAAATGCGGCGAAGACATTTACGCAAAAAGAAGGCCAACACCCCTGTGACATCCGCTGAATTTTATTCTTTGGCAACCCAACTGCTATCACAGCCAAAAAGCAGTCCAGTGGATAGCTTTGCCACATTTGCATCGGACAGACTTTGCAAATTGGATCCCACACAGAGGGAGCAAGCCGAGAGACTAATGTTGGAAGTCCTAAGAAAGGCAGGCCGAGGAGAACTTGATGACAATGACACGATATGCAAGAAGAACCAGCCCCATGATTCTAATACATGGATTCCTCGCCAGCCCCTGCAAAGTACACCAAACAGGATGCATCCACCACGCTTGCAGCTTGACCACCCCCCACAGTATCCCCCCCCACAGTTTCCCCCCCCACATTATCCCAGGTATTCAAATGATTCATTTTTAAGCCAACTGTCATCTCCCACCCGGCCTGAATATGTCAACCAATATGAAGACGGCAACTAAATTTTGTTATTGTTGTTGTTTTGTTATTTGAGATTAATTTTAATTGATTGTTATATTTTCATTGTAATAATAAATTTATGTTGGTTCAATCTTGCAGCCTGCGTTACTTAATTCAGCATATGGTTGTGATGCCCTGGCAAAACACGGTAGTTACAGAGATTGTACCATACTCCACCCTCATTGGCATACCACCACACAACCCCCACACTCATGTACAGCAAACAACCAGTAAAGCCTAGTCACCCCCTCGTGGATAATGGGATTGGTGCATCTATAAAGATGCCTACATGTAATATGATGTTTGTGAGTGGTGAGTTTGTGAGTGGTGATAGCTGTTAACTTGCTTTATGCAATGAGACATACCAAACAGCAGATATCAATTTCAAATTTTTTATAACACATGTATATGTACACAATAACAAAAAAAAAAAAAACGTTAGTTGCTGCTGCCCTCCCCTTGTCCAGCCACATAACGTGCCAGCAGCGCCGCATGCCGCTCCACTTTGTCCATCAGCCTCCTGTGGGCTGACATCATCCTTCTTTGGGCAGCGATGATGCTACCTTGGGAGGACATGAGTTCGGCCAAAGTGGGTATGCCTATGTAGGGAATGGTAAAATTAATAAATCATAATTTTTATTTCTGCTTATTATTACAAAGTAGGAGATTCATGACTTACGGTTATCCCCCTCGTCCGATAAAGACTCACTTATGGACCCTGGACTAGCATCTATGAAAACAAAAAACACTTTATAGTACTCAACAGCTTTTTGTTTTGCACTTTATATGGCGTTAATGTTATATTCAAAAATTACCGGGGGCCGATCCGGCCGGTGGCCCCTGTGGGTGTTCCTCCTCCTCCTCCTCTGGTGGCTGTAGCTCCACCGGGGGCTCGGGCTGATCATGGGGCACATGCTCTCCCTCCTCTGCGGCCCCTTGCTCCTCTGGGGGTTCTTAAGAAAATATAAAGTTTTATGTGGTTGCGTTATGATACATATAGGACTGTGGGGGGTACATTGAAATATATGGCGGACTACGTAGCCTACCTTATACAAGGACTATGGGGGTGAATTTTAACACATTGTGGACTATGTGGTGCAGTATAATATATGGAGAACTCTGGGGTGAATGAAACTTCATGGAGAACTCTAGGAAATTCATTACAGTTCATGGAGGACTATGGGATGCATTCTAATATATGAAGGGTTATGTGGAACCCTTTATACTATATGGAAGGCTATGTGGGGGCCAATATTGTATTTGGTGAACTAGATATGAGGGGGGACAAAAATACAAGCAGGAGATGGAATTTTTTTATGCTGAGGGAAAAAGACCCACTACCCACAGCACCCAGCTTTGCCATGCTCTCTCTGATATGGGAAAAGCTGGGTGGTGAGGGAATGATGTTTTACAAAAGAATGGCGAAGCTGGGTGCCAAGGACAAGAGGTATATCAGAACATATGAAAACTGTGTGCTGATAGAGGGTTGTCAGTTAATGGGAAATCTTGGTGTAGAGAGCCTACTGTCTGCGTAATTTCCCTGTGTCCCGAGTGTCAGTGTAATTAGCCCGTACCACAAGTGTCGGTGTATCTATCGATCTATGCAATAGATCTCTATATATAGATCTGTTACATATTATATATATATAATCTATATATATATTATATATATATATAATCTATCTATCGTTCAATGCAATAGATCTCTATATATATATCTATTACATATTATATATATAATCTATCTATCGATCTATTACATAGATCGATAGATTATATAAATACTTTTAATGAATTAAAAGAAAAAAAAAAAAAAATATATATATATATATATAATAAATATATATACATTAAAATATATATATTTATTATTTAAATATTATATGTATATATTTATTTTTATAATTATATATATAATTAATATATTATATATATTTTTATAATTATATATAGATATATATATATATTATTTATATATATTATATGTATATATTTATTTTTATTATTATATATATCTAAATATATTTTTTGAATTTTATCTATATATATATATTTATATATATATTATATATATATAATCTATCGATCTATATAATACATTATATATATAATTGTAATTAAAAAAAAGGATATATATATCATAAATATATACATTTAAATCTATATATTTATTATTTATTATATATGTATATTTTCTTATATTTATATATATATATATATAATTAATATGAATTATATATATATATTTAATTTAAAAATATATATATATAGATATATATATATTATTTATATATGTATTATATATATATTTATATATTTATTTTTATAATAAATATATATATATAGATAGAGATATATATATATATATATATATATATATATATATATATATATATAATTATATATAAATAGATATATATTTAAAAAGACCATTATAAGTTGCCAAGGCACACTCATCTGCGCCTACCTTGGTTTTGGAACTCTGCTTGTATGGCAGAGATCCGGGCGCTGGAGCGGTAACGCAGATCCGCTAATTTTTTGCGGATCTGGGCGCAGGTGCGCTCCAAATGAAACCTCCTCCTCAGCCCACGTTGGATCCTGCGCAAGACCGCTTTTTTATGGAGAAGTGGATGCTCTTGCGCCTCACGGCAATCATAATCGCGAGCATCCACTTCTCTGATTAGGTAACGGACCTCCGCCTCTCCCCAAGCTGTCGCCCTCCTGCGTGCCGCCATTGTTCGCTGGTGTGTCTGCGTAGCAAACGCAGTTACGTCACCCGCGGTAACGCCTCTTCACATCTGATTCGACGGATAGCGTCACGTGAACGCTAGCTCCAATCATATTGGGGTAGACGTTGTTGTTCCTGCTCCAGCCAATGGCCGCCGATATTACATCTTCGGCCATGGCTGGATTGTTGATTTGTGAAATATTACAATTGCTATGATTGAAGGTGAAAGTGCGACGCACTTTTAAGAAATCAGAATGATCTTTGCTGCAGAAATGAGATCGCGCCATGACGCAAATGCTGTGTCAAGGGGGTCGTGGTAGCACACACTCCGAGCGCACATACAATTATAAAAAATCGAAAAAGAGATGTCGTTTGATGAAGGTTTCGGGGACGCACAAACGTCCCCGTTTAAAAACCCCAAATGAAAATATATACAGCTTCATATTCATAATTTGTGTGTTTTTTTTTTTATTGCATTGGCACATGGAAATCAAAATTGTACAAGAGCCCTAAATGATGTATTCATCATACAGCTGGACGCCAAATTGAGGAAGTAAATAAACCTTTGCAGGGTTTTACCTAAAGAAAAGCAATGTTGAAGTTAAAAGTGAACATTTTACTTTTAAACCCAAAAAACAAATTTTAGTCATACCATTGAGCATTTATACTAGGGTATCAAGATAAAATTCACCATAAAATATATTGTGCAATTTCTTCTTAGTGCACCCATATGTAATATGTGGTTGAAATCAACTGGTTTGGCACATATTTTGGCACGCTGTTGTTCGCTACGCTCACTCTCAATGTGCGATCCGGAGCAGGAGGCCCAATGATAGCGGTGATGACACCCGGTGCCGGGCCGGACTAGTCTGGGGGTCGTAAGTGGTTGCCGGAGTCATGGCTTCAGTGGGGGTGATTGTAGTTTATATTCGTGACGCCACCTTAATCCGCCGCTGCTGTATGGGGCCTCCGGGGGTGATGGAACGGCAGCAATGGTGGTACTGCTCCCCACAGTAGCCCTTAATAGTGAATGAATGACAAACAAATCTTGTGGAAAGTAAAAACAACTGTTTATTAAAGTAATCGTTTTGCAAAAATGACATTTTAGTATAAATGTGATGAACATAACAATACAAGTACCCATATATTTTAAAATTAGTATAAATGTGATGAACATAATACAAGTAACCATATATTTTAAAATTAAGAAGGGAAGTTTCTTAAACAAATCAATAAAAGAAAATAAAACTCAGCATAATAAATGTGCTCAATACAAGTTTATCTAATGCTGCCACGTAATTGCACCAGGACCATTAAAATATTGGCAGTACTTTTCTCGACAGGCCTTCGCATCATCGGTATTTCTGCCGGGCGCCAATGGTTGAAGTCCTGCGATTGCGGGATCTTCAGAATGCCATTCGCCAAGCACCACTTCGCCATTTAAGTCAACAGAGTCTACAAAGCCTGTTGGACAGTACGTAATAGCATCTCGCCGTCGAAGAAAGTTGTGAAGGGCGCAACAGGCCAAAACAACTGCGTCTATTGATGGTAGACTCAGGTTAATTGGTGTGTGGAAAACGCGGAAGCGATTTGCCATTATCCCAAAGGCATTTTCCACAACCCTGCGTGCCCTTGATAATCTGTAATTGAACCTTTGTCTTTCCGCCGTTAGACTTTTCTGGGGGAATGGTTTCATGAGATTGGGATGAAGTGGGAAGGCTTCATCGCCCACAAATACAAAGTTAAGGTTTGCGGTAGTGTCAGAGTTGGGGGGCAAGTGCAGTTCACCATTTTGCAAACGTTCACCAAAGCCTGTGTGTTCTAAAACACCACCGTCAGAAACCCTGCCATTCATGCCAACATCAACAGCAATAAATTCGTAATTGGCATTCACAAGGGCCATTAGGATGATGCTGAAATAGCCCTTATAGTTATAAAAATAGGAGCCGCTGTTCAGTGGTTGAGTGATCCGCACATGTTTCCCGTCCAAAGCACCACCACAGTTTGGGAACTGCCAAAGGTGTTCAAAATCGGAGGCAATCTTCTGCCATTCCTCCACAGTTTTGGGGAACTCAATGTAGTTACGCAGACTGTGGAAAATTGCTCTACATGTCTCCGGAATAAGAACGCTGAGCAGGGACCTTGAAATTGCAGAAGAAAAATGTAAGTCTTGCAGGGAGCGTCCGGTGGCCAGGAAACGCAGCGTGACTGCCAATCTTTCATCTGCCGGGATGGCAGCACGCATCGCTGTATTCTTGCGCTGAATAATTGGCGTAACTCTTTCGAGTAAAAGGCTAAATGATTCTTCTGACATCCGCAGAAAATTGCGGAAATCCTGAGGATTATTTTCCTGCAGCTCTCTTAGCAGTTGCATGTGGGAGTATTTGTACCTCTTCTGCAGCCACTCTCTGGTCCACATGCGGCGCTTTCGTTTGGAACGCCTCTGTTCCACTTCACGTAGCCGACCGGCCTCAAACATCAATGCAGCACCCAGCACAACACGCTGAATGTCGTTCATGTTGTCCACACTGCAAAAAAACATGTAAAGATGAGAAAAGTTGCTATAAACCAATCACATTTTTTGGGGGGGTGTAAAGGAGACACTAAAATGGCCGCCCCCATAGAAGTGCACCAGTTCTAACTGTGTCAGAGAAACAAAATGGCGGCTGTAACTGTGTCAGAGAAACAAAATGGCGGCTGTAACTGTGTCAGAGAAACAAAATGGCGGCTGTAACTGTGTCAGAGAAACAAAATGGCGGCTGTAACTGTGTCAGAGAAACAGAATGGCGGCTGTAACTGTGTCAGAGAAACAAAATGGCGGCTGTAACTGTGTCAGAGAAACAAAATGGCGGCTGTAACTGTGTCAGAGAAACAAAATGGCGGCTGTAACTGTGTCAGAGAAACAAAATGGCGGCTGTAACTGTGTCAGAGAAACAAAATGGCGGCTGTAACTGTGTCAGAGAAACAAAATGGCGGCTGTAGCAGAGAGACAAAATAACCAGCAATACTAGATAAGGACACATAAAAGGACGATGGACGCACAAAAGGCAATATGTATACAGATAACAACCAACCACTTTCATGATCCGCAAAAATAATTACTATCTATAAACACAAAAACTTTCCATACTATAACAAAAACATGGAACATGTAACAAAGACTTTTCGAAAATGACTTACCGCGTCCAGAAAATGCAGCCGTCTATGCTATCTATTAATAATCGCAGTTTCGATCCTCACAGCGACACGCTCGGGAACGAATGAGGGATATACAAGTGCAGATGCGGCTTTGATCCGAAAACCAAGCAAGCGGGAACAAAGCACGAATGAATCTGTAATACAGCGACACGCTCGGGAACGAATGAGGGAAGATGCAGCTTTGATCCGAAAACCAAGCAAGCGGGAACAAAGCACGAATGAATCTGGGTGTAGTCACAGGTTTGCTCCTAGAAGACTCAAAAGGGAACAAAGCATGAAGCGATATCCAATCAGAACGCAATAGTATTCTCATTGCTAACCAATCGTTGCAGAGAGGGGGCGCGGAAATGGCGACGTAACTACACACTATTGTTCTCAGCGCCAACCAATGGGTGCAGAAGGGGCATGGTAACGGGGACGCAACAACACGCCTTCGTGCATCTCATCTAGGTCGTCAACGAAATCGTAAATAGGGTGTCAAACATACAGATTCATGCAGCCCAGCAGGACTCCAACGAGCCAAAAATGGCCCAAGCTGTTCGGCATCGATCAGCGATTTCGCAGCAGGGGGTGAATCGTTGGTACGTGTCAAACATGACGAGATCGCAATTGAAGTCGTTCTTGCGTCACACAAACTGTGACGTAGTAACGATCTCGTTTTACGATCTCGTTATGTGTGAAGTGGCCTTTAGTCCTTTGTATAATACAGGGATATCAGTAGCGGAAAGTAAATGATCAAATAGGCTAATGTAATCACCCTTAACAAACACTTGTTTGTGTATTATTACTTCTCCTAGTGATTATCATCAACTTCTGTTGGTAGCATTTGTTACTTTAGTCACTTTAGTACAGTCATGGCCAAAAGTTTTGAGAATGACACCAAAATTATATTTTCACATGATCTGTTGCCCTCTGGTTTTTAATTGTGCTCGTCTGATGTTTACATCACATACAGAAATATAATTGCAATCATATTATGAGTACCAAAAGGTTATATTGACAGTTAGAATGAGTTAATGCAGCAAGTCAATATTTGCAGTGTTGACCCTTCTTCTTCAGGACCTCTGCAATTCTCCCTGGCATGCTCTCAATCAACTTCTGGACCAAATCCTGACTGATAGCTGTCCACTCTTGCATAAGCAATGCTTGCATTTTGCCAGAATTTGTTGGTTTTTGTTTGTCCACCCGTCTCTTGATGATTGCCCACAAGTTCTCAATGGGATTAAGATCTGGGGAGTTTCCAGGCCATGGACCCAAAATCTCTATGTTTTCTTCCATGAGCCATTTAGTGATAACCTTTGCTTTATGGCAAGGTGCTCCATCATGCTGGAAAAGGCATTGTTGGGCGCCAAACTGCTCTTGGATAGTTGGGAGAAGTTGCTCTTGGAGGACATTCTGGTACCATTCTTTATTCATGGCTGTGTTTTTAGGCAAGACTGTGAGTGAGCCGATTCCCTTGGCTGAGAAGCAACCCCACACATGAATAGTTTCAGGATGCTTAACAGTTGGCATGAAACAAGACTGGTGGTAGCGCTCAACTCTTCTTCTCCTAATAAGCTGTTTTCCAGATGTCCCAAACTATCGAAAAGGGGATTCATCAGAGAAAATGACTTTACCCCAGTCCTCAGCAGTCCACTCCCTGTACCTTTTGCAGAATATCAGTCGGTCCCTGATGTTTTTTCTGGAGAGAAGTGGCTTCTTTGCTGCCCTCCTTGAAACCAGGCCTTGCTCAAGCAGTCTCCGCCTCACAGTGTGTGCAGAAGCACTCACACCAGCCTGCTGCCATTGCTGAGCTAGCTCGGCACTGCTGGTAGTCCGATCCCGCAGCTGAAACAGTTTTAAGATACGGTCCTGGCGTTTGCTGGTCCTTCTTGGGCGCCCTGGAGCCTTTTTGGCAACAATGGAAGCTCTCTTCTTGAAGTTCTTGATTATGCGATAGATTGTTGACTGAGGTGCAATCTTTGTATCTGCGATACTCTTCCCTGTTAGGCCATTTTTGTGCAGAGCAATGATGGCTGCACGTGTTACTTTAGAGATAACCATGGTTAACTGAAGAGAAACAATGATACCAAGCACCAGCCTCCTTTTAAAGTGTTCAGTGGTGTCATTCTTACTTAATCATGACTGATTGATCGCCAGCTCTGTCCTCATCAATACCCACACCTGTGTTAATGGAACAATCACTAAAACAATGTTAGCTGCTCCTTTTAAGGCAGGAATGCAATGATGTTGAAATGTGTTTTGGGGTTAAAGTTCATTTTCTTAGTCAATATTGACTTTGCAAGTAATTGCTGTTAAGCTGATAACTCTTTATGACATTCTGGAGTATATGCAACTTGCCATTAGAAAAACTTAAGAAGTAGACTTTGTAAAAATTAATATTTGTAGCATTCTCAAAACTTTTGGCCATGACTGTAGTAACCAGTGTACTGTCACTTTATTATTTCCTGTACCTCTTGTAGTTACAGAGTTGAGTTACTATTTACATTGGTCACCTTGTCTAAAGCACTATGTACACTTTGTGATTATATTATTATTAGCATTAGCCACTTTCATATAAATGCACCATTTGCACCTTATGCCTCTATATACATAGTGCTCTGCTGTTTAGTGTAATATGCTATATCTATTTTCAGTCATCGTGTTGCTTTGCCCCTGAACATTTGCACATATTTAATTTTGATCACTATTTTTAAACTTTGTTAACTTGTATGCTATCAGTTCCATACATACTGTTGCGCCTAGGGCCGGCATCAGCACCCGACAAACCTGGTCAAATGCCGGGGCCCTGGGCTGCCGGGGGGTCCACTCGCAATGGCAGGGGGCCTGCCTGGTGCCCGCGCTGTCACCGCCCCCCCCCCGACGATTATTGCACTTTCACTTGTATGATGAGAGATGGAGCGGCACGCTCCTTCTCTCATTATTCTCCCCCCTGTGTCTGGAGTGTCGGCGCTCTGACAGGACTGCAGCGGAGCGCGGTGACGTCACCACCGCGCACCTGCAGTGAGGTCAGAGCGTGCGACAGCAGTGGACGCGCCGAGGAGACCGGAGCAGCGGAGGAACGAGGAAAAGTGAGTTTGTGCTAGTTACTGAGGCCAGACGACCATGGGGGCTATATACTACATGACGGTGCTTAATGCTATCTGGGTCTGCACTGTCTATATGGCGCTGTATACTACATGAGGGTGCCTAATGCTATCTGGGTCTGTACTGTGCTATATATCTCTGTATACTACATGAAGGTGCCTAATGCTATCTGGGTCTGTACTGTGCTACAGTCATATGAAAAAGTTTGGGCACCCCTATTAATGTTAACCTTTTTTCTTTATAACAAATTGGGTTTTTGCAACAGCTATTTCTGTTTCATATATCTAATAACTGATGGACTGAGTAATATTTCTGGATTGAAATGAGGTTTATTGTACTAACAGAAAATGTGCAATCCGCATTTAAACAAAATTTGACCGGTGCAAAAGTATGGGCACCCTTATTAATTTCTTGATTTGAACACTCCTAACTACTTTTTACTGACTAACTAAAGCACTAAATTGGTTTTGTAACCTCATTGAGCTTTGAACTTCATAGGCAGGTGTATCCAATCATGAGAAAAGATATTTAAGGTGGCCACTTGCAAGTTGTTCTCCTATTTGAATCTCCTATGAAGAGTGGCATCATGGGCTCCTCAAAACAACTCTCAAATTATCTGAAAACAAAAGATTATTCAACATAGTTGTTCAGGGGAAGGATACAAAAAGTTGTCTCAGAGATTTAAACTGTCAGTTTCCACTCTGAGGAACATAGTAAGGAAATGGAAGAACACAGGTACAGTGCTTGTTAAGCCCAGAAGTGGCAGGCCAAGAAAAATATCAGAAAGGCAGAGAAGAAGAATGGTGAGAACAGTCAGGGACAATCCACAGACCACCTCCAAAGACTTGCAACATCATGTTGCTGCAGATGGTGTCAATGTGCATCGGTCAACAATACAGCGCACGTTGCACAAGGAGAAGCTGTATGGGAGAGTGATGCGAAAGAAGCCGTTTCTGCAAGCACGCCACAAACAGAGTCGCCTGAGGTATGCAAAAGCACATTTGGACAAGCCAGTCACATTTTGGAAGAAGGTCCTGTGGACTGATGAAACAAAGATTGAGTTGTTTGGTCATACAAAAAGGCGTTATGCATGGAGGCAAAAAAATACGGCATTCCAAGAAAAGCACTTGCTACCCACAGTAAAATTTGGTGGAGGTTCCATTAAGCTTTGGGGCTGTGTGGCCAATGCCGGCATCAGGAATCTTGTTAAAGTTGAGGGTCGCATGCATTCAACTCAGTATCAGCAGATTCTTGACAATAATGTGCAAGAATCAGTGACGAAGTTGAAGTTACGCAGGGGATGGATATTTCAGCAAGACAATGATCCAAAGCACCGCTCCAAATCTACTCAGGCATTCATGCAGAGGAACAATTACAATGTTCTGGAATGGCCATCCCAGTCCCCAGACCTGAATATCATTGAACATCTGTGGGATGATTTGAAGTGTGCTGTCCATGCTCGGCGACCATCAAACTTAACTGAACTGGAATTGTTTTGTAAACAGGAATGGTCAAATATACCTTCATCCAGGATCCAGGAACTCATTAAAAGCTACAGGAAGCAACTAGAGGCTGTTATTTTTGCAAAAGGAGGATCTACAAAATATTAATCTCATTTTTATGTTGAGGTGCCCATACTTTTGCACTGGTCATATTTTGTTTAAATGTGGATTGCACATTTTCTGTTAGTACAATAAACCTCATTTCAATCCAGAAATATTACTCAGTCCATCAGTTATTAGATATATGAAACTGAAAAAGCTGTTGCAAAAACCCAAATTGTTATAAAGAAAATAGGTTAACATTAATAGGGGTGCCCAAACTTTTTCATATGACTGTATAGCCTTCTGAGTCACAATGCTTGGGTTTAGTGATAAAAAGATGTCAACTGTTAATTTGTATAGTTACACCCACTTTTTAGTACACAATTGGTTTAGAACATTGCTCCCAGCAGCTACCTTTGAAACAGAGATGAGTGCACGCATTTTACCCATGTTGTTCCCATTCCATTTGAGCACTGTTTCCATCCATTTCAGCAATTTTCCTGACTGCCCACCCCTACTGGAAGGGTCTTTCAGAAAAATGCTAGCGTTCCTTATTGACTTTCATTATACTCAGTACACGAGTCAAGCCCGTCTGAGCGCCCAACTGCTCATTACAAGTACCGAGCTTGGTAGTGCTTGCTAATCACTAGCAAGCATTCATTTTGTGGTCCTGGAAAACCTCTTTAGCAAAATGGTGCCAGTTATGATATCATCCCCACTAGAGATGAGCGGACCTCTGGATATTCAGGTTTGCGGACTTGGAAAAAAAAAAGTCTGGTTAGGTAAAGCACACTTGACCCCAGATGCCATACATGTCAATAGGGACCTTAATTTCTGTGCTGAAAAATGTCTGTAAAGTGGTCGTAGTAAGGGCTAGGGAGTTGCAAAAAGAAGTAAAAGCAGGACAGTTACATATGCCTTGTATCCCGGAAGATCACATAACAGTCAGACTCTTTTCTGGGCCTGCTCATTAAACTTCATGAATACTCACTGCTTCCTTCACCCACCCTCTGGGCCGGCATCTGTGATTGGTTGCAGACGGTTATACACACCCCCAACCTCTGTGCTAACATCTGTGATCGGGTAAATAGCAGCTTGCTGTATGGTATTTTAAAAATAAATACATAACTTAAAAAAAAAAAAGGTGTTGGTTCCTGCCCTATTTTTGAGAACCAGCACAAGTAAAACAAAACAGACAACTACTGGCTTCAACCTCCAGCGGTCTGCTTTACCTTGGCTGGTTATCAAAAATAGAGGGGATCCCATACAATTTAAAATATTGGCGTGGGGTCTCCTCTATTTGTTATAACCAGCCATAGTAAAACTGAGAGCTGAGGGCTGGTATTATCAGGCTGGGAAGAGCCATGGTTATTGGTCCCTCACAGTCTGAAAATAGCAGCTTGCAGCCACTGCAAAATTAGTGCATCCATTAGATGCACTAATGCTGGTGCTTTACATGGCTCATCCTGATTGCCCTGGTGTGGAGACAATTGGGGCAATATATGGGGTTGATGATAGTTGTGAATTGTCAAATATCACAGCTGCCATCAAGCCTAGGTTATTAATGGTGAGGCGTCTATGAGACACCTCCTTTACTAATTGTGTAAGTCAAAAGAAATAAACACAGATAGAAAAATACTTTATTTTAAATAAAAAATACAGACACCCTATTACACCCCTTTATTAACCCCCAAAACATCCCTGCAGGTCAACATAAACCACAGAATGTCCCACAACGATCCTTGGCTCTGCTGCAGCCTCTAAGACACACTGAGTTATTCATTGTAAGCATTCTAGAGCGCAGCTGTATGTATTATTTGAAGTTATATTGTGTTTTCAGCTGGCACCTGTTCTTAACTATTGGATATGCAGGTCAGCGTTTTTTATATATATGTAGTACATTTTTTGAGCACTCCGTCCTATAAGCAGGGTGTATCCTTCTTCTTTTATAGCTGGATCGTTTCTGCTTAGACATGTAGGTTTTAACACAGATACCGGCATTTCCAGTTAGGGTCCCAATATATGAGATCACCTTTTCGTGTTTATCAGGCTCACATGCATTGGCCAAAAACACATACAGCTACAATGAATAAGGGAACTCTGGTATTGCATTACTGCTATAGGAATATTTGAAAAAAGAGATACTTAGCTTATGTAATGGTCAATGCTTGTGAGCCAGATATCCACGACAAAGTGATTTCTTATATATCAGGACCATACTTGACATGCAATTATCTGGGTTAAAACCTACATTTCCAAGCAGTAAGGATACAACTATAAAGTAAGATGGACATACGCAGGTTATAGGGTGGACTGCTCAGTAACAAAGAAATGCACTATCAAATATATCAAAAAGACTGACCCCCACATTCACTTGGGGGCAGAGCAGTCCGGCAGCAACTTCACCGGCAGTCACAGTTGGTACCGTGGGAGTCCCCATCTGTGAATTCCAGTGACCTGACTGACATCACTGCTTCTCACAGCTGGCGGCTCCCCCGCTGCTCTTAGTGTGTCCCAGAGGCTACGGTGATTGGTCACCTTTTCTGTCACTGCAGCCTCTAGAAGTAGCAAAGCCAAGGATCTTCATGGGACGTTCTGTGAATTATGTTGGACCTGAAGGGTTGTTTTGGAGCTTAATAAAGGGGTGAAAGAGGGTGTCTGTATTTTTTACTTAAAATAAAGCATTTTTCTGTGTTTTTATGTTTATTTCTTTTGATTTACATGGTTAATAATGGGGGTGTCTCATAGATGCCTTCCCATTAATAACCCAGGGCTTGATGGCATCTGTGATTTTTGCTATCATCAAGCCTATATATTACCCCGATTGCATAACGGACCAGGGCAATTGGGAAAGTCAAGAAAACCACCAGAATTGGCACATCTAATGTGATGTGCAATTTCATGGGCAGCTGTGAGATGAGCTCCTATTTTTACACTAGGAGGGGTCAAATATCCATGGGCCTTCCCAGCCTGATAATACAAACCTCCAGATGTCTGCTGTACCTTGGATGGTTATCAAAATAGGGGGGGACGCCACATTTTAAATAAATAGAAAAAAACAATGTGGGGTCCCAACCATTTTTTTGATAACCAGCCAAAGTAAAACTCACAGCTGGGGGCTGGTATTATCAGGGTGTGTGTTACGAACCGGCGCCGCCATAGCCGCAAGCAGCCTGCTGCGGTTCCTGTTTCGCCCAGGCGCCGGCTGCCGTTCTTGGCCGTGCCTCGGGTCGTCCAGTTGGCTGTTCCTTCCACCACGTCTAAGTGTGGAGAGGTGGCTAGTGCGCATGCGTGCGCCGATTTACCCCAGCCAGAGTTGAAGCCCGGTGTTTTGCCTAGTGAGCATGCTCAGCCTGATTGTGTTATGTCTGAGACTAAGTCCTCAGTTCAGGCTACTGAGCATGCTCCCACAATTAACCCTAACAGTCTCTTTGCACAGGTACTTGGACTTCGTGCTGTGTCTAAGTTCTGGGATGTGCCTACTGAGCATGCTCAAACTGATAGTCTGCTTTCTGAGTCTGTTGTTCAGGCTACTGGGCATGCTCAGGCACTTAGTGCACCAGAGGCTAGGTCCGGTAAGGACCTCACTGAGCATGTCCGTGAGGTGGCAGGCCCTGATAGGGCAGAGGGTGTCAGGTGTCCTGATGATGTGGCAACTCCGGACTGGCTCGCAGAGGCCCGCCCCTATGATCTGGCACCTCAGTATTGGTGGTCAGACAATGACTGGTGAAGTGTTTGGGGCGTGGCTGCCATGAGGTCATCAATGACGTAGCGGTTCCGGATAGGTCGCATGTGACGTCACTGATGACATGGCACTCTGCTATTGGACCTTGGTGGTTCCACCCTGGGTTTGGGGTGGACCCAGGTTATAAAAGGGGCTGGAGACAACATGGAGGGCGCAGTCTTCACTTTTGCTCAGTCAGAGCACACCTCCATGTTAGAGCCTCATTGCGGCATAAGCCTATGTTGGGAAGCGGTAGGTAGGGTTAGGCGAACGGTGCCTGTCACGCCAAGATTCGTGGCTCGGCACATCAGGGTCAGGCGCCGTGCTTCCCTCCTGCCGTTCCAGTCTTGCTATAGCAGCCCAGTGGCGTTAACTGGGCTGCGGCTGCTGTGCTTCCTGTCCGATTGTGCCCCCTACGCACACGGACAACGCACCTGCTGTGCCACCTGTCCGATTGTGCCTCCTACGCACACGGACAACGCACCTGCTGCGCCACCTGTCCGATTGTGCTCCCTCCGCACACGGACAACGCACCTGCTGCGCCACCTGTCCGGTTGTGCCCCCTACGCGCACGGACAGCGTACCCCAGGACCCCTGTGGAGTTAACAGGGTGTTCCTTATCCTCCTCGGCTTCCCGGTCAACGCTACTGGTGTACCCATCTGGCCTGACGTGTCCTACTCACACGTGGCCAGTCGAGAGGTGGCCAGAAACGCTAATCGGAGGACCGCTCGGCCTGACGTGTCCTACACACGTGGCCGACAGGGCGCTTTCGTGGCGGTCTTCCGGTCAACGCTACCTGGTTACCACCCGGCCTGACGTGTTTCCTGCACACGTGGTTGGTGTAGCGCTAGGTGCACCAAAACGCTAATCGGGTTGTCGTCCGGTCTGACGTGTCCCAACACACGTGACCGGTTCCCAGAGTTCCTGGGTTATCTCAGAGCCATCCAGCTCTATAGTCTCCGCCTAACCCTCAGGTGCCAGCAGCTCCTTTGTCATCTGGAGCACGGTGGGCCCCGACTGGCGATGAGGATATATACCCCCTGGTCCTAATCTGCCGGTTCCCCCGTAACAGTGTGAAGGGCCATTGGCCCCTCCCAGCCTAAATAATTCAATCCGCAGCTGCCTCAGAATTGGTGCATCTATTAGATGCGCCAATTCTGGCACTTTATCCAGCTCATCCCGATTGCCCTAGTGCAGTGACAATCGGCATAATATAGGGGGGGCTGATATTAGCTGTAATTTGTCAAATATCACAGCTGCTATCAAGCAATAAGTTATTAATGGAGAGGAGTCTATGAGTCACCCCCATTAATAATAATAATAATAATAATAATAAAATTTATTTATATAGCGCCTACATATTCCACAGCACTTTACAATCAGGTAGGGACTTGTACAGACAAAAACAAAATAGCACATAGTTCAGCAGCTACACTAGGAGTGAGGGCCCTGCTCGAAAGCTTACAATCTATGGGGAAAGAGGGGGGCATTACTGTGTAAGTAAAAAAAAATAAACACAAACACAGAAAAAATGCTCTTTCACCTCTCTATTAACACCCAAAACGACCTGGCAGGTCCGACGTAATTAACCACGTATTACCACGACGATACTTGGCTTTGCTACATCCTGAGGCTGCAATGACAGAGACCGTGGCCTTTCACTGCAACCTCTGGAGCACCCTGAGAACGGCTGTGAGAAGCGATGACATCAGTCAGGGCACCAGAGTTCACAGCTGGGGACTCCCGGATACCAACTGTGTCACTACCAGATTGCTCTGTCGCCATGTCAGGCAATCCAACAGTCTGTCAGTTAGTGCAACTGACGTCACAGCTGGTGGTTCCTATGCTACCCACTGTGTTATGTGAGCCGCCAACTGTGACCTCAGTTAAACTAGCTGCCCCATTGCCGGACTGTCATATTTCGTGACACGACGAAAAAGCAGTAAGTTCACTGGTGGTCACAGTTTGTACGATGGGAGCCCCCAGTTGTGAACTCTGGTGAGCTGAGTGACATCACTGCTTCTCACAGTTGGGGACTGCCTTGCTGTCCTCAGTGTCTCCCACAGGCTGCAATGATGGTCGCGTTTTCTGTCACTGCAGCCTCTGGATTTAGCAGAGCTGAGGATTAGATTGATGTAGTATAGTTTTCCAGATTAGCTATGTCGCTTACCTCATGTGCAGGGCATTGCAATAAGTTAAGTATCCATGGTTAATGTGACGTCCTGGCAAAACCAGGTAGTCACAAATAGACCCCTGCATATCACCTTCCCTCACTAGGAAACACACAGCCTACCAGAAACCCTAGTCACTCCCTCTTAAGGAAAGATAGACACATCAGTGGGCATGACCAGGCGGTTGGGACACGCCCACCCAGGGGTCCAGACAGCCCTGGGCGGGAAAACAGTTGAGAGTTCAGATAGAGAGTTTGGAGTTGAAGGTGGAGAGGAGTGTGGGATGGAGCTAAGTGTAGCTCCAGCAGAAAAGTTCAAGTTGAACGGTACCAGGGTAGGAGCCCTGGTGCCACTGGCTAGGAGGCAGACGGTGGTCTCCGTCAGCAGGAGACGGGAAGATGGCTCGGCAGAACCGAGGTGGACTGGGACAGGGTTGTAGCCCTCCGGTACCGACACGGGGAACTAACCCGGAAACCGTAGCACAAAGGGGGTAACTCGGACCCTGAAGCCAGAACCGGAAACAAGCGGACTGGTTAATTCACCGATTGAGGCCAGGACTAGAGGTTTTGTCCCACCCAAAGTCCCTCATAGAAGACAACAGCCCACCGATAGGGATAAGAGGTCACTGCCAGGGCCCATAGATCCCACGGGACAGCGGCTGCAGGCACGGCTCCTTAGGCCACATCCAGCCGGGAGCAGACTCCCGAGTTTCACGCTAGGAAGTCCACCTTACACAAAACAGTGCAGAGAAAAGGATAGAGACCACCAGTCGGGTGGGGGACCCGAATGCAACTGGCTGCGACACCATGGTTTACCAGAGACTTGTGTGGTACGAGTACACCAACACACCCTGTGGTCGCTATCCCCTGCACAGAGACACCGGGTCCCGGGGCCATCATCCCTACCCACGGAGGTGTTAACAACTGGCTGCACAACATCTCCCCCGGGTCCCCTACAACAGCAGCGGTGGTGCCCCACTTCACCACGCACCGTGGGTGGCGTCACGAACTTACTATGGCCTAGCCGGTACGTTTACGTTCCCCTTTTTATTCGGCGTGTCCGCGAGACCCCCGGGTCCAGAGGCCCTAGAGCCACCACCCCAGAAGGCCCGGACCCGAGCA
This sequence comes from Anomaloglossus baeobatrachus, assembly GCF_048569485.1. Lineage (NCBI taxonomy): Eukaryota > Metazoa > Chordata > Amphibia > Anura > Aromobatidae > Anomaloglossus > Anomaloglossus baeobatrachus. The sequence goes on from NC_134354.1 coordinate 526,317,015, forward strand.
GCGCCGGCTGCTGGCATGGGGGCGGCACATTAAGACTACTGATAGTTGAATGTACAACAGTACATGAGGTAAGCAACATAGCTAATCAGGAAAACTATAGGTATTTGCTAATATTTTTATCATTACACCTACTATATAGTGGGATAAGATCTTGGAGATGGGAAAACCCCTTTAAAGTAAAGAATGTCTGAAAATTCTATCATATTCTGTATATTAAAAAGCATAGCAAACCATATAGAACGGAGTCGTTCAGAAGAGTAAACAAAATTCTCTTAAAATATGACTCGTTTGAATCACATTTACTTTATTATCCGTGTTTTTATGTTATTGTATTAGCCTATAGCTGGCACCAAAAATAAGAAAATAACAAGTATGTTCTGGGCACTAATCCACGTGAACTAATGCAGAGTAATCCCATAGTAAATTTTTACTAAGTATTTCACACATGCTTAACTTTAAGTTTTGTGTACATTTGGACTATTTAATATTGTATATTATGGATATAAATAGAAAGGCAGGTTGGCATCAGGCTACAGAATCCACTTACCTTTGCTGTAAGGCTATGTGCGCACGTTGCGTAAAAACATGCAGTTACGCTGCGCTTTGTAGCGCAGCGTAACTGCATGCGTCCTGCGGCCCCTGCACAGTCTATGGAGATTGTGCAGGGGCCGTGCGCACGTGGCGTCTAAGAGCGCAGCGCTTCGGCTACTGCCGAAGCGCTGCGCAAAAAGAAGTGACATGTCACTTCTTTCCTGCGCTTTGCCGGCAGCTCCTGCTCTGTCTATGGCAGGAGCTGCAGGCAGAGCGCATGGAATCGGCGCTCACTACGGACATTTCTGCAGCGATCTAAAGCGCACATGTGCTCTTCAGATCGCTGCAGAAATTTCTGCAGGCTAGTACGCTACGTGCGCACATAGCCTAAGAGTGGCATAGATCTGCGATTTAGTTTTATTTTTAATTTGTGTACACTATCAGGCCTGTCGATGATAAGAAGTGCTTTTATAAAAGTATTTAATATCGTTTTTCCACTCTACAGTCATGGCCAAAAGTTTTGAGAATGCTACAAATATTATTTTTTACAAAGTCTACTACTTACGTTTTTCTAATGGCAATTTGCATATACTCCAGAATTTCATAAAGAGTGATCAGCTTAACAGCAATTACTTGCAAAGTCAATATTGGCTAAGAAAATGAACTTTAACCCCCAAAACACATTTCAACATCATTGCATTCCTGCCTTAAAAGGAGCAGCTAACATTGTTTTAGTGATTGTTCCATTAACACAGGTGTGGGTGTTGATGAGGACAGGGCTGGCGATCAATCAGCCATGATTAAGTAAGAATGACACCACTGGACACTTTAAAAGGAGGCTGGTGCTTGGTATCATTGTTTCTCTTCAGTTAACCATGGTTATCTCTAAAGAAACACGTGGAGCCATCATTGCTCTGCACAAAAATGGCCTAACAGGGAAGAGTATCGCAGCTACAAAGATTGCACCTTAGTCAACAATCTATTGCATCATCAAGAACTTCAAGAAGAGAGCTTCCATTGTTGCCAAAAAGGCTCCAGGGCGTCCAAGAAGGACCAGCAAATGCCAGGACTGTATCTTAAAACTGTTTCAGCTGTGGGATCGGACTACCAGCAGTGCCGAGCTAGCTCAGCAATGGCAGCAGGCTGGTGTGAGTGCTTCTGCACACACTGTGAGGTGGAGACTGCTTGAGCAAGGCCTGGTTTTAAGGAGGGCAGCAAAGAAGCCTCTTCTCTCCAGAAAAACATCAGGGACCGACTGATATTCTGCAAAAGGTACAGGGAGTGGACTGCTGAGGGCTTGGGTAAAGTCATTTTCTCAGATGAATCCCCTTTTTGATTGTTTGGGACATCTGGAAAACAGCTTATTAGGAGAAGAAGAGGTGAGCGCTACCACCAGTCTTGTCTCATGCCAACTGTTAAGCATCCTGAAACGATTCATGTGTGGGGTTGCTTCTCAGCCAAGGGAATCGGCTCACTCACAGTCTTGCCTAAAAACACAGCCATGAATAAAGAATGGTACCAGAATGTCCTCCAAGAGCAACTTCTCCCAACTGTCCAAGAGCAGTTTGGCACCCAACAATGCCTTTTCCAGCATGATGGAGCACCTTGCCATAAAGCAAAGGTGATCACTAAATGGCTCATGGAACAAAACATAGAGATTTTGGGTCCATGGTCTGGAAACTCCCCAGATCTTAATCCCATTGAGAACTTGTGGGCAATCATCAAGAGACGGGTGGACAAACAAAAACCAACAAATTCTGGCAAAATGCAAGCATTGCTTATGCAAGAATGGACAGCTATCAGTCAGGATTTGATCCAGAAGTTGATTGAGAGCATGCCAGGGAGAATTGCAGAGGTCCTGAAGAAGAAGGGTCAACACTGCAAATATTGACTTGCTGCATTAACTCATTCTAACTGTCAATATAACCTTTTGGTACTCATAATATGATTGCAATTATATTTCTGTATGTGATGTAAAGATCAGACAAACACAATTAAAAACCAGAGAGCAACAGATCATGTGAAAATATAATTTTGGTGTCATTCTCAAAACTTTTGGCCATGACTGTATGTAGAGCTGCTCTTAAAAGCCTTAAGGCTGCTTTCACACATCCGGCTTTTGCAATGCGGCACAATCCGGCACTTTGCAGGAAAACCGCAACCGTTTTTTTTTGTTGCCGGTTGCGTTTTTCCTGCATAGACTTTAATTAGTGCCGCATTGTGCCGCATGGGCTTGCGTTCGATCCGGCTTTTGCCGCATGCGGCAGATTTAGCCGATGCGGCGGCCGGATGGAACGTTCCCTGGCACGTTTTTTGCTCCGGCAAAAAAAAAACGCATTGCGCCGCATCCGGCCGATGCGGCGCTTTTCCCAATGCATCCCTATGGATGCCGGATGCGGCGCGATGCGGCAACAACCGCATCCGGCCGCCGCATGCGGTTTTTGCCACTGCGCATGCTCAGTAGCATGCCGCAAGCGGCAAAAACCGGACCGGCCGCATGTAAAAAACTTATGCAAAGGATGCGGTGTTTTCACCGCATCCGTTGCATAGGCTTCACAGCCGGATTGAGCCGCAGAGCTCAAGCCGGATGTGTGAAAGTAGCCTAAGGGAGCTTTACACGCTGCGATATCGTTATTGAATTATCGTCGGGGTCACGGTGTTTGTGATGCACATCCGGCGTCATTAATGATATTGCAGTGTGTGATAAGTACGAGCGACCTTAAGCGATCGCAAAAGCGGTCAAAATCATTTGTCGCGGAGAGGTCATCCTGAAACTAAAAATCATTTTCTGCTTATTAGCGATGTTGTTCCTCGTTCCTGCGGCAGCATACATCGCTGCTTGTGACACCGCAGGAGCGACGAACATCTCCTTACCTGCCTCCACCGGCAATGCGGAAGGAAGGAGGTGGGCGGGATGTTACATCTCGCTCATCTCCGCCCCTGCGCTTCTATTGGACACCTGTCGTGTGACGTCACTATGACGCCGTACGAACCGCCCCCTTAGAAAGGAGGCAGATCGCCGTCCAGAGTGACGTCGCAGGACAGGTAAGTGCGTGTGACGGGGGTAAGCAAGGTTGTGCGGCACAGGCTGCGACTTGCCCGTGTCGCACAACCGACGGGGGCAGGTACGATCGCTTGCGATCTCGCTAGCGAGATTTCACCGTGTAAAGTACCCTTTAGTTTGCAGTTTTAAATTTTTTCACTGGCACTGTCCTAACCTCAGCTGGCACTTGTGCATATTGATCTCCCAGTAGTCTTCAGTAAAATGTCGGCAATGGAGGTGCATGCAGAGATTAACCTCCTGGCACTCACCAGTCAGCTGAGATCGAAGTCTGCGCATGTGCCGCAACTGGCTCTCTTTTACTAAAGACCAAAGGGTGCTTTACACGCTGCGACATCGCTACCGATATATCGTCGGGGTCACGTCGTTAGTGACGCACATCCGGCACCGGTAGCGACATCGCAGCGTGTGACACCAAGGAGCGACGATCAACGATCGCAAAATCGTTCAAAAACGGTGATCGTTGACACATCTCTCCTTTCCTTAATATCGCTGCTGCCACAGGTACGATGTTGTCCGTCGTTCCTGCGGCATCACACATCGCTATGTGTGACACCGCAGGAACGACGAACATCTCCTTACCTGCGTCCACTGGCAATGCGGAAGGAAGGAGGTGGGCGGGATATTACATCCCGCTCATCTCCGCCCCTCCGCTTCTATTGGCCGGCCGCTTAGTGACACAGCAGTGACGTCACTATGACGCCGAACGCACCTCCCCCTTAAGGGAGGGATTGTTCGGCGGTCACAGCGACGTCTCTGACAAGGTATGTGCGTGTGACGCTGCCGTAGCGATAATGTTCGCTACGGCAGTGAGCACCAAATGTCGCATGAACAACGGGGGCGGGTGCTATCGCACTCGTGTAAAGCACCCTTTACAGTAGACCAGTCTGTGCAAGCACCTCCCGTGGCTGAGATGGTGCTGCCGCAAAATTTAGAACAGGAAAAAGATACAGACACCACAGGCAGTGAAGGGGCCAGGGCAGAGCCGAGGACCCTACCCACAGTCCCACACCAATACACCAAAAGCTTATGAAACCCACACTTCTAATGATCATTAAACAAAAACCAGGCTGCAGATTTCTTCATGTAAGGTATCTACTGAATCAGTATCACAGCACCATTAGGAACATACTTTTATTTTAACAAGCATAATCCTGATGACAAACTTTCTTTAAATTAGCATAATCTTCATAAAGCGATGAATACATTTTGTTAATGTCAGCCATGCTCTAAGTAGTTGTTGATTCAACAAACTACACTGTTCTACAGTCAAATTGGCTCGGAGACGAACACAATTGAACTCTGCTAGTTTTGTGGTGTTGAAAACAAATATGATGCTTAAATTTGCCGATTGGCTCTAATTTTCAAGATCTAGAAGCAGTTGTAATTATCTATGACACCTTTCATGCAGGTTTATAGAAAAATGTACTCTTTATTATTTCATCATCATTATCGCATTGTTAATAGCTAGTCTATTACATCATCTACTTAAGGGGGCTTTACACGGTAGCGATATCGCTAGCAATTTCTAGCGATAGCGACCGTGTAAGTACCCGCCCCCGTCGCGCATGCGATTGTTTGTGATCGCTGCCGTAGCGAACATTATCACTACGCAGCGTCACACATACTTACCTGGTCGGCGTCGTCGCTGTGACTGCCGTACAGTCCCTCCTTCAAGGGGGAGGGACGTTCGGCATCACAGCGACGTCACCGCAACGTCACTAAGCGGCCGGCCAATCAAAGCAGAGGGGCGAAGATGAGCAGGACGTAACATCCCGCCCACCTCCTTCCTTCCTCATTGTGGCCGGCGGCAGGTAAGGAGACGTTCCTCGCTCATGCGGTGTCACACATAGCGATGTGTGCTGCCGCATGAGCGATGAACCACAACGCTAAACAACCCTTACCGATTTTTTACTTTGGGACGACCTCTCCATGGTGAACGATTTTCACCATTTTTCAGGTCGCCTAAGGTCGCTGGTAAGTATTACACGCTGCGATATCGTTAATGACGCCGGATGTGCGTCACTAACAACTTGACCCCGGCGACCAAACATTAACGATATCGTAGCGTGTAAAGCCCCCTTAAGTCTATTGAGGCTTCAGTGTTCTATCATCTTAGTGTGACCAATCAAAAAACGCCAACTCAGCTCTGATGATGTAATCCTAATTACAGTTGCATCAACTACTTTTATAAATGCTCTTTGTGAAAGGTATTCAGTTTTTAGGATCATTTAGCTTAATTTCTTAGCATAAGGACATGTTTTCATATGTTTTTTCAGATATGCCTCATTCTTGCATTAACAAGTGGATAGTTTTGCTACATATCCGGTGAAGTCACCCACCTTTGTGAAACTAGACTACCATGATAAGGAAAACCTGCGCCTCTAAACTGTATTTTGGCTGAAGAATAGGAAATCAAGACAAGATTGGGTTACACACATGTACTGCAATAGATATGCACCATATCTTACCCAGTGGTTGCATGGAAATAGAAAATGTTGCTGTTCCAATGATCTGGAGAGAGCCAACGGATCACATTACCAGTTGCTATTTCTGCATGGTACCTCCATTAGTAAATGAGTTTAAAGGAAGTGGACTTTACAGTATGAAAACATTCCATTTTACCACATACAGGAGAGCTGCCCGTTTCAAAAGCACTTTCTGTAAGCGACTTTAACTGAACCACACCTTATAACACAAAGTGGACTGAACGATCTTATTAGAGATTTGGATCTTCCCAAAAGTAAGGCTAAGCTCCTAGGTTCCAGCCTACAGCAGTGGAATCTCCTAGTGGGCGATGTACGGATTTCTTTGTCCTGCAACCGTGATAAAGATCTTGTCCAATACTTCTTCATGGAGGGCAATCTAGTTGCATGCAAAAATATTAATAGTTTAATGGAAGATAAGCCATAATCCAAAAGAATAGAGGCTCTTCAATCGATTTGTCCAAAACAAGCCTAGAAAGCTGTCTTACTGCATAATGGCAACACGCTATCTTCAATTACATTTGGTTATGCAGCCCACATGAAAGAAACCTAAGATTAAATGAAACAGCTGTTGAGTGCCTGAACTATGACCAACATGTGTGGCCCTCTGTGGTGACTTAAAGGTGGTTGCCCTCTTACTAGGTCTCCAGGGTGGATACACAAAGTGCTACTACTTTCTGTTTAAGCGGCATAGTTGTGCAAAAGAATATCACTACGATAAAAGAGACTGGCCTCTCCGACATTCACCTCAGCCAGGGAGTTAAAATGTCCTGAATCCAGCACTTGTTGACCCACATACGATTTTGTTACCACCACTGCATATCATATTGGGCCTAATGAAGAACTTTGTAAAGGCAATGGCTAAAAATGCAAACGCATTCCAGTGTCTCCTCGATAAATTTACAAGGTTGCGTGGACATCAGATTTGTAATCGTCTTCAAGATGAATAGTTTCTGTTTGTTGCAGGACAAGGAAAAGCCTGCATGGGTAGCATTTACATTAGTGGTAATTCATTTTTTGGGAAACTTAAGAGCAGATAACTATTAAGAGTTGGTGGCAATTCTGCTCAAAACATATAAGGACCTTGGCTATAACATATCCTTAAAGTTTAATTTCTTAGGGGTACTTTGCACGCTGCGACATCGCAAGCCGATGCTGCGATGCCGAGCGCGATAGTCCCCGCCCCAGTCGCAGCTGCGATATCCTTGTGATAGCTGCCGTAGCGAACATTATCGCTCTGGCCGGCGACCCACCTCCTTATTAAGGGCGCGGGTCGTACGGCGTCACTGCGACGTCACACGGCAGGCAGCCAATAGGAGCGGAGGGGCAGAGATGAGCGGGATGTAAACATCCCGCCCACCTTCTCCCTTCCGCATATCCTACGGGAGCCGCGGTGACGCCGGTAGGTGTCACGCTTCTCGGTCCCCTGGCCCCGCTCTCCGGTCCCCGTGGCCCGCTCCCCGCTCCCCGGCGGCATTCCCTGCTCACCACTCCGGTCCCGGCCTCCTCTTCCCCGCCTGCGGCCTCCATGCGTCCAGCTCCCCGCTTCCGGCGCTCCTCTGCGACGTGGGACACCCAGCCGGGCACCCCTGCTTCCTCTGCACCGCTCCCTGGACTGGCTTCTGGTACTCGGGCCTCGCGCATGCGCATTAGGGCGCGCGCGCGGTCATCGACCCTTTCTTAAAGGGCCAGCACCTAGAAACAGGAAATTGCATAGACAGGTACAGGGTATATTAAGATTCACTTTCCTAGTGGGCGGGGCCTGTTCTACGTGTTTGATAGACTAGGAGTTCAGGTCCCCGTATTGCTTGCTCTGTCTTAACCCTGTCCTGTCTCGTAGAGCCTGTTCTGCCACGCCAGCCGCTCCGAACCACGTCCACTACAGTACCCTGACGGTGACTTCAGCGGATGTTCCACCACCTCTGCAGCTCCGCCAGTCTCCAGTCCCTGGCTCCGTTTGGTGACCCGTCCCATCGCTCAGCAGGTTCCGGATCCCGCCTGACCCTACTACCCGGTCTCGGACCCTGAGCCTCGTCACCCGGACTACCGTCCAGAACTCCGTTTATTCCACGACATCCACCTTTTCCAGCTCTCCTACGGACTGTCTGACTACCAACAGTGCTTCGGCTACCGTGCATCCAGACCCTCTGGCGGGGTGACCGGCCTGGCTGCCTCCTCAAGGGAAACCGGTGTACGGTCCAGAGTTTCCACCACCCGGACGTAACAGCTAGAACAGGCCATGGATCCCGCCGAAGCACTAGCGGCCCTGCAGCAGGAACTCATACGACAGCGCGAGACCCAGACCCGCATGCTGTCTTTCATGTCTTCTGTGGATACCCGCCTGAACACGCTGCAAGCAACGGCCACGTCCTTGGCATCTCAAGTTTCCACTGCACAATCCACGGCCGCAGCTCCCGTGGCAGCCTCCTCGGATGCTTCCAAGCTTCGTTTGGCTTCACCACCCCGGTACGCCGGAGATCCCAAGACCTGCAGGGGATTCATAAATCAATGCTCCCTCCATTTCAAGCTGCTGCCGCACCTTTTTGCCTCTGACCAAGCCAAGGTCGCGTTCATGATGTCCCATCTAGAGGGAGAGGCACTGGCCTGGATGAACCCCTTGTGGGAGAAGGAGGATCCGGTAACCACCAACATCCAGGAGTTCCTGCAGGCATTTCGTAGCACCTTTGACGAGCCCGGACGCGCCTCCGCGTCTGCCTCATCCCTCCTCCGGCCACGTCAGGGGACTCTGACGGTGGGCCAATATGCTATTCGTTTTCGCACCTTGGCCTCGGAACTCGGGTGGAACAATGAGGCCCTAACCGCCGCCTTCTGGGAAGGACTCTCGGGTCGTATTAAAGATGAACTGGCTGGTCGTGACGTGCCTTCCACCCTGGATGCCCTGATTGCTCTAGCGACTCGAGTGGACCTTCGCTTTCAGGAACGATCCAAAGAGGTGTCCCGCGAGAGGCGTCCGATACGGCACTCCTCCCCACCACAGAAGTCCATCGCTCCCCAGTTGGCGTCACCTGGCGCGTCTACCTACGAGCCCATGCAGATTGACCGCCTGAGGCAGTCGGAGCAACGCCGAGCAGAACGACTAGCAAAGGGTCTCTGCTTCTACTGCGGTGATGGCACACACCTGCTACGCTCTTGTCCCGAGAAGCCGGGAAACTCCAAAGCCTAGGCTTGGTAGGAGAGGCCACCCTAGGTGCTGGGACTCTCTCAGACTCCGTTACCTGGACTATTCAAGTCACTACAGAAGAGACCCGGTTCACGGCATAGGTGTATCTCGATTCCGGAGCAGCAGGCAACTTCATCCAGCAGGCCACGGTGGATAAGTACCAGGTGCCTGTTCTCCCACTAGAAAAACCGCCTCTGTAGATGGGAGACCCCTCTCTGACACCGTCTCACTGATCACCAAGCCTGTGGAAGTACGGATCGGTGCTCTGCACACCGAGAAGATCACCTTCTACGTCCTCCCGTGCATGTCTCATCAGATCCTGCTGGGACTCCCATGGTTACGGACACACAAACCGTCGGTCAGCTGGAGTACAGGTGAAATCACCCGATGGGGCTCCTCGTGTCACGAGAGATGTCTGAAATCCATCCAGCCCGTCCGACGCCCTCCGGTTCCAGAGTCTCTACCAGGACTGCCTTCCACCTACTGGTCCTTCTCGGACGTTTTTGATAAAAAAGAGTCAGAGGTACTACCGCCTCATCGTCCCTACGACTGTGCCATCGATTTACTGCCAGGAACTACGCCTCCTAGAGGAAGGATATACCCCTTGTCCCCTGCTGAAACACGAGCTATGTCTGCCTATATCACCGAGAGCCTGGCTAAGGGGTTCATTCGGAGGTCCTCGTCCCCTGCCGGAGCAGGTTTTTTCTTCGTCAAGAAGAAGGAAGGTGATCTGCGCCCTTGCATTGACTACCGGGGTTTAAACCAGATCACCGTAAAAAACAAATACCCTCTGCCGCTTATCCCCGAACTATTCGATCGGCTCCGAGGAGCCCGTGTATTCACCAAGTTGGACCTCCATGGGGCCTATAACCTGGTTCGCATTCGCTCTGGAGATGAATGGAAAACCGCATTCAACACTCAGGATGGGCACTACGAGTATTGTGTCATGCCCTTTGGTCTGTGTAATGCTCCGGCAGTCTTCCAAGAATTGGTGAACGACGTGTTCAGAGATCTCCTCTATGTCTGTGTCGTGGTATATCTGGATGACATCCTGGTCTTCTCTCCGGATCTACAGACCCACAGAGAGAACGTGCAGCTAGTTCTCCAGAGGTTTAGAGAGAACCGTCTGTACGCCAAGTACGAGAAGTGCATCTTTGAAAAGTCGTCTCTTCCCTTCCTGGGTTATGTAATCTCGGACACTGGCCTGCAGATGGACCCAGAGAAAGTGTCTGCCATCATCAACTGGCCTCCTCCTTCTGGACTGAAGGCTATCCAACGCTTTCTCGGCTTTGCGAACTATTATCGTCAATTCATCCCGCATTTCTCTGCCTTGACTGCGCCTCTCTCTGCCTTGACTAAGAAAGGAGCTAATCCTAAGGACTGGCCCCCGGCGGCCGATGCCGCGTTCTGCTCCTTGAAACAGGCGTTTGCTTCTTCCCCGGTTCTCCATCGCCCTGAATTGAACCGACAGTTCACCTTAGAGGTGGATGCCTTCTCCTCAGGAGCCGGGGCAGTGTTGATGCAGAACTCCCCCTCCGGAAAGATGGTCACTTGTGGATTCTTCTCCAAGAGCTTCTCGGCACCCGAACGCAACTACACCATCGGGGATCGAGAGCTACTGGCCGTGAAGCTGGCCTTGGAGGAATGGCGCTACCTCTTGGAGGGAGCAGTATACCCTGTGATCATATACACGGACCACAAGAATCTGGAGTACCTGCGGTCTGCCCAAAGACTGAACCCACGACAAGCCCGCTGGTCCTTGTTTTTTGCTCGATTTGATTTCCAACTCCATTTTCGGCCTGCGGATAAGAACGTGCAGGCAGACACTTTGTCCAGGTCCTTCGTGCCAGTGGAGTTGGAGGAGGAGACGTTCCAGCCCATCATCAACCCCAATAAAGTCATCCCGGTGAATCCTGTCGCTTTAACTCAGATACCCCCTGGGAAAACCTATTTCTCAGATACTGACAGACAGAGAGTCTTGCACTGGGGCCATGCCTCGAAGATCGCCGGCCATGCTGGTCAGAAGAAGACTTGGAGTACGATTGTCCGTCACTACTGGTGGCCGTCCCTCCGTAAAGACGTCGCAACCTTCGTCTCAGCCTGTCCATCCTGTGCCCGGAACAAGACACCCAAGCACCTACCATATGGACGTCTTCTGCCCTTGCCCATTCCTTCCGTTCCATGGCAACATATCGCAATGGACTTCATTACGGACTTACCCTTATCCTCCGGACATACGGTCATATGGGTTGTGGTGGATCGCTTCTCGAAGATGGCTCACTTCGTTCCCATGGCAGGGCTGCCCTCTGCCCAGGAGCTAGCTGACTCCTTCATACAGCACATATTCCGATTGCATGGCTTCCCCGCACACATTGTGTCCGACAGAGGAACTCAGTTTACCTCGCGCTTCTGGAGGGCTCTCTGCAAACATCTGGGAGTGTCCTTGGACTTTTCTTCGGCCTACCATCCTCAGTCGAATGGCCAAGTGGAACGGGTCAATCAGATCCTGACCTCCTTCCTGCGCCACTACGTCAACATCCATCATGACGATTGGTCCACGCTCCTACCTTGGGCTGAATTCTCCCATAACCAGCACATCAGTGAGTCCACCTCCAGCTCTCCCTTTCAGGTCGTTTACGGACTGCAGCCTTCTGTTCCGTTGCCAGTATCCTCGGCTATCGATGTCCTCGCAGCAGATGCTTTGGTTCGGGACTTCTCAGCTATATGGAACTTTGTCAAATCTTCCCTAGAACGTGCTTCCTTGCGGATGAAGAGACATGCGGACAAGAGGCGCCTGGATCCCCTGTGTTTCTCCCCAGGTGATCTGGTCTGGCTTGCATCCAGATATGTCCGATTGAAGTTACCCTCGTACAAGTTGGGTCCTCGCTACATCGGGCCGTTTAAGGTCATCAGCAAGATCAATGCAGTCTCCTAAAAGCTGCAGCTCCCGGCCACGATGCGGATACCCAACTCCTTCCATGTCTCCTTGCTCAAGCCTGTTGTCCTTGGTCCCTTCTCCGCTGATGCCGGTACTGCTCCTCCTCCTATTGCTGATGATGACATCTATGCGGTAAGGGATATCGTGGCCATGAAGACCGTGCGAGGTCGGCAATACTTCCTGGTAGACTGGTCGGGTTATGGTCCCGAGGATAGGTCCTGGGAGCCCCGGGAGAATGTTGGCACTCCTCTGATTCGTGCCTTCCTGTCCCGGTTGCGGGGAGGGGGGCGTGGGGGAGGGGGTACTGTCACGCTTCCCGGTCCCCTGGCCCCGCTCTCCGGTCCCCGTGGCCCGCTCCCCGCTCCCCGGCGGCGTTCCCTGCTCACCACTCCGGTCCCGGCCTCCTCTTCCCCGCCTGCGGCCTCCATGCGTCCAGCTCCCCGCTCCCGGCGCTCCTCTGCGACGTGGGACACCCAGCCGGGCACCCCTGCTTCCTCTGCACCGCTCCCTGGACTGGCTTCTGGTACTCGGGCCTCGCGCATGCGCATTAGGGCGCGCGCGGTCATTGACCCTTTCTTAAAGGGCCAGCACCTAGAAACAGGAAATTGCATAGACAGGTACAGGGTATATTAAGATTCACTTTCCTAGTGGGCGGGGCCTGTTCTACGTGTTTGATAGACTAGGAGTTCAGGTCCCCGTATTGCTTGCTCTGTCTTAACCCTGTCCTGTCTCGTAGAGCCTGTTCTGCCACGCCAGCCGCTCCGAACCACGTCCACTACAGTACCCTGACGGTGACTTCGGCGGATGTTCCACCACCTCTGCAGCTCCGCCAGTCTCAAGTCCCTGGCTCCGTTTGGTGACCCGTCCCATCGCTCAGCAGGTTCCGGATCCCGCCTGACCCTACTACCCGGCCTCGGACCCTGAGCCTCGTCACCCGGACTACCGTCCAGAACTCCGTTTGTTCCACGACATCCACCTTTTCCAGCTCTCCTACGGACTGTCTGACTACCAACAGTGCTTCGGCTACCATGCATCCAGACCCTCTGGCGGGGTGACCGGCCTGGCTGCCTCCTCAAGGGAAAGCGGTGTACGGTCCAGAGTTTCCACCACCCGGACGTAACAGTAGGAGATGTTCCTCGCTCCTGCGGCTTCACACACAGCGATGTGTGCTGCTGCTGGAGCGAGGAACAACATCGGACCATCGCGTCAGCGTAATTATGGATAACGCCGACGCTACACCGATGATACGATTACGACGCTTTTGCGCTCGTTAATCGTATCATCTAGGCTTTACACACTACGATGTCGCCTGCGATGCCGGATGTGTGTCACTTTCAATTTGACCCCACCGACATCGCACCTGCGATGTCGTAGTGTGCAAAGTACCCCTTACTTAAAGATCTAGACTTTTTTGTACCAAATTGCGAGAAGTGAGCGATGAGAACGGTGTGAGATTTCACCAAGATATTGCAACTACGGAGAAGAGATATTAAAAAAAAAATGGAATTGGAATCCATCAATACTTGCAGATTACCGGCAATTGTAAGAGATGATCTCACGCAGGAGTACAAGAGACAATCAGAAAAGATTTGTCACTGAATAAGGACCAAATTTTGTAGTGCAATTTCTGTACTTGTTTATAATTCACAATAGTGTTTAGACATATTTTTAGTTATTTGAATTGTTGGTAAGTTTCCACTAAACAAACAAAAAAAATTGTCATAAAATATTCTGCATCTTTATATTTGAAAAAATAAAAATATTTAAAAAAACTGAAACTTTTATGCATTAATTATGTGAATCAGTAAACGGAAAACCCTTTGATATGGAAACATGAGCCAAATAAAAAATGTTATTGTCAGATTTGAACTCAGGAGGTCAAAATCATTAACAAATGGCTCATTTCATATCTTAACCTGATAAATTTTGAAAACATGTAGAACAGTGATATTATTCAGTTCTATATAATGCATTCCAAGTTAGAATTAGTTGATAACTGTCATGAGTATATGATTCACTTCCACTGCATTCAGCCATCGTCAGGAAAAATTCAATACAGTGCTACATAAATGGTTGGTAATGTGACTGTAAAGGAAAAAAATGTGTAATTGGGTTAACTGGCTAAGTGATAGGAAACAAAAAGCATTTATTAATGGGTTACACCAGGGGTCTCAAACTCGGCTGGGTGTATGGGCCGAACAGAGGAAAAAAAATAATTTGGGGGGCTGCGTTCTTTGCAGGACAAAGTGAAATTTTTATTGGTATCATATATAATATATTTCTTTTTACACACGCTTTGGTCACTGATTTTGAACATTTTTCACTTGTTATTATAACAAATGTGCACATTCTTTGTTTAAATATAAAAAAAAAAATTTTGATTGTAAAAAAAAAATGTCATGCCTTATTTTGAGTGGCTTTTTTTACATTTTATCCCTTTCTTGTAACTATTAGTGTTACAATTAGCACTATATAGAAATTTTGGCCAACATCTTTTAGTAATGCTCCCCATCTTGTTGTAATGTGCCCATCCTAGTCCCCATCCTATAGTAATGTCCCCATCCTATAGTAATGTGGTGGCGCCGGCTGAAAGGGGGCAGTAGCTATAACTTACCGATTGCTCTCCTCAGCTTCCACAGACGCCGGAGTGAGGCTGAGGGGAGCGGTCTCCGGCCCCAGATCCACAGTGATTGGAGAGATCGGTCACAAGGCCTGTTTCTCCAATCAGAGCTGAGGGCAGGTGAATCAGAGGTCACCCAGCTCCAGCCAATGATCAGGGCTATAGCTGCACTGATCATGGCTGGATTTCAATGTTTCAGTCATTTTCAATGGCTGAAACATTACAGTGGCTGTGATTGGCTGAGCAGCGTTCGTCAGCCAATCACAGCCTCCGTAGGTCCGGGGAGGAGACACAACCCCTCCTGACGTCCCCTCCTCCCCGAATCTAAGGTATTTGCAAAGCGATCACAGTCAACAGGGCTCCGGGGCCGCGATTTCGCCATGACGTACTGGGTACGTCATGGGTCCTAAAGTACCAGGGAGCCGTGACGTACCCAGTACGTCATAGGTCGCTAAGAGGTTAATGTGCCGTCCTTCACATACACAAAAAAAACCCCCACCATTCTTCTCACCTGTCCCACGTTCCCTCAGCTGCCTCATCTCTGCTTCTTGCTGTCTGCAGGCCCGTGCCCCCTGTTCAATATCGCGGCCGGTGTAGGGGCTGTGCCCCTGTTGGCGATTTATGTCAGATGATTGTTTTGCCGGCGCACTGCCGGCAAAACATTCATCTGACATAAAGCGGAGATAGTGGCTGCGGCCCCTGCACCGGCCGCGATAGAGAACGGGGGCACGGGTCTGGTGGCTGCATGAAGCAGCCTGAGGAGCCGCATGCGGCCCGCGTGTTTGAGACCCCTGGATTACATTCTAATAGAGTAACAGTTAACCCCTTAACGACCCATGATGTACTGGGTATGTCATGGATCATGTGCAGTTAATCCCTGCCCCCTGCCGTGGGCAGGCCGCGACGATCCGCGCACATATCAGCTGTTTTCAACAGCTGACATGTGTGCCTGCTAGTCACGGGTGGAATCGCTTCCACCCGCGACTATTAACCCCTTACATCTCGCTGTCAGATTTTGTTGATGATGTATATGCGCGCCGCAATTATGATGACTTACCCCGCCCCAATCGGAAGTCACGTGACATGATGTGGTTGCCATGGGAGCACAGGGTCATGTGATGACGCCTGTAGCTAACATGAGTCATTTACTCTCAATGCCGGAATACAGCCGGCATTGAAAGTAAAGCAGCATATCTGCAGATCTCAGCTCTGTAGCTGTGATCTGGAGATATGGCAGAGCGATCAGATTGCTGATCGCTATAGCCCCCTAGAGGGACTAGTAAAATAAAAAAAAAAGTTAAAAAAAAGTAAAAAAAACCCTAAAATGTGAAATCACCCCCCTTTCACCCCATTGAAAATTAAAGGGTTAAAAAAATAAAAAATATACACATATTTGGTATCGCCGCATTCTGAAGTGCCCGATCTATCAAAATATAAAATCAATTAATCTATTTGGTAAATGGTGTAGCAGCAAAAAAATTCCAAACGTCAAAATAACGTTTTTTGGTCGCCGCAAATTTTGCGCAAAATGCAATAACAGGCAATCAAAAAGTAGCATCTGTGCAAAAATTGTACTGTTAAAAATGTCAGCTTGAAACACAAAAAATAAGCCATCACTGAGCCATAGATCAAGAAAAATGAGAACGCTACGGGTTTTGGAAAATGGTACAAAACGTGTGCCACTTTTTTTGGACAAGCTTGTGAATTTTTTTTAACCCCTTAGATACAAGTAAACCTATTCATGTTTAGTGTCTACAAACTCACACCGACCTCAGGCATCACAATGACACATCAGTTTTACCATAAAGTGAACACGGTGAATAAAATATCCCAAAAACTATTATGCGATCACACTTTTTTGCAATTTTTCCGCACTTGGAAATTTTTGCTGTTTTCCAGTACACTATATGGTAAAACTTATGGTTCCATTTAAAAATTTAACTCGCAAAAAACAAGCCCTTATATGGCATGATTGACGGAAATATAAAAACGTTACGGCTCTCGGAAGAAACAGGAGAAAAAAAATGGAAAAACGCAAAATGCCCGGGGGCTGAAGGGGTTAACAGTGTGGTATCGGAGATCAGTATTGGGTCCTCTTCTTTTTAACATATTTATTAGTGTCCTAGTTGACAGTATTCCAAGTAGAATTTCAATGTCTTCAGATGATACTAAGCTCAACAAGGTAATCAACAAAGAGGAGGATAATTTAATATTAGAGAAAGATTTATGTAAACTGGAGACTTGAGCTGAGAAATAGCAATTGAAGTTTAACGTAGATAAATGTAAAGTCATGCATTTGGGTCCAGAAACTATACTACATGGGAAAAATAGTAACTGAAAAAGACTTGGGTATATGGTTTGACAGCAAACTCAACTTTACTGACCAATGTCAGGGAGCTGCAGGCAAAGCAAATAAAATCATGGGATGCATTAAAAGAAGCAGAGATGATCATGAGGCATCTTCTGCACATATAGGAAAGGTTTAATCATAATCAGATACTGCAATTTTTTACTGTAAGAACAGTAAGATCTTTGAACCCTCTACTGTAAGACACTGTAATGATCAATGTGTTGCATGCTTTTCTTGAAAAATATAATCATTACAGGTTATATGGGTACTAGATTTTGGAGATTTTCCATATGTGGAATCAAAAAGAAATTTTGTCCCAATAGTGAGCAATTAGCATCTGCCTCATGGGGTTTTTACCTTCCTCAGAATCAACATGTTAGTTTATAGTTTGAACTTATTGTTGTCTTCTTTTAACCTTGAAACCATGAAAACCTGTCCAGCATAAGATCTGGTTCATATGTGCAGCAAACTTTACTTGTGTTCAGAATAATTTAATAAATTAACGAAAAAACAATTGAAAACGAAAATTTGTTTAGCTACGTAGATATGCCTGTTCTGATCCACTATAGGCTTATTATATTACAGGCCTGGCTGAAAAAAACCGATATGGAAACTACTAAAGTATAGGCCTCACTGGATCTGGCTGTAAGCTTTTATTTCTAATCTGGGAACACTTAAAGGGCTTGTCTACTAGTTTAAACGGAACCTGTCAGGTCCCATATGAGTTCAACCGAGAAGAAGAAGAAGACTCTTGCGGCTCCAACCATGTGCAGAGCACGTCTGAAGCTGAGAAGCAAGCACCCACATAACAAGGCTGCGGGAAAGATCAGAACGCATGCGCGAGTTCTCAAAGAGCAACGGTAACATCACTCATGTAAATCCATGGTATTACGCCCACAGGGGCGTGATACCACAGAAAGCATGCAAACGCCCACAGGGTGATGCGACGCCCAGGGGACTAGAGCCTCTGATCTACATAGGGAACATATAAGTAATATAACATATTTTTATACATTCATATTACACACTATTACAACACAGGGATGGGTAGAAAGGGGTTACTAGGCCACACATCACCCTGTTTCTAGGTTAGAATGCATATGGGACCTGACAGGTTCCCTTTAAGGGCAACCTGTCATATAAAAATCCCTATTAACTTGAAGATACGGGGTTGAACTGCAAGTTAAAATCGTTCTAATGCCCCTTTCAGACGTCCATGTTTCAAGTACGTGTGACATCCGTTTTTAACACGGATGCCACATGTACCCATGTTATTCTCTGGAGTTACACACCTGTGTTTTCTCACGGACTGTGCCCCGCACGGTCTCTTGGCCCCGCACACACACATGGAAACATGTAAATTTTTTCTCCGGCATCACGGGTGTCACATGGATTGCACATTGATGTGATCCGTGTGACACCAGTGTGACACGTACCAGAGAAAACACAGGTATTTGAAATAAAAAGATTTTCTATATTCACCTGTATCAAGCGCTGTTTTCTTTGGCTCTGCTGTCTCCTGCTTCTGACCCCCGCTCATTATATTCAATGATTATTCACTGCACTAAGGACCTGGAAGCCGGACCATTGCTATGATAGCACCACGGGGACAGCATCAGGGACAACACCGCCGGTCACAGGTGAGTATTCAGCAAGCAGTGTGTCTGCAGTGACGTCCAGTAGGTCATTGGAGTTCCCAATAAACTCTGATTAACCCGTGAAGTCACTGTGGTGACACCCGCTGTAGTACGGTGTCATTAGGACAGTGATGGGCAACCTTTTCAGCTCGGTGTGTCAAAATTCGGCAAAAAAACAAGCATAACTCGTGTGATGTGTCACTTTCGAGAAAAAACACCAGAATTTCGCGATATTGTTAGTTTAAATAACAAAAATGTATAATTGTCATAGAACTGTATTTAATAAACCAAAAAGTAATTATTTAACTTACCTGCTTAGTGACTTCTTTTTTCATCTGTCAGTCGGTTGCTTTTGTTGTCTTGATATTCTTAACTTGATAACTTAACTTGATATTATTTAACTTGTGTGGGGTGCCGTGAACTAAGATAAGTGAGGGGGAGGGGGAATTCTTCAACTAACCTGCCTATTAGTGACTTATTTGTTGCGGAATTTCATTGGCTAAATGTTCAATTGAAGGTTGGTACTTTGTACACTTGAAGCCCAAGCAAGCACTACTAACTTATATTCTACGTTCTGCTTACTAACGTTTCAGTACATAGAACACAAAGTGATCTGCCATTTTTTTCTATAATGCCATACATCTCGGTCCATGTCTCTTGAAAGGGTTGGCTACTGCCACTTCCTTTAATTAACCTTGGTTTTATATTTTTTGGCTTCTCCATCAGGGGGGCATTGACAGAAGATAGAAATATAGCCTGTCAGCTCTTCAGGCAATTAAGGGCTAACTAGCCTAACTGACCACAAGATGGCAAGATAGCTATTTCTAATGGCGGGAAATGGCACCAATAGTACAGGCCTCTCCTAGCCTCCCCCTCACTTATTTCAGTAATGACGGTCAATTAGAAATCCACGACACCCCAGAACAGTAGAATGTATGATTGCTGTGGTTGCTGGTAATTGCGATCACAGGGCCTGTAAGGTAACATAAAAAAAAATAGCCTTCCACCACCACCATTACTACCTGCCTACCATAAGCCACCCTCCACCAGCACCATCAAGTAGCAACCCCCCCAGAACAACTAGCACCCACTTCAGTAACACTAACCCCCATTCCCCAGCACCAAGAGCCCACCTCCACAGAATTCTCCCCCCCCTCCTGAAACAAGCAGCGCCCACCTCATGTCAGTTTACTCACCGGCAGGTCCACGGTAGCAGTGAGGTACACACAGGGAGCAGTGAGGGCACAGCCAGAATGACCACAGCACAAGCACAGGTCGCACACACATCAGCCCGCAGTCAGGCCACACACACGTCAGGCCGCTGGCAGGCCGCACACACGTCAGGCCGCATGCACGCCGCTGCTAGCCAATAGGTGAGGACTGGCGAGATGTGGACAGCAGGATGCTGGGAGATTTTTCTCCGTATGCGATCGCGTGTCAGTGCGAACAGCTACGCGTGTCAGCAGTGACACGCGTGTCATAGGTTCGCCATCACTGCATTAGGATGTTATCAGAGTTTATTAGGAACTCCGGTGACCTCCTGGATGTCACTGCACACACACACTGCTTGGATACTTTTTATTTCAAAGACCCGTGTTTTCTCCGGTACGTGTCACACTGATGTCACACTTAAACACAAATATCAGACAAGTGACACACGTCTGACCATACCAATGCGTGCGGCTTGTACCTTGTACCTGATTAAACACAGACGTCTGAAAGGGGCCTAAAGCTGTGTGGATGCCACACTGAAAGACCAGCTAGCGGAAGGAAATTAACTTTTTTTTCTCCCGGAAGCCTCCAGCTTTCATTCATAGAGGTGTGGCTTCAGTCACCACTCAGAACACAGTGAGCAGCGGCTTTAACCAAATCCCAGCACTGATGCTCTGTTGAGCCAGCTGTCAGTTAGTGCGGGGTATGTTTACAGCTGACACTCACTATGAATTCAGTGGTGGTGATTGAAGCTGCTGCCACCATGCCTCTATGACTAAAAGCCAGAGGCTGCAAGAAGGAATGAAGTTAATTTTCTTTTGGTAGCGGGGCTTTCAGTATAGCATACACAAAACATTAGAAGGCTATTAACTTGCAGATTAACCCCATATTTGCATATTAAATTTCATTTTTTTTACATGAAAGGTCCCTTTAATGTGAACCTATCAGGTGCTATGTACAACCAGAACCACGAGTAGTTCTGGGTGCATATTGCTAATCCCTGCCTAACTGTCCCTGTATCTAGTAGCATACATAAAGAGATCTTTAGAGAAAGTATTTCTAAAGATCCGTTGTGATATGCTAATGAGCGCAGGGACTATTTGCAAGGGCATTAGGGTGCCTTCACACTTTAGCGATGCAGCAGCTATCCGACCAGCGATCTGACCTGGTCAGGATCGCTGCTGCATCGCTACATGGTTGCTGGTGAGCTGTCAAACAGGCAGATCTCACCAGCGACCAGTGACCAGCCCCCAGCCAGCAGCGACGTGCAAGCGACGCTGCGCTTGCACGGAGCCGGCGCCTGGAAGCTGCGGACACTGGTAACTAAGGTAAACATCGGGTATGGTTACCCGATGTTTACATTAGTTACCAGCGCACACCGCTTAGCGTGTGCAGGGAACAGGAGCCGGCAGCACAGGCAGCGTGAGAGCTGCGGAGGCTGGTAACTAAGGTAAATATCGGGTAACCACCTTGGTTACCCGATGTTTACCTTAGTTACCAGCCTCCGCAGCTCTCACGCTGCCTGTGCTGCCGGCTCCTGCTCGCTTCATTTGTCGCTCTCTCGCTGTCACACACAGCAATCTGTGTGTCACAGCGGGAGAGCGCCTTTGAAGAAAACAAACCAGGGCTGTGTGTAACGAGCAGCGATCTCGGAGCAGGGGCCAGATCGCTGCTCAGTGTCACACACAGCGAGATTGCTAATGAGGTCACAAAAAACGTGACTCAGCAGCGATCTCAGTAGCGATCTCGCTGTGTGTGAAGCACCCCTAACAGTATATCCCCACGTCTAATCTGCCTTCTTAGCATGTTAGGCTACATTCACACTTCCGTCTTTTTGCATCAGTTGCAATCTGTCGCCAGGAAATAAGGTAACCTGCAATATATTTTGCAGGAATCCGTTTTTCCCCATAGACTTTTATACCGATGGATTTTGACTGATCGCATTGCGTTGCATCCATCCCGCGACGGATCCGTTGTTGGATGACTGACCGTTGGGCAGGAGCAATGCACAATGCAACATTTTTGCATGTAGTGGATCGTTTTTTTACTGTGATCATGTCCACAGTAAAAAAACATGATCGACTGTAAATTTAGTTCCAGTTCCAGCGGCCGGAACGATCAGCTGATCAGCCGGCTTTTGTAAACAATCAGCTGATCGGCTGGCAGCTGGGTTTTGTGAACATCCAGCTGATCGGCCGGCTTTTGTGACCGATCAGCTGACACCCTTTCAAACAGTAAAAAAAAACAAAACAAAAAACAAAACGATACATTTTTTTGCAGCATCAGTCACATCAGTTGTGCCACTATCTGCAACGCATCTGTTAAATCAGTCACACAACTGATTGTGACTAATGCAAAAAAATCGGAAGTGTGAATGTAGCCGTAGCATGCACACGAGGGCGTGCTAACATGCTATTCAATGCCCATTGCCTAGTGTTATCAGTGGTGATGCGTGTACCTGTGTCCGTTGTCACCGCATCAGACGTCGGGCACTGCGCATGAGCAGAAGTCCCAGCACTTCCAGTAATGCACACTATGAAGCCGGGTGTACATGCCCCGGCTTCAGAGAGGTCTAGTGCACATGACCGGAAGTGCCAGGGACTTCTGATCATGCGCACTGCTTGGCGTCTGAAGCGGTGACAACAGACACAGGAACATGTGTCCCCGATGATGATGCTAGGTAGTGGGCATTGAATAGCATATTAGCACACCCCTGTGGGCGTACTAACATGCTAAGAGGAAATAATGA
Source organism: Anomaloglossus baeobatrachus (assembly GCF_048569485.1). NCBI lineage: Eukaryota > Metazoa > Chordata > Amphibia > Anura > Aromobatidae > Anomaloglossus > Anomaloglossus baeobatrachus. The sequence goes on from NC_134354.1 coordinate 526,339,780, forward strand.
GCGCAGGAACTAACGCCTTTGAGACTAGTCCCTGCGGTCCTTAACATATCATAAAGGATGTTTAGAAATACCTTTTCCAAAGATCTCTTTATATATGCTACCAGATGCAGGGATGGTTAGGCAGGGATTAGCAATATCCACCCAGAACTGCTCGGGATTTTTGGTGCATATTGTGTTAGGGTGAACTCTTAACCAGAGATCACTAGTTGGCTACTGCCTGGCCTAATTGGTGTGGATCGTGTGCATGCTTGAAGAATGAGATCAGACACACAGTCGGATATTCATCTTTCATCGACAAAAGTCGGCCAAGGCTCTGCCTGATTTATTAAAGGTCATGCCTTTATATAACCTAGGAAAGGGGCATGGTCGGCTCTACAGTGAGCATACTTGGATCTGTCCATTGGTCAGTGGGTTGAACAATGTGTTAGTCCATGAGCTGATTGGTGGGCGTCATCGTAGGCGGGTCTATGACGTCATTGGATGGATCCATGGTGATATTGATGGGAGGATCTGTCGTCATCTGGTGGATCCATGCTGATGGTAGGGTCTGTGATGTCATCGGTAGCCATCTTAGTTATATCTGAAAACCTGGCTTATGTATAGAGAATCGATTTCATTGAACACACTTCTCACAATCCTTAATTAAGTATCTGATCTAATGGCTCTCCTCAACAGTCCCCCTTAAATACTTTATTAACCTTCTGACCCTAACGTGGTCCCCTTACACATCAGCTCTAATGCTTTAACTGCAACTCTTTTCGTTTTGCTATCCGCTATATGAGTAATGCTAAGCCTTTGCCTCCCTTGGTTCAGACTGTTGATCAGAGAGCCTGATGTACTCGCCCTACTCTGACTGCCTAGTTGGGGACTGTGAAAGACTGAAGGGTCTTAGCTGTTCTATATCTACAGAATAACTAACCTCCTGAGCTAGGAAAGTGGGAACTGACGTTTCTACTCCTTTCTAGATCATCTTCCATACATAGGGAAATACACAACAAACAATAATAGCTGTTCAAACTTACACACTAATCACATCCCGCACACACAGTTCACAGAGGCATAGGTAACGTCGCAGTCCTTAGAACTGACTATTTAATGCTGAAGAGCTCACCCAGATTTTGAGATTGATCGATTAGAAAGAGTAAAGGCTACTTTACATGCTGCGATATCGGTCCCGATATCGCTAGCGTGGGTACCCACCCCCATCTGTTGTGCAACACGGGCAAATCGCTGCCCGTGCCGCACAACATCGCGCAGACCCGTCACACATACTTACCTGCCCGGCGACGTCGCTGTGACCGGCGAACCGCCTCCTTTCTAAGGGGGCGGTCCATGCGGCGTCACAGCGACGTCCGTGAGCGGCCGACCAATAGAAGTGGAGGGGCGGAGATGAGTGGCCGGAACATCCCCGCCCACCTCCTTCCTTCCTCATAGAGGCCGGGACGCAGGTAAGGAGAGGTTCCTCGTTCCTGCGGAGTCACACATAGCAAGAGCGACGAACTACATCGTTACTGCTGCAGTAACGATAATCGAGAATGGACCCCCATGTCACCGATGAGCGATTTTGCACGTTTTTGCAACGATGCAAAATCGCTCATCGGTGTCACACGCAGCAACATCGCTAATACGGCCGGATGTGCGTCACAAATTCCGTGACCCCAACGACTCCGCATTAGCGATGTCGCAGCGTGTAAAGCCCCCTTTAGGCAATTGTAAGAATAAGCTTCTTACTGTTATGCTGCAGCTTTTAGCATTACTGTTTCTGAAAGACTGATTCTCAGTCAACATCTGAATGCTATATAATGAGAAGTAACAAGGCACTCCCAGAGTAAGCTGAAAGATATATTTATTTATGTGCAGAACAGAGAACGTTTTCGGTCCAACATGGACCTTCCTCTGTAGCAATGTATACAGAAATAAATAATGTGTACAAAATAAACACAAAATAAAATAAAATTGTATACAACATAGAGGAAAAAATTCATATAAAGATTTAGAAAACAAATATTCCATACATGTATCAATTGTACAGTATTCACAATATTCATAATTCATATTGAGTCAAAGAAAATAATAGATAAAATAAATCAAAGGAAAATTAAAAAGTGAAAAATGAACGAAGAAGAGGAAAGAAAGGAGGATAGATAAGGGGAAAAAAGGTATGTATGTTTGTGATGTATTTATATAAAAACGGATATAGAACATAAAAGGGAAGATATAAGGGAAAAGATATCCAGCATGTATTATTTAGGCTGAAGGTTAGGAATAAAATAGAGTGAGATTTGTCAGATGAATGTTATATGAATATGGACATCGGAGATGTAGGATGTGGTATGTGACAGTGTAGTTAAATAAAATGGGATTTGACAGAATGAAATGAGTGTTACATGGATATGGACATCAGAGATGTAGGATGTGGTATGTGACAGTGTAGTTAAATAATGTATGTGTTATATAGGTAGATGTAAAGAACTAGTGAAGAAAGGAGGGAAGGGGGAGGGTATAGATGTTAGGAAGGAAAAATGATCGATAACCTGGAACTTTAATTATAAAATAGTGTGTCTGGCATTTTTGAAATGATAAGGGATGGGTAGAAGGTTTTCGCATCTAATAGTGAACTTATGTTTGGATATGCGGTCTCCTATATGTTGGGTGGTTTCACCCACATATAGGAGACCACAGGGGCACTTGATGATATAGACATTTACCGACTTGCATGTGAAGTAATTTCGTACAGGATATCTTGTACCAGTGTGTGGGTTGTAGAAGCAATCACCTTTTTGGACGTTGTTGCATTGAGGACAATAAAGGCAAGGAAAGGTACCAAACTTAGGTGTACCTAGGAATCTTTGCTTGGGAATTTTTTGAATGGAACCCACATCCGCTCTGATAAGTTTATCCTTAATGTTTGGTGGTTTCTTATAACAGGGTAAAAATGGTACCTTAAATTAAGGAACATTAGGGTACCCTTGTGTCAAAATGTGCCAATTTTTGCGTATGGTTTTATGAATTTTGAAAGCAAAAGGATGAAACGTGTGCGGAAAGGGTATCCTTTTCTCATTTTTCCTAGTAGTGTCACTAGTATAATTTCGGGTGCTGTCTAATAATGGTAAAGGGTAACCCCTGGCAGAAAATTTGTTCTGCATCTCTTGTAGTCTTAGGTTTAAAGTATCTTTGTCAGATACTATCCGTTTGACCCTTTGAAACTGAGATATGGGAATGGATTTCTTGACGGACATAGGGTGATGACTGGAGAAATGGAGAAGGGTGTTTTTATCTGTGTTTTGGTGAATAGATCTGTGGACAGATTCCCCTCAGGATCCTTAAGGACAGTTGTGTCCAGAAAATTGATTTTATGTAAATCCTGCTGTAGGGGGAAATGTAGACCAGGCCAAGCTGTGTTGAGCTGTTCAAAGAAATCATGAAGGGCTCCAACTGGACCCTCCCATACGCAATAGACATCATCTATATATCTCTTCCAGATCGGACAGTAGTTTTGGAATAGTGGGTTAGAGTAGACTACTTCATCCTCAAATTTAGTCATATAGCTATTTGCGTAAGGGGGGGCTACGTTAGAGCCCATCGCGGTACCCTGCGTCTGGAGTTAGTAATTATCCCCAAAAAGGAAGTAAATCTCTTTCAAAAACAAAGTCAGTAAGTCAAGACATAAAAATTTCACAGACTGGTCAAAGTGGTGTTGGGAGAGAAGGTCCTTAATTGCAGAGATACCAGCATCATGGGGTATGCTGGTATATAAACTAGCCACATCCATTGTTACTAGTAGTGCCTCTTTATTGATCTGTCCTAAGTCTCTGATAATCTGTAAAAATGTGCCAGTGTCGAGAAGGAAGGATTTAGTGGTCTTCATTAAAGGAGTTAGAATTTTTTCTAAGAAAATCGATAAGGGAGAGAGAGCAGAGTCTGAGCCTGCAACTATGGGTCTCCCTGGTGGGTTGTCCAATCGCTTGTGGACTTTGGGAAGTATGTACATGACTGGGGTGATAGGGTCAGATTTGGTAAGAAAATCTACTGTCTTAGAGTCAATTGTACCTAGGTGTAAATGGTATGAAAGAGTATTCCCGATTTTCTTAGTTAATGACGTAATGTAAGGGACTACAGGTTAATTTTTTATATACCTGATACCTGATCATCACTGAGTTGTCGATCTATTTCCCTAATGTAGTCAACCTTATTCATTATCACAACAGGCCCGCCTTTATCGGCCGGTTTTATTATCATTAGATAAGTCATTCAGTGCTTGACGATCCAATGGAGAAAGATTGTTGTGATAATGAATTTTACCCAGATTTATGTCATGCCGAAGTTGTTGAAAATCAGATTTTACAAAATCAATAAATGCTTCAACAGGTGCAGTACCAAAAGGAGGATGATAATTGCTCTTGGATTTCAAACCCAAGTCAGTAACTTTCTTCTTAATAACATCTGAGTGCTGTCCGCGTCTTCGAGACTTTTCTACCTGAATACACCTGATTGTATCACAACTCTAATGGATCTCTTCTTGTCTCGGGTTCATAATCTTCCACCAGGAGGCCTTATTTGTGTAATGTTCCTGTACCCATTGTTCCCTAATTTTGGTTATTTCCCATGTATCATCCCCAATCTAGAAATTCTTCATAAGGTTCTATGTGAGATAATCCAGCACTATGTGTGTTGTAACCCTCATTCTGCTGGTACGATGGACTCTTTACAGCAGCTGTTGTCTCCAGATGGGTTTTCCCTCAAGCTTCATTGAAGTTGCTGTGGTTGGGAAATGCTGGATCGGTCCATCTGATTCTGACTCACGGCTTATTCAGACTTGTCTTTTTAGGATCACCCAGTCTCCTGGCTTGAGACCATGTGCTCCCGACACTGATTTAGGATCCGGAATTGGAGGATACACATGTTTAACACACTATATAGGCAGTTGTAGGCTCGTACATCACTGGTCAGGATATCACACTGTATCTGAAGTATCTATGAGAAATATAATCACATTGTAGGTGCTAAACCAAAAATATCTTATATAAAGATCTAATTATTAAGAAGGAAAATGAACATTTGTTACATGATTTGCTAGCATCCACCATTATCTTGTAGATAGTTACATTTTATGTTATAATCATTAAAATTCCAAACAACATACACCCATGTGAGTAACTATAGACACAATTAAATATTCCAATAAAGGAGGGGGCAGGGATTGGGGCAATAGCCCTAAACTCTCCCTACCTCGCAGAAGAGGTCGGCATCCTATAAGGCGAATTGGCGCCCCCGCTCACCGACGGCTCACCCTCCCTATCGCTACACTGCTAAGCAAATACATGCTGCTAATGTGAAGTAAAAAAAGAAAAGATACAGCTCACCGTATGATATTTTGCTGGTAAATTCATGTTATAGAGAAGGTAAGACGGTGCATGGAATAAGGGAGGCTCAAACGTGATTGCAGCAAAAAGAAAAAGGTATCCAGCAGCAACGTCTTCATAGGGAAAATATTTTTCTTAAAATTCCATTTTACTGAAAACTAATTAAAAATCATAGTGCAGCAAGTTATAAACACGCGGTTAACGCGTTTCAGAAGTTAGACTTCCTTAACACTAGAACTACTGAGGTAGTCATTTTGACTACTTTGCACCATGTATTTCTATATAGGTGTCACGAGTCCAGTAGTTCTAGTGTTAATCATAACCATGGTTATGATTAAGGAAATCTAACTTCTGAAACACGTCAACCACGCCGTGTTTATAACTTGCTGCACTATGATTTTTAATTAGTTTTCAATAAAATGGAATTTTAAGAAAAATATTTTCCCTATGAAGATGATGCTGCTGGAAACCTTTTTCGTGCTGCTAATGTCAGTGAGGGAATATAGAAACCGTGAGATACAGGGGATAAAGAGGCGTCAATATGCAATTATATATATCCAATTCATTCCCAAAGATTAAATATTCAAACTCTGTATATTAAATAGCTGTTTGATAGCTTAAGTCAATATGATATAGCAAATTCAAGGACCAATCCCTAAAACAAATTAAATATCTCACATGTATAATATGTACCCACTGTATCAATATAATAATAATAATAATAATAATAATAATAAGGCTAGGTAAAGTCATGAGGAGATCTTGTCCAATCACAGACCCTCCACTGTCCAATTGACACTCAGGCTAATAAAAATAAACGCATATTTTCCCAACGCGTGTCTCCCCTCTTCACAATGGCAGATAGGGGTTCATCAAGGGCATCCCCAGGTGAGGACCGTTAGTGTAGCCAGTTTCCTAGCCTGTCTAAAATAGCTGCTAATCTCCAGATACTGTAAGATCTCTATAATGACCTCTGCTATAGAACATGTACTTTTACCACTTTTAGGAACTTTATTTTTACATACCACCAACATCATTAGTTTTTCGGCAATAACGTTTTCCATACTGTATATGTTTCAGAGCAGACCTGAAAAGAAATTCACACAACACGCACAAAACTCATATAAACCTACTCATGGTAGATGTATATGACTAATCTGCAATCACTGGAGCAGTAGAGCGGATGAGGGGGTGTTTCTACGAGGTTTTTACAGTTTTTCTACCTTAATAGGCACACATCTTATAAGACTGAATGTGTCTGACCACCTGGGTACTGAAGCAGTGGTGCCGCCCATATCTTGTCCACCACCACACTCTTTGTCACGTGTTCATTGGTTACCTGGGCCATTATTGAGTAGAGCGCTCATGGTAGAGAAAACTTACCGCCCTTTATCCACAGACCTTCCTCAGTCAGCTGGCTCCCTGCGTCTCACACTCCGTTCCTTGCTGAATCGCTTGTTTCTGTAGCGATTTAAAAACACAAGTAGTGACCAATGTCACAGATGTGACAGGAGCCACCAAGGTATGGTACTGGTCTGCATTGGTAAAGGACTCTCAACTCTAGGCCCGTTCACTGCTTCTTTGTTGTCTGCACCTGTGCGAGCATCTCCTCCGGCTCCATCAGTTATCGGCTCCTTTGATAACAGGAGAGCCTCTGTCTGGGCTCACACCCACTCTACGGTCTTTATAGGTTTATCACGTCACACTAGAAAAGATCTGCTGCCTATATCCACATTTGACTATCTTACCCCCTGCCGCTCTACGAAGCACAGTGATTGCAAATCTTCATCTCGTTCTCCTATTCTGATGGGAGAGGAGCGAGTGGTTCGATTTTTATTACCTCATGTTGCGTAACCTCAGCATATCCAGTGTAGAATCAACCAACATCTTGGTATCTGGATCCATCTACGGAAAAACTCAAAATCTGCATTAGCAATGGAATCATCTCAGACATGTTCAAAACCTGACAATTTTTGTTACATCAGAGCAATCATGAGATATATGTCTGTCTGCTGTATCCTCCTTACAGATAAAAATATAAAGACAACTTAATAGAACAACCCAATCGATGAACAAATTAAAAACTTAAAAATAGGTGTGACTTTCCATATCATCTTTCCCCCCTTTTTGAATCTAATATCCAAAACATAATTAGATTCAAAAAGTGTGTGACACCGTAGCTCTACATTTGGGGCATAAAAGTCACATTGTGTAGATTGTACCTAACCGGGAACACTATAAATATCGTGTTATGTGTAACCTTATAATGGAAAACTATTTCAATGGCTTTTCAACCTTCGCTTGAACCACAGAAATCTGTATTACAATCTTTCTTTCTATAAAAAGAAACCACACGATTCAATACATTAAATATCAAACACAGAATTCCATAATTCATCCACATACCTTAAACCAAATTATTGTAATTATTAATAAATTAGATTATTAATAAAGATTATTATTATTACTATTATTATTATTATCACCATCATTATTATCAATAATAACAACAATAATAATAACAACGTAATACAACCTCTGGATATAGAGGCGTTCATATTTGCAAAATTGAGGACATTATCAGCATCTCTGTGATACTGCACTATAACTTGAAGGGATAAAAGAATCTAGAACAAATAAACTGGCCATGTTGGAACAGATATGAAATAAAAATGAATTTTCCAAACAAATCACCATAAAATGCTGATTTGCCATAGAAAATTATCTAACTAACAGACTTCTATGCTTGAATATCTATCAATAAATCTAAACATGTCCACAGTTATTTTTTATTCCTTTGGGATAAAATTAGTAAAATAAACTAGTTTCAATTACGTTTTCCAATACAATTTACAATTAATTAAATGTAGAAAACCCCCCATGTTTGTCCTGCTTTTTCACAGCTGACTCACAATAGGTTTTTTTTTTTTTAAAGTTTGCTCCTCCCCCCAAAACCAGAAGCAAACTGCTCATTTTCGCTGGACACAAGTCAAATCTCCCTTCTTCTGTTGGATTTTTTTTTCTTTCTTTCTAAAACATGCAACTCTCAGAATTTATTCGCCCCATACATAATTGGAATATATATTATTTATCATGACATCTACCGCAAAGGTACGTTATTTAAGAATTTCTATCTTAATGCTTTCTTAATCTATCATTTTCAATATTGTAATGGATTTTAACATATTGATCCCTAAGGCTATGTGCGCACGTTGCGTCGGAGTACCTGCAGTTTATTCTGCACGTTTTCCTTCCCTTGGTTTTTGACCAAATGGCTTTGACCATTTTTTAGCGCTAAAAATGCATGCGTATTTACCTCGTTTTTAGCGCTTTTTACCTGCGTTTTCACCTGCGTTTCTGCAGATGCGTTTTGTAGATCAAGACACTGAGAAATAAAGTTGAAATAGTCGAAAAGAATGAAAAAAGAGAAAAAAAAGTATAAAATTAACTTTTAATAAAACTATATGGAAAATTATCAATTTTAATGAAATAATAGTGGTTATGCACATTTTAACAGAAAAATAGGTAAAGTTTATTATTTTTTAACATTTAAATTTTATTTTCGGTTATTGTGTGTGTGTAAAGGAACATTAGAACCCATTAATTTTTGGCCAGAAAAGCATGTGTTTTTGGAGCCAAAAACGCAGTGGAAAGCCGGTAAAAAGCATGAAAAACACAGGAATTGTGCTTTTGGTTGCATCTTGCCATTTCTCATTGACTCCAATGTTAAGGAAACGCTGCAGAAATGGCAAAAACAACTGACATGCTGCTTCTTTTTCAGCATGGTTTTTGACCCAAAATATGCAAATTAAACGCTGCAGAAAAAAAAGCAAAGTGCAGACAGGATTTCTGCTTTTCCCATAGACTTTGCTGGAAAACAAAAACGCATGCGTTTTAGCGCAAAAACGCTGCTGCTAAAAACGCTGCAGAAACGCGGTAAAAAACGCAACGTGCGAACATAGCCTTAGGCTGCTTTCACACATCCGGTTTTTGCTGTGCGGTACAATCCGGCTCTTTGCAGAAAAAACGCAACAGGTTTTTTTTGCCGCCGGTTGTGTTTTTGCATAGACTTTCATTAGTGCCAGATTGTGCCGCATGGCCTTGCGTTCGGTCCGGTTTTTGCCGGATGCGGCATATTTAGCCCATGCGGCGGCCAGATGGAACGTTGCCTGGCACGGTTTTTTTGTCCGGCAAAAAAAACGCATAGCGCCGTATCCGGCCGATGCGGCGCTTTTTCCAATGCATGCTTATGGACATCGGATGCGGCAAAACCGCATCCGGCCGCCGCATGCGTTTTTTTGCACTGCGCATGCTCAGTAGCGTGCCGCAACCGGCAAAAACCGGACGGGCCGCATGTAAAAACTTATGCAAAGGATGCGTTTTTTTCGCTGCATCCGTTGCATAGGTTTTAGAGTCGGATTTAGCCGCACTGCTAAAACCGGATGTATGAAAGCAGCCTAAAGGCTGCTTTACATGGTACGACCGATTGTGCGATTTCACAATCGATCGTACCCGCCCTCGTCCTTTTTGCGTCACGGGTAAGTCGGTAACCCCCGTCACACATACTTACCTCTCGTGCGACCATGCTGTGCGTGGTGAACGTCCACTTCCTGGAGTGGGAGGGACGTTCGGCATCACAGCGACGTCACACGGCCGCCGGCCAATAGAAGCGGAGATGAGCAGGATGTAAACATCCCGCCCACCTCCTTCCTTCCACATAGAGCCGGCGGCTGACGCGGGAGGTAAGTACGCGATGTTCATCGCTCCCGTGGTGTCACACGGAGCGACGTGTGATGCCACGGGAACGATGAACAACCGGCGCCCGATTTCAGAACCGATATTATGGAACCTAGCGACCAGTACACGACTCACGATTTGTGAGCGATACTGCGTCGCTGAGAGGTGTCACACATGCTGGCATCACCAGCGATGCCGGATGTGTGTCACAAAAACCGTGACCCCGACGATCTATCGCACGATAGATCGTCTGGTGTAAAGCAGCCTTTAGTCTCACACTGCAAATACTCATTTCATCCAATTGCCTACTTCACCTCAATCCAACATGCACACTGGACCTATCTTCCACAGCCACCTTCAGCACAACTACCCAATCATTTAATATTTTAGTATTTTAAACTTTTACTAATACTTCATGTGTTATTCAGTGGCTGCAGATTTGGCAGCTTCACTGAGGCCTATAGAAAAATGGCCCCACAGCATGTGATTTCCTTCTCTTTGTTGGGATTGTAGCATCATATGGAAGGAGGGGAAACTCTGCCTTTGTCTCAACCATGCCTCGGCACCATGTGCTTCATCCACCATTTTGGCATGTGGCAGGGAAAAGGACCTTACATCTGCTCCAACTTTCTCTCTCCTATTTTCTGTAGTCTGTACTATATATATACACATACACACACACACACACACACACATATATATGTCCACGATCTAAGTCTAATTATAGATAAAAACACTTATTTTTCTGTGTAAGTATATAGTAGTCCACCCAGTCTATTGTTCAAACATTTACAGAGCACATGGTCTTCTTTACACATCCCCTGACTCACTTCCTTTTCTTTATTTAAACCATGCATGCCTCGGCCACCATGTGCTTCAGCCACCATTTTAAAATCTGACCTAAAATGGCTGCCACCAGGAATAGCACATGGTTTATCACAGGATTGCGGCCTAGAGTCCCCACATCCCAACAAAGTCCACTCTCATTCCAATATTTCCGACCACAACTAGACACAACTTCATCAATTTCTCCATCTTTCTTTCAAGATAAACAACACCAAAAAAAACAACAAACAAAAAGACAGGGGAGATGACTCACAACTGAAACACTATAGAAAACTTGCAGTTTGCAGCACCCACTTCTAAATCCGTCCTTGTTCCATGGTCCCTGTCTGATTTCTGCGTTCTATAACTTAAGTCTCTTACTAATCCCTGCAACAACACATATCAACAACTTTGAGAGCCCGTGGAAAACACATGCCTAACCTGACCAATTAAAACCTGCGCTTTATCAATTTGAGAGCCCGTGGAAAACACATGCCTAACCTGACCAATTAAAACCGCGCTATATCTTGTGTCATTACATACCAGCCTCTTAACTAGGTCTTGTACAAAACCGTATCAACAGCTTTGAGAGCTTGTGGAAAACATGTGCCTAACCTGACCAATTAAAACCTGCGCTTTATCAATTTGAGAGCCCGTGGAAAACATGTGCCTATCCTGACCAATTAAAACCGTGCTATATCTCTAGGCCTCTTGCCGAGTCATTCACTCTAGGCCTGAAGCCAAAACACTATTTACTACACCTTGAGCCGAGTCATTCACTCTAGACCTCGAGCCAAGACCTCAATTTACTAGACCCCGTGTCGAGTCATTCACTCTAGACCACGTGCCAAAAAACTCAAATTTATTAGGCCGAGTCACTCTTTCTAGGCCTTGACCCAAAACTCAATTTACTACACCTCGAGCCACAACTCTATTTAAATCTCCACCAGAACCGCAAAACATATGACAGGCACCAACCAAAAACCGTACCACATGGAGCGTCCTCCACGTTTCCAAACACCGCTCAAAAACCCACTTGATATCCTAACTACCAGTCAATCTCCCCTCAAGACAAATACACAAGAGGCAGCAGGCAACTGAATATGTGACGGTTCTGCCGCAATTAAATATGGCCAGCAGCGGAGAAACTCTTCTGCCGTCACAGAGATCACAAAAACCGGACACGGTCAAGCAATCAGTTCCACATACCCTGAGACACACAAGTAAGACTTCAGATTATAAAAATCAGCAGACTTACTGTGTTCTCATGTGAAGAGTTGATCAGACTCTTTGGCTCAGGGTATTCAGCACGTTCTGCCATTCCAATCGCCGATCCTCAAGATTTTAGGGTTTCTCCTATACTGGCCCTACGTTCAGGGCGCCATTAATGTTAGGGTGAACTCTTAACCAGAGATCACTAGTTGCCTACTGCCTGGCCTAATTGGTATGGATCGAGTGCATGCTTGAAAAATGAGATCAGACACACAGTCGGATATTCATCTTTCCTCGACAAAAGTCGGCCCAGGCTCTGCCTGATTTATTTAAGGGCATGCCTTTATATAATCTAGGAAAGGGGCATGGTAGGCTCTACAGTGAGCATACTTGGATGTGTCCATTGGTCAGTGGGTTGAACAATGTGTTAATCCATGAGCTGATTGGTGGGCGTCATCGTAGGCAGGTCTATGACGTCACTGGATGGATCCATGGTGATGCTGATGGAAGGGTCTGTCATCATCTGGTGGATCCATGCTGATGGTAGGGTCTGTGATGTCATTGGTAGCCATCTTAGTTATATCTTAAAAACTGGCTTATGTATACAGAATTGATTTCATTGAACACACTTCTCACAATCCTCTGCATAGAGAGGTTAATTAAGTATTTGATCTAATGGTTCTCCTCAACAATTGCACTTGACAGGTTTACTTTAGCCACATTTTAAATGGGCCTAGGGTGGTGGAAGAGTACAAAAATTATCTATACTCATTCACTAGACCTACGACACCCTTTCATATACCGCACTGTGACTCCAGTCTCCTGGCTAGATCTTCCAGGAGCAGATGTCATGTGGAAACTGAATGGCTACAGTCAGAATGTGAAGGCAGCAATCATGTGACATTCCCTGCTGGTAAAAGAATCCAGGAGACAGGAGCGTATACCGTTTGGAGTACGGAACAGCGACAACTGTTCAGTAGGTAACAATTTTGTTTTACATTTTCCCACCACCTTGGGCTTATTTAGAATGTGTTAGATAGTGGTGGACAGCTACTTCAACACAACCATGGTAAGTCATACAGCAAAACAATAACGAGTAGCTATAATTACATTAACTGCACAAATGAGCGGTTTTAAAAATTCTGTAAACTTTATAAAATACCTTTATAAAATACCTTTTGGAAAAGTGGTCCATTCTTAACCACTAGTTTTTAAATAAACACTTGTACCTTGCCCCTCCCCCCATCTCATTGTAGATTGTAAGCTCTCACGAGCAGGGTTGCCATTTTTCCTTTTAAATATTGTATCCTCTATAATTGTTACTTGTTTGTATATGTTTATGTATATGATATGAAAATGTTCCTCCTGAATTGTAAAGCGCTGCAATATGTTGGCGCTATAGAAATAAAGATTATTATTATAACCATCGGGCAGCTTGTAATACAATTGCCTGCAAAGTTTCTGTTAACTGTTCAGAAACAATTGCAGTTAAAATCTTAAAAAAAGCTACTCTCCAAAAAACAATTTAAAAAATGTCTAATTTTCATTCTGAAATGTGGAGTGTTTTGACAGCCCATTGAAAGCCTTTTTCATCCATATGCATGTCCATTTTTCTTATCCGTACTACATTTGCATTGAATCTGTTCTTATCAAATTATATAAGGTATATATATATATATATATATATATATATATATATATATATATATATAATGTGATCAGAACAGTATATATATATATATATATATATATATAAAAATTATTTTCTACATTGTCCCAACTCACTTTCAAAATCAGATCCGGTAAACAGATTGAAAAGTGATGCTTTCGGTTGACCCATTTAATGGACCCTGTTTTTTGTCCCCTTTGACTCTTATTAGCATTTTTTTGTCCAAAAACAAGAATCCATTAGTGCATGCTGCTATAATTGTTAATCGGATTCTGGCTCTGTCGTTTTTCAAATCTTTCTGCTAAATAGGGCCACTGACTAATAAGAGTGTCAAGGGTGCAGTGTGCTGATTCTGCGTATATGGACCAAATATGACTGTAAAATTAGCCATGTGAATATTACCAAACAGTAGGCAAAGATTGAAAGAAATTCAAATATCAGATTCTGTTTTTCTTGAGGTCCTCGGTCCTTTTATTAGCAGCGGGAATAAAACTGCTGCAGCCAATCCGTGTCTCCAGCTTTTATGTTCCATACTACTGGCATCAATGCTCACTGTATAGCAAACTGTTCCTTCTCTTTGGAATGGGCACTGGATTTAAGAGTCAGTTCATTGCTTACCTCTCAGAGCAGCACAGTTCCTGTGAACTCAGAGCTGCAATTTCCAGCGGTCATGTCATGTTATGTCACATGACCGCTGCAGACAATCAATGGCCAATGATTGGTATCGGGCTTTCATTATTTAGAGCTGGTATTGTCTAGTAACCCCTTTAACTCTATAAAAAGAAAGTAGTTTTGATGTATTTCAGACTTAAATCGGTGAATGTACAATATATACGTTGTATGTATAATATATTTTATTTATGAAAGCTTCACTGCTGGTCCTGAATCCCAGGTGCTCCACTTCCACCTTTGGTCTTTGTGTCAGCTTATTACCAGTGATCTGTATGAAAAAAAAGTCTGCTCATTAGCTAAGCAATCCCTCTACTTTGACTCCGAATCAGCAGTGAGAATGTAATATAATATTAATGACATATGCTAAGGACTTTCAATATTAGATCTTTGTGGATCTCAAACAAGAATAAGTAGGATTAAGTGGGTCCTCTGCACTGCTGATAAAGATCCAAGGAAGATTTATCAACGCATTTCGAAGTCATCCGACTTCATCAGATTATTTCCTGAAGAAATGGGATGACTTTGAAACACGTTGATAATTAACTGCTTTGTTATATCCTGTCTCCTGGAATCTTACTTGGATCTTCATCATCAGCACAGAGTACATAATCTAATTTCACTTATTCTTATTTGGCATTTATCGGATATTCACCCCTCAGGGCTGCAACAGCTGACAATTTCAGGATTCTTCAATTGATGTTTAATATACTACTGAACAAAGTGAGCACCTTTTTGCAGAATACTTTCTGTGGTCAACGGATAAGATCCTATTGTGCCTTTTTGTTCCCTTGCCTTTCTCTGTATATCTTTGGGGATCTGACACCTGGCACTCCCACAATGAACTGTTATCAACTCATCTGGAGGCTAGATAATACAACTGAATTGAGCTGAGGTGGTGCTTTGCTCCATTTATTGACTATGTTACTGACAACGAAGCAGAGGGCGGTAGTTATCAGTCCCACAAAGAATGGAGCATGGTTGAGCGTGTGCAGTTCGAATGCATTAAAAATGGGAATGAGGATCGGAAGCCCACTTCTGGGGAGAGGAAAGCAGCTGTCAATATTCCATATATTTACAGATTTCTTTTTGGAGAAAAGAAGGGAATTTTGTTTACTTACCGTAAATTCCTTTTCTTCTAGCTCCAATTGGGAGACCCAGACAATTGGGTGTATAGCTATTGCCTCTGGAGGCCACACAAAGTATTACACTTAAAAGTGTAAGGCCCCTCCCCTTCTGGCTATACACCCCCAGTGGGATCACTGGCTCACCAGTTTTAGTGCCAAAGCAAGAAGGAGGAAAGCCAATAACTGGTTTAAAGACCAATTCAATCCGAGGAAACATCGGAGAACTGAACCATACCACATGAACAACATGTGTACCCGAAAAAACAGAAAAACCCCGAGAAAAACAGGGCGGGTGCTGGGTCTCCCAATTGGAGCTAGAAGAAAAGGAATTTACGGTAAGTAAACAAAATTCCCTTCTTCTTTGTCGCTCCATTGGGAGACCCAGACAATTGGGATGTCCAAAAGCAATCCCTGGGTGGGTAAAAGAATACCTCATGATAGGGCCGTCAGACGGCCCTCTCCTACAGGTGGCCAACCGCCGCCTGAATGACTTATCTACCTAGGCTGGCGTCTGCCGAAGCGTAGGTATGCATCTGATAATGCTTGGTAAAAGTAAGTAGACTCGACCAGGTGGGTGCCTGACACACCTGCTGAGCCGTAGCCTGGTGCCGTAATGCCCAGGATGCACCGACGGCTCTGGTAGAATGGGCCTTCGGCCTTGAGAGAACCAGAAGCCCAGTAGAACTGTAGGTTTCAAGAATTGGTTCCTCGAGCCCCCGAGCAAGGGTGGATCTGGAAGCTTGCGACTGTTTACGCCGACCAGCGACAAGGACAAAGAGTGCATCTGGGTGGCGCAGGAGCGCCATGCGGGAAGTAGAACCTGAGTGCTCTGACCAGAACCAACAGATTGCAAATCTTTCTGAAATTGATGGACTGGACGAGGACACAAAGAAGGTGAGGTGATATCCTGATTGATATGAAAATGGGATACCACCTTAGGGAGAAATTCCGGAACCGGACGCAGAACTACCCTGTCCTGGTGAAGGACCAGGAAGGGAGTTTGTATGAGAGCGTTGCTAGCTCGGAAACTCTCCTAAGAGACGAGACCGTTACTAGAAGGCCACTTCCCGTGAAAAACGGGAAGGGAGACATCCTTCAAAGGCTCGAAAGGCGGCATCTGGAGAGCAATTAGAACCTTGTTCAGATCTCAGGGCTCTAACGGCCGCTTGTACGGAGTGCTGAGAAGACAAACTCCCCGTAGGAACGTGCGTACCTGAGGAAGTCGTCGTTTCTGAAAAAATACAGATAGCGCTGAGACTTGTCCCTAAAGGGAACTGAGCGACAACCCATTTTCCTACCTAGATTGCAGGAAGGAAGGAAACATAGACGATGCAACCGGCCAGGGAGAAACACCCTGCGCCGAGCACCGAGATAAGAACATCTTCCACGTCCTGTGGTCAATCTTGGCGGACGTTGGTATGCTAGCCTGCCTCATGGTGGCAACCACGTCCTGAGGTAATCCTGACGACACTAGGTTCCAGGACTCAATGCCACACCATCCGGTTGAGGGCCGTAGAATTCAAATGGAAGAATGGCCCTTGAGACAGCCAGTCTGATTGGTCTGGTAGTGCCCCCGGTTAGCCTACCGTGAGGCACCACAGAACCGAGTACCACAACATCCTCGGCCAATTTGTAGCGACGAGGATGGCGCGGCCGCAGTCGGTCTTGATCTAGCGCAGTACTCTGGACAACAATGCCAGAGGTGGCACCTAAGGTAGCTGGAACTGCGACCAATGCTGAACTAAGGCGTTTGCCGCCAGAGCTCGATGATTGTGAAACCGTGCCATGAAGCTGGCACATTGTTGTTGTGCCGTGACGCCATTAGATCGACGTCCGGCCTCTGTCAGCGGCGCCAGATCTCCTGAAACCCGTCCGGGTGAGGAGACCATACTCTTTCGGCCACACCTCAGCGACTTAGGAAGTCAGCTTCCTAGTTTCCACACTTGGGATGTGAATTGTGGATATGGTGGATGCCGTGTCTTCCACCCACATCAGAACCTGCCGGACTTCCTGGAAGGCTTGCCGGTTGCGCGTTCTTCCTTGGTGGTGGATGTATGCCACCGCTGTGGAGCTGTCCGACTGAAGTCGGATATGCTTGCTTTCCAGCCGCTGTTGGAAGGATTGTAGGGCAAGATACACTGCTCTGTGTTCAAGAACATTGATCTGAAGAGTGGACTCTTGCTGAGTCCACGTACCCTGAGCGCTGTAGTGGAGAAAAACTGCTCCCCACCCTGATAGACTCGCGTCTGTCGTAACTATCGCCTAGGACGGGGATAGGAAGGACCTTCTTTTTGACCAAGAGGTGAGAAGAAGCCACCACCGTAGAGATTCCTTGGCCGCCTGAGAAAGAACGACGACTCTGTTGAGGGACGTCGACTCCTCGTCCCATTGGCGGAGAATGTCCCATTGTAGTGGACGCAGTAAAACTGCGCGAAAGGAACTGCCTCCATTGCTACCATCTTACGTAGGAAGTGCATGAGGCGTCTCAATGTGTGCGACTGGTTCTTAAAGAAGAGCTTGCAGCCCGTAGTGAATGCTGTTTGTCTAGCGGCAGCTTCACTATCGCTGAGAGAGTAAGAAACTCTATGCCTAGATATGTTATCGATAGGGTCGGGGTCGGATCTGACTTTAAAAAGTTGATGATCCACCCAAAACTCTAGAGAGTCTCCAGCGCAACGTTCGGGCAGTGTTGGCATGTTTCCTAAGAGAGTGCCTTGACAAGTAGATCGTCTAAATACGGGACCACAGAGTGACCCTGAGAGTGCAGGACTGTGACTACTGCTGCCCTGACCTTGGCGAAGACCAGTTGGACTGTCGCTAGCCGGAAGGTAGAGCTACGAACAGAGGGTGTTTGTCTCCTATAACGAAGCGTAGAAACGCTAGTGCTCTGGATCAATCGGCACGTGTGGATAAGCATCCTTGATGCCTAATGATGCTAGGAAATATCCTTGGGACCTTGAGGCGATGACATGGCGGAGGGATTCCATCCGGAACCGCCTGGTGTCCACGAGCTTGCTGAGCATTTTTAGATCCAGAACGGGACGGAACGGCCCGTTGTTATAGGTACCGCAAAGAATTTGGGGTAAAAACCGTGACCTTGTTCCTGAAGAGGAACGGGAGTCATCACTCTTTCTGCCTATAGAGTGCACTCTGTTTGCAGAAGAGCAGCGGCCCGGCCGGGAGGTGGAGAAATTCTGAAGAATCGAGTTGGAGGACGAGAAGTGAGCTCTATCCTGTACCCGTGAGACAGAATGTCTCACACTCAATGGTCATTGACCTATGGCAGCTAAATATCGCCAAGGCGGGAGAGCCTGCTACCGACCGAGGCCGCAAGTCATGAGGAAGCCGCCTTGGAAGCGGGTTTTCAGACTGTCGCTTTTTTGGGCGAGACTGAGCCCGCTAAGAATCTTAGCTCCTCTGATCCTTTTGAGTCCACATTGGACGAGGAAAAAAGGGGACCTGCCCGAGCCTCGAAAAGGCCGAAAACCCCGACTGCCTCTTGCTCTGTTGGGGTTTGTTGTGTCCGGGCTGAGGAAAGGATGAATCCTTACCCCTGGACTGTTTGATGGTTACATCCAACGCTCACCAAACAGTCGGTCAGCAGAAAAAGGCAACTGGTTAGGCAACCTTTTTTGGAAGCAGAATCTGCCTTCCATTCACTTAACGAGCAGACCAGGCTCTGCTTAAAAACACGGAGTAGCGGAGGCTACCGCCGCACAGTTCGCAGAGTCCAGGACAACCTGAATCGCGTAAGAAACAAATGCAGACATTTGAGAGGTTAAGGATGCCACCTGCGGCACAGATGTACGTGTAACCGTGTCAATCTGTGTAAGACAAGCTGAAATAGCTTGGAGTGCCCCAAGGGAGAGAATGCCGGAGCCAACGGTGCGCCGACAGCCTCATAGATGGCTTTCGACCAGAGATCCATCTGTCTGTCAGTGGCATCTTTGAGTTTGCAGTTCCATCTCCCACTGCAACTATGGATCTAGCTACAAGCCTGGAGATTGGAGGATGCCGCTCGGGACATTGGGTCCAGTCCTTGACCAAGTCAGGGGCAGGGATAACGTGTATCCTAAGCCGTTTGGAGAAGCGCATATCTGGATAAGCGTGGTGTTCCTGGACTGCCTCTCTGAAGGCAGAGTGGTCCAGAAAAATACGTGAAGCTGACTCCTCCACTGGAGGAGCTGTGAGAAATAACCCACATTCTATAGATGGACGCTATAAGAGTATTTACTATGGCGTCACAATCAGGTGTATCCAGATTGAGAGCGGTCTCAGGATCAGAATCCTGAGCCGCTACTTCCGCCTCATTACACAGCGAGTCCTCTGATGAAACCGAGGCCGCTCATAGCGAGCCCACTTAGGCTGTCTGGGACTGACGTCCGTGCAGAGCCGTGACTCTGGGATGCGTGTGACATTCCCGGAGCTGTTAGTTATTCACACTGAGGGGGGCCATGGATCAATGATTCAACAGTGCCCATATTGTGAGAGACATGTCCGGACTGCTAGGCTTCTAGTATCATAGCCATAGTCTCAGAAAAACTGTCAGTAAATACTGCAGACACCGTCCTCATCCCCTGGCCATTAGTGCATACAATGGGAGTCTATGTACCTGCCGGCCGTATAGCCGTACATGCTGTACCAGCTGTATAGAAAAACATGTGGTTCTGCACCTTTGTTTTACACAGAGAATATGCTGATAACTCCGCCGCATAATCCAGGAGGGTATATACAACGTGCGACCAAACAGTGCAATGTATATAGTACAAGCATGTCTATAAGTGCACTTCTGCACTAGTGGGGTTAGCACCACAGGTGCTGCTTAACGCATGTTGCAGCGATTGTGTGACTATCAGAATGCTAGGGTCTTCCACACTTGTCTCTGTATCGTACAGAAACTGACACTAATGGCTGCCGGTGTCCTTGTAGAGAAGGAAGCCGTGGGCGTGCCTGAGAAAGTGCGGGAATCCGGATTCACAGTGCACACAGTGAGAGGGGTGGAGTATGCAAAACATACTCCAGCTCTCAGCTCTGCTCTATGCAGCGTCACGCCCCTACCCTGACTGTCAGGGCTGTGGGCGGTAACGAAGGGAGACTAGGCCCAGAAGCCGGGGACTCGAGTTAACAGCGCGGCCGCCGTAAAAGCGCGGGCCGCGCTGAAGTCCCTGGCGCACCACAAGTGCCAGCCGCGCCGCAGTCCCAGCGGCCGGCGCGACCGCCCTAGAAGTGGCCAGCGTCCCGCCCCTCTCCTGACTGGCAGGTCTGGGGGCGGGAACGAACTAAAGCAGGCCGCAAAAGCCGGGGACTCGAGTTATCAGCGCGGCCGCCGTAAAAGCGCGGGCCGCGCTGAAGTCCCCGGCGCACTACAAGTGCCAGCCGCGCCGCTGTTCCAGCGGCCGGCGCGCCCGAGTCCTAGACGTGGGCAGCGTCCCGCCCCTCTCCTGACTGGCAGGTCTGGGGGCGGGAACGAACGGAAGCAGGCCGCAAAAGCCGGGGACTGTAGTTATCAGCGCGGCCGCCGTAAAAGCGCAGGCCGCGCTGAAGTCCCCGGCGCACTACAAGTGCCAGCCGTGCCGCAGTCCCAGCGGCCGGCGCGGCCGAGTCCCATAAGTGTGCCTGCTTCAGCTAAGCTGAATGAGGCTATGGCACAGGCGCCGCAGCGCTGATGTCCCCCGGCGCACTACAACACCCAGCATGCTGCGGTGTGAGCGCCAAATGCACGGGGACACAGAGTACCTTGAGGAAGCAGGGCCATGTCCCTGATGTACTCCGCTTCATCCAGCATCTTCTCCAGGGGCTGTAGATGGAGCACGGTCTCAGTGCCTGGAGACCGGTAAATCCCACTTCACCCAGAGCCCTGTAAAAAGGGATGGGGAAGGAATCAGCACGTGGGCTCCTGCCGCCGTACCCGCAATGGGTACCTCAACCTTACAAACACCTCCGACATACAGTGGGGTGAGAAGGGAGCATGCTGGGGACACTATATGTGTCCTCTTTTCTTCCATCCGACATAGTCAGCAGCTGCTGCTGACTAAAAAGTGGAGCTATGCGTGGATGTGTTGCCTCCTTCGCACAAAGCACAAAACTGGTGAGCCAGTGATCCCACTGGGGGTGTATAGCCAGAAGGGGAGGGGCCTTACACTTTTAAGTGTAATACTTTGTGTGGCCTCCAGAGGCAATAGCTATACACCCAATTGTCTGGGTCTCCCAATGGAGCGACAAAGAAAAGGTCCCTATGTACATCCTTCTGACGGAGAGATGTACAACATGTCAGTCTTAGGCTATGTCCGCACGTTGCGTCGGAGTACCTGCAGTTTATTCTGCACGTTTTCCTTCCCTTGGTTTTTGACCAAATGGCTTTTGACCATTTTTTAGAGCTAAAAACGCATGCGTTTTTACCGCGTTTTTAGTGCGTTTTCAGCGCTTTTTACCTGCGTTTTCACTTGCGTTTCTGCAGATGCGTTTTGTAGATCAAGACACTGAGAAATAAAGTTGAAATAGTCAAAAAGAATGAAAAAAGAGAAAAAAAGTATAAAATTAACTTTTAATAAAACTATATGGAAAATTATCAATTTCAATGATATAATAGTGGTTATGTACATTTTAACAGAAAAATAGGTAAAGTTTATTATTTTTTAACATTTAAATTTTCGGTTATTGTGTGTGTGTAAAGGAACATTAGAACCCATTAATTTTTGCCCAGAAAAGCATGCGTTTTTGGAGCCAAAAACGCAGTGGAAAAGCAGGTAAAAAGCATGAAAAACCCAGGAATTGTGATTTTGGTTGCATTTTGACATTTCTCATTGACTCCAATGTTAAGGAAACGCTGCAGAAATGGCAAAAACAACTGACATGCTGCTTCTTTTTCAGCATGGTTTTTGACCACAAATATGCAAATTAAACGCTGCAGAAAAAAAAGCAAAGTGCAGACAGGATTTCTGCTTTTCCCATTGACTTTGCTGGTAAACAAAAACGCATGCGTTTTAGCGCAAAAACACTGCTGCTGAAAACGCTGCAGAAACGCAGGAAAAAACGCAACGTGCGAACATAGCCTTAGTGAAACTGCCCTGAATTTTTCATATTTTGCAACATTTGAAGTATCTGGCGTTATTTACAACCTCTATAAAATCCAGAGGGGGGAAAAAACGCATGCACAGAAAATACGTTGCATTTTTGACACTGAAAAAGTTACCGCTGTATCTTGCAGTGAATGAAATTTCTGAAATGCACATGCTGCTTAGTTTTTTTCTTGGTGATCTGAATTATCGAACTGTTTTGTCAAATCTACAGTTTGTCAGTTTTTTCAGTGATTTCCACCCAAATGAATAGGAGAAAAATATACGTAAAAAACACATCGGAAATATAACAAAAAATGTGCGTATTTTATGCACCTTTTTTTCTGCCAACACTAAGTTTTGCAGCAGAAAAATCTTAGGCTATGTTCATACATTGCTTTTTTTCTGCAGCCAAAACCTGCTCTTGTGGCAGCAAAATAAGCAAATTTTTGTTGTGTTTTTGTTGCATTTTTTCTGTTGCATTGTTAGTGCAGATTATTGGTGTCATTTGTCTACAGCACATTAAGGCTATGTGCGCATGTTGCGTAATTTCATGCAAATGCAACGTAAACGCATGCATCCTGCGTCCCCATCACAATCCATCCGCACATTGCGTTTCAGAGCGCAGCGATTTGCATGCTGAAATTTTGATCCAAATCGCTGCGCTCAAAAAAGCAACATGTGCGCTTTGGATGCTGCTCCCACTCTGTCTATGGGAGAGAAAGCATCCCGAGCGCATAAAATCGGCATTTTTTCTGCAGGCACATTGCATCCATTACGCAGTGTTTCTGCGGCGATTTGAAGTGCAAATGCATTGCCAAATCGCTGCAGATTTTTCAGCATGGACCCTGCACAACGTGTGCACATAGCCTTAATAAAGTTTAATTCACCAAAAAAGCAGTAAAAACACAACAGGTGAATTTTTGCACTCTCATTGCTTTCTGTGGTGAAAAAAGCTGGAAAAACGCTGATAGAATTCACACGCTGCAGTTTTCCATTTCGGTTAGGAAAAAAGCAATCGTGTGAAGAGATTTCTGAAAGCTCAGCTTTTGCGAGTACTGTAAAAAGCAGCTTTCAATTTGCATACTCAAAACAGCAAAAACGCAGTGTGAACATAGCCCAAGGACATGTGCCTGGTTTTTGCTTTGCTTTTTTCAAGAAAAATGAAGCTGTCTTTTTCAGTATCAGTAAAAGCTATGCAGTTTTTTTCCTGATTAAATTTCAGTGCTGTGGTGTTTTTTTCCTATCTGCAGATGTGAATTCTTTCACCTATAGAAAGTAATGAGAACGTGCAGAAATGCTCCATAAACGTGTGTGCACGGTCAGTAATTCAACAGAAAAATCAGCTGTAGGCTATGTGCGCACGCTGCGTTTTTTATCGCGTTTTTGGGCTCAACACTGCATGACTTTGCTTCCCCAGCAAAGCCTATGAGATTTCATTTTTGTTGTCTGTATAGTTCAGTTTTGTTTGGCTGCGTTTTTGAGCTAAAAAAAAAAAATGGTCATGTCAATTCTTTTCTGCGTTTTTCTACCCATGCCATGCATTGGAAAAAAGCAGAGAAACGCAGTGAACAAAAACGCAGCAAAACGCAGCCAAAAACGCGGTAAAATGTGGTGCGTGTTTGCCGCGGGTGCGTTTTTTGCAGCAAAAAACGCAGCGTTTTGGAGAAGTGCAAAAACATCAGCGTGCTCACATAGCCTAAGCACTGGTCTGTTGGCAGGAAGACCGCTGTCTACAGTCCGCACATTTTTTATGCATTTGCCACCCCCCTCATTAAAATGGCTGAAAAAAATAAGCAGCGTTAGATTTCAGAAATCTCATTCACTTTCCTGGATCCGTAAAACGCTGCCTTTTTTTCGTAGGAAAAATGCAGCAAAAATGAACATTATCTGTGCTGCATTTTGGGGACTAAAATTACTGTAGGCGTATTAACATGTACTGCAGACAAGGCACAGGAAGTGTGGACAAACCTGCACAAAGCCATTATTTGTTTTATCCCAGAGAGTAAAAAATTTGGCTGCAGAAATACGGCTACAAACCCGACACGTGTCAGCCCCTGAATGTGCACACAGGAGTTCTTCCATGGCAGACCCCCTTTCCTAGCACCATGCCCCCTTTCCCGGCCCACACGTCCTCCCCGTAGTGTATATGTGTACATGTGCGTTATTGCTTGGTATTACACCACTTCCTGCTCCCGCTCCAGCTCCCGCCGGCGACCACTGACTGCGGAGAACAAGCCCCGCCCCTTCCAGAGTCCAATTCATCCATCACATGACCGCCTCTGTCACGCTCCTCCCCAGAGAGCAGCCAACGCCTCGAGCGCCTCTGTGGCTGCGCTCAGACTAGTGACGTCACGGCTCCGCCTACGCTCGGTTTTCGGACGGTGTGAGCCATTTTGAGGTTAGTTGCTGGAGTGCGGACGTCTGAGGCGCATCTGTGCGGGGGAGAGCGGTGCACGATCACAACAGCCAGCCTGCTTTACTGCGACACGGTCTTCCCTAGACGTCTGGGTTCTATTTAGATGGCAAGCTTTCCCGACTTTGTAAACGAAGATGAAATAGGTGAGTCCGCGGCGGACGTGCACCATTCATACGGGACTATGGACGGGCGCCTGTGCTGTGCGTGATGGCTGCATCTCCTGGGAGTGTCTGTTACTGGGGTGTCCTCCGGGTATTGGCGGACGGTGCTGGGCCGTACTGAGGGGGGCACTGTACTGAGGTCTGCTACTACTGTATGGGGGGGGGCTCTCCTGCACTGTGTATGTATAGCATATAGATAAAATGCGCATTATGTATGTGTGAATATACATGTATATACTATGTCTCTGTGTGTGTATATATATATAATATATTACACACCCCTAGAGACATAGTACATACAGTTATATTCACATACATATATAGAATCTCTCTCCATGCACATTATGTATGTGTGAATATCCATGTATTATTATTATTATTATTATTATTATTTATTTATAGAGCACCATTAATTCCATGGTGCTGTACATGAGAAGGGGGTTACATACAAAATACGTATACAAGTTACAGTAGACAGACTAGTACAGAGGGAAGAGGGCCCTACCCTTGCGGGCTTACATTCTATAGGATTATGGGGAGGAGACAATAGGTGGGGTGTAGGTCAGGCGGCAGCTCCGCACGGTGGTCGCATGTATGTGCTATGTCTCTAGATGTGTGTGTGTGTGATAGAGATATATATATATATATATATATATATATATATATATATATATCTATATATATATATAGATATATATATATATATATCTATATCTATATCTATATATATATATATATATATATATATATATATATATATCTATCTATCTCAATCTCTCTCCATGCACAATGTGTATATGTGAATATAACCATGTACTATGTCTCTAGGGGTGTGTGTAATTACACACAAATATATATATATATATATATATATATATATATATTTGTGTGTAATTACACACACCCCTAGAGACATAGTACATGGTTATATTCACATATACATATATAAGTCCATGCACATTATGTATGTGTGAATGTACATGTATATACTATGTCTATAGCTGTGTGTGTGTGTATGTATGTGTATATATATATAATATATATAATGCACATTGTGTATATACATGCACTGCCTGTATATCTAGTACATTGTTTTTGTATATATAATTATGCATAGTGTGTATATAATTGTACAGTGTATGTATATGGTTACATTTTGTCTTTGTATATGTGTATGTATATTAGTACATGTGTAATCACATCTCTATACGTTGCAGCATGTGACAGGCGTTGATCACCTCCTTTCCCTCAGTTATTGTATAATCTCCTCAGACCTGTATTTTACACGTGTCTTAGGTGTATTCGGAGCTGCTTCCATTATTAATGTTGTGCTTCCATCTCTGGCTTCTCCCCTCCCCCAACTACTCATGTGGAATTTACTTCACCTATTTCTGCTGCTTGACACTCAGCCAACCAAACCACTTCATTGCTTCCCTTCCCCCTCCCCTCCCTCCTCTCCACCATCCCCCCTATGACACATACACACACATATACACACACTGTGGCACGCACACCCCAGCGCCACCCTCCCTGTTGTGCTGTCCTCCTGTCTAGCGTATGATCTGCTATAGGATCCATCACTTTAGGCGTTTTTCTTATACTTTTCTAAACAGAAGAATAAGTGTCATTTCATCATAAACTACATATGTTATTCATGAGCCAGTTCAGCTGGTGCTTGGGTATAAATACATTGTACAGTCTGTGTAAGTTTATCGTTCTGTTATTTCTTTAATTATAGCAAGATCACGGAGCATTGGGGAGCTTATATCACCGACTTCTCCATTTGAGCAGAAGTATGGCCGTGAAAACTGGACTGTGGCTTTCGCTCCAGACGGCTCCTATTTTGCTTGGTCTCAGGGTCATCGTATTGTGAAGCTGGTTCCTTGGACTCAGTGCCTTAAAAACTTGTAAGTATCTTACGCTTGTATTATGTAACAATCTGCAGGTAAGAACCACTCTTCTAAGTCTTGGCTGGTAATTATAAGCTCGCTAAGATGAGCTGGAATCACCGTTCATAAAAGGCTCGTTTGCAGGTTATCGTTTTGTATGAACGTGTCGGTAATTGCCCAAAGAATGAGCAAAACACTTATTTGTCAGGTGATAAGATAATTCTCGGCAGCACATCATCCTGTGTAAGTAGAACATGCTGCCCATGATGAGCTGTGTGCACAATGACCATAGTAAAGATCATTCTGTGCACAAAGAATTCAGATTGGTAGTTTAATGGGCTGTTTAGACACACCAATCTGCAACCATTAAAGAGGCTCTGTCAGCACAGAATGACTGACTGTACAAACCAAGCACACGCGTTCAATGCATCATGGTGCGACCAGTCATTTAAGTGCTTTCTTACATTGTGGTTTTTTGTCTCTGCCCGCCTCTGGCTCTATGAGCCAGAGCCATCAATCAAAAAAGAAGAGTGGAGATAGATGGAAAACAAGCAGGTGGGTAAAGTATATTTAAACCACTGACCCCACCATGATGCACCGAGCGCCTGTACTTGGTTTATGCTGACAGTCCCTTTAAATGGCGGCTGTCAATATGGGCTGCGCCATTTTACAATAGGAAGTTATCTTCAGAATAGGTTGTCAAAAGTTTTCTAGTGGTAAGTGACTGTATAGATTAGATGACCGTCGGTGTAAAACAATCTTAACCTTACACATTAGACAGATATTAAATAACTAGAAGGTGGCCCGATTCTACGCATCGGGTATTCTAGAATTTACGTATTGTGTAGTTCATGTATGATTTTTGTTATATATATATATATATATATATATATATATATGTTGTGTGTAGTTACCAAGTGTTTGTGTAGGCGCTGTACATGTTCTGGGTGTTGTCTGGGTGTGACGGGGGTGAGAGCGGTGTTGTATGTGTGTTGCGTTGTTTGTGGAGCGCTGTGTGTCTGTAGCGTTGTGTGTTGCGCGGTTTGTGTGTGTGTGGTGTGTTTTGGGGGGAGGTATGTTTTGTGCAATGTGTGTGTGTTGTGCGGTATGTGCGTATATTTGTGTGTGCCGCGGTGTTTGTGTGTTGGGTGTTGTGTGTGTGCAGCGTTGTCTGTGTGTGTAGGTGTCTGTGTAGGGCAGTTGTTTGTGGTTCCCAGTGTGTGTGTGTGTGTTGTGCACTTCCCATCGTGCTCCATCCGCCATGCTGCGCACTCCCAAACGTGCACCATCCGCCATGCTGCGCACTCCCAAACGTGCACCATCCGCCATGCTGCGCACTCCCAAACGTGCACCATCCGCCATGCTGCGCACTCCCAAACGTGCTCCATCCGCCATGCTTCGCACTCCCAAACGTGCTCCATCCGCCATGCTGCGCACTCCCAAACGTGCTCCATCCGCCATGCTGCGCACTCCCAAACGTGCTCCATCCGCCATGCTGCGCACTCCCAAACGTGCTCCATCCGCCATGCTGCGCACTTCCCAAACGTGCTCCATCCGCCATGCTGCGCACTCCCAAACGTGCTCCATCCGCCATGCTGCGCACTCCCAAACGTGCTCCATCCGCCATGCTGCGCACTCCCAAACGTGCTCCATCCGCCATGCTGCGCACTCCCAAACGTGCTCCATCCGCCATGCTGCGCACTCCCAAACGTGCTCCATCCGCCATGCTGCGCACTCCCAAACGTGCTCCATCCGCCATGCTGCGCACTCCCAAACGTGCTCCATCCGCCATGCTGCGCACTCCCAAACGTGCTCCATCCGCCATGCTGCGCACTCCCAAACGTGCTCCATCCGCCATGCTGCGCACTCCCAAACGTGCTCCATCCGCCATGCTGCGCACTCCCAAACGTGCTCCATCCGCCATGCTGCGCACTCCCAAACGTGCTCCATCCGCCATGCTGCGCACTCCCAAACGTGCTCCATCCGCCATGCTGCGCACCTCCCAAACGTGCTCCATCCGCCATGCTGCGCACTCCCAAACGTGCTCCATCCGCCATGCTGCGCACTCCCAAACGTGCTCCATCCGCCATGCTGCGCACTCCCAAACGTGCTCCATCCGCCATGCTGCGCACTCCCCAAACGTGCTCCATCCGCCATGCTGCGCACTCCCAAACGTGCTCCATCCGCCATGCTGCGCACTCCCAAACGTGCTCCATCCGCCATGCTGCGCACTTCCCAAACGTGCTCCATCCGCCATGCTGCGCACTCCCAAACGTGCTCCATCCGCCATGCTGCGCACTTCCCAAACGTGCTCCATCCGCCATGCTGCGCACTCCCAAACGTGCTCCATCCGCCATGCTGCGCACTCCCAAACGTGCTCCATCCGCCATGCTGCGCACTCCCAAACGTGCTCCATCCGCCATGCTGCGCACTCCCAAACGTGCTCCATCCGCCATGCTGCGCACTCCCAAACGTGCTCCATCCTCCATGCTGCGCACTCCCAAACGTGCTCCATCCGCCATGCTGCGCACTCCCAAACGTGCTCCATCCGCCATGCTGCGCACTCCCAAACGTGCTCCATCCGCCATGCTGTACCAGCATCAGCCTCTCTACCCGCAGCATCAGCCTTCTGTCCCCAGCCTCAGCCCCTCTCTGTCCCCAGCCTCAGCCACTCTCTGTCCCCAGCCTCAGCCACTCTCTGTCCCCAGCCTCAGCCACTCTCTGTCCCCAGCCTCAGCCCCTCTCTGTCCCCAGCCTCAGCCCCTCTCTGTCCCCAGCCTCAGCCCCTCTCTGTCCCCAGCCTCAGCCCCTCTCTGTCCCCAGCCTCAGCCCCTCTCTGTCCCCAGCCTCAGCCCCTCTCTGTCCCCTCCTCTGGCGACACTCACACACACGATCGCATACACTCACACACACAGACACTGACAATATCGCACATACGCGCTCACAGTCACAACATCCGGAGATACCACATGCTTCTGGCCATGTGATCCTCCGTCAGGTCCTGGAAGGTCACAACAGCACAGTATCGAGGCCGAGAAGCAAGGGATATCGCCGGATGCTGTGAGTGTGTGGATGCGATGTGATGTGTGTGTGTGATGTGTGTGTGAGAGTGAGTGTGAGAGTGAGTGTAAGCTGATGTGTGTGTATGTGTGTGCGTGTGGATCTTCCGCCGCTACAGGACCTCGATGCGCTTGTAACCATGCCAACGTATCCCGTCCCCCGCTCGCACGGGAGCCCACACCACTCCCGTGCGAGCGGGGGATGGGGGGGGGGAGTACAGTACTCACCCCCCCTTAACAGCCGTGTCAGTTCGGGGAATGCGCGGGGGGGGGGGGGGGGGGGGGGGGGGGGGGGAGTACAGTACTCACCTCCGTGACAGCCCTGTCAGTTCGGGGAATGCGCGGGGGGAGGTGGGCGGGGCCAGAGCTAACGTGCGTTGCGTGAGGGGGGGCGGGGCGTGGCGTGGCCGAATTGCCAATGCCTGCAGGGTGCCGGGGCGAGAGGCCAATCTGTGGGGGGGGCGGAGGCTGGGCGAGCGGCTGGCCAATCCGTGTGGGGGCGCAGCCTGGGCGAGCGGCCAATCGGTGTGGGGGGGGCGGGGCCATGGCGAGCCCAGCGGCCAATCAGCTTTGTGTCACCGTAAGGACATGTCACGGTGACACAATTTTGGAGCATGACAGACAGACAGACAGACAGAATAAGGCAATTATATATATAGATGGGAGTGAGGCAGCATATCCAGTTAGATTAGCAGTTTATTAACTCCTTCATCACTGGATATGCTGTCTCACACGCTATTGATTTTTAGTGACTGGGTAAAGTCCATACAGGTGAGCACCCCCTCTTTCAAATTGCCAGTGCTGATACTTTAGTTATTGTCGGCGTAGGTATGGATCTTCGTGTGCGTGGGTTTTTTTTTTTTTTCTCGTTTTTGGGAGGTAAACCATAGCTGTAGTGTATGGTCGTGGCTGCTTTCTTAGTTCATTGACTGAAGTTTTCTCTTTATTATTCCTTTTCAGCGCTGCTGGCAGTACAAAGAATAGTGTAAACTTGACAACTGGAAAACTGTCGAGACAGAACAGTGATGCAGCACAAAGAAACAAGCCACAAGAGCATTCTATAGACTGTGGGGACATTGTCTGGAGTTTGGCATTTGGGTCATCCGTACCTGAAAAACAGAGTCGTTGTGTGAATATAGAATGGCACCGGTTCAAGTTGGTCAAGACCAGCTCCTGCTTGCTACAGGGCTGTGCAATGGGCGCATCAAGATATGGGATGTGTATACAGGTACGTCTTCGGACAAGTGCTGGGTTTGTTAGATCGTTGATGCGTTGTATCATGCGTAAGAAGGAAGTCATGATTTAGAACAGATTCATGTTCAGAGTCATGAGAATTCTTGGATCATGTTTCATGTCCTTGTAGATTGTGACCAATAGACTGTTTCCTCAATTGATATCTGCCTGTGATTCACCATTCAGGAATTGGTCTTTCTCCAGAGTATGACACCTGAGCGGTGACACAATAAGCCCTGACCTGTGTATCTATAAACTGCGCCCATTCTTTGATCCTGGTCTATATCAAACATTTGTTAAATAGGACATCTATAGAATGCAGCTGTAACTATCCAAAAATAAAATACCCCCCTCTCAAACATTTATTAATTTAGTATACTAAAAATATACTACACAAAAACTAAATAACTTTACATATAGAAAAATAATGTGGTTACTCAGGCTATGTAATCTCCCCCTGCAGCTTCTGATGCTATAGCACCATGCGCCCGAATGTTTGCACTCCCATACTTTTAATAGGAGTGTGGTTGCATTTATTAAGATATTTTTTTATTATATTGGTACGACATCCAGCCTACTTTCAAGTTGTTAGACTTTCAGAAATGATGAACTATGTACAATATATCCTAATACAGCAATAATAGTGTGTGCTGTTGCCCCCAATAGGAGACCAGCGAAAATCAATGACAGATTCGAAGCTGTCCTATTTTGAGCCTCAAGGCTGTGTGCACATGTGCTTTTTTTCATGCTTTTACACTGCGTTCTGCACCGCAGCGTAAATGCATGTGTTCTGCGTCCCCAGCACAATCTATGAAGATTGTGCAAATTCCATCCGCACGTTGCGTTTTAGAACGCAGCGTTTCGGCTGCTGAAAAATTTTGTCAAATCGCTGCATTATAAAAAGCAACATGTCACTTCTTTTGTGCGTTCCGGATGCTTTCCCCACTCTGTCTATGGCAGAGCAAGCATCCAGAGCGCATGCATTCTGCATGCACAATGCTTTCAAAACAGCTTTTCGGCTGCGTTTTGAAATGCACAATGCAGTAACCTAAACGTTGCGGAACAGAACGTATTTGTGCGCACACACCCTAAATATACTTAATATTTGTATGACCTCCTTGATTGTTTAGTTCTTACAAGCTAAAAAGTTCATCTAGTGGTAGCAGTGTCGTCCCAAATTTATTTTTCCCTTTCGCCCATGACAGCACCACCTGAGAGGTTGTGCTGTCATGGGCTTCTGAAAATCCCATTACCGGTAAGTGATTAAGATTTTTTTCCCCATAGCGGCTCTCCTGTTTCATCAGGTTGTTCAGTTTATAGTGTTTGTTCCTTATGATAAATAACTTCAACTGTATGAACATTGTAAATCTACCAAAGGTTCTCCTTAACCTTTTCCTATCTGGAGTCCCTTTCCCCCGGGGGGACACTCCAAGTGTTCCTTTACGCTCCTTTGTCGGGCCACTGCCTTGTTTATTATTCACTTGTGAATAAATTGATTTCCTGTTGATTTCTTACAAAATTCATTCATATTGCAAAATTCTGTTTTGACGGTTTTTTCAATTATAATAGGATTTTAATGGGCAGAACGGGAAATTTTATTGAATAGGAAAAGGTTAAAGCACTACTGCAGCGTTTGGCTTTTATTTCATTGGAGTGGTGCTTCTAATCTAAGTTCCCTGACCCTACTCCTATATTTGCCCTCCGCTTCAGCGCTGCACCCATCGGTCGCCAGTGTTATATGGAGCGAGCCAAAAGTCACTCTTCAAGGCGAGTCTGTGAGCTCCTTCCTTATTTTGGCCTCATTCATGGAGTTGCACCGAGAGCTTGTGACATTACTTCTGACTTGCTGCCAGTCAGAAGTTGCCAGACTGGAGCAGCACCGATAAAACGTAAATATGCCGGAGGGTGAGTATATGGGCAAGGAACTTAGATTTATTGCACTACTCCAGTGCTAACCCCCCCCCCCCCCCCCTCCCCCTCCTAAACACGAAGTGGTGGTTTCCTAACTATGGCTTCGAGATTTACAAAACTACAAGCCCTGATGGCTGTTATAGTAAGGGCAGGCATGGAGTTGTTTTGCAAGCTGTAGAGCCGCATTCTAAATACCCACTGCCGTGTGTATAATTTATGCATGATTGGAACAAGTTAGATTGGGAGCTTCTTGCCTTTTGCCCTGGTTGGCAGAGCTCGTGCTGCTGGTTGTTAGAGGAGGAAGGATAGATGAGGAGATAATTTCTGGCAAAACTTCTGATGAAGAAACCGAATGTAATTAAATAGTGAGGCTATGTGCGCACGTTGCGTACCGTCCCTGCAGAAATTTCTGCAGCGATTTGAACAGCACACGTGCGCTTCACATCGCTGCAGAAACAGTCCGTAATGAAAAAAAAGCAATTCCAATGCGCTCTGACTGCAGCTCCTCCCATAGACAGAGCAGGGGCTGCAGGCAGAGCGCAGGAAAGAAATGACATGTCACTTCTTAGAACGCAGCGCTTCGGGCAGCAGCCGAAGCGCTGCGCTCTAAAAACGCCACGTGCGCACGGCTCCTGCATAATCTTCATAGATTATGCTGGGGACGCATGCAGTTACGCTGCGGTGCAGATCGCAGCATAACTGCATGGAAATACGCAACGTGTGCACATAGCCTGATACATGGCTTTTAGAGCATGGATCTAATTTTTGCATGTGTTGTGGCTAGAAGACTCAAACTGTTAAGTAATATGGTATTTGATCAACATACCTAGTTTGTAGGTTGGGTTCCATACAGATGTGTGGTAGGACAGCATTTCTGCTGTCTGATGCTGGCCTTTACATTATAAGGGCTTTACTATCTCATAAAGTGAAGGCATATCCTTAGAATGGGACCCTGCTTCAGTTATCTGGAAAGCTGGGGGGCACTGCCGGAGAGAAACTTTTTTTTTTTTTTTTTGTTTTCAGGCTTGGTGATGGGCCCTACCAGTCATAAAGTAATGGCATATCCATGCCATCATGCCATCACTTTGAGATGGGGAAACCACTTTAAAGGGTCTGCACAGGGCACAGACCTTGGATAGTACACAGGCATTGTGCGAGGCTGTGCCCCGTCTAGTCGGGCTTTGGCTGGGGGTATGCATATCGCTTACATCTACCGCTGTTCATGGTTCAGGACAGCGACAAATCCTCGCAGAGCGCAGTACGTGCACTGGTAGGTTCACGATTCTGCAGTTACACCAAACGACTAGAGGCTTTTTGTTTTCAGAACAGGCAACCCCTTTAAGTAACCAAAGTTACAAGTGTACGTTAAAAATTAGTGAAATGCTTTTTGGTTGTTTTAAATGAATGTGTTTGTTGGAATTTTAATGTCCTTGTTTTTGTCCTTATTTTTTTTTTTCTCTTTCTCCCTTAGGAAGCTCCTCCTTAATCTGATGGATCATGCTGAAATTGTTAGAGACTTGACGTTTGCGCCAGACGGCAGCCTTATACTGGTTTCTGCTTCCAGAGACAAAACTTCAGGGTGTGGGACCTAAAGGATGATGGTATGCTAACACAGACATATTGCTGAAGTTGGTGTAAAGGCAAGCAGTACAGCTGGCATACATAGTTTCCCACGGATGCTCCAAGGCTGTCGGCAGCTTAGCCTGTGACCCCATAACACTATAGTACAGTAAGCCATACACAAGAAAGCAGCTCTCTAAATTTCAGGAAAGGTTGTTTGTCACCCACGCTTCAGAAACGTATGCTACATTTCAGCTCCTCTGTAGAATCACAATGTCTATGCGTAAATAGCAAATTCATTG
Organism: Anomaloglossus baeobatrachus; assembly: GCF_048569485.1. Lineage (NCBI taxonomy): Eukaryota > Metazoa > Chordata > Amphibia > Anura > Aromobatidae > Anomaloglossus > Anomaloglossus baeobatrachus. Next base: position 526,374,971 of record NC_134354.1, read on the forward strand.
GTATTGTGTACGTTTATGCACATAAGATGTGTTTAATCTCGTTTTACAGGAAATAGGGATATTGCCTACTTGGGATTCACCTTCTCAATATGTATTTTATGCAATGTAATGATACACCAATGGGTAGATAATTGTCTTATTTAATTTCTTAATTGACACAATGGATTTGCAAGTATTAAATTTAGACTTGTTTATGTTTAGAGGAGGTGAAACCTTGCATACATGACTGAACTGAAGCTTGTGTGATAAATCACCAGCTTTTCCTGAATTTTGGAGTGCCATTTTCCTTTTTTGTGCATGATTGTTTAGAGATCCGCATGAACTCTTGGAAAATGTGTCCTAACCTGTGAAGAACCTGAGCTCTCCTTTGTTATCCAGTAAGCCTGTGATGATGCAGCCTTTGTTCAGGATACTGCCATGGGCTTTCATTTCAGTTTATTCAGAGATTTGCTGTTACAAGTGTTACTTTCCTCCTTTTGATGTGATTTAAGCTTAAGCATTGTTGACAAATCACTGCAGCTTTTAGTATCCAGTTACCTTGTGTGAAGTGTGATATTCTAAAGACTTTCCTATGCCGATGTGAGAAAAAAAATCATAAGAGATCAGAATAGAAAGAGACATCACAAGCAAAAAGTGAGTGTAGCCTCTGTCCCCCAACACATCAGAATAGAAAGAAATCACAAGCAAAAAGTGAGTGTAGACTCTGTCCCCCAACACATCAGAATAGAAAGAAATCACAAGCAAAACGTGAGTGTAGACTCTGTCCCCAACACATCAGAATAGAAAGACATCACAAGCAAAACGTGAGTGTAGCCTCTGTCCCCAACACATCAGAATAGACAGACATCACAAGCAAAAAGTGAGTGTAGACTCTGTCCCCAACACATCAGAATAGAAAGACATAACAAGCAAAAAGTGAGTGTAGACTCTGTCCCCCAACACATCAGAATAGAAAGACATAACAAGCAAAATGTGAGTGTAGACTCTGTCCCCAACACATCAGAATAGACAGACATCACAAGCAAAACGTGAGTGTAGACTCTGTCCCCAACACATCAGAATAGAAAGAAATCACAAGCAAAAAGTGAGTGTAGACTCTGTCCCCAACACATCAGAATAGAAAGACATCACAAGCAAAATGTGAGTGTAGACTCTGTCCCCAACACATCAGAATAGAAAGAAATCACAAGCAAAACGTGAGTGTAGCCTCTGTCCCCAACACATCAGAATAGACAGACATCACAAGCAAAACGTGAGTGTAGACTCTGTCCCCAACACATCAGAATAGAAAGAAATCACAAGCAAAACGTGAGTGTAGACTCTGTCCCCAACACATCAGAATAGACAGACATCACAAGCAAAACGTGAGTGTAGACTCTGTCCCCAACACATCAGAATAGACAGACATCACAAGCAAAACGTGAGTGTAGACTCTGTCCCCAACACATCAGAATAGACAGACATCACAAGCAAAACGTGAGTGTAGACTCTGTCCCCAACACATCAGAATAGAAAGAAATCACAAGCAAAACGTGAGTGTAGACTCTGTCCCCAACACATCAGAATAGACCGACATCACAAGCAAAACGTGAGTGTAGACTCTGTCCCCAACACAGGCTGGGTTTAGGTAGCCCAAAGCAAAAAAATGTTGAGTACAAAATGACTGTTCAAACAAAGCTCAAGAGCTTGGTGAACCCTTGGCATGGACAAGCAATTTATTGTACTTTCAATCTACAACTTTTTCTCTGCCTCCCCTTCCTCTATAGGAAGCTCTGGACTTTACAGGCTCCAGAGGGTGAAGGTAGATGAAAAGCAAATAAGTAGAAATATGCATTGACCTGCTCACCCATGCAAGGGTGCTTGGTTTGATCAGTCATTTTGTGCTGATAAACTCCTTTATTCCCTTCATTTCTTCAGGATCATGCTGCTCTTGGTTGCGCTCGCCTTTAATTTTCTACCTAGTGAAGTGCATTCTTAATAACTGCGCGGAGCCCTAGGGGAATATTTGTCGCTGGGTAAACATACAAGTTAATATTTTATTAACTATATGTTCTTTTTGGGGGGTGGGGGAGTGGAACGGAACCGTGAGGGCTTTTTCAATAATTAGCTGTTTTGTGCTTTATTTTAGGCAATATGACGAAAGTGTTAAGGGGACACCAGAACTGGGTTTATTGCTGTGCGTTTTCCCCTGATTCCTCAATGCTGTGTTCTGTCGGAGCTGGGAAAGCTGTAGGTTTCAAAGTTCCATATTTCTATATGTTTATGTCTAATCAAGAAGTATTACATTTGTAATCACAAACTAAGATCATGCTCAGTGTCTTGAGTGATTTTTAGCACATTAATTTAAAAAATGATGCATGGTGGAACGTGCTGAGGGTGTAAGCTGGCATAAGTAATCACAACTTGTACTGCTTTTGGCAAGCCAGCCCATTTCAGAAACCTATGAGTAATTTGCCAGAATCCATTCACTATCATCTGCCTCATACCTTGCTTTGCATACGCTAATATAATTAAGATACAAGTTTATAGCATATGGTTCTGGAAATGCACATTTTATAGTAATGACAATGAAATATTGCATTTATATTTGACATATTTTAGATTATGATATACTGCTGTATATATGCAGTGCAGGTGCTGCTCCTGGAATTTGCCCTTATGGCGCCGATATATTAATACTTATTAAAATGTATTAAATTACCTATTATAAGGAATCTGTCATGAGGTTCTTGCTAGCTAATCTGATAGCAGCATAATGTAGGGGTAGAGACCATGATTCCAGCAATGTGTCACTTAGGCTGCTTTCTCACTACGTTTTTTTTAACATGCGTCCTGAACGTTTTTTTTTAACGCAAAAACGGATCCAGTGCAAATGCGTTTTCATTTCAATGCATTTGCAATGGACATGCGTTCACATGCGTTTGCGTGCGTTATAGTGAGGATCCAGCGACTTGCAGTTTTTTTACATTTTTCAAAAACGCTATTTGTAGCGTTTTTGAGCTGCGTCCAAATACTGCAAATTGCTGGATCCTGACTATACTGCACGCAAACGTATGTGAACGCTGATAGACAGGATCCTGCTTGCTCTACTGAGCATGCCCAGAAACCAGCCTCGCGTGATCAGTCTCTCACCCCCTCCCTCTCTGCCTCTCCCTCCCCCGCCTGAGAGCTGCGGACACTCTTAACCAAGGTAAATATCGGGTATCCAAGCAAGTTACCCAATGTTTACCTTGGTTACGAGCCTCCGCAGCTGTCAGAAGCCGGCTCCCAGTATGTCACGTTCAGTTCCCCTCACTCCCGATCACATGACTCCAATGCCCGCCCATAAACTTAAAGTGACAGGATCCTGCAAAATAACACATGCGTTTGCATGCGTTTTTCTTTGTAAAAGCAGGATCCGCTTTTACAGCAAAAAAACGTTCAGGACGCATGTTAAAAAAAACGTAGTGTGAAAGCAGCCTTACTGGGCTACTTGTCCAATTAAGTTTTATCAGCAGGAGATTCGCCAGAGGACTACTTGGTGTGCTGCCAGGTAGTCCAACCCTGCCCTCATGACTGCTTGGCAGCTTTCTGCTTATGCACAGTGTACACAAAAAGCTGCCAAGCAAGGATGTTGTACATCTCAGAGGATTGCTAGATCTGCAGCGGAGAAAGCGGTTATTAATTAAAACTACAACCAGCAAAGTAAGTGATTCATCACAGAATTGGGGTCTCTGCCCCCCACATCATGCTGATCCCATATTTCAAAACACTGACACATTCCCTTTAATAGAATTGTGCAATATTTTTTTTTTTTTTATTTTCATATTGTAATGTTCTAATTTTGAGCATAGTCGTGCAATGGCCTTTTCTCCAAAGGAGCAGTTCACACCTAAAATTTAGCCTATATGGTTGTTGACATTGTTTGTTAACCCAATGTTATTGTAGGCTGTGTGTTTTCCATAAGCTTCTTGCTTTCCCTGTCACAGGTGGTGGCAGCAATATGGGTGTGATTGAGGTTCAGTTGGCACCACACAAAGGAGAGCACAGTGGTGTTAGCTGGGCAGAGAGTGGCATCTCTGGCTACCAGGCTGGGGCGACCAATGCCATAGGACGAAGTAACCTTGCAATCGACTGCAAGGTGTACTGTACGTACGCAGGTGCTGGTTGATGTCCACTTTCTGCTTTTTCTTTCCTTATTTTTGCTGTTTTATTTTGCTTCTATTTCTTTTTTTTGTTTAGTTGTTAAGGTCATAACTGCTGTATTCTCTTATACTCCAGTAAAATGGAGTTTCTAATGAACTAATAAACAATTTAACTATAAAATATAGCCGCTTTAACCATAATCTAAATAACCACTGTTTCCTTCAACTTGGCTTTCGAACGTTGGCAGTCACGTGTAGAAATGAAGTGACTTGCCCCTCAGTAGATCTGTTAGCAATATTGTTTCTACACACTTTCCCTATTAAGTAAAATGAGCCTATAGCTTGTGTATTGTTAGATATTGTCTTGTTTGCCAAAAGTGTTTTCTTTTGGCTGTCAACCTTCTCTTTTCTTGCAGTATCTGTTTCTCTTCCTGGGCTCACGTTGGTGATTCAAGCCTTTTGTAAACAAGTGAACTTATTCTCTCAAAGGGGGTACTACTGGAGTAACCATATGATAACTTACTATTCTGTTTATATAATTAGTTTTATGCTTTGCAAACAGGGGTTGTAATGCAGAACCCAACTGTTACCTTAAAAGCAAACTGAACTTTTTTTTTATTTGTTTTTATATTGTGCATTTTATAGAACTTGCTTCTAGCCGTAACATTTTAACTTGAGCTGATTTTTATTTTAATTTTTTGTTTTTTTGTTTTTGCATGCCTATCCTATTTAATGTTATCCCATTAATAAACTGGGTATGACACTGAGCAAGTCATGTAATTTTATTGTAACTTTAATTAATAGTAAAATTATTGTAGAGAGAGTTTCCTAGATTTACCTGTTAAGTTTCCAGTACATAGACTGTAACAACTGTGTTTTGCTTTTAGGTCTTTCTATGGGACATGGATAAATATACTATGATCCGTAAGCTAGAAGGACACCACAATGATGTGGTAGCTTGTGAATTCTCTCCTGACGGAGCTCTGTTGGCTACTGCATCGTATGATACCAGAGTTTATGTCTGGGATCCCCATATTGGGTCTATTCTGTTTGAACTTGGGTATGTAAATCCTAGAATCAAAACTACATAATCGCTGAATATCAATTCTTAACAATTTCTTTTTCCTGAACAGCATTTTTTTGGAATATAAGTTGTACTTTTTTACCCAAAAAATTGGGAGGAAAAAGGGGGGGGTGCACCTTTTATAAGCTGAATGTAGCTTACCGGGGGATGGTGGAGAGGGGCAGGGGTGACGCTGCGGGCTGTGCTGATGTCGGGTTGTGCTCGCTGCAGGGGTCATCCTGAAAGTGTCGGCGGTGGAGGCTTCAAATAATGGCACTTGGAGTTGGTGCGTGCGCAGATTGAGCTCTCGGCTCAGGATCTCATTTGTGCACGTGCCGCCTTCGGTCCATTGATCTCTCAGCAGTGGACTTAAGGAGAATGACGCCAGTAAGTGGCGCTTGCGAAGATCAGATCTCTGCTTGTCTTTGAGCCGATAGCTCAATCTGTGCACGCGCCAACTTGGGCGCCATTTCTTTGAAGCCTGCACCTCTGACAGTTTCTGGATGCTCTTGCCTCACAACGAACATCCGTGACACCTGCTGCACGTCGTGCAGCATTGCCTACTCCAGCACCACCACTGCCGCCCCAGTAAGGGCACCACCAGATTAGAAGATGGACCCCAAATTTTATTTATCTTTTTTCTTAATCTTACACTACATTTATAATTTGGATCATTTCAAGCCAAAACCAAAGCAATGTGTTCTGCTTTGCTTGGAGTCTGAGGGGACAGCACATGATACATGGACTTTCCTGCAGTCCCTGTTTTATGCACTCATTTTCTGTGCTATGGGCAACATATTAATGTTTCCCAAATTTTGCCCATCTTTAAACCATGACATCACTTACTCCCATAATATTTTCACCCACTGATTGTATAGGGTGTTGATGACTGTTGATGAATGTTGAAAAAATTGTCTAAGTTAGTATGTATTCTTGTAACTCTTCTAAAATATATATATATATTTTTTTTTTTTATTTTCAGGCACTTATTTCCCCCACCAACACCTATTTTTGCAGGAGGGGATAATGGTCGATGGGTGAGATCAGTCTCATTTAGTCATGATGGGGTACATATTGCAAGTCTTGCTGATGATAAGTAAGTTTATTTAGAATTTGTTGCTTGTAGCATTTACAAAACCTTAGACTCTTGGTGTAGATAGAGGGTAAAAAGATTTTTTTTCTCATGTCTGACCGTTTTCATTTTAACGGGGCAGTCTAAGAATTAACTAATTGCGGGTACAGCGTTTTTTCTTCCAAATTGTTGGCTTATAGGGTTGCAGCCACATAACTATTTAACTCGCTCCAAAATCGGACCGCAGTGCAGGGACTGACTGTAGCTCTCACGACCCGAGCGTGACTGCTTCATAGAAATATATGCAGCTGTCACGCTCAGGTCAGAAGACCCACCGGCCACTCTGTGCATCCAGTCCGATTTTCAGACCGATTTGTATGGACAATGTTCTCTTGAATTGAGGCACATTTAGATGGAAAAAATCTCCAATGTGTGCAAGAATTATATTGCTTCTGCAATATTAGAGAAACGGAAAAGGACATTGTTGCTATTTATTGATCACATTTCCTTTTTTTCACCTTATAAATTGTAGGTTGGTAAGATTTTGGCGTATTGATCAGTCACACCCTGTTGAAGTTGCCCTTGTAAATAAAGGTCTTTGCTGTGCCTTTTCTACTGATGGCAGTGTTCTAGCTGCTGGGTAAGTATTCTTATTGGCTTTGTTTTGTAGCATGCACATTAGGCTGCTTTCACACTACTTTTTTAACATGCGTCATATTATTATCATTATTATTATACGTGTTATTTTGCAGGATCCTGTCACTTTAAGTTTATGGGCGGTCATTGGAGTCATGTGATCGGGAGTCAGTGGACCTGAATGTGATAGACTGGGAGCTGGCTTCTGGCAGCTGCAGAGGCTCGTAACGAAGGGAAACATCGGGTAACTTGCTTGGATACCTGATATTTACCTTGGTTACGAGCATCCGCAGCTGCTAGGAGCAGGGCTGCCTGCTCCCTGCACACGTAACCAACGTAAACATCGGGTAACTAAGAGAAGCGCTTTGCTTGGTTACCAGATATTTATCTTGGTTACGAGTGTCCGCAGCTCTCAGGCGGGGGAGAGGGAGGGGGAGAGAGAGAGGGAGGGGGAGAGAGACTGATCACCCGAGGCTGGTTTCTGTGCATGCTCAGTAGAGCAAGCAGGATTCTGTCTATCAGCATGCCAGCGTTCACATGCGTTTGCATGCAGTATAGTCAGGATCCAGCGATTTGCAGTATTTGGACGCAGCTCAAAAACGCTACAAGTAGCGTTTTTGAAAAATGTTAAAAAAAACTGCAAGTCGCTGGATCCTCACTATAACGCACGCAAACGCATGTTGACGCGAGTCCATTGCAAATGCATTGAAATGAAAACGCATTTGCACTGGATCCGTTTTTGCGTTAAAAATACGTTCAGGACGCATGTTAAAAAAAACGTAGTGTGAAAGCAGCCTTACTCTGTAGAGAAAACGTCTGCTGTATGCGTTGCCGCTGAGTGTTGCTGGAAGTGCTTACACAATCTCTTGGCTGTTTGCTTTCACAGAACTCAGGATGGAAATGTACACTTTTGGGCTACACCCACTTATGTTTCCAGCCTTCAGCACTTATGTCGTATGGCAATAAGAAGAGTCATGACTACACATCAAGCCCAGAAGCTGCCTGTGCCTCCGAAAGTCATGGAGTTTCTCGCTTACCAAATGATATAGGGAACTTTTTTGGTTTTCTACAAACTGGTTCCACTTCTTGAATCTGGCAACACACGAATGCATTACAAGCTTTATGCTTTAAATGTTACAATCTTATTTGACTATTTAAAGTGCAGTATTTAAACATTTTTATGCATTTCTGATCACTCTGAGCTTTAACTGTGATTTAGGAGTGTATGACATCCGTACAAGTTTTAATTGGAATGTGGACATACGATTTTACAACTGTGAACCTGTAAATATGTGTATGCTGCTACATGTTTATTTCTGCTTAACGATATAGACCTATTTTCTTTTACAATGTATGGCTGGCTTTGTAGTTACAGCGTCCGTTTCATCTTTGTGTTAAAGCAGTGTGAGTCTTTTGCAAGTCACTGTGCACCTGGTGGTTTGATGGGTGGAAAGATATTGGATAGCTAGCTTCTTAACCTCTTGAGAGAAGTAAAAGGCTAGATATTTTACTGTATCATTATTCAAGTTCTAACTAGGAATGGTAAATGTTGGAGTTCAGTAGGGCTTTGTTTGTAATTGAGGGTAGATTGTGCCACAACATTCTGTGTATGTACCCCATGTATATAATAAAGGGGTCTATTTTGGTTAGCTGCCAAAGATGCGCAAAGTGTTCGCTGTTGCCTTCTGCTGTTTATTTGCACATGCTGGTCTATTGAATGTATGCAGTGCTTATAATGCTAACCATATATTTAGTTTAATTTTGCCAAAATGTCTATAAATAAACACTGTTTTTGTATATAAATGTTCTGTGTCTTCATTGAAATCAGTTAGCCTTTTTGCAAAGGTTTAATTATCTCATTAAGAGGAACCTGTCAGGTCTCCCGTGTCCCCAAAACCACTAAGCCATGTTCTGCAATTCTGATCATACGCAGCGCGCCTCTCAAGCCAGGACGCGTACACCCGGCTTCAGAGGCTCAGGGATGTAAGGGAACAAAGCCACGTGCATGCACGTAATTTGTAGAGCGCTGGCGACGCCGGCTCTTGTAAATCATGTTGTTACGCCCACAGGTTCTTGATAACATGCTAAGTGGCCCAACTATTCTGGGGATCTAACGCCCCATCAACTAGTCAAAGGGTTAATTTGTATATAATAAACAGACTTTAGAAAGTCTATATAAGGCTATGTGCACACTAGAAATGTGAAGTTTCTCAAGAAAATTTCTTGAGAAACTTCTGGGAGTGAAAGATTTCCGGACCTCCGGAAAAAATCCGCACCAAATCCGCATGCGGATTTGCCGCGGATTAGCCGCGGATTTGCCGCGATTTTCCCGCGGGTGGTTCCCTGCGGATTTTGCAGGCTGTACTGCAGAAATCCGCAGGGTACCTGCGGAAAAGAATTGACATGCTCATTTTCTCAAGAAATTTTCTCGAAATTCTTCTCAAGGAAATTTCTTGAGAAAAATCCGCACAGTGCGCACAGCTATTTTTTTTTTTCTCATAGCACAGAGCCTAATACTTTTCCTCCTTTTTTTTGAGTATATTCACAATCCGCAAAGGTGTTAAAAAAATTTTTGGCACCTGTAATACTTGTCTAAATGGTAGTGGCAAAATTTTAAGTTTTGTTGTAAAACAACTTCATTTAGATGAATGGAGGTTGCCTTAAAAATAATGTAAGTTCCCTGCACTTAGGCAGGCTTTGCACACTACGACATCGCAGGTGCGATATCTGTGGGGTCAAATCGAAAGTGACGCACATCCGGCGTCGCAGTCGATATCGTAGTGTGTAAATCCTTTTTGATATGATTAATGAGCGCAAAAGCGTCGTTATCGTATAATCGGTGTAGGGTCCGACATTTCCATAATTTGGCAGCAGTGACAGGTACGATGTTGTTCCTCGTTCCTGTGGCAGCACACATCGCTGTGTGAGAAGCCGCAGGAGCGAGGAACATCTACCTGCGTCACCGCGTCTAACGCCGGCTCTGCGGAAGGAAGGAGGGGGGCGGGATGTTTACGTCCCGCTCATCTCCGCCCCTCCGCTTCTATTAGCCACGGGTCAGAGCCGGCCAGAGCGACATCACAGGGCAGGTAAGTGCATGTGAAGCTGCCGTAGCGATAATGTTCGCTATGGTAGCAATCACAAGATATTGCTGCTGCGACGGGGGCGACTATCGCGCTCGACCGCATCAGCTTGCGATGTCTAAGCGTGCAAAGTACCCCTTAGTCTTCTACTTACCCTCCGCCATCTTCACCTTTTATCACCGTTGCTTCCACCAGTCTCCAGCAGTTGTGACTTACCGGATCGCTCCACTATTTCCTGGATCGAGCCGGAGAGCACTCTTCAAGACAAGTCTGAGAGTCTCCTTCTCGCTCTGACTTGCATTGCGCACTTTGTGAGAGTTACCTCTGATTTATAGCAGTCAGAAGTTGCAGTGACATAAAAGTTGAAGACGTCCGGTGAGTAACACTAGGATTAGAGAACTTAGACGCACCATTCCAGTGCAGATAAAAACCTTAACCTGCTGGAGTGGGGTTTTAAAGCGGATCTGTCACCAAATCAAAAGTGGTAATACAGAGATCAACCAAAAAATAGAAAAACAGGCAGGCCAAAAATGGCACCTGTATAGCACACTCAAGGCATTACAAAAAACAGAACGAAAGAGTAAAGTGCAAATGCATATTTTATTGAAAAACAACTGGCATGGTTTAAAATTGGCAGCAAACCCAAGCCGGCAATGTGAAATAAAGTTTGTAAAATACAATTCAGATTGGTATACAAAAGAAGGGGAATCTGAAAAACTGAGTCCTAAAATGTGTCATAATATATAAATGCACAGAAGCACCCCAGATGCACAGATCATAAATCCAGGGTTTACACATATATGGATGTACACAAAGAGTCATCTAGACCAGCACTAAATGAATTGAAGTGATAGAATTATACACTCTGAAAAAACAGAAAAATAATGACATATCAAAATTGTACATTTAACAGAGATGCTGGTACCAAATTGTAAGGACTCTGAGATAACAGAAAACTATTATAAATGCAAAGCACTATCAGTATTAAATGCGGGGATTAACTACCGGTGGTGCTAACAGATGCTAATGCAAAACCATAGTTGTTAGGAGAACCAGTAAAGACAGACCCACTTAAATAGATTACATACCCATGAGGGTTACAGAACGGGCTTGGGAAGCAGCAGAGAGGACCCCCTGGGAAAAGAGCCCCGACGCAGCGTTTCACGATCCAGCAGGTAAGATCATTTCATCAGGGGGGAGAAAAGGAATGGAACAGCATCCAGCAGCCATATGCATTTAAATATGGCGCTCGGTCGTTCCAGCTGCTCCGCCCCCACTGCGTCACGCGAGTGAACCAATCGCGGCCGGTCCCGACGCTGTCAGCTGTCAACGCCCCTGATCGGTAGCGCGCATGCGCGGTAAGCGGGGACGCGTCACCCGGAGACCGCACATGCGCGCAGGCGATAGTGATGCCGACAGAGTCGGGCCAGCAAGCCACTGATGCACGCGCGTGACAAGGGGAGGAGGAGCGGGAGCGAGCACATGAAACCACACTTCGACAAATACAGACAGTGTGAACCCAGGTGGGAGACACATCAGGATTAAACCAAAACAAGGAATCCTTTTCAGTATCACTTCCAGGCATCCCAGATGGAAAAATAAGTGTATCTAAAAAGTAAAAATGAAAAAATAAAATTAAAAACAAGGCACAAAAACCAGGGGCATACAAGGAGAAGGCAATCATTGCAAAAAGGGTGCAAAACTCAAATACTCATTAAGGCCCCCCCGGGGAGAATGTTCCCAAAAGTATAAATCCAGTGTGTTTCACGCTGGGCAAGTATTTTGCGCACATTCCCACCCCTCGCCCCCCCATGTATGACATCAATGCCCCTGATTTTCAGGGACGTTGGGTCACAGTCATGAAAGGCATGGAAATGGCGGGGCAAAGTTTTTAAGGTGGAAATGTCAACCACTGTCCGGGCCGCAGCAATGTCCCTCACATGTCTGCGCAGTTCCCTGCTAGTGAGACCCACATATATCATGCGGCACCCGCACGTGGCATAATATACCACATTGCTGGTACCGCACGATACATAATGGCGAATATCGAAACTGCGCAGACCATCAGAGGAAGTAAAAGAGGAAGTGCGAAGAACATTGCTGCAGGCCAGACAATGGCCGCAAGGGAAACAATCCTTAAGGGGAGTGCCAAGATCCAGAAAGGTAGTAGGCCGGTTTGGAACATAATGGCTCCGTACAAGCAAGTCACGTAAATTACGTGACCTGCGGGGCGTCATCAAAGGGCTTTTGGGTAAAAGATCACGGAAGGTGGAATCGGAGAGGAGAACATCCCAGTGCCTGCTCAAAATAGATCGCATATTGGACCACTCGTGGTTATAGGTAGAAATAAAACGAACCTGGCCAGGATCCGAGGAACCACTGGATTTAGCCACATTATCGTAAAGTAAAGTGGATCAAGGGGTATGCTTCGCCCGTAAATAAGCCCGTTTAATGCTCCTATTGCTGTAGCCCCGCTCCTGAAACCGAATTTTCAAATCTGCCGCCTGCTCCTCAAACAGAAGGTCAGATGAGCAAATGCGTTTCATACGTAAAAATTGGCCGGTAGGGATGGCCCGAATAGTAGAGTGATCATGGGACGACGAGGCATAAAGGAGGGAGTTGACCGAGGTCGTTTTACGGTAAACATTAGTTTGAATAATCCCTCCCTCACCAATCCTAATGTCAATGTCAAGGAAATCCAACTGCCTGGCATCGTGCTTGTGGGTTAACTTGATATTGAATGGATTCATGCCAAGTCGCTCCATGAACTCGTCGAGTTGCTCCGCCTTGCCCCTCCACAAAATAAACAAATCATCAATGTACCGCAGCCAGCACTGCACATGGGCATCGGCCGGCCCGCCCCCGTCACAAAGCAAACCCCTCTCCCAGTAATCCAGGAAGAGGTTTGCGTACGAAGGCGCGCAAGCCGCGCCCATGGCAGTGCCGCGCTGCTGCAAATAGTGTACATCCTTAAATAAAAAGAAATTGTGGGTGAGGACAAAACGGAGCAACTCAAGGATAAGGTCACACATCGGGCCATCCCGACCGGAATTCAAAAGAAAATGTCCAGCGGCCTTGAGGCCATCCTCGTGACGGATACAAGTGTAGAGGGACTCAACATCTGCCGTAACAAGTATTGTGTTATTATCCCCAGAGATGCCGTCTATCTTCCTGAGAACGTCAGTTGTGTCACGAACATATGAGGGGAGTGTCTCAACCAGAGGTTTTAAATAGTAGTCTATAAATTGACATATTGGTTGACACAACCCCTCAATGCCAGACACAATGGGACGACCAGGAGGACAGAGAGCATCTTTGTGGATTTCTTCGGCGCTCCATTGGGAGACCCAGACGATTGGGTGTATAGCTACTGCCTCCGGAGGCCACACAAAGCATTACACTAAAAAGTGTAAGGCCCCTCCCCTTCTGGCTATACACCCCCCGTGGGATCACGGGCTGCTCAGTTTTCAAGCTTTGTGCGAAGGAGGTCAGACATCCACGCATAGCTCCACTGTTTAGTCAGCAGTAGCTGCTGACTATATCGGATGGAAGAAAAGAGGGCCCATGCAAAGGGCCCCCAGCATGCTCCCTTCTCACCCCACTCTTGTTGGCGGTGTTTGTTAAGGTTGAGGTACTCATTGCGGGTACGGAGGCTGGAGCCCACATGCTGTTTTTCCTTCCCCATCCCCCTGAGGGCTCTGGCGAAGTGGGATCTTGCCGGCCTCCAGACTCTGAGGCCGAGCTCCATCCACAGACCCGGAGATCCTGCTGGATACGGAGCTGGGTACCGTCAGGGACAAGGCCCTGCAACATTCAGGTACTCTGTGTCCCCGTACAGACAGGCACAGACACACTCCAGCGTTGCTGGGTGTTCTAGTGCGCCGGGGACAGTAGCGCTGCGCGCTGGGGTTATATTCACTGCAGCTTAGCTGAGTGAGTTTATGTGTGGGGAACTACCGCGCCGGCTGCCACGGAGACTGCGGCGCGGCTGCGACTTGTGGTGCGCCGGGGACTTCGCGCCGACCGTGCTTTTACGACGGCAGCGCTTATAAATCTAGTCCCCGGCTTCTGCGGCCTAGTTACGTTTCGTTCCCGCCCCCAGCCCTGACAGTCAGGGAAGGGGAGAGACGCTGTACAATAGTCAGCGCCGAGGGCTGGAGTCTTATTTACATACTCCAGCCCTCTCACTTAGCACAGTGGGACGCCAGTTTCCCGCTCTTTGTCTGCAGCACGCCCTCGGCCCGCCCCTCTTCACAGGACGCCGGCAGCCATTCCTGCACGCAGTCTGAGCTGGAGAACGGACATAGCCCTGGGAGACCCAGACAGGGGATTCTGGCGACCACACACCCGCTGTTAAGCGGGCGGTAAGCAGCACCTAGGTGCTGACCCCACTAGTGCCACAGTGTTTATTTTGTGTACTTTTGTCTGTACCTATATATTGCACTATACGGTCGCTTCTTGGCTTATACCCCTATATTGCTCTGAGGAGACAACAGCATGTCATCCGCAAAAAGCAAGGGTGCCAAGGCACAGGCCTTCTATGCTGCTTGTACCGCATGTGAGGCTACTCTACCGGCAGGTTCCACTGACCCCCATTGTGTGCAATGTTCGGTCCCTGTGCCACTTCGTCAGCCGCAGTCTATGCTAGTAGTGGCCCAGGCAGAGACGCCTGTGAACCCTGCCCCGGTGACGGGGACAGAGTTTGCAGTTTTTGCTGATAAGATGTCTGTGACTATGACAAAAATTCTAGAAACTTTGCAGTCCAGGCCGGTCACTCAGACCATGGGCACTGCTGATTCAATGTTCCCCGGTCCCCCTCAGTTGGAACTAATCCGTGCTCCAAGGGGGTCCCAGGCATCACAGGCTGAAGACTCTGACTCGGACGACAGTCCCAGGCAGCCTAAGCGAGCTCGCTGGGAGAGACCCTCGGCGTCATCACGCTGGTCAGGGTCTCAGCGAGAGGATTCTCTGTATGATGAGACAGAACTAGGTGATCAGGAGTCTAATCCTGAGACTGCTCTTAACCTGGATACCCCTGATGGTGACGCCATGGTGAATGATCTTATAGCGGCCATCAATAGACTGCTGGATATTTCTCCTCCAGCGGAGGAGGCAGCAGCACAGCAGGAGAAATTCCATTTCAGGTATCCCAAACGTAAATTGAGCTCTTTTCTGGACCACGCTGACTTCAGAGAAGCAGTCCAGAAACACCATGCTTATCCAGATAAGCGTTTCTCCAAACGTCTTAAGGATACACGTTATCCCTTTCCCCCTGACGTGGTCAAACGCTGGACCCAGTGTCCAAAGGTGGACCCCCCAATCTCCAGGCTTGCGGCTAGATCCATAGTTGCAGTGGAAGATGGGGCTTCACTTAAAGATGCCAATGACAGACAGATGGACCTTTGGTTGAAATCTGTCTATGAAGCTATCGGCGCGTCGTTTGCTCCAGCATTCGCAGCCGTGTGGGCACTCCAAGCTATTTCAGCTGGTCTGGCGCAGGTGGACTCTATCATACGTCCATCAGTGCCGCAAGTGGCGTCCTTGACCTCGCAAATGTCTGCGTTTGCGACTTACGCTATCAATGCGGTCTTGGACTCTACCAGCCGTACGTCAATGGCGTCCGCCAACTCGGTAGTTTTACGCAGAGCCTTATGGTTAAAGGAATGGAAAGCAGATTCTGCTTCCAAAAAATGCTTAACCAGTTTGCCATTATCTCAAGACAGACTGTTTGGTGAGCAATTGGCGGAAATCATTAAACAGTCCAAGGGGAAGGACTCTTCCTTACCCCAGCCCAGATCAAGCAAACCTCAACAGTGGAGGGGACAGTCGAGGTTTCGGTCCTTTCGAGGTTCGGGCAGGGCCCAATCCTCCTCGTCCAAAAGGACTCAGAAGGAGCAGAGGAGCTCAGATTCCTGGCGGACTCACTCACGCCCAAAGAAAGCAGCCGGAGGAACCGCTTCCAAGCCGGCTGCCTCATGACTTTCGACCTCCTCTCTCCGCATCCTCGGTCGGTGGCAGGCTCTCCCGCTTTTGCGGCATTTGGCTGCCACAGGTCAAAGACCGGTGGGTAACAGACATTTTGTCTCACGGGTACCGGATAGAGTTCAGTTCTCGTCCTCCGCCTCGGTTCTTCAGAACTTCTCCACATCCCGACCGAGCCGATGCTCTTCTGCAGGCGGTGTGCTCTCTAAGGGCAGAGGGAGTGGTGATCCCTGTTCCTCTTCAGGAACGAGGTCAAGGTTTTTACTCCAATCTGTTTGTGGTGCCAAAAAAGGACGGCTCTTTCCGTCCTGTTCTGGACCTAAAACTGCTCAACAAGCACGTGAAAACCAGGCGGTTCCGGATGGAATCTCTCCGCTCCGTCATTGCCTCAATGTCTCAAGGAGATTTCCTAGCATCAATAGACATCAACGATGCTTATCTCCACGTGCCGATTGCTCCAGAGCACCAGCGTTTTCTACGCTTCGTTATAGGAGACGAACACCTTCAGTTCGTAGCCCTGCCATTTGGTCTGGCGACAGCCCCACGGGTTTTCACCAAGGTCATGGCAGCAGTGGTAGCAGTCTTGCATTCTCAGGGACACTCGGTGATCCCTTACTTGGACGATCTACTTGTCAAGGCACCCTCTCAAGGAGCATGCCAACACAGCCTGAACGTGGTGCTGGAGACTCTCCAGACCTTCGGGTGGATCATCAACTTTTCAAAGTCAAACCTGTCTCCGACCCAATCACTAACATATCTTGGCATGGAGTTTCATACTCTCTCAGCGGTAGTGAAGCTTCCGCTGGACAAGCAGCGGTCACTACAGACAGGGGTGCAGTCTCTCCTTCAAGGCCAGTCGCACCCCTTAAGACGCCTCATGCACTTCCTAGGGAAGATGGTGGCAGCAATGGAGGCAGTTCCGTTTGCGCAGTTTCATCTACGCCCTCTTCAATGGGACATTCTCCGCCAATGGGACAGGAAGTCGACGTCCTTGGACAGGAAAGTCTCACTTTCCCAGACGGCCAAGGACTCTCTTCAGTGGTGGCTTCTTCCCACCTCATTATCACAAGGAAGGTCCTTCCTACCCCCATCCTGGGCGGTGGTCACGACAGACGCGAGCCTGTCAGGGTAGGGAGCAGTTTTTCTCCACCACAGGGCTCAAGGTACGTGGACTCAGCAGGAGTCCACCCTTCAGATCAATGTTCTGGAAATCAGGGCAGTGTATCTTGCCCTACAAGCCTTCCAGCACTGGCTAGAAGGGAAGCAGATCCGAATTCAGTCGGACAACTCCACAGCGGTGGCATACATCAACCACCAAGGTGGGACACGCAGTCGGCAAGCCTTCCAGGAAGTCCGGCGGATTCTGATGTGGGTGGAAGCCACGGCCTCCACCATATCCGCAGTTCACATCCCCGGCGTAGAAAACTGGGAAGCAGACTTCCTCAGTCGCCAGGGCATGGACGCAGGGGAATGGTCCCTTCACCCGGACGTGTTTCAGGAAATCTGCCGCCGCTGGGGAGTGCCGGACGTCGACCTAATGGCGTCTCGGCACAACAACAAGGTCCCGACCTTCATGGCGAGGTCTCGCGATCAAAGAGCTCTGGCGGCAGACGCCTTGGTGCAAGATTGGTCGCAGTTCCAGCTTCCCTACGTGTTTCCCCCTCTGGCACTCTTGCCCAGAGTGCTACGCAAGATCAGGTCCGATTGCCGCCGCGTCTTACTCGTCGCCCCAGACTGGCCGAGGAGATCGTGGTACCCGGATCTGTGGCATCTCACGGTCGGTCAACCGTGGGCGCTACCAGACCGGCCAGACTTACTGTCACAAGGGCCGTTTTTCCATCTGAATTCTGCGGCCCTGAACCTGACTGTGTGGCCATTGAGTCCTGGATCCTAGCGTCTTCAGGATTGTCTCAAGGGGTCGTGGCCACCATGAGACAGGCTAGGAAGCCCACGTCTGCTAAGATCTATCACAGAACGTGGAAGATTTTCTTATCCTGGTGCTCTGCACAAGGAGTGTCCCCCTGGCCATTTGCATTGCCTACTTTTCTTTCCTTCCTGCAATCTGGTTTGGAAAAAGGCTTAGCGCTCGGCTCCCTTAAAGGACAAGTCTCAGCGCTATCAGTATTTTTTCAGAAGCGTCTAGCACGACTTCCTCAGGTACGCACGTTCCTGCAGGGGGTTTGTCACATCGTCCCTCCGTACAAACGGCCGTTAGATCCATGGGATCTGAACAGGGTACTGGTTACTCTCCAGAAGCCGCCCTTCGAGCCTATGAAGGAGGTGTCACTTTCTCGACTCTCACAGAAAGTGGCCTTTCTAGTGGCGGTCACGTCTCTTCGGAGAGTGTCTGAGCTAGCAGCGCTGTCATCCAAAGCTCCCTTCCTGGTGTTTCACCAGGACAAGGTGATGCTGCGCCCGATTCAGGAATTTCTCCCTAAGGTGGTATCCTCTTTTCATCTCAATCAGGATATCTCCTTACCTTCCTTTTGTCCTCATCCAGTTCATCGGTATGAGAAGGATTTGCATTTGTTAGATCTGGTGAGAGCACTCAGAATCTACATCTCCCGCACGGCGCCCCTGCGCCGCTCGGATGCACTCTTTGTCCTTGTCGCTGGTAAGCGCAAAGGGTCGCAAGCTTCCAAATCCACCCTGGCTCGATGGATCAAGGAACCAATTCTTGAAGCCTACCGTTCTGCTGGGCTTCCGGTTCCATCAGGGCTGAAGGCCCATTCTACCAGAGCCGTGGGTGCGTCCTGGGCATTACGACACCAGGCTACGGCTCAACAGGTGTGCCAGGCGGCTACCTGGTCGAGCCTGCACACTTTCACCAAACACTATCAGGTGCATACCTACGCTTCGGCGGACGCCAGCCTAGGTAGAAGAGTCCTGCAGGCGGCAGTTGCCTCCTCGTAGGGGAGGGCTGTTTTGCAGCTCTAACTTGAGGTATTATTTTACCCACCCAGGGACTGCTTTTGGACGTCCCAATCGTCTGGGTCTCCCAATGGAGCGCCGAAGAAGAAGAGAATTTTGTTACTTACCGTAAATTCCTTTTCTTCTAGCTCCAATTGGGAGACCCAGCACCCGCCCTGTTTCCTTCGGGATTTTTGTTTTTTTCGGGTACACATGTTGTTCATGTTGAACGGTTTCAGTTCTCCGATGTTACTTCGGATTGAATTTGTTTAAACCAGTTATTGGCTTTCCTCCTTCTTGCTTTAGCACTAAAACTGAGCAGCCCGTGATCCCACGGGGGGTGTATAGCCAGAAGGGGAGGGGCCTTACACTTTTTAGTGTAATGCTTTGTGTGGCCTCCGGAGGCAGTAGCTATACACCCAATCGTCTGGGTCTCCCAATTGGAGCTAGAAGAAAAGGAATTTACGGTAAGTAACAAAATTCTCTTCTTTCGGCAGTAAATAGAAAGTTGGTATCTTAGGAAAACGTACTGTGAGTCCCTCTACTACTTGCATACTGATGATCCCTTCGTCACAAGCCTTACCGAGGATGGCCTGAAGTTGAACAGAAACGTTTGGAATGGGGCTACAGGGAAGCTTACAATAAGTGGACCTATCACGTAATTGGCGAAGCGCCTCTTTTTCAAACATAAGAGCCGGCCAGATCACGATGTTTCCCCCTTTGTCCGCAGGCTTAATTAAGACATCATCCAATTTATCCAGAGATTCGATAGCCAACCTCTCAGTATGAGTTAAATTGTCATACCGACATCTCCTGGACAAATGTTCAAAATCAGATATCACAAGTTTTGTAAATATCTCAACGGCCGGACAAAGGGGGAAACCTCGTAGATCTGGGCATGGCACAAGATGGAAACTTACCTTGAGTGCTCGGTGCAGCTTCATCCAGAAGTTCCTCAAGATCCTGTATGGCCTGTTGTTCCCTACGATGAGGGTTACAGAACGGGCTTGGGAAGCAGCAGAGTAAACCCCTGGATTTATGATCTGTGCATCTGGGGTGCTTCTGTGCATTTATATATTATGACACATTTTAGGACCCAGTTTTTCAGATTCCCCTTCTTTTGTATACCAATCTGAATTGTATTTTACAAACTTTATTTCACATTGCCGGCTTGGGTTTGCTGCCAATTTTAAACCATGCCAGTTGTTCTTCAATAAAATATGCATTTGCACTTTACTCTTTCGTTCTCTGTTTTTTGCAAATCAAAAGTGGGCCTAGAGCATTTTAATTTAGCGCTCATTTTTCTGCAATTTCTACGGAGTGTAATAATTCAGAGAAGCTTAAAGATGCCCCCAGAACATTGTGTGAGCACCGCTCCCTTGTAAACACTGTAAATAAAACATTTTATTTTACTTTTAAAGGGGCTGGTGGCCTACTGCATTGGTAGAGGCACCTGGCACACTCCAAATCTGTGTTATCAGTTCTAGCAGTGAAAAGATATAAAGGGTAATCGTAACAGAATAGCACCGCACTGTCCAATGCGTAGTGACTGCCTAAGAACTGAAGCTCTGCTCCTACTCATTTTACCCAAGTAACACCTTTTTAAGTCAAACCCAGGAGCCTCTTCCATTTAGAAGAAGAAATATTAATCATTTCATCATGTTTTGTGCATGATTATCAGTTTTGGTCTGTTGCTAAGCAACTAGTGTTATTTGGATGCCATCAAATGGTATCAACTGATATAAACTCTACCAGTATTGGAGAATACTCCTAATGCCAGCTGAGCTGTGCCCCATAATCGAAACATTTGCTTCAATAAAATCCGGTAGTATATGTTAGTAGAAATAAAAGCAGTCACAGCCCTGACTCTCTAGTGTTTCCAAGAAGTAATATATGGGCAGCCAACAATGTCTGTCACTTACATGTCAGGTTTTCTTTGGAGCTGATCTGTGCAGAGATCAGTGTCAAGAAATGCTCCACTCATTCGGTGTTAAATGGACAACCAATGAATTAAATTGCTGCCGTGTAATACTATATTTCCCCAGCTGGAAGTACGGATGTTCGGGAGACAAGTCAAGTTGGCTGTGTGCCTGATCCCACCAAAAATGCTCTAATTGATAACTTCAGGTTTAGAATGCAATCTCTACCAATGCATTGCATAATTGGAATTAAACTGTCCCTTCACTCTCCTGGGCCTGCATACAAAATACCAAGGAATGTCTGTCTGCTGTCATATGACTCGGGTGAAACAGAACAGAGTTTGATTTGAGAGTCTGCATAGTGTGAGCTGATTCTCTCGGAGGAGAGAATTGTAGCACCGGTGAGGACTAGATAGAGATCAAAATGTCTGCATCTTCTCTATTCTGTGAGTCTGTGGAAATCGGATTTCAGTTGGATGACATCAGTGAAGTCCGATAGTTTTTCATGAGCTGTCTTGGGGTCACGTTTGACATATTCTTTATTCCTTAGAGCCAGTCATTCACTCGCTCTTGTCACTTGCATCTTTTTTTTAAAAAAAAAAAAACAGAATCCGACTTTCTTACTTTTGAAACTGCAGAAAACGTACTGTCACTTTTATTCATTCTCATCTGGACTACTGTAGCGCTCTACTGATCCGTCTCCCTCTTACCGAAGTTTCTCCTCCAATCCATACTAAATGCGGCAGCCGGGGTCATATTTTTGTCCAGCCTCTTCTGATGCCTTCACCTTGGGCCACAGATTACAATATAAACTTCTTACCCACGGTTCTGCTTCACCCTATATCTCCTCCCTCATCCTGGTCTGAGCCTACCCAGGCTCTATTCTGCAGCTGATCTCAGGCTAACATCCTCCCTCATCTAAACCTTCCACTTCCCAAGACTTGTCTTGCTCTGCACCAGTTTTCTGGAATGTACTGCCCCAGACAATCCTATTAATACCTACATTTTTACATATGCTTTAAAAGCACTTTTCTCTTTATACAGGCCTACCACCGCACTTCACTAATTAAGGCTGCTTTCACACATCCGGTTTTGGCAGTGCGTCTCAATCCGGCTCAAAAACCAACGGATGCGGTGAAAGAAACGGATCCGTTGCACAAGTTTTTCCATGCGGCCCGTCTGTTTTTTGACGGATGTGGCTTGATACTGAGCATGCAAAGTGCAAAAAAACCGCATCCGGCAGCCGGATGCGTTTTTTGCCGCAGGACGCCGCATCTGGCGAAATGCGTTTTTTTTCGCCGTGCCAGGCAACGGTCCATCCGGCCGCCGCATGGGCTAAATATGCCGCATCCGGCAAAAACCGGACGCAACGCAAGGCCATACGGCGCTAATACGGCGCTAATGCAAGCCTATGCGAGAAAAAACTCAACCGGTGGCAAAAAAAAAGGTTGCATTTTTGCTGCAGAGCGCCGTATTGTGCCGCTCAGCAAAAAACGGATGTGTGAAAGCAGCCTAACTCATGTCCCCTTTCTAATTTTTCCTTTTTGCTCAGTCTGGTTTCTGACATTCATCTGTGTCCACTCCCTCCATGCACCCGATAGCACCTGGTAATTGCACTTAGACAGATACTAGCTAATGACGGCATTATGCAGCTTATTTTAATTACTCTATTTATTACAATGATTGCTGGACCTTACACGAGAAGTACGTAGGACACATCATCCACACTGGCCTGGGGCAGGAGGATGGTGATCTCAGCAGGGAGACGCCGGACCCACAACCAGCAACATCCCTCAGACCGGACCGCCCCCTAGGTGAGTATTATAAAGGTTTTTTTTTTTTTTTTTTGTCATATACATTTTATACAGCGCTGCCTGAGCTCCTGTATACAATTTTCTAGAATGCTGTATATATGGGCTTACTGGTGGTGGCTGCAGCTTATAAGGGAAAACCTGGTGACAGGTTCCCTTTAATTTGCTCAGATTGGATTTGTCACTCCTCATGCCACTGCAGTGTCCATGTAAGCAGGAGGAACGGAAAATCAATCTGAGCAGGGAAGGGTGACCCATACAAGAGTAATGTATGCTTGCTTTTAAGTACTATGGTGGAGGGTTCCTTTGAACGAATTAAAAACAGATACAAATAAGACTACCAGATATGCCTTTAGAAAGGACAGGAGGGAATGATATGTGGTTTGGGGGAGTGGAAAGCACGCAGCATGATAAAATTGAACTGTAAGATGATGGAATTTTCCAGGCATGCAATCTGATCTGCTGTGTGCCTGTTTTAGGATGCACCTCCACCAACTCCCATAATGAAGCATACCAGTTTTCTCCAGTTTTACACTAGTAGAAAAGCAGTATTGCCAAACCCTAACCAGCATTTTTCAGTCTTGATTAGATCTGTTTTCAATGAAGTATAGCAAAGAAATCTAATAATGTTTATTGTACCATACAATTTCCATTGCACAGGTATACAAAGGCAGTACTCCATTCTGTCCGATGCCTGGCTCTATTCTTAGGTTGTGGTCTATGATACTTTACAGCTAGGTTGTGTTGGAGGGTTGAACCCATTGTAGATAATACCAAATTTGTAGAAAAAAAACAGGCACATAAAGGAAATGTAGGTCAACAGCGTTTGTCAAGGGCTATTGTATTAAGTTGCGTTATGGGATCAAACCAAAGATGTAAACACGTACAATTCATTATTGCATATGTGCCCTTTTTTTGGTCATTTTTTTTTTTTATTTATAGTCTTAAGCTTGTCTTAAATCTTAAAGGGAACCTGACATATTCCTTATACCCTCCAAGCCAGCAGCATTTGCATGTCCAAATTCCCTTCCTAGCCATATCTATAGAACATCATTCTCTAAAACAAAACTTAAATGCTTTTTTTAATCTCAGTTTTTTGTATACAAATTAGGCTTGTGACTAGTCTTAAGGCCTCTTTACACACTGAGACTTTCTAGCGATCCCACCAGCGATCCCAACCTGGCCGGGATCGCTACAAAGTCTCTGGTGAGTCGCTGGTGAGCTGTCAAACAGGCAAACCTGGCCAACGATGCAACAGCGATCCGGACCTGCAGAATGACCTAGCTAGTCATTGAGAGATGTGTAGCGATCAGCAACCTCACAGCAGGGGCCAGGTCGCTGATGTGTTTCACACACTGCAATGTCGCTGGGGAGGTCGCTATTACGTCACAAAACCGGTGACATTACAGCGATGTCGTTTGTGATGTTGCAGTGTGTAAAGCCACCTTTAGGGGTGCTTCACACACAGCGAGATCGCTACTGAGATCGCTGCTGAGTGACGGTTTTTGTGACGCAGCAGTGACCTCATTAGCGATCTCGCTGTGTGTGACACTAAGCAGTGATCTGGCTTCTGCCGTGAGATCGCTGCTCGTTACACACAGCCCTGGTTCGTTTTTTTATTGTTGCTCTTCCGCTGATAAGCACACATCGCTGTGTGTGACAGCGAGAGAGCAACAATCCTGAATGTGCAGGGAGCAGGAGCCGGCGTCTGACAGCCTGCGGTAAGCTGTAACCAAGGTAAACATCGGGTAACCAAGGTGGATAGCCGATATTTACCTTCGTTACCAGCCTCCGCAGCTCTCACGCTGCCAGTGCCGGCTCCTGCTCCCTGCACACGCTAAGCTAAGCGGTGTGCGCTGGTAACTAAGGTAAACAACGGGTAACCATACCTGATGTTTACCTTAGTTACCAGTGTCCGCAGCTTCCAGACGCCGGCTCCGTGCAAGCGCAGCATCGCTTGCACGTCGCTGCTGGCTGGGGGCTGGTCACTGGTCGCTGGTGAGATCTGCCTGTTTGACAGCTCACCAGCGACCATGTAGCGACGCAGCAGCGATCCTGACCAGGTCAGATCGCTGGTGGGATCGCTGCTGCGTCGCTAAAGTGTGACGGTACCCTTAGAGGCAATAGTTTTCCCTGGCTAGTCTGCCCTTTTTCCATGTTATCACGCCCCCATGGGCTTCTGAAGCATACTGATGCAACCAGAATAAGCTGCGCTCATGTGCGACATTTACAGGAACTGGTAGTGGAAATCATGTGGAATAAGGGTTATGGCTCACTTGGAATTATGGGTGCTCAGGAAGGGTTCAAACCCATCATTAGATTCAAGAGAATTTAATATAAGGACTTTATTATACAGGCAATCCAAAAAATGTAACGTTTCGACCCCTATATTTGGGTCTTTGTCAGACGCAATAATTTCTTGTGTAGGGATATGACTTTAAGATGGTGATACTGTCAAATCACTGATTTATAGATAAGCGCCCTTCTTCATGTAGGATGCTCTGCTATACTTCGCCATCACATATATTCAGAACAGCAATCTGATTCATCTATAAATCTCATTGATTTTGATACCATCTTAAAAGCATATCCCTGCACAAGAATCTACTGTATCTGATGAAGACCCAATTAAAGGGGTTGAAACGTTACATTTTACATTTTTTTGGATTGCCTGTTTAATAAAGTCCTTATATTCTATTTTGGTGTGCCAAGTTCTCTTGTAGCTCTTGGAAATCATGTTATAACGCCCACAGGGGCGTAATAACCCAGAAAAAGGGCCGACTAGTCACAGGCCTGAGTGAATAAGAAAAACAAAGGTAATTAATGCTTTTTTTTTTTAAGTTTTATTTTAGAAACTGATGTTATACACGGTTTGTTAGGAAGGGAATTTGGACATGCAAAGAAGTAAATGCTGCTGTCTTGGAGGGCATAAGGGACCTTTTTTTAAAGTCTATTCTGTTTGTCTGTCATTTATTTATGTCTTTATTTAATGTTCATTATTGTGGAACTGGTTTTTGTTTTCTAGATAGATTTCTGTCATTTTGAAGAATTTGGTGCCAAAATAACCCAACTAATACAGAGACAAAAAAAAAGTGACAAAACCCCACAAATGATAAATCAGGCCCCCAACTTGTTTTATTCAGCTAAATAAAAAATGCTTCAGCTGCTGCTTGACCTTTCATGCACAATGTGGGAAAGAAAAGAGGGATGGGAGTAGGGGGATAGATGTTTTATTGAAATAAAAATAGTATTTTGGTTTGTATGCTCCATTTAGTTGAAGGAATTATGTGAAACTGTTAGCATTAGCACATTCCACTGAAATGACTGCTTAGCTTCCCTGGCATGGGCTACTGGAAAATGTCAGATGGAGTTTAGGGAACACTGAAAACGTGTACATGGCAATGAATATAATGATGGTATTGTAAGATTGTCTAGAAATTAAACTGACTGGTTAGTGTTCATGTATAGAATCAGTGGCCTCAATCCCGCTACCACCCCTGGGCTCCAACAAGATGCTCATTTCTGAATGCAGAGCATTTAGAGCTATAATAATACTTTTTCATTATGCAGATATTGTATAAAGACAATTTCCAGAATATTAGTATGAATTGAAAATATCAGACCACTTTAATGTAAAAGATCCAAATTGGTTCTGGTTCAGTATAAAGCTATATGCGCATGCTGCGTTTTTTTTGTTGCATTTTTGTCAGAACTTCCTCACTTTTGACTTCCCATCAAAGTCTATGAGAAGTCAGATTTGCTGTGCGCACGTTGCAGTTTATGTCAGCAGGTTTTTTTTTACAACTTTTTGTGACAAAAAAGAAGCATGTTCATTCTTGTGTTTTTTGTAAACTTTGTCACCCATTGAAATCAATGAGGGGATGAAAAATGCATGGTTACAAATTGTTTGCATATGTTTTACCCTCAGGATGGGAGCCCCACGTTATGGGGAGCCCACCAGCCTAAAAATATCAGCCAGCAGCCACACGGAATTGCCGCATACATTGGATGCAACAGTCACGGGACTTTACCCGGCTCATCCCGATTGCCCTGATGAAGTGGCAATCGGGGTAATAAGGAGTTAATGGCAGGCCATAGCTGCCACTAAGTCCTAGGTTAGTGATGGCAGGCATCTGTGAGACACCCCGAATCACTAATCTGTAAGAGAAAGTAAATAAACACAAACACCCAAAAAATCCTTTATTTGAAATGAAAGGCAAAAAAGCACCCTCTTTCGCCAATTAATTAACCCCCAAACACCCCTCCAGGTCCGACATAATTCACACAAGATTATACAACGCTTCCAGTACAGCTACATATGACGCTCATAGCGAGCGCCATAGAACAAGAACTGCACACTGTGAGCTCCTCACAGCAACTGAAGTGAGTCATGCTATCAGCGGTGACGTCACTCAGGTTAGCCGCACCCACAGCTGGAGTCTTCCACCTGTGACAGCAAAGCACCCGAGTGACTGAAGTGAGCCGGGAGATCAGCGGTGCCATCACTCAGGTGATTTGCGGTCACAGCTGGAGGCAAATCTGTGACGTCAGGGGTTTGCCCCAGTTCATTCTGATCGCTGTGGCTCTGTCTGCACTCACAGCAGGCAGTCATGTTCTATGACGCTCGCTGTGACAGGACAAGGATGTAGCAGAGCTGAATAGCCGTGGGACCTCGTGTGGATTACTTCAGACCTGGAGGGGTTAATAAAAGGGTGAAAGAGGGTGCTTTTTATTTCATTTCAAATAAAGGATGTTTTGGCTGTTAGTGGTTATTTACTTTCACTTACTGATTAGTGATGTGGGGTGTCTCATAGATGCCTGACCTCAAACCTAGAGCTTAGTGGCAGCTATTGGCTGCCATTAACCCCTTATTACCCCGATTTCCACCGCACTAGGGCATTTGGGAAGAATGGGGGGATCTAACGTCATTTTTTTACCCCCAAAATGTTAAAAAAACAGATGACCAAGTTGACTATCGCTCTATCAAGCTACCGTATTCTGTTATTTCTTTGTATCTATTTTATCTGTTCTTTCGTATTATCTATTCTATATGTTCTTTCTTTCTATATGCTCTATCTACTCTTTCTATTTTTTTCTATCTATCCATCTATTCTAGCTATCCTTTATCCTACCCTATCATATTTTGTTTCTCCTTTAAAAAACACATTAACAAAAAACGCACCAAAAATGCACCTATATTACAAGCGGGTTTTTTTTTTAACATTTCCAGGCTCTCTCTGACAACGTGCAGTTTTGGTTGCAGTTTGTGTGCAGAAAAAACTGCAGTGGGTGCATATAGTCTAACTCTGGCTGTCCTGCATTTGTATCAAAAAAGATTAGTAAACGTAAATTGTTTTAGGACTGTTTTGTGGTTTTTTGAGACTTTTGATAAATTAGGGCTCTAATATACTCATGTGTTGGGAGTTACAGTTTACATACCAGCAGCACATTGAAACATCCCATTACATTGGCATTCTTTAGGTTCTTCAGTGGAACCCCTGATGTAGATGTGAACAAAGCCTTAAATCTATTCTGCTAAAAAGAATTTAAATCCTAATAAGATTCTGTATTTAAAATGTATTTAATTAAACTTATAAGGATTTGTCTATTGCAGCCATAATATAAACTACCGTGTTTCCAAGAAAATAAGGCACTGTCTTATATTATTTTTTACCCCCAAAAATGCGCTAGGCCTTATTTTCGGGGTAGGGCTTACTCTCAGAGAAACACGGTTGGGGATAAGTTTACCCCCCACAGAAAAAGCAGACCCCCTTTCCCAGGAGAATCATACTTAACAGACCTTGGATGTCTGTGTTGCTCCCAGGTCCTCCTGCGATCTTCGTTGAATGCTCCCAGCAGGCATGAGCCACAGTGTCCTCCCCTGCTTCTGGCCAACACTCATACATCAGAACACACACGGGACCGGACACACAGTTACATGCATGCACTAACCACATCCAGTGATACTGATTGCTTCTGACCGCCAGGGTATCCTGGGACGCAGTGCAGTGGAGCGCAAGAACCTGCAGTTCCCAGGTTCCCTTCCGGCTGGTAACAATCAGTACTGCTGGATGTGGTGAGTGTGTGTGATCTGATGTGTGCGGATTTGCGATCTGATGTGTGCGGATTTGTGATCTTATGTGTGCGATCTGATGTGTGCGGGTGTGTGTTCCACATGTCCTTGATGAATTACACTGCAGATATCCCCGTTCGGCATCTGGTGAGTATAATTGCAGGGTCTTTTGTCTTCTTTCTTCTCCCTTTTGTGTCTGCTTTCCATAATGAAGTGTCCTGCAGTATTCTTTAACTTTTTTTAGCTGCATAAACACTTCATTATTGAACCGTGGCTAAGGCTTATTTTCGGGGTAGGGCTTATATTTAAGCCTTACGCCGAAAAAGCTGAAAATTCCTGCAAGGGCTTGATTTGGGGGAAACGGTATATTCGTCTGAAATTGTCTTTGGTATGTTCACGTGTTGCATTTTTGCTGCTTTATTCCTGTGAAAAACGTAGACAGAAAAATGAATGAGATTTCTAAAATCTCATGTATAAGGGGCTGCTGATAAGACTTTGGCTTTACCCAGAAAGAAACGAGATTGCATGATGAAACTTTACATTTATTACACATACTCTCCACTGATGTCAACATACTTCTTACATCGGTATTCCAAGTCCTGTAAGCCTAGCAAAAAGAAGGATTTCAGTTGTGCCTCAAACCAGGCATCCATAGCAGCCATGGCATCAGAAATGGTGTGAAATTTGGTACCCTTGAGGCCTTTCTTCAGGTTTGGAAACAGATGATAGTCAGAGGGAGCTAGATCTGCTGAATAAGGTGGGTGGTCAACCAGCTGGAAGCCCAGCTCTGCCAGTTTTGTCATGGTTGCTTGTGCAGTGTGAGCGTAGGCGTTGTCTTGCAGGATCAAGATTCCTTTGGACAGCTTGCCACGTCTTTTGGCCTTCAGAGCTGCCTTCAAATGGAACCCTTTTGAAGGTAGCCCACTAGCAGCACGCTCTCCTTATCCCAGAACACAGATGCTATCATCTTAGTGGCTTATTTTTACACCCTGAACTTCTTTGGATGAGGAGAACTACTGTGCCTCCACTCTTTTGACTGTTTCCTGTTTTCACAGTCATACAAATAAATCCAGGTCTCATACATAGTGACCAGTCGATCCAGGAAGTTCTTATCAGTCCGGAAACGTTGACAAATGGACCAGGAAGTTTTCACTCTCATGCTTCTCTGATCTGTTGTCAAACATTTGGGGACCACTTTGCGGATAGCTTCCTCATGTCCAAATGTTCATGGATAATGACACAAACACGTCCATGGAAAATCCCCATGATGTCTGCTATTGCTTTGGCTGAAATTTTTTGATTCTCCAGTATGAGGTTGAGAACAGCATCGACGATCTCCAGAACAACAATCACTCTTGGTCGTCCAGGACTTTCCTCATCATTGGTGCTGAAGTGGCCCGTTTAAATTTGGCAACCCAGTTCTTAACTGTGGAATATGAAGGACATTGATCCCTCAATGTCTGCGACATATCACCATGAATATCCTTGGTGGACTTTCCTTGCAGAGACAAGAGTTTTATCACTCCTCTGCTCTCAGTTGCTGTGAATATCGCATCAGACTCCGCTATTTTGTTTTCCCGTGTGTGTAGAACACTGTTCCCATAAGGAACAAACACAAAATTTTGAAAACGTATATTAGACTAGACACGTAAGGCTTTCATGTGATGTAACATTCGTTACCGTAGACACAAAAAAAGATCACAAAGCCAAAGACTTATCAGCAGCCACTCATACATGCTACTTATTTTTTCCTTACAGATTTGAAGCAGTTTGTGTACCATGTCAATAATTTAAGCAGTTTTGCAGCATTTTTTACCCATCCAAATGAATCTCAAAAAGACACACATATTCTACCTAATATTTTTCCTGCCACCACTCAAGTATTTGCTGCAGATTTTTCTGCTGTAAATAATCAACATTGGCACATAACCTTAGACTTCCTTAGATCTGTGAACTGTACCCTTATTTACCTGTATCCCTTCGCATGTTGTATATTGACACATATTAGGTCTGAAATTTCAGAGCAGATGGCGTTTTTTCATATCCATGCATTTATATTTGCATATTTATCCTAAATTAGTGATTTCAATCTGGGTTTTCTTTTAAAGGTAACCTGTCATCAGAAATTTAGCTTGAAACCTAAACGTTTCCCCCTCTGCAGCTCCTGGGCTGCATTCTAGCAATGTTCCTGTTGTTTATGTGCCCCCCTTCTGACCAAAATAAAGACTTTATAAAGTGGTACCTTTTTGTATTGAAATCTTGATAATGGTACACGGGGGCGGGCTGTCTGGTGGCCGTTAGTCTGCCTCCTGTCGCTTTAGGCCATCCCCCATCGCTCCATTTTATATCTCAGGACGACGTCCACTGCGCCCGAGGTGCTGCGCACGCGAGGACCGCTGGTCACGTGTGCGCAGGCACGAGGTTATGGGCGGCGCTGAGATTGCATCGCAAGTGCCCGCCCATCATCTCTTGGCCACGCTCTTCCCTCTGCCACCAGCGTTCTGCGCAAGCGCTGGCCCGATGACCCGACGTCACCTCTTTCCCATCTTACCCTGCAGCAGGAAATAGATGGGAGGAGCGGAGTAGGACACCACCGGTTACGAGAGGTGACGTCGGGTAATCTGGCCAGCGCTTGCGCAGAACGCTGGAGGCAGAGGGGAAAGGGCGGGCACGAGATGATGGGCGGGCACTTGCGATGCAATCACAGCGCCGCCCATAATCTCATGCCTGCGACACACGTGACCAGCGGTCCTCGCGTGTGCGGCACCTCGGGTGCAATGGGTGGCATCCTGAAGTATGGAATGGAGCGATGGAGGACGGCCTAAAGCGACAGGAGGCAGACTAACGGCCACCAGAGAGCCCGCCCCCGTGTACCATTATCAAGATTTCAATACAAAAAGGTACCACTTTATAAAGTCTTTATTTTGGTCAGAAAGGGGGCACAAGAACAACAGGAACATTGCTAGAATGCAGCCCAGGAGCTGCAGAGGGGGAAACGTTTAGGTTTCAAGCTAAATTTATGATGACATCTACCCTTTAAGGCCTCATGATCATTTATAGCAGATGCATCCTTATTTCTGACACTAAAAATATACTTTTAAGTGGATATAAGTAGCAAATTTTGAATATGACTGTGTAAAAAATACCCCATGTCTTCAAGATATGGTAAATATGAATGTTACACATGCTGGTGTGAATAGGCCTTTAGCCTCGATGGTGTAAGCACCCAGTGTCCTACTGGAATTAACAGATCCTAAGGGGTGCTTCACACACAGCGAGCTCGCTGCTGAGATCGCTGCTGAGTCACGCTTTTTGTGACGTAGCAGTGACCTCATTAGCGATCTCTCTGTGTGTGACACTGAGCAGTGATCTGGCCCCTGCTGCGAGATCGCTGCTCGTTACACACAGCCCTGGTTCGTTTTCTTCAAAGCCGCTTTCCCGCTGTGACACACAGATCGCTGTGTGTGACAGCGAGAGAGCGACAAATGAAGCGAGCAGGGAGCAGGAGCCGGCGTCTGACAGCTGAGGTAAGCTTGTAACCAAGATAAACATCGGGTAACCAAGGTGGTTACCCGATATTTACCTTAGTTACCAGCCTCCGCAGCTCTCACGCTGCCTGTGCTGCCGGCTCCGGCTCTCTGCACATGTAGCTGCTGTACACATCGGGTTAATTAACCCGATGTGTACAGCAGCTAGGAGAGCAAGGAGCCAGCGCTAAGCAGTGTGCGCGGCTCCCTGCTCTCTGCACATGTAGCTGCATTACACATCGGGTTAATTAACCCGATGTGTACAGCAGCTAGGAGAGCAAGGAGCCAGCGCTAAGCAGTGTGCGCGGCTCCCTGCTCTCTGCACATGTAGCTGCATTACACATCGGGTTAATTAACCCGATGTGTACAGCAGCTAGGAGAGCAAGGAGCCAGCGCTCAGTGTGCGCGGCTCCCTGCTCTCTGCACACACAGCTAAGCGGTGTGCGCTGGTAACTAATGTAAACATCGGGTAACCATACCCGATGTTTACCTTAGTTACCAGTCTCTGCAGCTTCCAGACGGCGGCTCCGTGCAAGCGCAGCGTCGCTTGCACGTCGCTGCTGGCTGGGGGCTGTTCACTGGTCGCTGGTGAGATCTGCCTGTTTGACAGCTCACCAGCGCCCATGTAGCGATGCAGCAGCGATCCTGACCAGGTCAGATCGCTGGTCGGATCGCTGCTGCATCGCTAAGTGTGAAGATACCCTTACTAGGGACAAAAGTAAATATATCCAATACAGAATACAAGTGTTATTATTTTTACCAGATTGAGATCCATTTACACTATTGATGACAAAGAAGATAATGCGGATCCTGCCATTAATCCAACTTTACTGAAGTTTAGACAATAGCTGATTTACATAAGTAATTCCACTGATGTAACAAAAGGTTTCATGTACATTATGATGGCTGTATTGATATAGAATGTAATGATTATACCAGTGGATCTGAGATAGGCCTGAGAGCTGCATACATTGTGCTGGATGGTGATCCTGGAAACAAATATTGAAATGTTCAATATGTGACTTAGATAGGAAAAACAAATAAAGGAAACAAAACCTAAGTCAGCGCAGTGGAAAATCTCCAGTCCACTTTTCTTCTCTGCAGTGTTTTACAGAAAGATATTTACCAGAAATGGTCCTGAAGACCCTTAGTACTGTATTTAAGAAATGTCTACATGACCTCCTCCACTACCCAGCCTGGAACAGCTTCCAAAAACACAATTTGTCATACTAATGAATAAAATCTGCTTACATAAATCTCCTGAATTCATACAGATGTAGATGTCTACAAGTAAAATACTAGACACTCCATTATGTGAAGGCCATGAGAGTCTGGATGTGAGTTTCATAGACATACATTGAGAAATGTATGTTCCTTGTATCATTTATTACATTGAGAAAGTAACTTCTGGTCCTCAGAGAAGCTGTAAGAGATGTTCTCAACCTAGCGTGGCAAAGAGTAGAAGGCAGGGATTATCAAGTATTTTAATACATGCACTATGTATAAAAAGCTGTGGACAAAAGCGCAAATAGGGTCTTACCCCAATAGGGAAAGAGTAATAAATAAAATCAAACTCACCTATAGAAGTTGTGCAAGTCACAACTCCTATAAACGCATGTACAGTCCAGGTCAAAAGCTGCAGCCCCGGGTTTGGCAGATAACAGAAAATAGTAGAAATCGGGTTTTCCAAGATGCACTATTAACCAATCCGGATCGATGAAAGAATTAATGTTTCTTATTTTCATGCACAGGTCAACACGTTTCAGGAGTACTCCGCTCCCTTCATCAGGAGACAGGAAAAAACATCAAATCTGCTGTTAACATGGACAAGTCAGCATTATATCCCACTGCAGTGACGTAACAGAAACAACCTTCTGTTACCTTCTGTCAACCTTTCTGTTACGTCACTGCAGTGGGATAGAATGCTGACTTGTCCATGTTAACAGCAGATTTGATGTTTTTTGCCTGTTGTCCTGATGAAAGGAGCTGAGTACTCCTGGAACGCGTTGACCTGTGCATGAAAATAAAGAAACATTAATTCTTTCATCGATCCGGATTGGTTAATGGCGCGGCTTGGAAAAAACAATTTCCACTATTTTCTATTAATACATGCACTATTAACATAATAATAGAGATGAGCAACCTGATTTGCTGATCCATGGTCCGGTGGGTATGTCAGTAGTCTGTGTGCGTCGGAAAGATCTCTTCAAACTGCCTTTTTTTTCTGGCATTAAGGCACTTCTTATTAGTAGGCCTGGCACAAAGTTATACGTGCATAACGCCGCAATGATTTTATTATGCTGGGCCTACTGATCAGAAGAGGCTCAGGTATTCTGGCAGGTAGGAGGTGGTTTGTACAGCTCCAACAACCACAGACCACTGATGATCTCAGAACCAGGACCCTGCAGATGGATTTGCTCATCTCTACACAAATATGACTTGGACCTCATTCAGATGTACAGTATGTGTTGTATCGGCTTTTTTCACAGATACACCCCTTACCCATTATGTCCATGTTTTCTCTCGGACCATGTGTCCGTGGAAAATACACAGAGATACAGTCATATGAAAAAGTTTGGGCACCCCTATTAATGTTAACCTTTTTTCTTTATAACAGTTTGGGTTTTTGCAACAGCTATTTCTGTTTCATATATCTAATAACTGATGGACTGAGTAATATTTCTGGATTGAAATGAGGTTTATTGTACTAACAGAAAATGTGCAATCCGCATTTAAACAAAATTTGACCGGTGCAAAAGTATGGGCACCCTTATCAATTTCTTGATTTGAACACTCCTAACTACTTTTTACTGACTTACTAAAGCACTAAATTGTTTTTGTAACCTCATTGAGCTTTGAACTTCATAGGCAGGTGTATCCAATCATGAGGAAAGGTATTTAAGGTGGCCACTTGCAAGTTGTTCTCCAATTTGAATCTCCTATGAAGAGTGGCATCATGGGCTCCTCAAAACAACTCTCAATTGATCTCAAAACAATGATTATTCAACATAGTTGTTCAGGGGAAGGATACAAAAAGTTGTCTCAGAGATTTAAACTGTCAGTTTCCACTGTGAGGAACATAGTAAGGAAATGGAAGAACACAGGTACAGTTCTTGTTAAGCCCAAAAGTGGCAGGCCAAGAAAAATATCAGAAAGGCAGAGAAGAAGAATGGTGAGAACAGTCAAGGACAATCCACAGACCACCTCCAAAGATCTGCAGCATCATCTTGCTGCAGATGGTGTCTATGTGCATCGGTCAACAATACAGCGCACGTTGCACAAGGAGAAGCTGTATTGCAGAGTGATTCGAAAGAAGCCGTTTCTGCAAGCACGCCACAAACAGAGTCGCCTGAGGTATGCAAAAGCACATTTGGACAAGCCAGTTACATTTTGGAAGAAGGTCCTGTGGACTGATGAAACAAAGGTTGAGTTGTTTGGTCATACAAAAAGGTGTTTTGCATGGAGGCAAAAAAGCACGGCATTCCAAGAAAAGCACTTGCTACCCACAATAAAATTTGGTGGAGCCCCATCATGCTTTGAATCTCCTATGAAGAGTGGCATCATGGGCTCCTCAAAACAACTCTCAAATTATCTGAAAACAAAGATTATTCAACATAGTTGTTCAGGGGAAGGATACAAAAAGTTGTCTCAGAGATTTAAACTGTCAGTTTCCACTCTGAGGAACATAGTAAGGAAATGGAAGAACACAGGTACAGTGCTTGTTAAGCCCAGAAGTGGCAGGCCAAGAAAAATATCAGAAAGGCAGAGAAGAAGAATGGTGAGAACAGTCAGGGACAATCCACAGACCACCCTCAAAGACCTGCAGCATCATCTTGCTGCAGATGGTGTCAATGTGCATCGGTCAACAATACAGCGCACGTTGCACAAGGAGAAGCTGTATGGGAGAGTGATGCGAAAGAAGCCGTTTCTGCAAGCATGCTACAAACAGAGTCGCCTGAGGTATGCAAAAGCACATTTGGACAAGCCAGTCACATTTTGGAAGAAGATCCTGTGGACTGATGAAACAAAGATTGAGTTGTTTGGTCATACAAAAAGGCGTTATGCATGGAGGCAAAAAAACACGGCATTCCAAGAAAAGCACTTGCTACCCACAGTAAAATTTGGTGGAGGTTCCATCATGCTTTGGGGCTGTGTGGCCAATGCCGGCACCGGGAATCTTGTTAAAGTTGAGGGTCGCATGGATTCAACTCAGTATCAGCAGATTCTTGACAATAATGTGCAAGAATCAGTGACGAAGTTGAAGTTACGCAGGGGATAGATATTTCAGCAAGACAATGATCCAAAGCACCGCTCCAAATCTACTCAGGCATTCATGCAGAGGAATAATTACAATGTTCTGGAATGGCCATCCCAGTCCCCAGACCTGAATATCATTGAACATCTGTGGGATGATTTGAAGCGTGCTGTCCATGCTCGGCGACCATCAAACTTAACTGAACTGGAATTGTTATGTAAACAGGAATGGTCAAATATACCTTCATCCAGGATCCAGGAACTCATTAAAAGCTACAGGAAGTGACTAAAGGCTGTTATTTTTGCAAAAGGAGGATCTGCAAAATATTAATGTCACTTTTATGTTGAGGTGCCCATACTTTTGCACCGTTCAAATTTTGTTTAAATGGGGATTGCACATTTTCTGTTAGTACAATAAACCTCATTTCAATCCAGAAATATTACTTAGTCCATCAGTTATTAGATATATGAAACTGAAATAGCTGTTGCAAAAACCCAAATTGTTATAAAGAAAAAAGGTTAACATTAATAGGGGTGCCCAAACATTTTCATATGACTGTATGCTCAATTTTTTACGGCAGCTAATAAAAGTATTTTGGTGACATATGAATTTAACATTGCAAAGGAGAGGAGAAGCAATGTCATTTATTTATTTCTCTAACTATCCATGAAAAATACTCATGACATACTAATGGTAAAAATGGATTCACTGATCCAAAACACTGATGACACCGATACCATTTTTTAATATACGTGTTTAAACACAGACTTGTAAATGAGACCGAAGGGAGTAGATAACTAAAACACTAGGGTGTTACGTTAAAGGGAGTAATTCACTGCCTGGTGTGGCTACATTTTATCCATATTTCATCAGTTGGAATCGAACATTGTGTGGCAGTGGAATGGCATGGATTTGATGTAAGTCTACTGAACTCTTCATTATCAATAATATATTTTAAAAAACATAAATTATATTCATTACTCAGATAACATTTTAACATTACAAATAAATTAAACATGGCAAAGCTGAGTGCATGGAGTTTGTAAGAGTTCATGAATTCTAAAGATGAAGGGGAAGATTTATTAATACTGGCTCATATTGGTCTCTTTTCAACCACAAAGTTCAGCAGATTCAGCAACAGGGAGCACACCCAGTAAATTAAAGGGGTTATCCGGCTTATTTTGACTTTTTTTTAATATTTCGCTATTGGTCTACATTGGGGCAGGTAAGTAGATAGTGACCACTTACCTGTCCTGCTGTCAGCCCCTCTCCCCCGGCTCAGAGCGGTCATGTGACCGCTCGTGCCGCGATTTTGCTGCTTCCGGTCATTTCATGTCAACATGGGCAGGACCATGTTGAGATGCAAATCTGTGAATAGCATGTTGCCGCCCTGCTGGGCGGGTACAGTGCATGGAGTCCCCGCCTCCCCTTCCCTGCACCCGCCCACACATTCTCCCACACCCTGTACTCTCCCCGCAACCTCCCCCAGCACTGCTGTGGGACCCATGAGTTGAGGGGAGCGGCCTGGCGGTGTCACCGCCAGCATCGGGCCCCCTGCTCAGGATCGCACATTCAAATGTATCGGCATCACTGATGCTGATACATTTGAAAGCACTGATGAGAGGGAGCGCTGCGCTGCTTCTCATCACTGTCCCGCTGTCTGTGTCTGACAGTTCATTACAGCGGTAATGGCTGGCATTACTGTGCTGATCTGTCCAGACCAGACAGCGGACGAATGTGCAGCAGCGGCGGAGACCGAGGAGGGGTAAGTATGTATACCCTACATGTGTTCCCTATGGGGGTAGCTGGGTCAGTACAGAGCCCCATATGCATGTGTGTGTGCGCGTGTGTGTGTGTATTTGGGGGGGGTAGGGATGCAGAGCCCTATGTGTGTGTGGGGTGCAGAGCCCTATGTGTATGTGCGGTGCAGAGCCCGATGTGTGTGGGGTGCAGAGCCTGATGTGCTGTGGGGCACAGAGCCCGATGTGGGGCTCTTATTTCCAATGCTAGAGTGATAACAGGTCAGGTGCTGGGGCAGAATACTGACAGGGAATGTGTGTCCAGAGGGCGGGCAGGGGGTGGGGCTGGACAGTGAGGCCGGGCGGTGCCAGCTCTGACTGTGAGGTTCGGCACAGGAAGATGTCATGTTTGGTTGAGCTGAATGTAAACAAATAGCTGCAGAGAATAAAGGGATAATTCAAGAGGAACAAAAGTTAGAAAACAAAAAATAACAATGTAGGGGTGTTTTATATGACAATACAGCACAGATTAGTTTACCAAAAATTTTTGAGTTTATGTCGGACAACTCCTTTAATCTTTCATTTGCTAAGTGCAGGCGACTGTATTTGCGGTCCGAGGGCAATATGACAAAACATCAGATAGCATTCGGACCAGTATTAAAATCTATGGGGCCTTGCACAAATCGCAGTATGCCTGAGTTGCCTTTCTGAATAGGATCGCACTCAGCCATGTGTTGCACCCCGAGGCAGCTGAGCTGCTCGCATACGGGCGGTCCGTGGCTCGAGGGGTCCGGATCCGGGGGCACCGTCGATCAGTTTTAAATAAAAGGAAAATAATATAAATAGTCCGACTACGCCACTCACGGTGCGTGGCCAGGGATGGTATGGCCACCGCTGCCGGTCCACTCTGGGGATGATGGATGGGGCAGCGTAGGTGGTGAAGCCCTCGGCGAGTAGGGCTTTTCCCCAGGGGTAGGTAGGGGTTAACGTGGAGATGCAGGGGAGACAGGGGAGTGCAGTTTGGTCGCTTTTACTTACCGCTGGGTTTGCGCCCTGGGGACATGCTGGATCCCAGGTGTGCCCAAGTCCTGTGTCCCTGTGCCAGCCGACCTGGTGCCACTCACCCACTGATGCACTCGTGTCTGTGTGAGGGTCCTCCCTGGCTTCAAGCACCCGGAAGTCCGTCTGCTGTCTGGGTCCTGCTGCAGGTAGCTTGGATTATTTAAGGGAATATGTCCCGGTCCTCCCTTTGCTGCTGATGCCTCGGACGTTAGTGGTGGCAGATGAGTCCTGGAGACCCACCTGCCTGACAGAGTTAACAGAAGGCTTGAAGTCACGGTCTGTTCTGGGATCTGCACCCCGTGCGTGCAAAGTACTGGGAGCCCTGGATTTCAATCCTCACAGGATTCCACTGTCCCTGGAGTTTGATCTCTCGCTCTCCAGCTACTTTCTCCCCTGAATGGCTGATGTTTCTCCGCAGGTCCTGGTGGTGTCTTTACTACTACTCCGCCGGCGTTCTTACTCCTCACTCTCCTTTCAGTTTCCTTTTCTTTCTCTGTGTCTCAAGATTCCTATGTCTGTCTTAACACCTTTGCTGTCAACTCTCTCTTTCGTACTACTGCTCACTTCAGACTCTCTAAACCACCTTCTCCCTTCTCTCCCTTCTTTTTCACTCACTACCTACACCCTCCAGGTCCCTCGCTCCTCCCCCAGGTGGCTGCCTGTTAGCTCACAGTGCCCAGCCCTGTCACCTGGTTCTAAGTGTAAGGGGCACTTTGCACACTACGACATCGCAAGCCGATGCTTGCGATGCCGAGCGTGATAGTCCCCGCCCCCGCCGCAGCTGCGATATTATGGTGATAGCTGACGTAGCGAACATTATCGCTACGCCAGATTCACATGCACTCACCTGCCCTGCGACGTTGCTCTGACCGGCGACCCGCCTCCTTATTAAGGGGGCGGGTCGTGCGGCATCATAGCGATGTCACACGGCAGGCGGCCATTAGAAGCGGAGGGGCAGAGATGAGCGGGACGTAAACATCCCGCCCACCTCCTTCCTTCCGCATAGCTGGTGTAAGCCGCAGGACGCAGGCAGGAGATGTTCCTTGCTCCTGCGGCTTCACACACAGCGATGTGTGCTGCCGCTGGAACGAGGAACAACATCGTAACATCGGTCATTTCCAAATTATGGAAATGACAGACGCTACACCAATGATACGATTACAACGATTTTGCGCTCGTTAATCGTATCAAAAAGGCTTTACACACTACAATATCACCTGCGACGCCGAATGTTCGTCACTTTCAATTTGACCCCACCGACATTGCAAATGTGATGTCGTAGTGTGCAAAGTGCCCCTAAGTGTCCTGGTGTACTGGTGTGTGTACTGACTGGAACAATTATGTAGGACTCAAGCTGTTACAGTGATGTTACCTTGTTTTGTGACACCTGGTTACCACAGTGGCATCACACATGCAAATCAAAGGATCCATGATCAATAATTATTTTCCAAGGACCCAATGACTTGCATGGCTCAGATGACATCCGAGTGTGGTCCAATTTTTACAGACTGACAGAATGGAGAAGGTAGAGAATTTTTTTTCTATCTTCTCCACATCCCAGAAAATGGGAAAAAAGAGGGAGAAGGAGGGCACCACCTGCACATCCTCCGCCTCCTCTGTTAGGGGGCGTGCTGCAGCAGGAAGTCACGTGCTACCGAGTGTCATGGGGGAAGCAGGCCGGCAGGGTCAGCAGTCATCTATCGGTTGCTGTGATGGCCACAACTACCGAAACCATGATACGCCAGCTTTACTAGCAATAAGTACCAGCACTATCAGATTCTAGTAACGTATTTCCTTTTGTGCATATTGTTTATCTAAACTGGCCATCCAGAGCATTGCTTTATCCTCATGCTTTTCTGCTTTAGGCATTCATCTATTCCTCTGTGGGTATATTCAATACACATTCAATTTATTTTTGTTAGTCAGGTTTTCAGGGTCATTTTGGGCATGTGTATGTGATTTTTCCAGCATATAAACCCGTAATATTTCATCTCAAGCATTTGTGTGTGGGTTACTTTGTTTGTACCAAGTTTCTGGTTTTTAAATGTTTTAAGAGGTTGTCATTGTATGTCACTTGCTGTTTTTGTATTTTTTGCATTTTTTGTATTCAATTCATGTGTGGGTTTTTTCTACTTTCATCAATAAATAAAGCACTTTTTTTAATATACATTTGTGTGGTGATCCGGTATATCAGGTACGCTCTTTTTCTTTCACTCCAGCATGCAAGAAAATGGGATCACACTCTGATCAAACTCTCAGAGTCTGATCAGAGTATGATTAACATAATTTATTCAATTTTCTCAAATGAGAAACAAAAAAATGGTTGTCTGCACCTAGAGTTTGGCTTACCATATTGCCGTCCATACCTAACATGAGATAGCTGTCGGCTGGATGTTGGCTAAAGGTTCATGTGTTTTCAACAGGTGGACTGGAGAAAGCTTCTTCTAGACTACTCTGGTTTTAGCTTATCTCCCCTGAAAACAAAAATGTCAGGCATTGACATTCCAACAGTCCAATTCCTCTCTCCCCATGCATATTCTGTCAGGAGAGAATTGCGGTGCCACCATACATATCAGATGGTTGAAGAATCTCACTGCTTCTGGTTGTCGGAATTGGCCGACCTTAAAGGGAACCTATCACCAGGTTTTTCCCTTATGAGCTGTGGCCAGCACGAGTGAGCCCTTATATACAGCATTCTAGAATATATAACTATATTATATATATATATATATATATATATATATATATATATATACAGTACAGACCAAAAGTTTGGACACACCTTCTCATCTCTAGAACAACTATTAAGAGGAGACTTTGTGCAGCAGGCCTTCATGGTAAAATAGCTGCTAGGAAACCCCTGATAAGGACAGGCAACAAGCAGAAGAGACTTGTTTAGGCTAAAGAACACAAGGAATGGACATTAGACCAGTGGAAATCTGTGCTTTGGTCTGATGAGTCCAAATTTGAGATCTTTGGATGCAACCAACGTGTCTTTGTAGAAAAGGTAAACGGATGGACTTTACACGCCTGGTTCCGACCGTGAGAGAGGTAGAAGACGGGTTTTTTCAGAGCCGCGCCAATAATCACTAGTCAGAGGATCAGATTAATGTAGCTTTATTATATAACATTAAGATCCAGAAGTTATAGGCAACAACTCAATAATGCATTTAAAACACAGAACACAAGAGTCTTTAAATTCACCAACGTATGAAAACACCCCATAGACATCGTAGTACAAATGTATAAAACATTTTATTAGTGATAATGCACAGGGTATTACAAAAATTACAGAGCAATAATCAAAGATAACCGGAATGGGTAGTGAAGGAAGAGGGGAGAACCCCACGTGACCCAGGAGGAAGTCAGTTATTAGAAGCAGGACCTGCCAGACAATTTAATATATGTAACAGCCAACTGTCCATAGAAGGCCCACATAGGGACCAATAATCCAAAGTGCCACGACGAAGTATTGGACGAAACACGTGTTGGGACGTCGGTCCCCACGTGCCCCTCAGGATCTGTGGACCGTCTGCCTACACGGGTAAGCCTCCATGCCTCATAGATAGTCAGTTCAGCTATACAGCTTGGGCACCCCTGATCATTTATGGGGTTATAGCCTTGCTGTATGGCGTATCCTGGCCATCGTGTCAGGTTCTTATACACAGGCCTTTAGTTATACGGATGTATGACCTAACATAAGGCTATTGTCTATTTTTTGGGCTATTGACCAGTGGCACTTTGGATTATTGGTCCCTATGTGGGCCTTCTATGGACAGTTGGCTGTTACATATATTAAATTGTCTGGCAGGTCCTGCTTCTAATAACTGACTTCCTCCTGGGTCACGTGGGGTTCTCCCCTCTTCCTTCACTACCCATTCCGGTTATCTTTGATTATTGCTCTGTAATTTTTGTAATACCCTGTGCATTATCACTAATAAAATGTTTTATACATTTGTACTACGATGTCTATGGGGTGTTTTCATACGTTGGTGAATTTAAAGACTCTTGTGTTCTGTGTTTTAATGTAGCTTTATTGTTGCATAGGTCTACGCGTTTCAGGAGCTCTGCTCCCTTCCTCAGGACCATCAGAAATAAGACAACATCAAATGAGATTTGATGTTGTCTTATAGCTGATGGTTCTGAGGAATGGAGCAGAGCTCCTGAAACGCGTAGACCTATGCAACAATAAAGCTACATTAATCTGATCCTCTGACTAGTGATCATTGGCGCGGCTCTGAAAAAAAACGTCTTCTACCTCTCTCTGTTATCTGCCACTTTGGGTTGCTGCTGCCGTGGTCCATTTCTTCATGTGATTATAGTGGTTGTGACTGTTACAACTACATTCGGTGAGTAATATTGCTCCCTCCTCCCCTGCCCTGTACATATTAGGGTAAGACCCTATTGCGCTTTATTTTCCACAGCTTTTCTATTATTGGTTCCCACCGTGAAGCATGGAGGAGGAGGTGTGACGGTGTGGGGGTGCTTTGCTGGTGACACTGTTGGGGATTTATTCAAAATTGAAGGTATACTAAACCAGCATGGCTACCACAGCATCTTACA
This sequence comes from Anomaloglossus baeobatrachus, assembly GCF_048569485.1. Lineage (NCBI taxonomy): Eukaryota > Metazoa > Chordata > Amphibia > Anura > Aromobatidae > Anomaloglossus > Anomaloglossus baeobatrachus. Next base: position 526,418,787 of record NC_134354.1, read on the forward strand.
GCGGCATGCTATTCCATCCGGTTTGCGTTTAGTTGGACCATCATTTATTTTTCAACAGGACAATGACCCCAAACACATCTCCAGGCTGTGTAAGGACTATTTGACTAAGAAGGAGTGTGATGGGATGCTACACCAAATGACCTGGCCTCCACAGTCACCAGACCTGAACTCAATTTAGATGGTTTGGGGGGAGCGATCCGTTCTGATGGGTGTCACTGCTCTCAGGTCAGCGCCTCATTCATCTTGTGCGATAGCCGTCCTCCTTCTTCTGAGGCACGTGTGAATGACACATCCTACGTCATCCACACATGCTGACATTGCGGTCGGTACTGTAGTGTGCATGCGCTGGTGGTCTTTGACCTTTCCTTGTACCTGTGCATTACAATACTTTAATCTGCCCTTGACAGGGCAGATAAAAGTGCGCCTGCGCAGGACCGCAATTCAGGCCTGTGTGGATGATATAGGATGCGTCATTCACATGGGCCTCAGAAGAAGGAGCACAGCGATTGCAGCAGAAAGGAGGCACCAGACCCAAAAGCAGCCTCACCCATCGGACCGGATCGCCCCCTAGGGGAGTATTATAAAGGTATTTTTTACATTTTACAGAGCAGCCTGGGCACTTATGTAAAGCATTCTAAAATGCTGCATATAAGGGCTCGCTAATGGTGGTTGCAGTTTATAGGGGAAAAACCTGGTGACAGGTTCCCTTTAACGTGTATGTGAGCCTTAACAATACTTTCCAACTTTGCTCAGTTTCAAACCACTTATTCTTTAAGTAATCACACAATTATAATTGTACAATTGCAGTGATGAATCTGAAGTTTTCTTTAGAAAGGTCATAAAAGGCTAAAAGGACAGAAATATTTTGGGCCATAGACTTGAATGGGTGCGAGAGAAAGAGTCTCGCATTATAGTCGCAGCATGCTGCGATTGTTTTCTCCGTCCGATTGGGGCCGAGAAAATAATCGCTCATGGGTGCTGATACATAGGCTAATATTAGTCCGAGTGGAATACGATGTTTTATCTCATTCCACTCGGTCCGATTTTCATGCCGTGTGTCTTAGGCCTTAAGCAGAAATGTATTTATTTTTAGCTTAGATTCTGAAACAAAATGTTGAGAAAAACAAGTAGAATGCTAAATGTTTCTTAACCTTGCTGAAGGGTTCATGTGCTTATGACAAGAAATACTTGGCAGCTCTTTTTTGCCTTTTATCAGAAAAATTAATTGTGTTGTTGTTCCCTGAAGCCAAAATGCTTAAGAAATAAAAAAAAAAAGATATGTTCACCCTGTAGAAAAGGTTATACAATGCTGCATATGTGTAGTTAAGCCTCAGGACCACTAAAGTTATAAAGCTGGTTTTTATATTAACCCAATCTTGGCAATTCATGTTTGATTCTCCGCCTTGCTAAACACTTGCTTTGTGCTAACCTTTGAACAGCAATGTGTTTTATGATTGTTTATAGCGTGGTTGGAGGGGTGGTGTTGAGATTCAGTGGCTGATTGGCTGGTATCTTTAGACAGGCATTTTCAGGAAATATGGAGAACGAGCAAAAGAGACGAAAAAAATGAAGAACTGCTGGTCGTGGCCCATGTGAATGTTACTATTATGGCAGCAAGAAATAATATTTCACATGTAACATGATCTTCTGTAAGGAAAAAGTTTAGGAATGGATTTAGAAAAGTATGAGGAAAAAAACAGTGAAGTATCTACTCCCTTTAGGAAACTTGATTTGCAATAGTTGTAGCGACATGTCACTAATGTTGTAACTTACAAGATGTATGTGCTATCGCTATGTACACACCTTTGACATTAAGTGAACCAGAATCCTAGGAAAAAAGGGGCGAGAGGCGTGACTCACATGCTCTAGGCTTTATCGTAAGCATGCATGACTATCTGAAGAAAGTTTAGCGTGCATACAAGAAATAAGTCAGTACATAAACAATGTATATATGATGTATAGATTTGTACAGCTGAACGCTATGTGCTGTCAGCAGAATGCAGAGTATGGCACCTAAAGGATAATAGTATTAGTACTGAGCTTCTACTGTATATCTATATCTATATATATCTACATCCCCGCACCCCCATCCCCAACGGCACGGGGGCTTCATCTGTTCTCAAACATTTCTATAGGCACACATGCAAAACTATAACAATGATTTCGTCCACAGAGATAGACACATAGGCGGCAGCTTGCAAGACGAGTTAGTTCTCCTTACTGAAATGATTAGATCCCATTTGTCCTAAAAAGGTTCCTTTTCTAATTATACAAATAAAACCCCTACTGTGTCAAAAATAAGGGTGGAAAAGTAAAGGACACTCATGTTAAAAGAGCAAAAGATAGCGGACAATGGGAAAGTATGTTTTTGTGGAAAAATGCAAACTTCTAGGAAAAAATGATGGACTGGATAAACAGGCAATGACGTTCATTAGTCCTGTGAGCTTACAATGGAGAAATTGTACACTTCTAAAATCAGTGAATTACCAACCCCATAGCCGAGGAGAAGCATCTGAAAAGGGTTTTTTACCAATTCGAGTAAGATGTATCGAAAAGGTAGTAAAGCTGACATCATAAGAGCTGAATAATAAGACAATTGCAATAAACATACTCTATGGTCCCTATGGCTCCTTGAAAAATGACATGCAAGTTTGAGTGCAGATAGAAAATCACGAAGAAGGAAAGTGTATGAGTGAGATGGAATTCTTTATCCTAGTCTGCAGGAGGTATGCACTTTCCTAGCTTTCCCAAAACACAGGTCAGTTGAGTTTTGTTTCATGTAGTATGAAGATATGTCATGAAGGTGTTGCTGGTTTGAGTACCAAGATTCTTGAATAAATGAATAATGAATGCATCAGGATATTCTACATTGAAACCATAGATACAGTTAGGTCCAGAAATATTTGGACAGTGACACAAGTTTTGTTATTTTAGCTGTTTACAAAAACATGTTCAGAAGTACAATTATATATATAATATGGGCTGAAAGTGCACACTCCCAGCTGCAATATGAGAGTTTTCACATCCAAATCGGAGAAAGGGTTTAGGAATCATAGCTCTGTAATGCATAGCCTCCTCTTTTTAAAGGGAACAAAAGTAATTGGACAAGGGACTCTAAGGGCTGCAATTAACTCTGAAGGCGTCTCCCTCGTTAACCTGTAATCAATGAAGTAGTTAAAAGGTCTGGGGTTGATTACAGGTGTGTGGTTTTGCATTTGGAAGCTGTTGCTGTGACCAGACAACATGCGGTCTAAGGAACTCTCAATTGAGGTGAAGCAGAACATCCTGAGGCTGAAAAAAAAGAAAAAATCCATCAGAGAGATAGCAGACATGCTTGGAGTAGCAAAATCAACAGTCGGGTACATTCTGAGAAAAAAGGAATTGACTGGTGAGCTTGGGAACTCAAAAAGGCCTGGGCGTCCACGGATGACAACAGTGGTGGATGATCGCCGCATACTTTCTTTGGTGAAGAAGAACCCGTTCACAAGATCAACTGAAGTCCAGAACACTCTCAGTGAAGTAGGTGTATCTGTCTCTAAGTCAACAGTAAAGAGAAGACTCCATGAAAGTAAATACAAAGGGTTCACATCTAGATGCAAACCATTCATCAATTCCAAAAATAGACAGGCCAGATTTAAATTTGCTGAAAAACACCTCATGAAGCCAGCTCAGTTCTGGAAAAGTATTCTATGGACAGATGAGACAAAGATCAACCTGTACCAGAATGATGGGAAGAAAAAAGTTTGGAGAAGAAAGGGAACGGCACATGATCCAAGGCACACCACATCCTCTGTAAAACATGGTGGAGGCAACATGATGGCATGGGCATGCATGGCTTTCAATGGCACTGGGTCACTTGTGTTTATTGATGACATAACAGCAGACAAGAGTAGCCGGATGAATTCTGAAGTGTACCGGGATATACTTTCAGCCCAGATTCAGCCAAATGCCGCAAAGTTGATCGGACGGCGCTTCATAGTACAGATGGACAATGACCCTAAGCATACAGCCAAAGCTACCCAGGAGTTCATGAGTGCAAAAAAGTGGAACATTCTGCAATGGCCAAGTCAATCACCAGATCTTAACCCAATTGAGCATGCATTTCACTTGCTCAAATCCAGACTTAAGATGGAAAGACCCACAAACAAGCAAGACCTGAATGCTGCGGTTCTAAAGGCCTAGCAAAGCATTAAGAAGGAGGAAACCCAGCGTTTGGTGATGTCCATGGGTTCCAGACTTAAGGCAGTGATTGCCTCCAAAGGATTCGCAACAAAATATTGAAAATAAAAATATTTTGTTTGGGTTTGGTTTATTTGTCCAATTACTTTTGACCTCCTAAAATGTGGAGTGTTTGTAAAGAAATGTGTACAATTCCTACAATTTCTATCAGATATTTTTGTTCAAACCTTCAAATTAAACGTTACAATCTGCACTTGAATTCTGTTGTAGAGGTTTAATTTCAAATCCAATGTGGTGGCATGCAGAGCCCAACTCACGAAAATTGTGTCACTGTCCAAATATTTCTGGACCTAACTGTATATAGTTCTGGTAGACAAGTCATGGACCTCAGGAAAGGGTCTGCCATTGTATGAGTTCAGTGAGCAGATTAATGGAACCCCCAAAGGGTGCTCTCATCAGGTTGGGTTTATAAATAATTCTCATGTCTAAAGGCCCCATGCAGATTAAATAAACATCTGCGCCAAGCCCACTGATTTTGGTTGGGTGGTCCTGACCTTCTAATGTGTATAAAGATTTCTAGACTATCGGTCATGAGTGTATCTTGCTGGGGGGAGACCCCGGGTGAATCTGGTGTCAGAAAGTCACAGGTTCACTACTGCTATTTAATAACATTTCCTTTCTTGTGGTGCTGTAAGGGTTAAGCACCCTTTCCTGCCTGGCAGCGGACTGTAGCTGCCAATCTCAGGTGTGGCTCTTTGGGATCACTCCCCTTCCCTATTTAAGTCATGTTATCTGACCACATGATGCCTGTGATAGAAACTGAATTCTCATTTCTATGTGGTCAACTTTGGAAAGAGCCTGCTCTGGAAGAAGTCTGTTGTGTTGTGTGCAGCAGTGGTGTTTGCTGCATTGTATCTACCTGCAGTGTCTTTTCCTTGTATGTCTATTTCCCCTGTTTGTATTCCTTCCTTTGTGTTTCTGTATTGTAGTGGTGACTCTAGTAATCTCGTAGGCCTACGCAGTAGGCAGGGTTAGTGGAGGACTAGCTGAAGGCCTAAGGTATCCGGTTCGCTGACAGGTTGCAGGAACCTGTATAGGGACATTAGGGAGCTCAGGAGTCAGCTTGAGGTGAGTTCAGGAGGTGTCCCCTCACCACTCTCCCTAGTGGTAAGCACCTCCATTGTAATGTGACCCCTGTGTTCCCTGTGTGTTGTAACATCTGGCAGTTTTCCAGGTACTAGGTAAACCCCGCTAGTCATGTGCGTGACACTATCCCACAACAGATTATTTCATGGAACCTTCGCATTGGGTGGTTGGAATTCCATTGGCCAATCTTTTTGTTTGGGAAGAAGAAAAGCCATCTGGCAGAAGATCTCTCATAGAGAACACGGGAACATTCAGCTGTTCTAAGCATTCCTGTCTAAGAGATGCCGAGTAGAGATGAGCGAACCGGTCCCGGTTCGGCTCGAGGTCGGTTCGCCGAACGGAGGTCCCGTTCGAGTTCGGCTCGTCGAACGTTCGACGAACCGAACTCGAGCCAATAGGCTATAATGGGAGGCAATCACAAACACATAAAAATGCATTATAAATGTACACAAACAGTTAATAAACATTGCCATAACACTTACCGGTCCTCGCGATCCCTTCTGCACTCTGTCTCCTGCCGCTATTCCATCCGATGATCGCTGAATCCTCCCGGTGACGGCACTGCCAGCAGAGATGCAGGACCTATCGTGACGTCAAAATAGCCATGTGACCAGTCACGTGGCTATTATCTCATTGGCTACAGACTGGTCACATGACTATGACACGTCATGTAGGACCTGCGAGTGCATCTCTCTGGTACACGGTGCACATATGTGTATCGCCGTGTACCGGTGACATGCTCTAGCACACGGTCGACTCCCCGTTCCGTTAGGGACCGGCTGACACAGCCGGTCATTAACGGAGATCACCGTTGCCATAGCAACGCAGTTAGCGGTGACGTCATCGCTAACCGCGGCTCCGAGAGCACCGTTGCTATGGTAACGCGTCTGTCAGCGTTACCGCTGTTACCGCTGACAGCCAGCACTGATCACTCACGGAGTGAAGGCTGCACGCTGCTTCCCGATTGTAGTGAGGATTGTACTGAGGATGAGGTTCCTCAGCCCCAAGTGATGAGCTGGTGAACCTCATCCTCACTACAATCGTCACTACTACTACACTAGTGAGGATTGTACTGAGGATGAGGTTCCCCAGCCCCAAGTGATGAGCTGGTGAACCTTATCCTCACTACAATCGTCACTACTACTTCACTAGTGAGGATTGTACTGAGGATGAGGTTCCCCAGCCCCAAGTGATGGGCTGGTGCACCTCATCCTCACTACAATCGTCACTACTACTACACTAGTGAGGATTGTACTGAGGATGAGGTTCCCCAGCCCCAAGTGATGAGCTGGTGAATCTTATCCTCACTACAATCGTCACTACTACTACACTAGTGAGGATTGTACTGAGGATGAGGTTCCCCAGCCCCAAGTGATGGGCTGGTGCACCTCATCCTCACTACAATCGTCACTACTACTACACTAGTGAGGATTGTAGTGAGGATTGTAGTGAGGATGAGGTTCCCCAGCCCCAAGTGATGAGCTGGTGCACATCATCCTCACTATAATCGTCACTACTACTACACTAGTGAGGATTGTAGTGAGGATGAGGTTCCCCAGCCCCAAGTGATGAGCTGGTGCACATCATCCTCACTATAATCGTCACTACTACTACACTAGTGAGGATTGTAGTGAGGATTGTAGTGAGGATGAGGTTCCCCAGCCCCAAGTGATGGGCTGGTGCACCTCATCCTCACTACAATCGTCACTACTACTACACTAGAAAGAAAGAAGACAGAAGAGCAGGATCGTGGAGGGCTGACAGGGGGTAATAAAGATGGAGTCTCTAATGTGTCTGTGTATTTATTTCTATTAAAGTATTTTTTCTCTGTGTGGTGTTTTTTTTTAACCCTTTATTGGAGATTCTTAATGGCCGGGTCAAACGTGCCTGACATTAAGAATCTCTGGCTTAATACTGGCTAGTAAAACAAAGCCAGTATTAACTCATGATTACCCAACAAGCCACCCGGCTCCAGGGCTGTTGGAAGAGTTGGATACAGCGCCAGATGATGGCGCTTCTATGAGAGCGCCATTTTCTGGGACGGCTGCGGACTGAAATCCGCAGCAGAGGCGCCCAGAAACCTCGGGCTAACCTGTGCTGCGGATTCCAATCCCCAGCTGCCTAGTTGTACCCGGCTGGACACAAAAATGGGGTGAAGCCCACGTCATTTGTTTTTTAATTATTTCATGAAATAAGTGAAATAATTAAAAAAAAACGGGCTTCCCTATATTTTTGGTTCCCAGCCGGGTACACATAGGCAACTGGGGGTTGGAGGCAGCCCGTGGCTGCCTGCTGTACCTGGCTAGCATACAAAAATATGGCGAAGCCCACGTCATTTTTTTGGTGGGCAAAAAAATTCTGCATACAGTCCTGGATGGAGTATGCTGAGCCTTGTAGTTCTGCAGCTGCTGTCTGCTCTTCTCCATACAGACAGACAGCAGCTGCAGAACTACAAGGCTCAGCATACTCCATCCAGGACTGTATGCAGAAGTTTTTTGCCCCCTGAAAAAATTATGTGGGCTTCGCCATATTTTTGTATGCTAGCTAGGTACAGCAGGCAGGTACGGCTGCCTCCAACCCCCAGTTGCCTATTTGTACCCGGCTGGGAACCAAAAATAAAGGGAAGCCCTTTTTTTATTATTTCATGAATTTCATGAAATAATTAGAAAACAAATGACGTAGGCTTCGCCCCATTTTTGTGTCCAGCCAGGTACAACTAGGCAGCTGGAGATTAGAATCCGCAGCACAGGTTGGCCTGAGCTTTCTGGGCCCCACTGCTGCGAATTGCAGTCTGCAGCCGCCTCAGAAAATGGCATTTTCATAGAAGAGCCATCTTCTGGCGCTGTATCCAACTCTTCCAGCACCTGCCTGCTATACCTGGCTAGCATACAAAAAAATGCCGAAGCTCACGTCCTTTTTTTGTAGTTTTTTGGCAAAAAAAATAAAAAATGCTTCCCTGGATTTTCCATTGCCAGTGAAGGTAACACCAAGCAGTGGGGGTTAGCAGCCAGTAGCTGCTTGGATTACCCTTAGCTAGCAATACAAAAAATGCAGCGGGAGCCCATATATATTTTTTTTAATTATTTATTTAAATAACTAAAAATAAAATGGGCTTCCCTGTATTTTGATTGCTGAACATCACAGTGCTGTAAAAATAAATCTTTAAAAAAATGACGTAGCGCTCCGCGGTATTTTTGATTCTCAGCGCAGATAAAGCAGACAGCTATGGGTTGCCACCCCCATCTGCCTGCCGTTACCTTGGTTGGCAATCAAAATACAGGGAAGCCCATTAATTTTTTCTATTTAAAAAATAGTTAAAAAAAAAAAATGACGTTGGGTCCCCCCATTTTTGATAGCCAGCTAGGGTAAAGCAGACGGCTGTAGCCTGAAAACCACAGCTGGCAGCTTTACCGTGGTTGGGGATCCAATGTGGAGGTCCCCTCAGGCTCTTTTTTATAATTATTTTATAAATATTAATAATTACACAATAAAAGTAGGGTCCCCCCCAAATTGGATCACCAGCCAAGGTAAAGCGGACAGCTGTGGTCTGGTATTCTCAGGGTGGGAAGGTCCATAGTTATTGGGCCTTCACAGCCTAAAAATAGCAGGCCGCAGGCACCCCAGACGTGGCGCATCCACTAGATGCGCCAATCCTGGCGCTTCACCCCAGCTCATCCCGTGCCCTGGTGCAGTGGCAAACGGGGTAATAAATCGGGTTGATACTAGCTGTAAAGTAACCTGAGATCAAGCCCAGCAGTTTGTGATGTCATGGCGTCTATTAGATACCCAACATCATAAACTGTCAGTACTAACAAAAAAAAAAAAAGTCGACAAAAGAAATTTATTTGAAAAAACAGTCCACAAAACATTTCCTCGTTCACCAATTTATTGTAATAAAAAAAATAAAGGGGTCCCACGACGACTCTGGACCGTCTAGAATATGGGGGGGAGACACTCAGGGAACGTATCCCCCATTTTCTAGGAGTGCGGACCCTTCATGTGAGGAGTGTGGGTGCAATGAATCTGCACTCACTCTTCTCGGGTCCACAGCAGCAGAGTCCATGTCGTAATGGTTGCTACCAAAGCTGCAATGCCCTGCTCATGAGGTAAGGGCATGCCTAATCAGGAGAACTACTGTAGAGGAAGCTCTGCTCACTGGTATATAGGTGCTCAGAGGTAATAATAGATAAAATTAGTGAGTAACCTCGGCACTCTAAATCTCCCAGACTAAGTCAGTAAGTCACAACGGATAGTAATGCAGTAATGCAAAATCACTCTTTATTGGTCCGTATTAAGAAAAAAAAATTTTTCATAAGCATATATGTTTTTGTCCAATACAAGTTACAAATGACCTTTCGGCCTGAGCCTTCGTCAGATTGGACTTATCTGCATGTAATCATGAAAAATGACAATAATCAGTATCACATAAGAGTGAGAGAACAATAACATAAACTCGAACAATGTAGAGGTACAATTGGGATGCAGCAAAAAAATTGCAACACAGCAAGAAATGAAACACATGATACAAATGTCATAATACAGTACAAGGACAATATAGTAATGACAAATATGGGGTCAGAGTAGGCTTAGACAGCTCTGGTACGAAAGAGATGTCAATCATAAAGTAACATGTGCAGTAGGTGTAGAGCTACAGTATGCATGGCAGAGCTAATGGGTAGACCGACCATAGAAAAAGAACGGAGAAAAAGTGGAGAAAAAATGGAGAAAAAAATGGAGAAAAAGTGGAGAAAAAGTGGAGAAAAAGTGGAGAAAAAGTGGAGAAAAAATGGAGAAAAAAATGGAGAAAAAGTGGAGAAAAAGTGGAGAAAAAATGGAGAAAAAGTGGAGAAAAAGTGGAGAAAAAGTGGAGAATAAGTGGAGAAAAAATGGAGAATAAGTGGAGAAAAAATGGAGAAAAAGTGGAGAAAAAGTGGAGAAAAAATGGAGAAAAAAATGGAGAAAAAGTGGAGAAAAAGTGGAGAAAAAGTGGAGAAAAAGTGGAGAAAAAATGGAGAATAAGTGGAGAAAAAATGGAGAAAAATTGGAGAAAAAGTGGAGAAAAAGTGGAGAAAAAGTGGAGAAAAAATGGAGAATAAGTGGAGAAAAAAAGGAGAAAAAAATGGAGAAAAAGTGGAGAAAAAGTGGAGAAAAAATGGAGAAAAAAATGGAGAAAAAGTGGAGAAAAAATGTAGAAAAAGTGGAGAAAAAATGGAGAAAAAGTGGAGAAAAAGTGGAGCACCCTTTGGTGCCTTTCATGTGGCACTAAGGGGTGCTTAGCTTTGTATTTAGCCAAAAAATGAAAAAAAAAATGACGTAGGGTTCCCCCTAGTTTTGTAGCCAGCTAGGGTAAAGCAGACGGCTGCAGCCTGCAGACCACAGCTGGCAACCTCACCTTGGCTGGTAATCCAAAACTGAGGGTACCCCACGCTGTTATTTTAAATTAAATAAATGATTAAAAAAAAAAAACACGTAGGGGTCCCCCAAAATTGGATCACCAGCCAAGGTAAAGCAGACAGCTGGGGCCTGATATTCTCAGACTAGGGAGGTCCATGGTTATTGGACTCTCCCCAGCCTAAAAATAGCAGGCCGCAGCCGCCCCAGAAGTGGCGCATCAATTAGATGCGCCAATCCTGGTGCTTCGCCCCAGCTCATCCCGCGCCCTGGTGCGGTGGCAAACGGGGTAATATATGGGGTTAATACCAGATGTGTAATGTCACCTGGCATCAAGCCCTGGGGTTAGTGAGGTCAGGCGTCTATCAGATACCCGACATCACCAACCCAGTCAGTAATAAAAAAAAAATAGACGACAAACACATTTTTATTTGAAAAAACACTCCCCAAAACATTCCCTCTTTAACCAATTTATTAGAATGAAAAACAAATCCAGGTCTGCTGTAATCCAAGGGGTTGCCATGACGATCCACACTGTCCCAGTCAATGAAGAGCAGGATGTTCCCCACTGGCTGGGAGAGCAGTGCAGTGACCTGAGCTAACATCAATGGGTCAGCCCAGGTCACTGCAGGGCATGACAAGTGCTGCTGTCAGCGAGGTACATTACCTGCGCTGATCTCCAGCACTGCCGACCTGTCACTGAGTTCAATGACCGGCGCCTTCACACCAAGTATCGCGAGAGGCCCGTGACGTCACCGCTAGTCAGTCTCGGGTCGGAAGCGAGAGGTGATGTGACAAGCGGCGGCCATGGAGGACAGTGACAGCGCTGAGGTCGGGATGGCGGGACTTCATCACCGCAGGTAAGCCGAGCGGGGCCATGTGTGCAGAGAGTGTGTGTGTGTGTGTGTGTGTGTGTATGCCGCGGGGAGGAGGGGGCGGAGCGAGCTGAGCGGGGAAGTGTGGGCTTCCTGCACGTAACTAGGATAAACATCGGGTTACTAACCAAAGCACTTTGGTTGGATACCCGATGTTTATCTTGGTTACCAGCTTCTGGCAGGCTGCCAGCGATGGCTCCTGCACACTGTAGCTGTAAAAAGCCCTGCTTTTGCTGCTAGAACCGTTCTCGAACGTATCTAGAACTATCGAGTTTTTGCAAAAAGCTCGAGTTCTAGTTCGATCTCGAACAGCCCCCAAAATCACTCGAGCTTAGAACTGGAGAACCTCGAACCGCGAACCGCGCTCAACTCTAATGCCGAGATATATAGTTGTCCGCTCTCTAATGTGTATAACCAGCGTAAGATTTCCTGAAAGTAGGGACGAAAAGAAGTCTTGTATTCAAAAATGGAAATAAGAGAACCCTGCAGGCCTGTCATATCCACCTGAATTCCATGCTACAGCATTGTGAAGTATCTTTGCTTATGTTTTTCACATATATAAGGGCTTACTCACTATTTTTTGATTAATATACTTCATTAAAAATTTGATGTATTCTATGTTTAACAGGTTAAAAAAAAACTCCTTATGCTCTGTTCATATCTGTGATGAAGCTTTAAGGCCCCGTCACACACGGAGATAAATCTTTGACAGATCTGTGCTTGCAGTGAAATCATGGACATATTGTTCCATTTGTACACAGCCACAAATCTGGCACTGATTGTCCACAATTTCACTGCAGCCACAGATCTGCCACAGATCTGCCACAGATCTGCCACAGATCTGCCACAGATCTGCCACAGATCTGCCACAGATCTGCCACAGATTTATCTCTGTGTGTGACAGGGCCTTTACTTTCTGGTGAACAAAAAGTGATTTTTTTATACACAGTAGCCAATTTCAGCAAGTAGAGCTGTGTTGATGAGACATGAGGGGCTTTTAAGCCTACTTCAGATCCCCTGTAGACACTATAGCTAAGTTACTACTTCTGAAGAGTGTAAAAGAAACAACTAAGGCTAGGTTCACATTTCCGTTGTTTTGCATCAGTCACATGCGTTGCTTGACGCTTGTGACTGATGCGTTGTACAACGGGTGACAAGAATTGGAATTCATTGTCACGAGAAAGCGGATTCCGTTGTAAAACGAGTGATTGTTCACAATAGACGGCCGTCGGCTTTTGAGAGCGATCAGATGATCTCCCGGCGGCCGGCTAATGAAAGCGATCACCTGATCGTTCACAATAGCCGGCCGCCATCTTTTGAGAGCGATCAGCTGATCTCCCGGCGACCGGCTAATGAGAGCGATCAGCTGATCTGCCGGCTTTTGAGAGTGAACAGATGATCTCCCGGCGGCCGGCTATTGTGAACCATCAGCTGATCGCTCTCCTTAGCCGGCCGCCGGGCGATCAGCTGATCGTCTGGCCGCCGAGAGAGAGCATGAGCAGCGAAATCAAAAGGATTCCGCTGCTCAAAAAACGCTACATGCTGCGTGCCACACGACAGTCAGTCGTTCCACGACTGATCGGTTGGGCGGCGGATCCAACGCAAGGGCATCAGTCGCAATCCGCCGCTCATATAAGTCTATGGGAGAGAACAGAATCCGCCAAACGGATTGCGTTGTTTATCAGAGCGGCGGATTGTGACTGATCATAATCAACGGAAATGTGGACCTAGCCTAAATCAACAGATGCCAAAACAGTGTCCTTCTCACATGCATTTGACAGTTATTAAACATTTAGATTTTCTTCCTGTATGATCTACTTTAATGACAATGATTCTCAAACTGTGAGTTGGGCCTCACTGTCACAACACACTTTACTTGGTAAAGCAAAATTGGGGATGTAGATTCAACTTCTTGAAGTGACTTCTTGAATAGGTATTCTGCCAGACTTGATTTACCTGGCTTGTTTTGTGCTTTTTTAAAAGGAATCTGTCTTTAGGATCAACCCTTCTAAGCCATAAGGATATATAGATCATTGCTGCAGTTCTCTCAGCTCTGCTTTATTGCAGCAATGGCTGCCTGTGAGATGGAGGCTGAAGCACTGAGACACCTGCAGATGTGTTAGTTTTGATCAAACACAGTTCTGCAGTGAGATCTGGAAAGCAGAAAGCAGCCATCACATATCACACTGGTAATTTCCCTTTTATTTAAAATACGTCCTGAAGGCTTATGTAAATGAGCTGTCCCAGGCTATGTGCCAGACACTGAACTGCATGAGAATCTAAGAACAACGTTGATTCCTATTGAATAAGACATCGGATTGCAGATATCAAGGTGTCATTTTAGTCATGGGGGATGAGTACAAATGCGTGTCACAATTTGCATTTATATTTTTAAATTTTTTGAAAACCATGTATCATTTCCTTCACATTTCACAAATACTTGCTACTTTGTGTTGCTTTATCATATATAATGGCAATAATACATTTAGGTTTGTGGGTGTAAAGTGAACATTTTTTAAAACAAGTTATTGAGGTATAAATACTTTTTCAAGGCACTGTAAGTATAAATATTCATTAAAAGAATTGTCCACTACTTGGACAATCTCTTCTCATTTCCCACGTGTGCCACATTAAAAATAGAAAAGTCTATACTCGCCTCTGGTGCCAGCGCAGTTTGCTGTCTACAGCGTAACATGGTGGTGGCAGCAGTGGCGTAGCAAAGGGGGGGCGGAGGGGGCGGTCCGCTCCGGGCGGCATGTGTCAGGGGGGCGGCATTTTGGCCACTCACCTTCAGTTCTGCTGCCCCCGGGCCGAGTTCCGGGGACCGCAGTCCTCGGCAGGAAACTGTGGCTGCCGTCCCTTTAAGGCATGCAGACCACAGCGTCCTCCTGGTTTGAGCTTCATCTGTGGGCGGAGCTACCGCGTGGCCTGCTCAGTCCCACAGATGAAGGAGTTGCAGTGCCAGCCAGATGACCTCCGGCGCTGTGTGGGCCCCCTCTCCTCTGTGACCGAGTGGTAAGTGGTAACCCCCTCCCCCCCTCGACCTGTATACTCCCTCCGAGCCACCCGGTTTATGGGCCCCAGTGAGCTGCTTGGGCTCCCCTCCCCCCGGAGCCGCGGGTGCGGGCCCCCAGGAGCCGCATGTGCAGACCCCCAGGAGCCGCGTGTGTGGGCCCCCAAGAGCCGCTTGTGTGTCTATATGTGCAGCAGAGTTGTGTGTGTCCATATGTGCAGCAGAGTTGTGTGTGTCTGTATGTATGTATGCAGTAGAGCTGTGTTTGTCTGTATGTATGTATGCAGCAGAGTTGTGTGTGTCTGTATGTATGTATGCAGCAGCTGCAGAGTTGTGTGTGACTGTATGTATGTATGGAGCAGCTGCAGAGTTGTGTGCGTCTGTATGTATGTATGCAGCAGCTGCATAGTTGTGTGTTTGTATGTATGTATGCAGCAGCTGCAGAGTTGTGTCTGTCTTTCTGTATGTATACAGCAGAGTTGTGTGTCTGTCTGTACGTACGTTTGCAGCAGAACTGTGTGTCTGTATGTATGCAGTAGAGCTGTGTGTGTGTCTGTATGTATGCAACAGAGCTGTGTGTGTCTGTATGTATGCAGCAGAGCTGTGTGTGTCTGTATGTATGTAGCAGAGCTGTGTGTGTCTGTATGTATGTAGCAGAGCTGTGTGTGTGTGTCTGTATGTATGCAGTAGAGCTGTGTGTGTATGTATGCAGCAGAGCTGTGTGTGTCTGTATGTATGTAGCTGAGCTGTGTGTGTCTGTATGTATGCAGCTGATCTGTGTGTGTCTGTATGTATGCAGCTGAGCTATGTGTGTCTGTATGTATGCAGCAGAGCTGTGTGTGTGTCTGTATGTATGCAGCAGAGCTGTGTGTCTGTATGTATGCAGCAGAGCTGTGTGTCTGTATGTATGCAGCAGAGCTGTGTGTGTGTCTGTATGTATGCAGCAGTGCTGTGTGTGTGTCTGTATGTATGCAACAGAGCTGTGTGTGTCTGTATGTATGCAGCAGAACTGTGTGTATGTATGCAGCAGAGCTGTGTTTGTATGTATGCAGCAGAGCTATGTGTGTGTGTCTGTATGTATGCTTAGAGCTGTGTTTGTCTGTATGCAGCAGAGCTGTGTGTGTGTATCTGTATGCAGCAGAGCTGTGTGTGTGTCTGTATGTATGCATCAGAGCTGTGTGTGTATGTGTCTGTATGTATGCAGCAGAGCTGTGTGTGTCTGTATGTATGCAGCAGAGCTGTGTGTGTCTGTATGTATACAGCAGAGCTGTGTGTGTATGTATGTATGCAGCAGAGCTGTGTGTGTCTGTATGTATGCATCAGAGCTGTGTGTGTATGTGTCTGTATGTATGCAGCAGAGCTGTGTGTGTGTCTGTATGTATGCTTAGAGCTGTGTTTGTCTGTATGCAGCAGAGCTGTGTGTGTGTCTGTATACAGCAGAGCTGTGTGTGTGTGTCTGTATGTATGCATCAGAGCTGTGTGTGTGTGTATGTGTCTGTATGTATGCAGCAGAGCTGTGTGTGTGTCTGTATGTATGCAGCAGAGCTGTGTGTGTCTGTATGTATGCAGCAGAGCTGTGTGTGTATGTATGTATGCAGCAGAGCTGTGTGTGTCTGTATGTATGCAGCAGAGCTGTGTGTGTCTGTATGTATGCAGCAGGGCTGTGTGTGTGTATAATAGGCCTACATGTGTGTAAAAAGGTGAAAGTCTAGGACTAATAGCAGCAGTCTACAATTAGATCTTTGATTGTAGTTCCATGAAAAATAAATATTTTAATGCCTTTCCGGATTTTTGAAGGTTTCTGGATTATCGACGGCCAATGGAGGAGGCGGCAAATTTGACGACCGCCCCGGGCGGCAAAAGCAGTAGCTACGCCACTGGCTGGCAGTGTGTTTATGTAGGACTGCATGAGTTCTGCTGGTGTCAGGAGCATTATTACATTGATGGTATCATGAATTCATGGATGTTTTGCTCTATATGGAAAGAGAAGATGCTATCCTCTCTCAGTGCGCTAGGTAGAAATGCACTTTTCCGACTTGACAATGATCTATAGCGCACTTTTAAAGCACAGAGTGAAAGTGATTCAGCGTCAAGTCTGTCTCCTGATCTGAACCCAATCAAACACCTAAGGCCGAGGACACACAGTGAGAAAAACGGTGCGAGTAGAATGCGATAAAAAAATCGCATTCCACTCGGACCAATATTATTCTATGGGGCAGCACCCATGAGCGATTATTTTCTCAGCCCTAATCGGACCGAGAAAACAGTCTTAGCATGCTGCGAGTGGAATGCGATCCTGTTCCACTTGCACCCATACAAGTCTGTGGTGCGAGAGAAACATCGCATTGCTCTCGCGTTATACCGGTGTAAGCGCAAGATCAGTGCGATTCTCGCATCAGCCGGCAACGGAGGAGATAGGGAGATAAATCCCTCCCTCTTCTCTGCAGCTCTGGCCCTCCCCTCCGCAGCGCCGACCCCCTCTGCAGCTGTGGTCTGATCACACGATCAGACCACAGTCGCATGACCCTTACACGACACTCGGCTCCCGCTGTGCTGCGAGCAGGAGCCGAGTGTCATGCGAGGACTCACATATAACCCCATGTGGCCTCAGTCTAAAGGGAATTCTGAAGAGACAAATTGAGCATCACTCTCCATCCAGCATCCAGGCTGTATAAGAGGTTGTTCTCAAAGAATGGAAAAAGATGTATGTTGCAGTATGCTGCCAACTTGTTCATTCCATGCCTAAAAGAATTGGTGCTGTTCTTAAAAACCATGGAGGTTATACATAATAATGTCTATAGTAGTTTTTGATGTTGGGTGTATTCATCTTGTGTGCTGCCCCTGTCGAAGCAGCCGAGCTGCTTGGATCCGGGTTTCCGGTGTCTCGAGGGTCTCCTGACCCGGGGGTCGTGCGGCCTCTCAAATGAAGGGGAATATTTACAAAAGATTATAGAGTTCGGGATGCCACCTGTGGTGCGCAGTAACTGGGGTGAGTACCGCCGCTGCCGTTTAGAAGTACCCAGGGTGATGACGGGGGCAGCCAGGTGTTGTAACCCTCCACGGGTAAGGGGGAAAGACTCGGTGTGGGAGTAAGGCCGTGGGATGCAGGGGTCACTCTTGTACTCACTCAGTCCATTAAGCAGACACCGACAACTGGGTAAACCAAGTCTCTGGACACCGCTGCTGGTGAGGGGAGATAGTTCGGGTCCCGTCCCCAATGGTGCTGCCTTGGGATCCGTGACCTGCCTCTGGGCACTATGTTTACTTCTCTGGTGGTCCCGGTAAATTGAAACTTACCGGGTCCCTCTCCCCACTATGGCTAAGTGTGGGAGCTTGGTCTCAGGACTCACGCTTGGGATTTTCTGGACAGTTTTGGATGGAAAGTCGTATGCCCCTCGTTGCGCTAATGCCCCGATTCTGGAGCGGTTGGGAACGAATCTTGAAGTTCTCCACGGGTAAATTATCAGGTTGCCTGCAGCTACTCCCCGACCTAGGGTCCACGTACCCCGTCGTGCCTCGGTTCTGGCCCGGTGATGGTGCAAGGCCGCCGGCTGTCCTGCTCGACAGATCCGAGCCCCTTGCCACGATCCCCTGCGACCAGGGGTCCAACTCCTCTAGGCCCAGACCACCGTCTGCAACCTTGACTGCTTTCGTATGGGAGTCCCCGCTCCTGATCTCCTCAGAGCTCCTCAAGCTCGAGGGCTACTTTCTCTCCCTTACTCCACTGCTACACTACACACTCTCTGACTACACTCCTCACCTCCCCTCCCTGACTCCCCCAGGTGGGCGACTCTATTCCACTCAAGCCGTCCACTGGTGTGTCTGGTGGGTGTGGTGCAGGGTGTATCTAGGATTTGATTTTCTGTTGGAGGCAACACCATTTGGTTAGGGATCAATAACCAAGAGGGAGGTGGATACTGCATGGGAGAGAAGATTGTGCAATACCCTGTGATAAACTGATAGTCCAGGGGCGTCACATTTGCATCAACTAATTTGTGTAAATGCAAATATTTTGTAATGAAAACTATATTATTAATCTGACTTTCATGGTGTGGATTAAGATAAATGTTCCTCGAAACTCAATCTGGTAAAAGTTTTGGAAATAGTTCTTATGTTCATTGTCATAGTGACTAATTTTTTTAAAATCTTACTTTACAAAGAAGGTGAACTAATTTATTCAAAGTGCTATATATATATATATATATATATTTATTTATATATATATATATATATACACACACACACGCACACACACACACACACACGCACACACAAACATATATATATATGTTCAGCTGTGAATGATTAAAGCCGTGTCTTCCTGTCAGCAGATATCCATCCTACTCCAGTGTATTCTTAGATTTCCATTAGCATTGCTTACATTATTGTAGACTATTCTCTTAGAATATTAAATAACAATATGTTGTATACAAATTAGTTTTATGTCCATGGCATATCTCATGAGATTAGATGTTTTAATGTATTTGCTGGGCTATTGGACTTATCTGTGTGATTTAGAAAAACATGAGCAGATGGGGCTTGGTCAGATAAGGGATAACTGGAAGTGTTACAAAAAGGGATAGGAAGCAGAAGTCAAAGGGCAGTAGGTTTTATTAAGGATTTCTTTGGTTGTGGTGTTCATGTTACAACATTTATTGTTTTACAAGGTCATAGTCTTGTTTGCTGGTTGTTCAGAAAAATGACTAATGTTTTAAACTGCCCATGACTAACAAATTGTTGAATTGCTTGTCTAGTACTGGTAACTAGTGTACTATATGCTGTGAGAAAGGCTTGTCACTAGTGTTGACCTGAGGGGCACATAGACATTTGTAGAATTTCGTTTGAAACTACATATTTTCGTGTCAGTTAGTAAAACATCTACTCACCTTTAAAGGTAATATGTTGTCAAAAATGACCTATAATTTAAAGCAGGTTTTTGTGTCACACATAATTTTGTAAATATGCAAATAGTCTCTTCAGAGAGTAAGAGGACTGGAACTCTAGTGCTAACTATTGGAGCTAGCAATCTTTTATTCAATATCCTCCCTTTAAAGGACCTTGCCACATAACAAAATGAGAAGTTAAATCAGAAACTTAATTTGCAGACACATATCTCGATTCTCTTCCCCCCATCAGTGAAAAGCAGAAACACTGATTTGGCTGCATGAAAGGCATGTGACAAAGTCTATAGGGTAAAGCTTTTCCTTGTGTTGAGTGCCAAGTTGGTGTAATGAGACGTATAAGCCATGCAATGCGAGAGTGCGAGGTACTGAAGTAAAGGGAGGCGACTGAAGATAAGTGTGGCATAGTTTTAACACAATCTCATAGTGGTGATAACTGTAACTGTTTAATTTCATTAGGGATTTGTTGTCTGTGTTTGTCTGGGGTACTGTGAAAAAGCAAAAAAAAAAAAAAAAAAAAGTGTGTCTAGTGATTTAGTCAGTAGTATTAGCCACACCTGTTTCTAGAAGCTTCTAGCAGCTTCTAGTAGTCCTTGTAGAACTATATAAACCAGCCAGAGCAAGCGAGGTGCTGAGAGTGCGAGGTACTGAAGTAAAGGGAGGCGACTGAAGATAAGTGTGGCATAGTTTTAACACAATCTCATAGTGGTGATAACTGTAACTGTTTAATTTCATTAGGGATTTGTTGTCTGTGTTTGTCTGGGGTACTGTGAAAAAGCAAAAAAAAAAAAAAAAAAAGTGTGTCTAGTGATTTAGTCAGTAGTATTAGCCACACCTGTTTCTAGAAGCTTCTAGCAGCTTCTAGTAGTCCTTGTAGAACTATATAAACCAGCCAGAGCAAGCAAGGTGCTGAGAGTGCGAGGTACTGAAGTAAAGGGAGGCAACTGAAGATAAGTGTGGCATAGTTTTAACACAATCTCATAGTGGTGATAACTGTAACTGTTTAATTTCATTAGGGATTTGTTGTCTGTGTTTGTCTGGGGTACTGTGAAAAAGCAAAAAAAAAAAAAAAAAGTGTGTCTAGTGATTTAGTCAGTAGTATTAGAAGCTTCTAGAAACAGGTGTGGCTAATACTACTGACTAAATCACTAGACACACTTTTTTTTTTTTTTTTTTTTTGCTTTTTCACAGTACCCCAGACAAACACAGACAACAAATCCCTAATGAAATTAAACAGTTACAGTTATCACCACTATGAGATTGTGTTAAAACTATGCCACACTTATCTTCAGTCGCCTCCCTTTACTTCAGTACCTCGCACTCTCAGCACCTCGCTTGCTCTGGCTGGTTTATATAGTTCTACAAGGACTACTAGAAGCTGCTAGAAGCTTCTAGAAACAGGTGTGGCTAGCAGCTTCTAGTAGTCCTTGTAGAACTATATAAACCAGCCAGAGCAAGCGAGGTGCTGAGAGTGCGAGGTACTGAAGTAAAGGGAGGCGACTGAAGATAAGTGTGGCATAGTTTTAACACAATCTCATAGTGGTGATAACTGTAGCTGTTTAAGAAGAGAAGAGTCGCCGTAAGCTGATCGATTGCTGGGACTTGCCGGGTCTCGCTGTTTGTGGACATCGCAAAACCGCCTGTCATACGCTACATCAGCATTATGGAAGAGAAGAAAATCCACATGGTCACCTGCAACACATGCTACATGTTTACGGATCTGCCGCACAAAAAATCCAACTTCACCTGTCAAAAGTGCAAACTTGTTGCCCTCTTAGAGGAAAAGGTGCAGGGACTGGAAGAAAGAATAGCAACTTTGAAGCTAATTAAAGAACATGAGGACTTCTTGGACAAGGCAGAAGCAACAATTCAGGATATGGAAAGTGAGAAAAGCTTCAGAACACATACAGAGGCTGAAAAGTGGACACATGTGACCAAAAGAAGCCAGCGGATCAAGTGGTCGGCACCACCCACACAGCTTAGCAACCAATATGAAGCCCTCATGCTGGAGAACGAAAATGGCACAGCTCAGGATGATACCGTCTCTACAGGAGAAGACACAGTATCATCAAAAGAAGTTACTTTGTCAACAAAAGCAGAAACAAAAGACACTCAAAAACACTCAGGAGCAAAATGCAGTGCATCCAGAAAGAAAAGAAGAGTGGTAGTTATGGGCGACTCACTACTAAGAGGCACGGAGGCAACTAGCTGCAGGCCGGACATAACCGCACGAGAAGTATGCTGCCTACCGGGAGCAAAAATCAAGGATGTGGCCAACAGGATACCAACTATCCTCGGATCCAAGGACGAATACCCGTTCCTATTGATACATGTAGGAACAAACGACACGGCAAGAAATGATCTACCAACTATTTGTGAAGACTTTGAAATTCTGGGGAAGAAAATTAAGGAACGGAACGTACAGGTTGTTTTCTCATCAATCCTCCCAGTCGATGGCCATGGTGTCAGAAGATGGAATAGGATACTAGATTTGAACAACTGGCTACGACGGTGGTGCAGGCAGCAAGGATTTGGATTCTTGGACCATGGAGTGAATTACCTCTACGATGGACTTCTCGCAAGAGACGGGATACACCTCACAAAACCTGGGAAACACACGTTCGCCAGAAGGCTTGCCACACTCATCAGGAGGGCTTTAAACTAGAAGAAGAGGGGATGGGAGAAAAAACAGCAGACAAGAACATGCAACAGAAGGACAAACTAATCAAGGATACTAGATGCCGTAAAGAGGACCCAAGACAGGGTAATCAGAAGGAAGCTAAGAAAAGGGGAGCAAAACTTCTTTCCTGCATGCTGACCAATGCAAGAAGCCTGACCAATAAGATGGAGGAACTGGAGCTGGTAATGTATGAGGAGAAATACGACATAGTAGGAATAACTGAGACATGGTTAGATGATAGTTATGACTGGGCGGCTAACCTGCAAGGATATGAATTGTTTAGGAGGGATCGTAAAAAAAGGAAAGGGGGTGGAGTCTGTCTATATATAAAGTCCAGTTTAAAGCCCAGACTAAGAGAAGATATTCAAGAGGGAATTGAAGAGGTGGAGTCTCTATGGGTGGAGATACAAGGAGGGAAAACTAATAAAATCCTCATAGGGGTTTGTTATAAGCCACCAAATATAACAGAAACTACTGAAAATATATTATTGAAACAAATAGACAAAGCAGCAAATCACAATGAGGTGATTATTATGGGGGACTTCAATTACCCCGATATAGACTGGGAAACTGAAACCTGCGTATCTCAGAAAGGAAACCGGTTTCTGTCAGTAACTAAGGATAATTATCTGTCCCAACTTGTGCCAGGCTCAACTAGAGGGGAAGCCCTTCTGGACTTAATTTTAAGCAACAGGCCAGATAGAATAACAGACGTACGAGTGGATGGGCACCTAGGGAATAGTGACCACAATATAATACAATTCCACTTGTCCTTCAGTAAGGTGCCTTGGAGGGGGGTTACAAAAATGCTGAATTTCAGCAAAGCAAAGTTTGATCAGCTTAGAGAAGACCTTCGCCAAATTGATTGGGACAATGTCCTCAAAAATGGGAGCACAGAAAATAAGTGGGAAATGTTTAAATCGGTATTAAACACCCACTGCGAGTTAGCCATACCATACAGAAATAAAAGGGCTAGGAACAGGAGAAAACCAATGTGGCTAAATAAGGATGTAAAAGGGGCAATGAATAATAAGAAAAAGGCATTTAAAAAGCTAAAACAAGAAGGCAGCGAGGAAGCATTAAAAATATATAGAGAAAAAAATAAAATGTGTAAAAAACAAATATATTTAGCAAAAGTAGAAACTGAGAGACTCATTGCTAAGGAAAGCAAAGCAAATCCCAAACTATTCTTTAATTATATAAACAGAAAAAAGATTAAAATTGATGGTGTTGGCCCTTTAAAGAATAATGAGGGTAAAATCATAGAAAGCGATGTGGGAAAAGCAAATGTTTTAAATACTTTTTTCTCAACTGTGTTCACACAGGAAAAGCATATGCCAGGGGAAATGCAGAGTGATCATGTAAATGCCCCATTAAGTATGACCTGCCTAACCCAGGAAGAAGTGCAGAACCGACTTAGTAACATTAAAATTGACAAATCACCAGGCCCTGATGGCATTCACCCTCGGGTATTAAGGGAGTTAAGTAATGTGATAGACAGGCCTCTATTCCTTTTATTTAAAGACTCTATAGAAACTGGGTCTGTTCCACTGGATTGGCGGCTAGCAAATGTGGTACCAATATTCAAAAAAGGGTGCAAAAGGGAACCTGGAAACTATAGGCCGGTAAGCTTAACATCTGTTGTGGGTAAAATGTTTGAAGGGTTTTTAAGGGATACTATTATGGAATGTCTCAATGTTAATAACTGTTTAACTCCATATCAACATGGATTTATGAAGGATCGCTCCTGTCAAACTAACCTGATCAGCTTCTATGAGGATGTAAGCTCTCACATGGACCGAGGAGAATCATTGGATGTCATTTATCTCGACTTCGGTAAAGCATTTGACACTGTCCCACATAAAAGACTGCTAAGTAAAATGAGAAAGCTTGGGCTCGGGGAAAATGTGTGTAGATGGGTAGGTAGCTGGCTTAGTGGTAGAAAACAAAGAGTGGTTATTAATGGTGCATACTCAGATTGGGCCAGGGTTACTAGTGGGGTGCCACAGGGGTCTGTATTGGGCCCCCTACTATTTAATATATTTATTAATGATCTGGTGGATGGTTTACAGAGTAAAATATCAGTATTTGCAGATGATACAAAACTATGTAAGGTAGTTAACACAAAGGAGGACAGTTTGCAACTACAGATGGATTTGAGTAAATTGGAGAATTGGGCTGAAAAATGGCAAATGAGGTTTAACACAGATAAGTGTAAGGTTATGCACATGGGAAGGAGAAACAGATGCTATGATTACTTACTAAATGGGAAACTGCTGGGGAAATCAGACATGGAAAAAGACTTAGGCATCTTAGTGAATAAGAATCTAAATTGGAGTGCCCAGTGTCAGGCAGCAGCCACCAAAGCAAATAGGGTGATGGGATGCATTAGAAGAGGTCTGGGGGCACGAGATGAAAACATCATTCTCCCTCTGTACAAATCACTAGTCAGACCACACTTGGAGTATTGTGTGCAATTTTGGGCGCCGGTGCTGAAGAAAGACATTACTGAACTTGAAAGGGTTCAGAGGCGGGCTACTAAAATAATAAATGGAATGGGTGCATTACAATACACGGAAAGGTTATCAAAATTAGGTCTATTTACTCTAGAAAAGAGAAGACTTAGGGGAGACCTAATAAATATGTACAAATATATCAGAGGGCCATATAGAGATCTCTCCCATGATCTGTTTGTACCAAGGACTATGACAAGAACAAGGGGGCATTCTTTTCGATTGGAGGAAAGAAAATTCCTACATCAGCATAGAAGAGGGTTCTTCACGGTAAGAGCAGTGAGGCTCTGGAACTCTCTTCCTGAGGAAGTAGTGATGGCCAACTCACTGAATGAATTTAAGAGAGGAATGGATGCATTTCTTGTTAGCAAAAGTATAGAAGGTTATAAATAGCATAATCTTACAGGTAGATAGAAGAGCGACCTAGATTATTAGAGGAATGGGGGGGGCTGCAATACCAAGACAGGTTATTAAACTTGGGCTTAGTTAGTTAGGAAAAACAAAGGCTTAGGGGGATCTAATCACAATGTATAAATATATGAGGGGACAGTACAGAGACCTTTCCAAAGATCTCTTTACACCTAGGCCTGCGACTGGAACAGGGGGCATCCGCTAAGTCTTGAGGAAAGAATGTTTAATCATAATCACAGATGAGGATTCTTTACTGTACGAGCAGTGAGACTATGGAGCTCTCTGCCGTATGATGTTGTAATGAGTGATTCACTACTAACATTTAAGCAGAGCCTGGATGCCTTTCTTGAAAAATTTAATATTACCAGTTATGTATATTAGATTTTATGACAGGGTGTTGATCCAGGGAACTAGTCTGATTGCCGTATGTGGAGTCAGGAAGGAATTTTTTTCCCCATTGGAGCTTATTTGACACATTGGGGTTTTTTTGCCTTCCTCTGGATCAACATGTTAGGCTACGGGTTGAACTAGATGGACTTAGGCGGGCTTTGCACGTTGCAACATCGGTAACAATGTGTTACCGATGCTGCAGCGATAGTCCCGCCCCCGTCGCACGTTCGATATATAGTGAAAGCTGCCGTAGCGATTATTATCGCTACGGCAGCTTTACACGCACATACCTGCCGTGCGACGTCCCTCTGGCCGGCGACCCGCCTCCTTCCTTAGGGGGCGGGTCGTGCGGCGTCACAGTGACGTCACACGGCAGGCGGCCAATTGAAGTGGAGGGGCGGAGATGAGCAGGATGTAAACATCCCGCCCACCTCCGTCCTTCTCATTGCAGCCGGGAGGCAGGTAAAGTGAACTTCCTCGCTCCTGCGGTGTCACACACAGCGATGTGTGCGGCCGCAGGAACGAGGAACTACATCGTACCTGTCGCTCCCCCGGCATTATGGAAATGTCGGAGGCTGCAGCGATGATACGATGACGATGATTTTGCGCTCGTTCATCGTATCATCTAGGATTTACACACTACGACATCGCAAGTGACGCCGGATGTGCGTCACTTTCGATTTGACCCCACCGACATCGTACTTGCGATGTCGTAGTGTGCAAAGCCCGCCTTAGAGTCTCCCTTCAACCTTAAAAACTATGAAACTATGAAATGCTAGTCTGGGAATTTAAATATATAACTAGCCTCCTGAGAGAGGGAGAGGAGAGTAGCTCTAGTGACATCTGTTGAAATTTCAATCCTAAAAGTCAATGTCATCTCTTAAAAGGCAAACCTAAAGGTCAATATAGACCCTTTGAAGGGTTGATACTGACTCTTAGGCGGGCTTTGCACACTACGACATCGCAGGTGCGATGTCGGTGGGGTCAAATTGAAAGTGATGCACATCCGGCATCGCATGCGACATCGTAGTGTGTAAAGCCTAGATGATACGATTAACGAGCGCAAAATCGTCGTAATCGTATCATCGGTGCAGCGTCGGCGTAATCCATAATTACGCTGACGCGACGGTCCGATGTTGTTCCTCGCTCCTGCGGTAGCACACATCGCTGTGTGTGAAGTCGCAGGAGCGAGGAACATCTCCTACCGGCGTCACCGCGGCTTCCGTAGGATATGCGGAAGGAAGGAGGTGGGCGGGATGTTTACATCCTGCTCATCTCCGTCCCTCCGCTGCTATTGGCCGCCTGCTGTGTGACATCGCTATGACGCCGCACGACCCGCCCCCTTAGGAAGGAGGCGGGTCGCCGGCCAGAGCGACGGTCGCAGGGCAGGTGAGTGCATGTGAAGCTGGCGTAGTGATAATTTTCGCTACGCCAGCTATCACACGATATCGTACCTGCGATGGGGCGGGGACTATCGCGTGCGACATCGCAGCATCAGCTTGCGATGTCGCAACGTGCAAAGCCCGCCTTAGTATTCCTACTCTTTTCTCTCTGAATGATTTATAAGACTCTTTATTCAGACTTTACACTCTTCACAAGGAGAAACTCCTGTCAGATGCCTACCACCCAGCCAAATTATCTCTCTTGCTTTGCACTGATGAGGGGCAAACATCACAAAACATGTGTTTGCAAATGGAGTTTCTGTTTTGGCTTCTAATCTTAAATTATATGGTAAAGCCCTTTGAAGGATTTCTATTTGCATATTTAAATTCCCAGAAGACATTTTATGGCTTGTAAAGGGGGCTTTACACGCAACGACATCACTAACGAGATTTCGTTGGGGCCACGGAATTCGTGACGCACATCCGGCCTCGTTAGCAATGTCGTTGAAATGCACGAATGACCGCTAACGATCAAAATTACTCACCATATCGTTGATCATTGATACGTCATTCTAATCTCAAATATCGTTGCTGTTGCAGGATGCAGGTTGTTCGTCGTTCCTGCGGCAGCACACATCGCTATGTGTGACCCCGCAGGAACGAGGAACAACATCGTACCAGCGGCCGCCGGCAATAAGGAAGAAAGGAGGTGGGCGGGATGTTCCGGTGGCTCATCTTCGCCTCTCCGCTTCTATTGGGCGGCCGCTTAGTGACGCCGCTGTGACGCCGAACGAACCTCCCTCTTAGAAAGGGGGCGGTTCGCCGGCCACAGCGATGTCGCTAGGCAGGTAAGTATGTGTGACGGGGACTAACGATGTTGTGCGCCACGGGCAGCGATTTGCCCGTGACGCACAATCGACGGGAGCGGGTGCTTTCACCAGTGACATCGCTAGCGATGTTGCTGTGTCTAAAGTGGCCTTGGTCTCCTTACACCAATTTGGCACTCTCCATGAGGAAAAACGTTTCCCATGTACTTCTTATAAAAAGAAAAATTGTCAACAATTTTTATCACTATATTTGTTAAACAAAATCATTTAGTAATCTTCCAATTTTAACACGTCCACATGTTTGCAATTATACTTTCTGTACTTTCACGAAGAGTTTTCAGTAGTCTCTTTATTATCAGAGCATCAAAACAGTAATAAAAAAAAATGTAAAAAATATTAGAATGATTCTGAATAGAAAATTATTTCTTAATTATGAGAAACAGAAGACCACAATTAACCCCTTAACGACCGCGGGCCGTAAAATTACGTCCTAGTGGTCATAACGTTACTGCCCACGGTCAGCCGGCAGCAGCATGCCGCGATCGGCGCACATCTCAGCTGATTTTCATAGCTGAGATGTGTGCCTGCTAGGCAAGAGCAGAATCGTTATCTGCTCATGCCGTTTAACCCCTGTAATGGCGCTGTCAATATGTGACAGCGCAATTATAAACGCGATCGCGGTAAAGTTTTACTTACCACCCGATACCGGAAGTCACGTGACATGATCACGTGACTTCCGATGGTTGTCATGGTAGCACAGGGTCATGTGATGACTCCTGTGCTAGACATTAACTACTTTCACTTTCGCTTTCCACGGAGACCAGGGAAGCAGAAAGTGCACGTATCTGCTGTTTACAGCTGTGTAGCTGTGATCAGCAGATAGTGCAGAGCAATCGGATTGCTGATCGCAATAGCCCCCTAGGGGGACTAGTAAAATAAAAAAAAAAAAAAGTTTTAAAAAATTAAAAAAAAACAAAAAAACATAAAAGTTCAAATCACCCCCCTTTCGCCCCATTGAAAATTAAAGGGTTAAAAAAATAAAAAAATATACACACATTTGGTATCGCCGCGTTCAGAAACGCCCGATCTATCAAAATATAACATTAATTAATCTTATCAGTAAACGGCGTAGAGGCAAAAAAATTCCAAACGCCAAAATGACATTTTTTTGTCACCACAACTTTTGCGCAAAATGCAATAATAGGCGATCAAAACGTAGCATCTGCGCAAAAATGGTACCGTTAAAAGCGTCAGCTCGAGTCACAAAAAATAAGCCATCACTGAGCCATAGCTCCTGAAAAATGAGAACGCTACGGGTCACGGAATATGGCGTAAAACGTGCGCCACTTTTTTCAGACAAATTTCAGAATTTTTTTTAACCCCTTATAGAAAAGTAAACCTATACATGTTTGGGGTCTATGAACTCGCACTGACCTGAGGCATCACACCCACACATCAGTTTTACCATAAAGTGAACACAGTGAATAAAATATCTCAAAAACAATAGTGCTATTGCACTTTTATTGCAATTTTTCTGCATTTGGAATTTTTTTTGCCATTTTCCAGTACACTATATGGTAAAACCTATGGTTTCATTCAAAAGTACAGCTCGTTCCGCAAAAAATGAGCCCTCACATGACCATATTGACTGAAAAATAAAAAAGTTATGTCTCTTAGAAAAAGAATGGTGAAAAAAAAAATCGGAAAGCGAAAAATCGGCCGGTCGTGAAGGGGTTAAACACATAGATCACAATAGACATGATAAAATCAAGATTACTGGGAACAGGCTGAATCTTGACTGCAATTATGTAAACTGATTATACATTGAAATCAGTTTATATAATTTCCAAAGATAAAATCAAGATTACTTGGAACAGACTGAATCTTGACTGCAATTATATAAACTGATTATACATTTAAATCAGTTTACATAATTCCCTATAAAAAGAAATTAATAGTTTTGGACTGTAAAGCGCTAGTTGTAAATCTGACTTAAATATAGGCTATAATAACATGAAATACTTCAGTCCATATTGCACTGGCCCAATAGTATATCATTTGATTATAACTGCATGCAATGCTTATCAGTGATGAGGCAGCAAGCCTAGTGCGTACATAGAAATTATGGGGCCCCATAGCAGAATTTCTAAATGGGCCCTGCTTCAAAAAAAATAAAAAAATAAAATAATAATAATAATATTTAGCTGGGTCACAGAAGAGCATATTCCACAACTTTGTAGCCCTTACAAAGTAATTTTCCCTCTATTGAAGCCCTTAGATTCCTGTAATGGCAGTCCGGGGCCACCGACACAAAATTGATAACCCGAACTGACTAGGGCAAACTGCTCACTAAACAAGATCCCCAGGTACCCTGAAACCCTTTAGCCCCTATGCATGGATATGGATTTACTGCAAGGTCCAGGAGTTCGCTAACTATATGTTACATCACCGCCGGAGTCTGCTCCAGCGACTTCTGCTCCGATCTCCAGGTGACGCCGTGTTCCTGCTGTGGATGGTGCTGGTGATGGGAGAGGAGTCGATGCCAGCGGCACCGGTGGGCGCAGGCTCCGATCATCCACTGGGCTGGGTTATCTTGGGATCTGCAGTACTGCTGGCTGACTGTGGGTGGCATGTATCTTCCAGCTGAAGTTGCCAGCGTTCAGCTACAGCCAATGGGAAGACACCACACCCTTCTTATTCCCCCTCCTGTCACATGACCACTTCCAGAGATAGTTCTGTACTCCTGGCTCATGTGCTGTTTGTATTTTGATTCCTGTGATTTCTGCGTGTTTCCTGACTACCCTTCTGCCTGCTGTTTTTGTACCTCGCTGCCCGACCCGGATCTGACCACTGCTATGTTTTCTGTTTACATCTTTGCCTGCCGATTCTGTCCCTGTTCTGCTATTCCGGGTTTGACCCTGCCTGACGACTACTCTCTCGGACTGCAGCCTTCCACAGGTAGAAATCTCCAGTACCCTGTGTAATTCCAAATCCCTGCATAGGGGTTAAAGGGTTTCAGTGTTCTGGGGGTCCTGCTTGGTGAGGGGCTTCCCCCTAGTCTGTCCATTACAGCCTGTCTGAGTCTGTTGATCCAGGCAGGCGTTACACTATGGAAAGGCTGCAGTTTAGAGACTGGGATAGTTACCAGGCAGGGTCAAAGTCAGCAAGGTACAAAATCAGAAGGCAGCAGGAATGTCCAGAAAACAGGCTGAGGTCAAAACCAAGATGTCAGGCAAGGTAGAGAATCAGCAGGCAGGAAGAACGTCAGGAAAACAGGCTGAGGTCAAACAGGGCACAAAACAGCAAGATGTGCACAGTACCAGTATAGGATGCCACTCTAGCGAAACACAGGGCTATATCTGGCAAAGAACAGCAGACCACTAAAGATATAAAAAGGTGAAGTGCTTTCCAACTGGCTGGAGTGGGAGTTGATAACCTCAGCTGGAAGGTACACACCCCTACAGTCAGTCAGTGGTACTGCAAGTCCCACCTAGACCAAGCTTGGTGGATGGGCGACAACTGCGCCCACCAGAGCTACTGGCACTGACTTCTGTCCTATCGCCAGCACCGCCTGCAGTGGGGATACGGCGGCGCCTAGTGAGTGGGGCAGAAGTCGCAGGAGCAGACTCCAGTGGAGATGTGACAGTAACCTCTCTTTTACGAGGGTCCTTAGGACCCTTAAGACAAGGTTTATTGGGGAACTGTTGGTGAAATCTCTTAATAAGACCATGAGCATGAATATTAGCTGCCAGAACCCAGGATCTCTCCTCTGGGCCATAACCCCTCCAATGCACCAGATACTGTACTGACTATCTAATGACATGGGAATCAAGGATTCTCTGCACCTCATACTCTAAGTTACCATTAACTAGAATGGGAGAGGGGGGTTCCTGACTGCGTGAATTGGTTTGCGCTATAACTTGAGGAGGGGCTTATGGAACACACTGGATATCTTAAAGGATGGAGGGAGTTTCAGGCAGCAAGCTGCGGGGTTAATGACCTTAACTATCTCATATGGTCCAATAAATCTGGGACCCAGCTTGGCAGAGGGAACTTTGAGTTTAATATGCTTTGTGGATAACAATACCTTGTCCCGAACTCCAAAGCTTGGGATTTTAGAACGTCTTTTATTCACAGCTGATGCTTGACCAACTTGTGCTCTCTTCAAGTTCTCTCTCACTTCAGACCAGATGAGTTTTAATTTAGCCACAGATCTCTCTGCCTCTGGAGTATCCACCATTGTGGCAGAAAAAGACCCAAAACAAGGATGTAGCCCGAGATTGCAGAAAAAGGGGGTATTCTTGATGGATTCTTAATAATGATTATTAATAGCAATTCGGCTAGTGGCAGATATTCCACCCAGTTAGACTGATGATCAGACACGTAACACCGGAAAAGAATTTGATTTGAATGTTCAGTCTGACGATTGGTCTCTGGGTCAAGGACAATTCAATATTGATTTTTTTTTTCACAAAAAGCGCTCCAAAATTTTGAAACAAACTGAATTCTTCGGTCAGAAACTATATTTTCTGGAAGCCCATGTAAGTGCACAATGTGACTAATGAATAGCTTACTTAGGGTTTCTGAATTAGGCAATCTAGACAGAGGAACAAAATTACATTGCTTACTGAACCTATCCACCACTACCCAGATACAAGTCTTCCCTTCAGAGACTGGGAGGTCGGTAATAAAATCCATGCAGAGGTGGGTCCAAGGACTCCCTGAAGTGGGTAGGGGTTGGAGAAATCCGGAGGGATGAGGGTGTCTTAGCTCGGACACAAGTTTCGCAAACAAGCACATAATCTTTACAGGTCTTAGCTATAGTAGGCCACCAAAAATTCCTGGTTACTAGTTGGAGGGTATTGCTTCAACCAGGGTGACCTGCAAGCAAAGAATTAAGAGACTCCTGAAACACACGAAGGAGAAATTGGGGAGCAACAAACAGTTTATGGATAGGGGTATTATCAGGGGCTTGGTCTTGGGTATTACGAGTCTCTTCTACTAGATTCAAGGAGACAGATGATACAATAATACCTTCACCTAGATTAGGTACTGGTTCAGAGTCATCAGGCTGAGGAGGACAGAAGCTACAGGAAAGCACATCAGCTCTTATGTTCTTGGTACCAGGCCGTAACGATACCACAAAATCAAATCTGGAGAAGAACATCGCCCACCTAGCTTGCCAAGAATTGAGTCTCTTGGCTGATTCCAAGTAAGTCATGTTTTATGGTCTGTGATGATTGTGACTTTATGTTTAGCACCTTCGAGGAAGGCCAATTTAATTGCCAACAGTTCACGGTTGCAAATGTCATAATTTTTCTCAGTAGCAGAAAAGTAACAAAAAATGAAGGCATACAGACAAAGATGAGTGAGAGACAGAGTACCTTGTGATAGCACCGCTTCCACTCCAACCTCAGAGGCATCCACTTTAACAATAAACGGATACTCCAGATCACGTTGTGTTAGTATAGGGTCAGAGGAAAATTTTCCTTTAGCTTAGCGAAGGCATGAATCACCTCAAGCTTCCAATTTACCACATCCGCTCCCTTCTTTGTCAAATCGGTGAGTGTTTTGGCAATATTGGTGAAATTTTTGTTCAAATCAAAGTTTATTAGAATAGAAGAAGATAATCAAACAATTGCACAGCGCGCAGGCAGAGGGTATATATCCAAGCTAGCTGCTAAAAACACAACAGTTCTTTGACTACACCTGCGTCACTGGCGACCAAAAATAACAAGTACAATTCGTATGTGTTTGAAATAGGAAGAACAAGTTGAAAAAAAAGAGATAAAGAAGAGGAGGTGGAAGAAGAATTTAGAGACAGTAAAGACAACAGAAACGTGGGAAAGTAAGAAGAAAGGGGAAGGGTACAAAGAGTTCCCACCCGAGTGGACGCGCCCTCCTACATCAAAACCACATTTTTAAGGCTAACCTTCTAGGTACAGAAATAAGAGAATGGAAAATTACCTACATACCTGCCCCCCCGTGAATCCATAGACCCATATCCGGTGAGTCCCTGAACATGATCCACGGGGCCCACGTAGCATCAACTTTGTCCTTGTTGCCGAGTGTCTGACCTATCAAGGTCTCCGTCCTGAAGATCTCGTTGCACTCTGCTATGAATTCATCCCGTGATGGGATTCTAGTTTGCTTCCAATATCTTGGAATTAGGTTTCTGGCAGCTGTTAAAAAATGTCTTAATAAACCTTTCCTAAACCCTGAAGCAGAAACATTCCTGAGGGACAGGAGAGCTAACTCTTTTGTGGGCCGGATCTGCCTCAAGGAAAGTTTATTGAGTAACTGGAAAATGCTCTCCCAGAATGATCTCACCGGGGGACATGACCACCAGATATGAGTGAGGGTTCCCCTCTCCTTTTGGCATCTCCAGCACACATCAGAGGCTAATGGAAAGGCAGCATGGATACTCATAGGACACCTATACCACCTAGATAGGATCTTGTAGCACCTTTCCTGTGATATCACATTCAGCGAAGTTTTACCAATAAAGAGAAGGATTTTGGTCCGCTCCTCAGCCGAGAATGACCTCCCCCACTCTCTCTCCCATTTCCCAAAGTACCCAGGCAAGCCGTCCCTCGCACCTCTGCATCTGAGAAACAAGTCATACAAGGTCGAAATGGTATGGCCTGGAGGATCCTTCGCTAGGTAAAGAGCCTCAAAGGGTGTGAGTGCCCTATAGATGTCTACCCTCCTAGCCATAGACACTATAAAACTTTTCAGCTGTTCGAAGAAGAACCACATATCTTGAGATTTGTTGATATCTGAAGAGTAATTATCTAAGGGTTTAATACCTGTGTCTGAGATAAATAATAGGATGGTCACTCTTCCTTTTATGGAGGAATGTTGATCTATAGAAACCCGCCTGAAAATCTGAATTACTATGGACCGGTGTCAATGGGCCTGGAATGGAGGACAAGTCAAGATATTTATTACCTCGGGATATAAAATTCCGCAATTGCTTTGTGATAAAGGGTACTGTGATAGAGCTGGAGCTGGGTGGTGGTGTGGTCCAAATAACTACCTTCGGATCAACATCAGATTGCGCGCTTTCGGCTTCCACCCATCTTTTCGTTTCACCTGAGTTAAATAGATCCAGAACGCACGTCCCTAAAGAGGCGTAGCTATACAAAAGGAGATTAGGGAGTCCAGTTCGTCCCATATCCCTTGATCTACTCAATATTTTGTGGGAAATACGTGGGCGTTTATGTGACCAGACAAATTTGGTTATGCTAGATTTCAGACGTGAGAAAAAAGAGGCCGGCAATACTAAGGGGATGGTTTGGAAGTAATAAAGCAGCTTCGGTAACAGGTCCATTTTGATCGCATTCATCCTCCCAAACCATGAAAGCTGGAGTTTGTTCCAGTTATTGAGGTCTAATTCTAACTTCCTGGAAATGTGGCGGTGATTTGATTTAAAGAGGTCAAGGGGATCTGCCGTCAGTTTAATTCCTAGGTATGTCAATGAATCCACCTGCCATTTGAAGGGGAGAGAGGCTTTGAGCTGAGTCACCAGCATTGGAGGAAGAGATATATTCAGTATTTCGGATTTATGAGTATTTATTTTAAAATTACTCAGAGATCCGAACCTCTGCAATTCAGCCATTATGTTGGGTAGACTAATGAGTGGAGAGGTAACGTACAGGAGCAGATCATCTGCAAATAAAGCTAATTTATGGTCCTGTTTGTGAAATGTAACCCCTTTAATTGATATATTGCTCCTCAATGCCACCGCCAGATGTTCCATGGTCAGAATATATAATAATGGGGAAAGGGGGCACCCTTGTCTTGTTCCATTACATATTGTAAAGGAATCTGAGAGGGAGCCATTTATTTTGATTTGTGCTGTGGGCGAAGAGTAGAGTGCTGTAACTCTGTTCATCATGTGCTCTCCCAACCCTATGTTTTTAAGGACCTGAAACATGAAACCCCAGTGCACCCTGTCAAATGCCTTCTCTGCATCTACCGACAGGATGCACATGGGGATCCCGTGACGTCTTGCGCCGTCAATCAGGGAGATGGTCCTCAGGGTGTTGTCCCTGGCTTCTCTTCTGGGCACGAAACCCACCTGGTCTGGATTTACCAGTCTGGGAAGAAGGTCTCGTAACCTATTTGATATCATTTTAGAATAAAGCTTGATATCTAGATTTATGAGCGAGATCGGTCTATAGTTGCAGCAAAGAGATGCGTCCTTCCCTGGTTTTGGTATAACTGTGATGTGGGCCATCAACGCCTGGGGAGGGAACGCACCCCCTGCAGATATATATCTACAGACCGATAGGAACAGAGGATTTAGAAGTTCTGAAAATTGTTTATAGAAACCCGCTGAGAACCCGTCTGGACCTGGGCTTTTCCCTGACTTCAAATCTGAGACTACCGCATTGACCTCCTCCAGGGTGAAATTTTTAATAAACTTACAATAATAATTAGCAAATCCAAGAAAATACTGCAGAGCTTTCAGGGACTTGGGCTGTACCGATTCCTTCATGGGCTGAAGCTTTGAGGGATCCATACAGAAGTCTTCCGCAGACAAAATATATCCCAGCAATTTAACTTCCTCAGCAAAAAAGACACATTTCTCAAGTTTAACGAATAAGGAGTTATCCCTGAGTTTCAGGAGTTCAAGTGCGTACATGTAGAGCATGTGACATAACATCAGATGAATAAATCAGGATGTCTGTCAGATAGGTCACCACATATTGACCACAGATATCTCTGTAAATATCATTAACAAAGTTCTGAAAGACAGCCGCCGCATTACTTAACCCAAAAGGCATAACTAGGTACTCAGTGTTCCTCTGGTGTGTTAAATGCCGTTTTCCACTCATCTCCTTCTCTGATGTGGATTAGACTATATGTACCCCTGAGATCAAGTTTTGTAAACCACCGGGCTCCTATGAGCTGGTTATAGAGATCGGGGATGAGTGGCAGAGGGTACTGATTCTTTACAGTACTAGCGTTAAGTTCACAATAGGCTATACAAGGTCTGAGACCACCATCTTTTTTATCAATGAAAAAGAATCTAGCGCCAACTGGTGATATGGACAGCCCAATATAGCCTTTCTGCAGACTGTCTGCTATATAATATTTCATGGCCTGATGGTCTGGACCAGAAAGATTATAAATTTTACCCTGGAAGCAGCAATACTATTAATTGTAACACTGCATTGATTGCAACCTGCAATATGTAGGTTGCACTTCTGGTCCTTTGAAGAATCGCATCGTAGACATTTGTCTGATGCAGTTAAAAAACTGATAGTTACATGTTCTTCGGCCTCCAAACATTTTTCTGTTGTACATGGAGGTAATGTGGATACTTGCAAAGTCATCGCCATTGATAGAGTTAATTTACCAGCTAGAGGTAGAGATCATAGGCAAGTCCTACTTAATAGAGAATCATGGTGGATTTTTGTTCTCCATATTAGGTCTCCTACAGGTCTTAATTTAAGGCAATATTTTATTTATCCTCATGAATAATGACTGTATTGTTTTTTCTTTCTTTTTTTGTGTATTTTGTTAATTTTCTTAATATTTTTGTATATATGTATATTTTTTGTTGCATTTATTTTTTGATGTTGTATATTGGCATTGTTCAGTTCTTGCAGTGGACCCCTGATTTAGGAGCCGGACATAAGGTAAAACTTTGAGTCCATGTGTACTGATGCAATGAATAATGAGTCTGTCCCCCAAATAGTTATCAATAAAAGTGACGGCGCATCACACAAAAAACAAGTCCTTATTCAGCTACATCAACATAAAAGCAAGTTATGCATTGCTGACCTGGACAATATGGTTTCCAGTTATTTTTTTTCTACATAATGAATGCTATAAAATCAAAACCGAAAAATCAATAGCAGAATTGCATATTTTTCACCATTTCATCCCATTTGTTTTTTCAGTGCATTGTATACCAAAATGAACGACGTCATTTGAAACTACAGCCTGTTCTGCGAAAAAAAGCCCTCATATGTCTAGGTTGATGGTAAAATAAAATTATAGGTCTTTAGGAAGAAAGAGAAAAAAATTCCCTTATCCTTTCAGGGTTAATATAGAAAGGAATTTACAGGTAGCCAATTTCAAGGGATTAATTATTCTAATCGTCTGCTCTGTTCGCCAGAAAATTGTAATAAAATATACGACCCTACAGTAAAATTACACGAACCCCACCGTTATGTTAAAGACTGCTATATATCCTATGTTGTCTATGGGATACTTGTGAGGCCTAAAACACACTTCCGCATAAAAAACGTACGTGTCTAACGTTCCGTTTTTCGTGTCCGTGTTCCGTATTTTAGGGGCGTTTCTCCGGTACGTATGGCATCCGTGTGATGGCGTATGTGAGCCGTGCATACGTGTGGGATGTCCGTATTGTCATAAAATACGCACGTGTGCTGTCCATGTGCGGTCCATTTTGTAAGACCCATATTTTGCCACAAATAACCTTGTTATCCCATCATGATGTGCTCCAGTTGTGTTTAATTGGACAATTAACTTCCCAATTTTGTTTTTAAGTTTAATAACCCTGTGAAAACAAGGCTTTTGGGCTCTTTATCACAGCATACACATTCCAACATGTCTCTCTCCAATGAAGCAACCATGTATTTTCTGTGGTTGATATCTAGGAGATTTGGGGTTAGGCGACATATGATTGAAGAAGAGCCAGCACAGGAGAAAAGGATGTGGATTCACCCCCTTGTGAAGCTCAGAAAAACACATGGGCATTTTAATATTCTCTATGCCGAAATGCGGAAATTCCCTGCAAAATTCCAAGCCTACTGCCATCTCACCATTAATTCTTTTGACAACATCCTTGGCCTTGTGTATAATCGTTTGAAGCATCAGGACACCTCTATGCGCCTCAGCATCTCCCCTGAGGAACGACTGTTGGTTACTTTACGGTAGGTTTTGTTATGTATACTCATGGTTTTTTTTTAAATGTTTGTAAAATCTGAAAGGCATGCATTTAGCTAAACTATGAATTTTTTATTGTAAGTTCTATGTGTGCAGAAAATTTTGATAGACAACATAACATTGTAAACAATGATAATGGTCTGAGTGCTTACCCATACCAGTCTATGGCTAAAAAGATTTAAGACACAAGAGACAAACATCAAACAAACTTGTTTATTAAACAGATCAGTGTTTTTGTTACCAATATGGAAAGTACCTTTCAACAAATATGTTTTAAACACAAAAACAATATAATAATAGTCACACAGAGTATGTTGCCAGCCATTGCATGATACAAATATTTGTATTGAACACAAACTGTAATGATTACACAAAGTAATGTCTCGTTCTGTTTCAATTTCAGTTACCTTGCAACTGGGCAATCCATCAGCAGTCTACATTTCGAATTCTTATTAAGAAGGTCTACAATAGGCAAGATAATCCTGCATACCTGCACTGTGCTATGGGAGACCCTTTGGCATCATGTCATGCAGCAGCCAACAACACAGGATTGGATGCACATTTCGGATGAATTTTTGGAGAAAACATATTTCCCTAATTGTATTGGCGCCATTGACGGAAAGCACATTAGAGTGAAGAAACCACCTAACTCTGCATCAAGATATTATAATTATCACAATTTTTTTTTCCGTAGTAATATTGGCAATTGTAGATACAAACTACTGCTTTGTTTTTGCTGAT
This sequence comes from Anomaloglossus baeobatrachus, assembly GCF_048569485.1. NCBI lineage: Eukaryota > Metazoa > Chordata > Amphibia > Anura > Aromobatidae > Anomaloglossus > Anomaloglossus baeobatrachus. The sequence goes on from NC_134354.1 coordinate 526,458,162, forward strand.
ATTGGGGCTTATGGCAGTACTTCAGAGGCACGCATTTTCAGAAGCTCACGTTTAGCAAGACGATTAATGTCTGATAGTTTAAGTTTTCCTGCACCAAGACCATTGCCTGGTACTAATGGGCCTAATTTACCTTTTATCATGGTTGCAGATCAGGGGTTTGCCTTGTCTAGGCATTTGATGCGTCCATATCCCAGAAGGGGGCTGGACAGATCAAAAGCCCAATTTAATAGCCACTTGGCAAGAGCACGCTGCTATGTTGAACGTGCCTTTGGCATTTTGGCCTCAAGATGGTGCATTTATCAAACCACCATCCAACTCCAACCAGCCACCGTCAAGGCTGTCATGAAAGCTACAGTAGTGTTACATAATTACTGTAGATTACATGAAAGCAATGACGATGACATGGAAGAGTTGCCTGTTTTAAATGCCCCATTTGTAAATAATGGTACTAGTAGTACCAATTTGTCCTCTTCTTGTCTACAAGTGAGGAATCAGTTTAAGGATTATTTTAGTTTACATCTCCATAGTCATGTATAAACTTGACATTGTTATATATTTTGTTATCTGAGGTACATAATTACAAACACATATGTAATACAAAAGAGAAAATCACCATACATAGGTATATTGTTTGGTGTACTTTGTTGTTTTGTTGTTTTTCAGCTACCAATAAGTTTTTTTTTTTAAAAAAAACTAAGTAAATATGGTTTTGTCAGTGACATTACTACTGAATGTAGCTGAGTAATTAAAATATTGTTATATGTTTTAAAAAAATGTAGTCCTGATTTTTTTATTGTACCTATGTATGTCTTTTTTCTTTTGCAAAACACACTGTATTCTATTATTTATTATAAATAATTTTGTCAGGGACATAATCCCATACAAAACACCATACTGTATTATGCAATAATGTCACACAAACATGATTTGTTTGACACTGTTGGAATACAAGTATGGGACCAGACCATATGCAGATACTGCATATTGGCTGGATTTTTAGTAATAAAGGTGTTTGAATGTTAGTGTAGAAGTTTATGTGCGTGCATTTTTTCAAAAAACACAGTTTTGTCTGATGGCTTGACAAAACACCATGTCCAGAGCAAGGCAACATTCTTACAGGCTGGTAATGTTTTGGAAGTGATAAAGTAACTTTCTTTTTAAATTTTGGAAACATAATGTCAAAAAATTCCCCATGCATATACACTAATTAATGTTTAACATTTTGTAATGTTTTGAGATCATCTATAACCCTGAAAACATAACAAAATGTTGAACAATGCATACTTAATCACATTATGAGTCAACTAAATCCTCTAGGTTAGTGATGCTTTCCTGTGTAGTCTCCATTGCATTGACACCTACAGAATATGTTTGCTGCACAACACCAGATGTTGTAGTGAGTGACTGATCAGTGTTTCCATTAGTAACAGTTGTTGTACTTGGGACAAATATTGATGCAGTTTTTTGAGCAAATGGAAGACCAAGTGTAAGTGGTACATATTGATGTGTTTGAAGAGGCTGAGTTTATGTGTATGTGTAGTTAGTTGGGTAAGGCTGATGTTGAAAGTACTGTTGTTGTAGATTATTAGGAACATGGTAGGATGTTGGTTGTTGAATCATTTGAGGTAGTCTATGAACATTACTAACATTACTTGGATAGCTAAAAGAGGATTGTATTGGTGTCTGTTGGGGGCCTTGTGGGTTAAATGATGGCTGTTGAGATGGCCTTTGTATCATTAATGTACCTGTTTGATGTGGGACAATTGTTGGCCTAATTTGTACATCACTTCCCATAGAAGATGAAGGCCACTGTATATGTGTTGGTTGCACTACAGTATTTAGTTGAGTATTTGAGTAATGTTCATCTGTTTGGGTTTCCACAGTTTGTAGGATTGTGTTTGTGTGTGGGCCACGTGGATTTGCTCTCCATTGCTCAATCACTTCAAAACAATATATGGGTTCAGGCTCACGCTGGGTAGCAGATATCAGTGTTATTAAGGACGCCCTTAACCTGTCCTGCCTATCTGCTTGGACCAATGCAAGAGAGGGAGAAATAGAGTGGCAAAATCTCTCTCCATCACTCTCTGGTATCAGTGAATTCATCATGTGTATTATTCTTGTATCAATGATCTCAGGCAGGGACTGTAAATCTTCATAACGCCTATGTCTGCGACCACGGATAGATTGGGCTATTGTGCGCATGGTATTAGTTGGTATTCTTGGCTGGGGGCCTGTTGGTTGCTGTGGGCTACTTTCTGCAAAAACTGGTGAAGGACCACTTTGTTGACCTGTAGACTGGCCTGGAATTACAGTAGTGGATTGACTTGTTCCCAAACCCAAATCAGATGACATTTCTTCTGCGTCTGGCTGGCTGGCGTTGGGGATTGTGGGTGGTTGGTAGGAGGTTGGCTCCATCTCGGAAGCAGAGGTAGCTGTAGCTGTTAAGACTGCTGACTGTGCCTCCTCACTGTCTTCTAGATTATCCTCTGTACTTTTGTGTAAATAAAAAAAAAAAAATTAGTGTGTGCATTTAATAAAGACCGCCATGTGATATGATGGTTTAAACTTACTTTTGGACTTCCATAATGGGCATGAGGAAGCTGAATCTTGCATAATGCACATATTTTTTCTTTTTTGATGCTGCAGCTGTGGTTGGCACTGGGTTATATTCTCTAATGAACTGGTCACGTGCAGACCGCCAACGGCGTTTAACAAGATCCACTGTTTCCAAAAAAAACCCAACATCATGAACACAATATTTTCAATTTAAAAAGGCACATAGATATTTTGTAACAAAATATTTAAAAATTAGTTTAACCCCTTAACGACCCATGACGTACTAGATACGTCATGGATCGTTTCCCGGTAAGCCCCACCCCCTGCCGCCGGCGGGCGGCGGCGAGACGCGCACATATCAGCTGTTATCAACAGCTGATATGTGTGCTTGCTAGCCGCGGGTGGAATCGCTTCCACCCGCGGCCATTAACCCCTTACATTTCGCTGCCAAAGTCTTGGCAGCGATATGTATATGGGCGCCGCCATGACAGTGACTTACCCCGCCCCCGCCGGAAGTCACGTGACATGATCACGTGACTTTCGGCGGTTGCCATGGTAGCACAGGGTCATGTGATGACGCCTGTGGCTAACATGAGTCACTTCCTCTCAATGCCGGAATACAGCCGGCATTGAAAGTGAAGCAGCAAATCTGCAGTTCTCAGCTCTGTAGCTGAGTTCTGCAGATTGTGCAAAGCGATCGGATTGCTGATCGCAATAGCCCCCTAGGGGGACTAGTAAAATAAAAAAAAAAAGTAAAAAAAAAGTTTTAAAAAATTAAAAAAAAATAAAAAAACCTAAAAGTTCAAATCACCCCCCTTTCACCCCATTGAAAATTAAAGGGTTAAAAAAATAAAAAATACACACATATTTGGTATCGCCGCGTTCAGAAATGCCCGATCTATCAAAATATAAAATCAATGAATCTGATCAGTAAACGGCGTAGCGGCAAAAAAAATCCAAACGCCAAAATTACGTTTTTTGGTCGCCGCAAATTTTGCGCAAAATGCAATAACAGGCGATCAAAACGTAGCATCTGCGCAAAAATGGTACCGTTAAGAACGTCAGGTCAAGACGCAAAAAATAAGCCATCACTGAGCCTCAGATCCTGAAAAATGAGAACGCTACGGGTTTTGGAAAATGGCGCAAAACGTGCGCCACGTTTTTCGGACAAGCTTGTGAATTTTTTTTAACCCCTTAGATACAAGTAAAACTATACATGTTTTTTGTCTATAAACTCGCACCGACCTGAGGCATCATACCCACACATCAGTTTTACCATATAGTAAACACGGTGAATAAAATATCCCAAAAACTATTGTACAATCCCACTTTTTTTCCGATTTTTCCGCACTTGGAATTTTTTTGCCGTTTTCCAATACACTATATGGTAAAACTTATGGTTTCATTTAAAAGTACAACTCGTCCTGCAAAAAACAAGCCCTCATATGGCAAGATTGACGGAAAAATAAAAAAGTTACGCCTCTCGGAAGAAGGGGAGCAAAAAACAAAAACGCAAAAACGGAAAGTGCCCGGGGGCTGAAGGGGTTAAAAAAATCATGTGCATTAATACTGCAATCCATGACAATCATATAGTGACATAATAACACAATTAACACGACTAAGTTCACCAGTTCACCATTACACAGATTAAACCAATGTATAATCATTTATCACTTACAACTTGTTAAAAAATTTAAGAAAAAACCCCATCACTAAGCCATGAGACCCTAACTGTCTACAAACCCATGAAGTGCCATATGTTACGCAAATCTAGGACAATACAAACTACAATTTACAGTTAACATTACAGAAATGGTGGCAACAAGGGTAATGCCTGAAAAAAAACAATAAAAGATTAATTGATAGGCACTTAACAGCACATTTTAAAAAGCCTTTAAAAAAAACAAAACAAAAAAAAAAACATGTTTGAATGATGCTTTAGCAGCCTGAAATGCCTTTTGTACATGCATGTGACTCGCCCACCCCAGGGCTATGGGACACTCGGTGCCGGGCCGGACTAGTCCGGTGGTAGTCAGTGGTGGCTGGGCCCGGCTCCGTGGCCCTGGTGGGTGTCAGTAGAATAAGTGGCTTAAGTTAAAGTTTGTGTTCGTGACGCCACCTGTGGTATGCGGCTAATAAGCCGCCGCTGCTGTGTGAGGCCTCCGGGATGATATTATGGCAGCAATGGTAGTACTGCTCCCCACAGGTGGAGCAATGCCCGGGGCACAGTTGGTGCTTGTAAATGTCTATGCAGATGAAATAACTGAGGCAACTTCAGAGGTGCAGTTCAAGTTCTTTTACTCACAGTTCTTGTCAGGGCAGGCAGAACCCTTGGACTGCTGGGACCGCTGTCAGGGACCTCCGTCTTCTGGGTGATTCAGAGTGTGAAATCCGGTACCCTCTCTCTTAGTGTCTCTTTCTCTGCTGTCTTCACTAGCCTTGCCTTAGGTAGATGGACTTGGCTTGGCCTCCATTACAGCCTCCAGGCTGGGGGGTCACCTGTCGGCTGATTACCCCTTTTCTGAAGGTCTGCTCTGGGTTCTGGCCCTGGGAGCTTGCAATTCCCTGGGCCTCGGTTTTTACTGTCTGGAGACTGTCTTTTCGCTCCTCCAGTTTCTAGGGACCGTCCCCTGTCGCAGCTAATCACTCCACCGATGTCACTGTGGAACAGGCCACCGCAGCCTGCAGCTACTCGTAGCGCCTCTGGGCCCTCGGCTTCGGTACCCAACAAGGACTGCTCGTGGTACCTACAGGACTACCCGCGGCCCTGCGACCCTTTCTTTCCTTCTCTTCTTTCTCCTCCTTGCCTGCCTCCAGCAGGCCTCCTCCTCCCTCCTTTCTCTCGTTCTTCTCCTCCAACTACATGCTGCTTCTCTCACTCCCTGAGGTAAACTGAAACTAACTTGACCTTCCTTTCTCTATCTGCTCTCTGGTGGCTCCTCCCACCTCCCCAGTTGCTAAGCTACCACACTATGGGAGCAGGGATGGGTCTTACAGCCCCTCTCAGCATGCAGCATGGGAGGGTTGCCTGCCACTTTCCCTGGTCCTGTGTGTCCCTAGCAATGGGTGTAGTGTGGATTTACCAGGGGACCGGAGTTCACTCTCTTCCTCTCCCAGAATGGGGCATCACACCGCTGATGGGGTGCAATGACCTGTGGCGACGGAAGCCTCAGGGGCGCCACACTCCCCCACAGCAAATCCCAGCACGTCCTCGGGCTGAAAAACAACAAAAACATGTGGAGAAACTGCAAAATTTTTGTTATGCAAAACATAAAACAATAAAACATTTCTTCCCTTTATGGGAGGCACATATCAGTGAACGTTGCGAACTTCTTATAAAGAAAACTCTAAGTGTGCACTTCCAGTCCATTGCACGGTTCAGGCAAATCCCCCATAATTCTGGTAGGGGGCACAACAGGTGCAACTAATTACATTTTTGGCTACAACAAGTCCAGTAGCCCGGCAGTTCGTTTATTTCAATCAAACAAAATGACATAATCAACCAGCCATTAAGTCCAATGGCCTGGTTACATAGGACACATAAACAACATACCAGCCACTAAGTCCAGTGGCCTGGTATGACATGCCACATACACTTCCACCGGGGCCCACATTCCAGTTCAGTGGCCCGGTAGCACATAACATGGGGGGTGACGTCTTCAAAAAGAATAAGGGGCAAAACACAGCAGGAAAGGGTGTCGTCTTCGAAAAGAATGAGGGGCAGACAGGGGCTATCTACAGTTCAGCATCTCTTCATCTTTACTTGTAGGGATTCTTCTCCGGCTCCCCACCTGGCAGCAGGTAGACAGCGGTCAGCACAGTCTGCATCTCCTGCGTGGCTGTAGCAGGCCTGCTGCAAGATGCTGCGGCCTGGGCCTGCTCTGAGGTAGTGCTGCTGGCTTGCATAGGGTTACTGGCTGGCGTGAGGCTGCTGGCTTGCAGGGGGTTACCAGCCATACGGCGCCACTCTGGCTCTTCTGGGGCTGCCTCCTTGTCTTGGCGGGCCGCGCCTGGCATGGCGGCGGCCTGGGTTGGAGTCGCTGCTGCGGTGAGATCTTGGCGGGCCGCACCTGGCGTAGCTGCGGCCCGGATCGGCATCGCCGTGTCAGGCGTCTCTCCAGGGACCGCGGGCATGGCAGCGGGGGTTGGGGCTCTCGCGCCGGCAGGGGCATTAAATGACTCACCCCTCAGTTGCATCTCCGGTGTTCTGGTGGTCGCTGTCTTGCTGCAGGGTGCTGGTATCGGAGCTGCGGTCGTGGCACGCGCGCCTGCAGGAGGACCGGGCAGGAACCCCACCTGGCAATCCGGGCTCCGCCGGCTGGGAGTGTCACTCTCTTTACCCGGCTCTGCAGCGGCGGCTGGATCTTCTCCGCTCTCCAGGACGCAGGACACAACCCGGTTCTGAGGTGCGTGTCCCGGCTCGGCGACTCCTCCTCTGGCCGCTCGTTGCTCGGCGTCCATCCTTTTAGCTTCTTCACGCGCCATCTTTTCTTCCTCCGCCTTCTATGGCGGGCACCGCTTCGCGCGCTTTTCTTGGACAAGGGGGCGGGGCTTCTCTTCGCGCCCTTTCTTCTTGCACGCCCCCCTTCTTCCCGCTCTCAGCAGCGCTAATGGCGGCGGTTTCTCAGTAAAGTACACAGTCTGTCACACGGTTCTCCAGGCGCACAGTACCCGGTTAGAACGGGCACGAAATCCTGTTCGTGACGCCAAAAATTGACTCGCCCACCCCAGGGCTATGGGACACTCGGTGCCGGGCCGGACTAGTCCGGTGGTAGTCAGTGGTGGCTGGGCCCGGCTCCGTGGCCCTGGTGGGTGTCAGTAGAATAAGTGGCTTAAGTTAAAGTTTGTGTTCGTGACGCCACCTGTGGTATGCGGCTAATAAGCCGCCGCTGCTGTGTGAGGCCTCCGGGATGATATTATGGCAGCAATGGTAGTACTGCTCCCCACAGGTGGAGCAATGCCCGGGGCACAGTTGGTGCTTGTAAATGTCTATGCAGATGAAATAACTGAGGCAACTTCAGAGGTGCAGTTCAAGTTCTTTTACTCACAGTTCTTGTCAGGGCAGGCAGAACCCTTGGACTGCTGGGACCGCTGTCAGGGACCTCCGTCTTCTGGGTGATTCAGAGTGTGAAATCCGGTACCCTCTCTCTTAGTGTCTCTTTCTCTGCTGTCTTCACTAGCCTTGCCTTAGGTAGATGGACTTGGCTTGGCCTCCATTACAGCCTCCAGGCTGGGGGGTCACCTGTCGGCTGATTACCCCTTTTCTGAAGGTCTGCTCTGGGTTCTGGCCCTGGGAGCTTGCAATTCCCTGGGCCTCGGTTTTTACTGTCTGGAGACTGTCTTTTCGCTCCTCCAGTTTCTAGGGACCGTCCCCTGTCGCAGCTAATCACTCCACCGATGTCACTGTGGAACAGGCCACCGCAGCCTGCAGCTACTCGTAGCGCCTCTGGGCCCTCGGCTTCGGTACCCAACAAGGACTGCTCGTGGTACCTACAGGACTATCCGCGGCCCTGCGACCCTTTCTTTCCTTCTCTTCTTTCTCCTCCTTGCCTGCCTCCAGCAGGCCTCCTCCTCCCTCCTTTCTCTCGTTCTTCTCCTCCAACTACATGCTGCTTCTCTCACTCCCTGAGGTAAACTGAAACTAACTTGACCTTCCTTTCTCTATCTGCTCTCTGGTGGCTCCTCCCACCTCCCCAGTTGCTAAGCTACCACACTATGGGAGCAGGGATGGGTCTTACAGCCCCTCTCAGCATGCAGCATGGGAGGGTTGCCTGCCACTTTCCCTGGTCCTGTGTGTCCCTAGCAATGGGTGTAGTGTGGATTTACCAGGGGACCGGAGTTCACTCTCTTCCTCTCCCAGAATGGGGCATCACACCGCTGATGGGGTGCAATGACCTGTGGCGACGGAAGCCTCAGGGGCGCCACACATGAAGTGCTTTGCATCCCATATACACATGATGACATTATTACAACACAACAAGAATTAGTTTAAAAAGCCCATGTAACTACCCTATCCTGTTTTTGAGTCTCCAGTGTAGCTCAAAATGAGTCAGGCCCATTAATACATGCCAGACAAACTATTCTAATATGGCTAGATTCTGCCTACAGAATGAGCACATGTAGGTAAAGACAGAAGTAATGAAAATATCTGTACTCACCACATCTATTTTTCCTTCCAGGGGTGCATTGAGACCATCCATTTCTGGGGTAAACTATTTCAGCCACAGGCATCCATGCTCGTTCCACCATTAACCTGTCATGGTAGCCATCAACACGTGTGTCCCACAGCTCTGGATGCCTCTCTACTTCTCCAATCAGCCTCTCTGTATCGATTCTGGGCGCCATGCTCAGTACCTGTGTTGTTCTCTGTGCTCAAAGTTCCCCTTCAGTGAGAGGACAGGTGCCCAGCTGCTGTCTGGCGTGCAAATGAGACAGGAAATGTATGTTTGGCGCCAGAATTAATGGCCTACAATTGACCTAATAGATTGGTAACAAGTGTTTCAAATCTTTTGATGAAAAACGGACACGGACGATACGTGCTGAACACGGACATACTCCGTGTGCGGTCCGTGCAGGCACGGACCCATAGATTAAAGCGGGTCCGTGCCTGCGTGCTGCCGGCCAAAAACGGACATGTTGTCCGTGTAAAAAACCGCACACACGTACTTACCACACGGACACACGTTCCGTGTGATTTTACGTGTGTGTGCCATTAACCATAGAATAACATGGGTCTCCGCGTTTCCGTGTCTCCGGTACGTGCAAAAATGTACCAAACACGTACTGGAAACACGGATGTGTATTGCAGGCCTGAAGGAAATACCACCTGAGTGAGAATCGCTGAGTTTTACTAAATAAAAAGTGGTATACTATCTTACATCTGTTCCTATAAAGAGGTTGCTTTGTTAGGATACAATGTACAGACCATTTTCTATGGGGAAATGGAAGAGAGTAAAGAGTGTATCATCAGTGATTTTCTCATATGAATAAATAAATGACAAAGCTTCTCCTATCACATAATGATAATCACAGATGGCACACGGACTGCGCCCTGATGCCACTGGTGTGCTGACAGTGATTTTCATGGACATGAATAAGGAAAGGAACAAAATCCAGCGAGCTCTGCAGTCGGTGAAAAAATAAAACATTTTTCTTTATTCCAAATATGCTAAAATGTCCATGAGCAGCATATGACAGATCAATTAGGCAGAGATGGAAGTAATAAACTGCTATAAACACATGACAAGGCGAGTTTAATTTGTAAGTCCACCTCCTACTTGTGGCATTTCTTTTCATTTCCCAGAGAATCAGCATTTCATATTATGACAATGATAAAGGCTTAACGCCGAAACGCGTCTTGTCATGCGGTTTTTATTTTTTCACCAACTGCAGACCTCGCTGGATTTTGTTCCTTTCCTTACATCCATTGTGGGCATGAGCTCCTGCCCCTCAGTCCGACGCTGAGGTCTTCTATCAAAACAGCAGCATATACATAAGAAATTTTTGTATGGTAAGCTGGCTTTCTTTCTTGTTTTTTTTTTAATTTTCAGACATGAAAAAGTAATTTTGATCTAATTTTAATATTTCAACTGTTCTGCAAAAAAAAAAAAACATGGACATGTAAACAGCCCTATAGACTTTAATGGGTATGTATTTTAACCATGTAAACATGGACAGACACATGTAGATGACGCAAAGATGTCGGAATAAGGCCTCAGAATCAGTGATGAGTGAGCACTACATTGCTCGAGTGCTTGGTACCCGTAATGAGCAGTTGGATGCTCGGATGGGTGCAACTTGAGTACCCGAGTATATTGAAAGTCAATCGGGAACTGGAGTATTTTTCCGGAAGATTTCTTGGAAAAATGCTAGAATTCCCCATTGACTTCCATTATACTCGGGTACTCGAGTTGCACCCATCCGAGCATCCAACAGCTCATTACGGGTACCAAGCACTTGAGCATTGTAGTGCTCACTCAACACTACTCAGAATCTGTGTTTTTTTTTTTACTTATTCATGCTGTACAGTAGTTAGTTTTTTTTCATGGAGATAGAATTTTCAAGTGTTATGTTTTTGAAGTATAAATTGGAATAACCATGTTCACATGCTGTAGCTGTTGGCTATAAACACAGCAGGGCACCACTCTCGGCTAGGATCATATTTAACCATATGTATACATATGACATATGTGCAGGACGTACAGTATAACATAAAAGAGAGTAAACCTCTCACATTTTTGTAAATATTTTATCTTTTCATGGGACAACACTGACGATATGACACTTTGATACAATGTAAAGTAGTCAGTATACAGCTTGTATAACAGTGTAAATTTGGTGGGCCCTCTAAATAAAGAAACACATAGCCATTACTGTATAAACCGATGGCAAAAAAGTGAGTAGACCACTAAAAGAAAATGGCCAAATTATGCCAAATTAGCTATTTGCCCTCGTTAGTATCATATGATTCATTAGTGTTACAAAGTTAGAAGGCAAATATGGTGTTGTCGCTCACACATTCTCTCATACTGGTCACTGGAAGTACAACATGGCCATCAGCGCAGGAATTTTTGTGCCAACCTCCACGGCAAGGTAGGGGCGAGGATAGGGTGGACCAGGGATAGCCCCCTTGCATAGTGATCAAATCGGTCTTTATATTGTCTATTATTATTGTGTTGTGGTGTTTTATGGAAGGAGCTCCCATTTTTATTGATACAAATAATAAAGAAAAAAAGAAAAATTTTAGGAGTTGTTTTTTTGTTTTCTGCGCACTATGTACTTCTAATTTCATCATTATATAGTTTTCTACTTGAAGTTCAACATGGCACCTCATGGCCATGGCAAGAATTATCTGAGGATCTGAAAAAATTAATTGATCCTCTACATAAAGATGGCCTAGGCTATAAGAAGATTGCCAACACCATACAGCAGTTTAACAAGACAGGTTCCACTCATAACAGTCCTCGCCATGGTCGACCCAAAAAATTGAGTGCACATGCTCAGTGTCATATCCAGAGGTTGTTTTTTCAACTTAGACATATCAGTGCTGCCATCATTGCTGCAGAGGTTAAAGGATTGGGGGGGGGGGGGCAGTCTGTTAGTGTTCAGAAAATACACTGCACACAACATCAAACTGGTCTGCATGGCTGTCACCCCAGAAGGCAGCCTCCTCTAAAGATGATGCACAAGAAAAGGCATCCTCAAATGAAAGGTGGAGGAGCGCAAGTGTGGCGCCCCTGACCTGGTCAGGCACCACAGAGTATTGCACCCATGCGGGAGCAATGCTTCCAGGTAATCTCCAAAGGCCAGGATGAGGTGCACACACAAACATATAGTGACCAGGCCTCCCACATCACCAGAGGGGACCCTTGGGTAGCCAGAAGGGGTTAACTTTCAATTCCCAGCTAGGGGTGTGTTCAGGGGCTGGTTGCTAGGAAGCAGGGCAGAGAGAGAGAGGAAGTGTGGGGTCGAGAGGAAGAAGTTGAAGTGTATGGAGGGGGAGCAGAGAAGCTCCCGTGCAGACAGGTCCTGAGGAGTGCTGTAGCTGAAAGCGGAGGAGAACGGAGTACTGTGGGTCGGCCTGAAGAGCATCCAGAGAAAGAGGGGTGGCTGAGTACGGAGATCCCGGTATCCGAGCACACAAGGGGAACTAGGTCCCCAGTACAGGCAGCAGATCATCCAGAGCTGCTTAACCTACAGGTTGGGGGGGTACTTCATGCCCTCACCACGACTACACAGAGCTTGAGCCAAGCAGCACACCAGGCCCATAAGGGGACAGGGCCAGAAGCCATCCCACCAAGGCCACGCTGCCGGCAGGCGAGCCAGAGAGAGGGGAGCAGGGTGGTAACAGCTTCCCTGGAGGGGTCCTACCACGCTTCAAGCAAAGGATCCTCCTAAAACAGAAAGAGTGCAAGGAAGGCGAGTGGACAGCTACCCTCAGAACGGCCTCCTGGAATTCCTGGTTCCACCTGGTTATCACAGTGTCGCCCGGGCATCTCACCGTGACCTCCAAACAGTGAGTAAACACGTTAAAAGACTTCTTGGACTGTGTTTGAGTCATTCTGCGACTTGTGGTACTACAAACTCACACCGGGCCCTGGGGCTTGCCTCACTCTCAGGAGGCTACTATATCCGACTGCACCCACCATCAGCCCCAGGCGTCCCCTAACCTGCAGTGGCGGTCCCCACTGACCGCAATACTGAGAGTGGCGTCACGATCAAAACTGAAGATTCCCTACCTGTGACCAGCACCAGCTACGTGGAGTCCCTGAAGGTATGCACCGATACAACACCTGTGGGGCTTCACACAAGGTCTCTATTATCCATCAACTCCATGATGTTGTCATGGGGGAGTGGAAGAGGATTCCAGTGGCTCTTGTGAAGCTCTAGTTAACTACATGCTGAAAAGAGTAAAGGCAGTGATTGAAAATAATGGTAGTGACACCAAACATTTACATTTTGGGAACAATTTGGCCATTTTCATTTTGGGGTGTACTCACATTTGTTGCTAGCGGTTTGGACATTAATGGCTGTGTTGAGTTATTTAAAGGTCACACCAAATTTACACTGTTATACAGGTTGTATACTGACTATATTGCATTGTATCGAACTGTCATATCGTCAGTTTTTTCCCATGAAAAGATGTAGTAAATATTTACAAATATGTGATATACTATATGAGTAAAATACTCTGGTTCTATGCATTGGAACTCCAAATTAATAAGATTTGTTTTACAATTGCTTGGAGAAATTAATAAAGCACACACCATCTATGGTGTACTGAAAGTTTCTGCTTTATTACATCATATGACCAGCTTATATAGTACCTCACACAAATAAATTACCATGCACCAATAAGAGCCGCAGGGGTGTGTGTAGAAATGTGAAACCTCCACGCCCATAAGTGTAAGCTGAACCCTATAACATTATTCAGTTATATGAGAAGATGGTTTCTAGAGAATACAAAATGGCTTGTATTCTCTCACATACTATACATGCTAAAAACATATGCAAGTGTGACGCCCCTGGACTATCAGGGCATCACAGGGTACTGCACGCTCTTTCTCTTCAGTGCAGTATTCAAATCCCTCATGGTTCTGGTCCCCATCTTACAGTGCTGAGTCCAACAGCAAATCAAAGAGTAGGTGTCTAGGTTGCAGATTGTGGTCTGGACCTAGAGGAGTTGGACCCCCGGTCGCAGGGGATTGAGGCAAGGTGCCTGGACCTGTTAATGAGAATGGTCAGCAGGATGGTCCTAACACCGGTCCGGGACCTAAGGCACAGCAGGGTACACGGACCATAGGTCGGGGAGAAGCTTCAGGCAACCCGGCAATTAACCTGCGGAGAGCGGAGCCTTTATGGACTATTCCCACGAGCTCCAGAACTGGGACACTAGCGCAACGAGGGGGATAGGGCCTTTCTATAAGCAGCCCACTAAAATCCCAAGCGTGAGCCCTGAGAGAAAGCTCCCACACTTAGCCATAGTGGGGAGCGGGGCCCGGCAAGTTCCAGACTACCAGGCTACTATGGTGAATTTAAACTTTGTGCCAGGAGGCACGTCACAGACCATCAGGCAGCACTGCAGGGGACGGGACCCAGACGAGCTCCCCTTGAACGGCAGCGGTACCCAGAGACTTGGTTTATCCGGTTGTCAGCGTCTGCTTACTGGCTGAGTGAGTACATAAGTGATCTCCCTGTCACGGCACCCCATATCATCATCCAGAGTCCCGGGGCATACCCTTACCCGTGGAGGGTAACGACACCTTGCTGCCCCAATCCATCACCCCGGGTACTCCCAACGGCAGCAGCGGTACTCCCAGTTATCACACCACAGGTGGCGTCATGAACTATAATTCGCCTGTAAATATCCCCCTTTACTTTAGAGTGTGGCCCCTGAGCCCCCGGCCCTCGAGCCACGAATGGACACTGCCCACGGATCCGAGCGGTTCAATCCGCTGCTGGGGCGGTACACAAGCATACGCCACTTCTCTCTGAATTTTGAACGTAGACATCAATATTCATACTTTTTTTTTATAACTATGCTTTTTATATTCTTTTGTCAACCAGCATTTAATGGTACAGACAATATTTGTCTAAAGGGAACCTGTCATGTGAAAATGCTATTAATCTGCTGTGTGTATTGAGAGCGGTGGATGTAACCTCGCCATCCCTTACTGACTGGCAGACTCTCTGCATTAGAACTAGCTGTCACTCAGTGTGGGGGGCGTGGTTACAGTTGCTGCTCTCCATACACATAGTGGTTAATGAACCCGCGCCGGCGCAGTCCGCGTGACTGAAGCCAAAACACTGCCTGAAGGAAAAAAGTTAATTTCTGGCCTGCAGTGTGGTTCAATAAGCGGATGCCGGTCAGGGTTCAAATGCTTTTAACCTGCAGATTAACCCCATATCTACACGATAATAGCATTTTTATAATAATAATAATAATAAGTTTTATTTCTATAGCGCCAACATATGCGCTTATAGCGCTTTACAATTAAGAGGGGACATGTACAGACAATATCAGACAATACAAAATAACAAAATTAAGATACCAGGAGGAGTGAGGGGCCTGCTCATAAGATTACAGTCTATGAGGAAATAGGGGAGACACAAAAGGTGAATGGGGGGGGATAAAAGCTTGTTATATATAGTCCAGCCATCAATTTAATAGGGTATTCAAAAGCAGCTGCATGAACCCGTCGGTGAGAATTTATACAGGTACAGGGGACAAGAACTGGAAGTAAATTTTTTGAAGGGCAGAAAGGGACTAGATTAGATCAGGGCAGTGAGGTGATGGGCTAGTCTAAAGAAATGTGTTTTTAGGGCCAGCTTAAAGGTGTGGATGTTGGGAATTAATCGGATTGCTCTTGGTAGTGTGTTCCAGAGCATAGGCGCAACTCGTGAGAAATCTTGAAGACGGGAGTCGGAGGTTTGAATTGTTGAGGATGTCAGTCTTAGGGTATGTGCGCACGTTGCTTTTTACCTGCTTTTTACCTGCTTTTTTGCTGCTTTTTCTTCTGCGCTGTTTAATGCCAAAATGGATGTGTTCTTCTATTCAAGCAAAGTCTATGGGAATTTGGGTTTCTTGTTCACACTATGTTGTTCAAAATGCTGCCTTTTTGAGGCAGAACTTTGGTCAAAAACTCAGCTTTTCAAAGAAGCAACATGTCAATTGTTTTTGCCATTTGGGTTTTGCACTGCAAAGCTGAGTTTTTGACCAAAGTTCTGCCACAAAAAGGCAGCATTTTGAACAACATAGTGTGAACAAGAAACCCAAATTCCCATAGACTTTGCTTGAATAGAAGAACACATCCATTTGGGCATTAAACAGCGCAGAAGAAAAAGCAGCAAAAAAGCAGGTAAAAAGCAGGTAAAAAGCAGGTAAAAAGCAACGTGCGCACATACCCTTAAGTCATTAGCAGAGCGGAGGGCACGGGTGGGGTGATAGACAGAGATGAGGGAGATGTAGGGTGGTGCAGAACTGTGGAGAGCTTTGTGAGTGAGAGGTTACCTTTAAATGGTACTTTACACGCTGCGACATCGCTAGCAATCCCGTTAACGATGTGAAATTCTAAACTCATTATGACAAACATGTCAAAATGTAGTCAAAATATATATATTTTTTTACTACATCTCTCCCATTTTAGTCTATGCACATGTTCTCACATACAGTATGTCTGAATACACATTTCTGCATTTCAATGCAGATAAATGCAGCAGAATGCACTGTATGAATGTGAACCTAGACTAAAGGGTACCTTACATGCTGCGACATCGCTAGCGATCTCGCTAGCGATGTGAAATTCTAGATCGCAAGTGCGATCTTTTGAAGTCACACATAGTACCCTTTACACTGTTGCTGTAACTTGCATTAATTTCTTTAGGTGTTCCAGAAATAACATAGTGAAATTATGTCGCCAGTGTCTAAACACTGTTATACCTGTATATAACCATAAAAAATAAACTCATCTTTTGCATAGTACATTTTATTTTTTTTATTTTTTGGAATATAGTTAAAATGATTAAAATGTTATATAACATGACAAGAAAAAATAGATTCATTGTGCAAAGTTCCCTACATTGTATCTTAAGTGGAACAAATGTGCAATATGTCACAAGATATCATGTGTGTAGGCTTATCAGATGTTTTATGTAACCTAATAAAAATCCTTTGATAAAAAAGCCCTGAAGGCATAGACTAGCAAATCAGATCTATCAATCATCTCATGTTTGTGATCTTATAAACAACTGCTTTGACTTTTTTTTTGTTGCCCTACGTATACTGAACAAAAATATAAATGCAGCACTTTTGTTTTTGCTCCCATTTTACTTGAGCAGAACTCAAAGATCTAAGGGTGAGTGCATATGATCAGTGTTTTGGAAGCAGCGTGTTTTTGCTGTATCAAAAACACTGCATTGTACAGTACAAGCACAGTGGATTGATTTATAAAAATCCCATGCCCATTGTGCTTCTTTTTTCACAGTGTAAACTGACATTCCATGCCACAGCACGTCAATTTATACCTGCGGAGACGCGAGTGTTCTCCGCAGGGAGAACACAGCAAAAGTCTGCAGCACCCAAAACCCTGATCTTGGGCCAAAACCCATTTAGATAGTTCACTGGAAAATTTACAGCAGGCATTACTAACTAACAATACTGTAAATGTAGATCACTGGGTAATTTGGAACAGGCAGTAATAAGTAGCAATACCTAGAAATATGGTTCATTACATAATTTGGAGAAGGCACTCAAAAGTGCCAAGACTTATATAGCTAGTTCATGACAAATTTACAGCAGGCAATACTAACTAACAATACCTGTTTAGATCGTTCATTGGCAACGCTTTAGGCAGGCACTCACAAGTAGCAATCCCTATACACATCATGAAATGCCTATTTCTGGCTCACACCTGTCCCTACATTGCACGTCCCTATTTTACACTATCGCTTTCTTATCTGTTTCAGCTACCTATCATTAAATCCCTAGCTAATCTAACTGTCTAGCAGCAGAGGCGGCAGCACCTTCCCTAATGTTTAATATTCACAAAATAGCGCCGACATCGCATGTCCTCATTTTACATGCAGAGGGACATGTGACTTAGACAGCCAATGACATAAGTCCTTGTGTCAAAACCTTGTGGATGTTTGCTGTGCTGTGATTGGCTGCCGGAACAGGAATTAATTGGCTGATTGGCTGCAGAAACATCCGCAAATAAAGTTGAGAAAAAAAAGGCCCCACACACCTCTGGCTTCTCCCAAGTGCCCACCCCCTCCACTCATTAAACACATCCCCCTGTTCATCATACAGCACTACAATCCTATACAAAAGCATAACATGTTATCAGAAAAGCATATCTGGAAAATGCAAGCAGTTATCAAACAAAACTGAATATTGCCAACTTTTGGAGAAGGTGCTTGTGCTACCGAGCCCCCGACAAACAGGCTAAGGCTCACACCAAATTTGAACTTGACGAAGCTTTATCTAACAGGTTCGCTCATCTCTATTCATGACCTCATTACATGATCGATTACTGCCAGGTGACAATGAGGAGATGTGTATTACTATTTTGTATGGGCTCCATTAGGCAGTCTGAAATCCACCTATTGTCTTATCACAGACTCAGGCTGCAACTCTATTTCCATGCTTTTCACTACAATTTTGATTGTTCAATTTGGCTATTGTGAAGAAACCCAAGCTATCACCAGAATGTATTGTGCTGTAGTTTCTTCAATGATATTAAATCCAGAATACAGTCAGTTAATTTGCTTGTCTGAATGAGGTATGTCGTGTGAGGAATGTCTTGATGTTGTGTGGCTCCTCCTATTTGAATCTATATTTTGAATAAAGAAGAACAATTTTTTAAATTTTCAAACTTAGATGTGCAGATAATCCTTTTGTTACCCCCGAGGGATCCATTCACTAATGATGTAGCAGAGTTGCTACAGACTTTGTTTGGTCTCTGTTTAGTGGTGTCCGTCTTTTCAGAGGTGCACAAACCTGTGGCTGGTCGTGCTTTTGTGCATGCTTAAAAAGACAGGCACTGCTGGGTAATAGGCCAGACAGAGGCCATAGTGATCTGCCTCATTATAGGGAATCTTCCATCAGAGGTTCTGTCTGAATCACGTGTTTCAGAGATTTACTCAGAAGGCAGTCTTACTGCCATCTTTGGAAATAAGAATAAACAAATTAACAGCAGGTCAAGAATTAATTTGATATTTTTTACGCTGTTCACCGTAATAAGGGATTAGACGTCTTTATTCTTCAAGTCGCTGCGGTTACAGTGATATTAGATTTAAATATTAATTTGGCTACTATCACAAACTAAGAAACGCTTTTTTTTATTTTCCACACAAAATTGTTTTTGCATTGCCATATTTTGATTTTTCAATGTTCTGTAATGCTTGATTCATGCAGTACATCACGGCTGTCAGAGCTGCACTGAGAAAGCCTGAGTGATCATGCTGCAGGCATGATCACACAGACTTTCCATAGTCAGGTGACCCGGAGGTTGTCATGACGATCTTGGGTCACCATGACAATGTTTGGGCCTTTGCGATTACATCGCGGTGGTCGCGATCGGCGGGGAAGGGGAGCGCAATCTATCTCCCAATCCCATAATTGCTGCAAACGGTATTGATTGGCACATAGGGGGTTAAACAGTAAGTACAGTACAGGCTGGGAGAGCCGGGGCATGGCTGGCGGGTAAGCTGAATCTCCAGCTGCAATTGCTGGTGCACTGTGCACTGTGCCCCCATGATTGCCAGTAGGTCCTTGGTTAAGTACCTGAAAAATAGGACATACTAGTAAGTCCTTGGTCAGGAAGGGGTTAACAGATGAAAATAACCAATTGAGATGGGTAAATTGTTGTTATTTTTCAACTATTTGAATTCTCAAATCCTCAGACAGTTCTTTTTTCCCCTTTCCTGTGTATTGGTGATCTAGTGTGGTTATCTACAGGAAACATTAGGCTTAAGATATGTTCACTGAAGTTAGGACCTCAGTTTATTGGTCGATAGAAAATCACAGCAGTCATTAATCCAGTTGCTTTCCGCCTGGCATTACCGGCATCTTACAAGATTCATAATGTGTTTCATACATCTCTGTTAAATAAATATGTGGGTTCGGGAATCCCTCTTCCCTTACCTCCATCTCCAGACTTAGTCGATGGGTCATTAGAATTTCAGATGCCCAAAATCGTTGATTCTCATTTCATTCGCTGATCTTTACAGTAGTTGGTTCATTGGCGAGGTTATGGTCCTGAGGAGAGGACTTGGCTACCAGCCTAAAGGGTGCTTTACACGCTGCGATATCGCTAGCGATTGCTAGCAATGTCACGAGCGTTAGCACCAGCCCCCGTTGTTGGTGCGATATGTGGTGATCGGTACCGTAGCGAACATTATCGTTACGGCAGCGTCACACGCAGATACCTGTTCTGCGACGTCGCTGTGCCCGCCGAACAATCCCTCCTTCAAGGGGGTGGTGCGTTCGGCGTCACAGCGATGTCACAAAATGGCTGTCCAATAGCAGAGGAGGGGCGGAGATGAGCGGCCGGAACATGCCGCCCACCTAATTCCTTCCTCATTGCTGGTGGACGCAGGTAAGGAGATGATCGTCGCTCCTGCGGTGTCACACAAAGTGATATGTGCTGCCGCAGGAATGAGGAACAACCTCGCTACGTACGAGACAACGATTTTTGGTAAATGAACGACCTCTCATATACCAACAATTTTTGTCTGTTTTGCGATCGTTTAAGGTCACTCCTGCCTGTCACACGCTGCAATGTCGCTAACGGCGCCGGATGTGCGTCACAAACACCGTGACCCCGACGATAAATCGTTAGCGATGTCGCAGCGTGTAAATGTCCTTTTAGATATCTGCTGAGCACCTGGCTAGGACATTCCATCGTCTCCATCCTGGTCCTGAGGGTCCAGAGGCCCCCCTTAGAGGGAGGGGTACTGCCACATGGCGCTTTGCACAAACTTTACTATCTGTCATGGCAACATTGGACACTGTTCAGATTGCAGATCCTGACACTCCGCCCGATGGTTTCTCTGGTGTCTGGCATCAACACAGGCAGATTCAGGCATCGACCTGCTGTGCGCTTATTCATAGGATGGCTAGCAAGAGTTAATCTCTTTTTTTTTTAATCACATGTTTTGGGGAGAACTATCACATCTGCTCCCCTTCTATTTATGCTAATGGAATTATTTTACCCATGCAAGCTATAGCTTATTCTTTGTTGGTCTGTGAGGTGTGTTATCCCAGACTCTCTGGTTAAATTTGTGTTTTAGTTGTGCCTATTACTTGGAGCGGTTGTGGAGTTTACCCCTGTTGTTTTGTACTTTTTTTCTGCTCTTGTTTTTCCTCCTTAATCTCCTATTGTCTTTACTTTTGTGTGTGTGACAGAGGTTTGTTTTTTTCCCTTGACTGTCTATGTCTGTGGTTTGAACACTCTCCTGTCCATCATTCCCTAGGGGAAGGGGGAATCAGATCAGGATTGGTCAGGAGCAGGGCCAGGAAGGAGGCTCAGGCCTCTCCACCATCAGGAATATCCCTGAGATTAGGGGTAGCGTAGGGTCCCCTAGCTTGAGGGACTTCTATCCTACAGTCATTGTGATACTTGTCCCTTTTTTATCTGGTTTCAGGTATGATTTTCATGTTGTCCAAACCAATTACTTGTCACATGGGTCTTCCAGCAGGACAATGACCCCAAACATATTTCAAGAAGCACTTATAAATGGATGAAAACAAAGCGCTCCAGAGTTCTGAAGTGTACATGAGTTACATGTGTAAATGAGTCAGTATCTAAATCACATGAAACACATTTCAAATATGAAAGACGTGGAGCAGTTTGCAAAAGAAGAATGGTCCAAAATTCCAATTGAGAGGTGGAAGAATAGTGATGGGTGGACCCGGACTGTAAAAGTAATTGTTTTCAGGGAACTCCAGGTAACGATCTGAGTCTGGCCACCTGGGTAATAAAAAAATGAAAGAAAAAAGAAACAAAATAAGAATAAAGCAAGTACTTCATACTAACCGGACAGTTGTATACTGCTTCTGGGGCTACTCACGCTATATCTGGAGCCGCTCATTATCTTCATGCATATGCACTGCTTCCCCTGCCCCTTGGCAGTCCCCTTGTCTCTGACAGGCTGCAGTCAGACAGTGCCCCCACCCTGTGTGACAGCGTGTCTGACTGCTTTCAAAGACGCTGTCTGTGTATAGATTGGAGTAAAAATAAATTAATAGATAAATTGGTGTAAGGTTCCCCTATATTATGATACCCAGCCATGATAAAGCATATGGCTACAGGCTGCAGCCCCTAGCGGTGCGCGCTATCTTGGCTATGAATCAAAATAAGAAGAACCGCATGCAGCTTTTTTTTTATTTTTTAATTTAAATAATTTTAAAATACGTTGTGCGGTCCCCTCCAATTTTGATACCCAGCCATGATCAAGCCAAAAACTGGATGCTGGTATTCTCAGGCTGGGAAGGGCCATGGTTATTGAAATAGAAAGATGGAAAACAAGCAGGTAGCAAGGTGTATTTAAATGATTAACCTCACCATGATGCATGATCATCTGTACTTGGTTTCAACAGTCATTCTGTGCTGACAGAGTCCCTTTTAAGGCTTTTACTGGCTAGTCAAGCAGTGGAGTATTACGATGCATGCGATGAAGCATTTTCCTGGATGCAGACTTTTTCCTGAACATGCTTGAAGAAAGTGTCTACTAAAAACTGGCAGTACATTTCGTGTTGATTTTGAGTCCATCTTCAAACCAGAAAAGGTCCATCTAGCTGAGGAGTTTCAAACATAAGGCCCATGGTCTGCATGCGACCCCTCAGGCTTTTTCTTGAGGCCCACAGGCCCACGAACACCTTGACAATCAAATCCGGTGTAGGGGACTGACCCCACCAGTGCTTTATTTTATTTGCATGAACTTGACGCAGTGCATAGAAGTTCTCTCTCTGCACAGCTATACTTAAGGCAGCCAATCACAGGCCAGCAGTTGACATCGGCATGTGACACAAGCTGCTGGCCTCTGATTGTCCGGCACCAGCCATTGGTTTTGTGCTGCAGACAGCTTTTCTGTGTGGTGCCATTTATTTAATCAACTGAAGTAAATTGCTGAATGTGGCGGCCCCTGCACTGGCCACGATTGTCAAGGGATCCACGGGTCTGCGGGCCATAAGAAGCACAAAAGGGGACACCGAGGGAATGGAAGGAATGGAGGACAGGTGAGAAAAATCTTTTTTATTTTTTTTTATGTCTATATGAAGAACGGGGAAATTACTACAGGATGGGACATTGCTAGGAAAGGGGACATTATTGCAAGATGGGGACAAGGATGAGGTACGTTACTACAAGGGGACAAGGATGGGCCCATTACTATAGGATGGGGACAATAATGGACACATTACTATAGGATGAGGACAAGGATGGGCACATTACTACAGGATGGGGACAAGGATGGACACATTACTACAGGAGGCAGACAAGGATGGGCACATTATTACAGCATGGGGACAAGGATGGACACATTACTGTATGGGGACAAGAATAGGCACATTACTACAAGGGGACAATGATGGGCACATTACTATAGGATGGTGAGAAGGATGGACACATTACTGCAGGATGGGGACAACGATGGCCAAATTACTACAGAATGGGGACAAGGATGGGCACATTACAGCAGGATGGGAACAAGGATGGGCAGATTACTAAAGGACGGAGACAAGGATAGGCACATTACTACAAGAGGAGAAGGATGGGCATATTACTACAAGAAGGGGACCAGGAAGGGCACATTACTGCAGAGACAAGGATGTGCATATTACTACAGGATGGGAAAAAGGATGGGCACATTACTACAAGAAGCGGAAAAGGATAAGCAAATTACCACAGGGTCCAAGATGAGCACATTACTACAAGATGGGACCAGGATGGGCACATTACTACGGGATGGGGACAAGGAGGATGAGGACAAGGACAAGGAGGATGGGGACAAGGATGGGCACATTACTAAAAGAAGGAGACCTGGATGGCCACATTGCTGCCAGAAGGGGACCATGATTGACACATTACTACAGGTGCAAAGATGGGCACATTACTACAAGATGGGACAAGCTGGGCACATTACTAAAAAAAGGAGACCAGGATGGCCATGTTGCTACAAGAAGGGGACCAGGATTGACACATTACTACAGGTACAAGGATGGGCATATTACTACAAGATGGTTACCAGGATGGGCACATTACTAAAACAAAAACAAAATGGGGCACATTACTACAAGGGAACAAGAATGGGCACATATCTACAAGATGAGGACCAGCATGAGCACATTACTACAGGATGGGGACAAGGATGGGCCACATTACTATAGGATGGGGACAAGGATGGGTACATCACTACAGCATGGGAACAAGGATTGGCACATTACTAGAGGATAGGGACAAGGATGGGCATATTACTACAGGATGAGGACAAGGGTGGGCACATTACTACAAGATGGGGAACAGGATGGGGGTCATTGCTACAGGATGTGGGGATATTACTACAAGATGAGGATCAGGATGGGGCACATTACTACAAGAAGGGGAAGAAGATGGGGGACATTACTACAAGATGAGGAGCCCATGGGAAAATTACTACAAGAGGTTGTCCAAAATTACTATATTTTGCTAATTGTAAAATGATATTACTTACAAGAAGGGGATAAAATGTAAAAAAAGGAAAAAAAAATCAAAATAAAACGTGAAATTTTTTAACATTAAAAATGCTTTTATATATATATCAACTAAAATAAAAAGTGCACGGTTGTTATTATTACATCTGTAACAACTCAAGCCCTAAAACCGTACCATAACCCATACGCATATGGTGAATGCCATTTAAAAAAAAAATTAGAAAAACAAGCTAAAAATGTTCAAACAATAGTGATCCAGAGGTGTATAGAAAAAAATATGGTATTGCTAAAAAATTCACTTTGTCCTGCAAAGAATGTGGCCCCCCAAAACTATTTTTATTTTCTGTGCGGCCCATCTACCTACCCAAGTTTGAGACCCATGATTTAGCTCATCTTTAGTAGTACACAAAGAGAGAGAAATGTTCACATCAGCTCACCATATCCAGACAAGAAGTCCATAATGGGTGCAGTGCATGGAAGAACCCTTGAGACTATGGCGGGCTTTGCACACTACGACATCGCAGGTGCGATGTCGGTGGAGTCAAATTGAAAATGACGCACTTCCGGCATCGCATGCGACATCGTAGTGTGTAAAGGCTCGATGATACGATTAACGAGCGCAAAAGCGTCGTAATCGTATCATCAGTGCAGCGTCGGCGTAATCCATGATTACGCTGATGCGACAGTCCGATGTTGTTCCTCGCTCCTGCGGCAGCACACATCGCTGTGTGTGAAGCCGCAGAAGCGAGGAACATCTCCTACCGGCGTCACTGCGGCTTCCGTAGGATATGTGGAAGGAAGGAGATGGGCGGGATGTTTACATCCCACTCATCTCCGCCCCTCCGCTCCGATTGGCCGCCTGGCGTGTGGCGTCGCTATGACGCCGCACGACCCGCCCCCTTAACAAGGAGACGGGTCGCCGGCCAGAGCGACGGTCGCAGGGCAGGTGAGTCCATGTGAAGCTGCCGTAGCGATAATGTTCGCTACGGCAGCTATCACAAGGAAATCGCTGCTGCAACGGGGGCGGGTACTATCGCGCTCGGCATCGCAGCATCGGCCTGCGATGTCGCAGCGTGCAAAGTACCCCTATGACTAAGAGCATTTTTAATCCCCAATGTTAAGAGCATATCAATAAAATAATTTTTTATAGAAAAGCTGGATATTTTGTTCTCTACAAATATCATCTTTATATAACTCACACTTTTCTCCCCTAAATTTGGGAGGAAACTGGGCATGTGTCTTAGGCTATGTGCGCACGTTGCATAATTTCATGCATTTACGCTGCATATTGCACTGCAATGTAAACGCATGCCTCCTGCGTCCCCTCACAATCTATGAAGATTGTGCATAATCCATCCGCACGTTGCATTTGAGAGCACAGTGATTTGCATGCTGAAATTTTTATCCAAATCGCTGCGCTCAAAAAAGTAACATGTCACTTATTTTGTGCTCCTTGGATGCTGCTCCCATTCTGTCTATGGGAGAGGCAGCATCCAGAGCACATGAAATCAGCATCTATTCTGCAAACACACTGCATCCATTATGCAGTGTTTCTGCAGCAATTTGAAGCGCACATGCACTGCCAAATCGCTGAAGATTTTTCAGCATGGACACTAAGCAACGTGCGCAAATAGCCTTATAGTCTGAATGTACCTGGCTCGCTGTGGGGGCAGCAGTGGCGAGGGAGCGGGATCACAGGAGGCAGGAGGAGGATAGCTCCAGCAGGAAGTCGGTGGTGGCAGTAGCAATAAATATTCATTTTCCCATTAAAGGTAAATTAATATTCACTGCTCTCCATGCCTATAATCCCGCCCACCTCTTTGCATCGAGGTAAGTGTTTGTAAATGACTGTGAAGATTTTTACTATCACTGGTGCCAACGCTGAGAGGTTGCAGGAATTATGGGATTGGGGAGCAGTGACTATTCACTTTCTCTTAATGGTGAAATGAATTATTCACTATTCCTGCCACCACCGGCTTCCTGCAGTGGAAACCCTGCTCCTGCCTTTGGCGCTCCTGTGACTAGGGTCGAATGGTAGTGACATTATGCACTGCCAGTCACATACATGCCGAAGTCAGTTGCCGAAGTCAGAAAAGGATGCCAAACACTGGGGGAGCAGAGGAAAGATGCGTAGAATACTTTATTTTATGTGTGTTTAGGCATAATGGAGGCATATATACCAGGATGGGCCTATGATTGGTGGCATATATACCAGGATGAGGAACATATATACCAGGAATGTGCCCAAGATTGGGAACATATATAGCAGAATAAGGGATATATACACCAGGATGGGGAACATATATATCAGGAGGGGTAACATATACTAGTAGGGAAAACATATAGCATAACAGGATGAGGGACATACAGTATATACCAGGAAGGGCCCCAGGATGGGGAACATATATACCAGGATGGGGAATATATATACCAGGATGAGGGACATATATACCAGAATGGGGGACATATATTTACATATTTTCGATTTCTGTTGACTATTTGCAACAAAACGTTTGATGGTTCTTTGATTACGCCCCAATATCTTAGTAATTCCTAGAGTGCTGTATCTCTCTGTAAGATGTTTAATAATAATTACCATTTCAAACTCAGTTAAATCTCTTTTTTGGCCAATTTTGCCTGAGGTAAACAAGCTGCCTAAAAATTTCGCACACTTTAATGAAGGTGTTGATATCCTTAGGCCTCACCCTCCCTCATTACACAAATACACATCACCTGATAGGCTTCATCCAATAAGCAATCAAGTTATACAGCTTGAAGTTGAAAAATCTGCATAAACATGATGATATTGCCAAAATACTCAATTGGCTAATACTTGTGCATACAATGTAGATTTGCTTCTGCTGAAAGGGTACACATGAAGAACTATGGAGCTTATTCACCCATGTGTAACATTTTAGATCTCAAAATGAAGCCTTTCTAAATTATAGGGTAATGTCTAAATCCCAGTGGACAGAAGGACCTCTGCTGACGTCATGCCCATGTGACCAGAAGGGGTGGGGCCTCTGCCAACATAGCTGATATCACGAAGCAACATTATTCTTCTAAGTCCACGTTGGCATAGAGTTGATAATAATAGAAGTGGGGATCTGGTGGTAAGACCCTCAGATGGGGAGGTTGCAGGGGTGTGAAGCCATGATTATAGTGGACGGGAAGTAACCTCACTGTGTCGCCCTGGGCAAGCCAGGGGACACAGGTCATCACACCACCACACCCTACATCCCAGTTAGGAACACCACAGCTAACCAAAAATCCTTGTTGCCTTCCTCCAGAGGCTGATGATTCACACCAGGGGGT
Source organism: Anomaloglossus baeobatrachus (assembly GCF_048569485.1). NCBI lineage: Eukaryota > Metazoa > Chordata > Amphibia > Anura > Aromobatidae > Anomaloglossus > Anomaloglossus baeobatrachus. The sequence goes on from NC_134354.1 coordinate 526,485,724, forward strand.
GGGCCAGGCGGTTGGCTCCGCCCACCGAGGAGTTCACAGCTCTGGAGGCGGGAGAAACCAGGCAGATAGCTCAGGGGGAGCTTGAGTAAACAGCTAAGAGGAGTTAAGGAAGTGAAAGTAGAAAGAAGTAAAGTGGTAAAGGAGGAAAGCAAGAGTGGTGACAGAAAGAAAGCCTGAAGTAGTCCAGCTGTGTGCAGGACAGGTCAGCAAGGTCAGCAATGGCGGTGACTGTCTGGAGGGGGACCGTTTGGAAGTTCCTGGAAGGACCGCGGACGGGTAGTGGCCCGGCGGTCTGGAGCAGTGTACCGAAGGACAGTCAGCACCAGGGCAGGGGCCTCTCGGACCCTGGCAAGGCTAGGAGTCGCCATAATTTGCCAAATCCGTCAGTGAAGGGGACGTAGATCCCCCAACAACCAAGTCCCGATTGAAGGCAACAGCCCAACCAGAGTAGGAGAGACACCGCCACCGCCAAGGCACCAGTCTCTCAGGGCCAGCGCCTGCGGGCAAAGAGTAGAGCTCCTCCGGTCCAGCTTGAAGCCGGGGAGCGGGTTACCGGTGGGAATCCATCGCTACCAACACAGTAACAACGGTGCAAGGAAAAGGGACATCACCGTCACCTACTGGGAGAGCAAGTGCAGCCGTCCGTGGGAACCGTCTTTCCAGCCGTGTGGTTTACCGTAAAACTGTGTCAACGTCTCAGGCTGAGTGAGTACCACAGTGCCGCAAGGCACAGCGCTGCCCCCGCGTCCCTGCGCCCACCAGGCCTTGCATCTCCCCTCACCATCACCGGGCCCCGGGATCACCAACCCCTACCCACGGAGGGGCAACACAACACCTGGCTGCTCCGCATCACCATCCCCGGGATCCCCATATTGAGCAGCGGTGGTGAAATCACCACAACCGTGGGTGGCGTCACGGACAATAAACTATTCCCACACCGAACAACCCCCTTTCACTCACGGGCGAGGAGCGCCGCTCGAGAACCCCCCGGGATCCGGTCCACAGCTCGAGCCACCACTGAGCAGCAGCCGCCGGACCCGAGCAGAAGGGGCGAGCGTAGTGTGCTGACACCCCCCTCCCCGCCCGCGACATCACCATGCCCCCAACAAAGCCGGCTACACCCACTACCCAAGCCGGCCACTCCCAAGGTCCTTCTAGCCACTGGGATTTAGCCACAACCTCAATCGCAGTGACATAATAGAAATATAATCTTCAAACGGATTGTCGTGCACACACTTAGAGAGGCGAGGTGCAAGTGGATGGGTTATATTCAACCAGAATTCACACTATTTGTAACCACTGCACATTTTTAGTTCAGTTATCATTCAAGAAAAGTCTTTTTTTTGCAGAATTTTTACAAATGTATGGGTGACTATATCGACGTTTCGATCTGGAAGGTCTTGCTCACGAGTCGCCTGGTACAGTCTATATAGGTTCCCCTATATGCAGTGTAGAGCCTCAGGTGGTGTAACCATAGTGGCTTGCATATAGTAAGATGGCACTCCCGAGCTGTAGCTGCTGTATGTGCATAGTTATAATAGAAATATAGGCATATAATTATAGTCATGCGTGTGATCAATCCAATAAATCAACCTTTAGTATATAATTATAATGCATTGTGGAAATAATATCATGATTATGCAATATATAAACTGATTAAAGATGAAAATAGACACACTACGCCTTTTTTGTATGTACATTCTCATGGATGATTGTTATATAATCATCCAATATGGAAAGAAGTGCATAATCATATCTCACATTTCAATACCTGATTGATTCAAGCTGTGTAACCTAACTTGTAAATAGAGTGCAAATAATTTGAGAGTCAGGATTGCATGTGTCTCATAGAATGTTCCCCATACATAATGAGTGCCTTGGAGCCCAGGTAGACAGACAGCATTTTGTAGCTCCTACAGTGCAGGTGCCGCAAAAGGTAACTTATAGATTGCTATACCCCCCTGATCTGTCTCCATAGGTGAAGAGATGCTATAGCCAGCAGATATGTCACAGGAAAAGGATTGAATGTTCTCAGTGAGAGGAACAAAATTATAATCTTGTGATACCTTTTAATGGCTAACTAAAATAAAATAAAGTGATGTTACAAAGCAAGCTTTCGAGACATCTCAGGTCCCTTCATATGACATGGTATGACAAAATATCTGGAGAAACACAAATATATGCATAAACAGAGCAGAGGGATGGCATAATAAAAGACATTTTAATAAACAAACACTGAGCTTAAGGGTACCTTCACACTTTAGCGATGCAGCAGCGATCCGACCAGCAATCTGACCTGGTCAGGATCGCTGCTGCATCGCTACATGGTCGCTGGTGAGCTGTCAAACAGGCAGATCTCACCAGCGACCAGTGACCAGCCCCCAGCCAGCAGCGACGTGCAAGCGACGCTGCGCTTGCACGGAGCCGGCGTCTGGAAGCTGCGGACACTGGTAACTAAGGTAAACATCGGGTATGGTTACCCGATGTTAACCTTAGTTACCAGCTCACACCGCTTAGCGTGTGCAGGGAGCAGGAGCCAGCACTGGCAGCCTGTGAGCTGCGGAGGCTGGTAACGAAGGTAAATATCGGGTAACCACCTTGGTTACCCGATGTTTACCTTGGTTACAGCTTACCGCAGGCTGTCAGACGCCGCCTCCTGCTCCCTGCACATTCAGGATTGTTGCTCTCTCGCTGTCACACACAGCGATGTGTGCTTATCAGCGGGAGAGCAACAATAAAAAAATGAACCAGGGCTGTGTGTAACGAGCAGCGATCTCACAGCAGGGGCCAGATCGCTGCTCAGTGTCACACATAGCGAGATCGCTAATGAGGTCACAAAAAACGGGACTCAGCAGCGATCTCAGTAGCGATCTCGCTGTGTGTGAAGTACCCCTTAGAAAGGGAATCCTTAATTAGCTTTGATTAGTGGTGTGAGAGTTTTATTGTCCCAATATCCATGTAGGATCAGAGGTCTGGTGAGTCTCTGGAATGACTCCTCAGATTTTGTAATGGGCCATGAATCTGAATTACAAAATCTGAGGAGTCATTCCAGACACTCACCAGACCTCTGATCCTACATGGATATTGGGACAATAAAACTCTCACACCACTAATCAAAGCTAATTAAGGATTACCTTTCTAAGCTCAGTGGGTTTTTTTTTAAATGTCTTTTATTATGCCAGCCCTCTGCTCTGTTTGTGCATATATTTGTGTTTCTTCAGATATTTTGTCATACCATGCCTGATGAAGGGACCTAAGATGTCTCAAAAGTTGCTTTGTAACATCATTTTTTTTATTTTAGTTAGCCATTAAAAGGTATCACAAGATTATAATTTTGTTCCTCTCATTGAGAACATTCAATAATTTTTCAACTGGCTAACACGGTACCAAAACCTTTTCACTTGTAACAGGAAAAGGAGTCACACAGTGTTATTGTATTTGAAAAAGACATCATGTTGGAAGCTGAAATATTTTTTTTTTTTTAAACAAGGACGTATCTAGGCAGGGGGCGAGCAGGCATTTGTCCCAGACGCAGCTGGGAAGGGGGCGCTGTTGGGGCTCCAAATGTGGCAGTTCAAGGTATCTCCCAGGCGACTGCATTTTGTTGCCCCCCCCAGTGAGAGTCTGTTGTTCTCTGAGCCAGTTGTCAAGATTAACTGCCGCTATCAGGGGGACGTCAACAGCGTGATCTTTTCAGCTGATCATGCCACTGACATCACTCTTCGGTGCTGCAGAGGTGGCTGACTGCGCTGGTGGTAAGTGTTCCAGAGCTGCAGAAACTGAAGAGTTATTGTAATTAAGAGAAGACATTTGAGGAACAATTATGCGTAAAGAAGGTGGGGGGAATGTATACAGACACAGTAAGGGAAGAGTTGTGGATGTAAACAAACACAGTGTGGAAAGAGAAGGGGGGAGTGCATATGGACACAGTATGGAGAGAGAGGGAAAATGCATATGGACACAGGGAGATGGGTGTGGATACAGTATGAGTTAGAGGGGGATGGACCAGGACATAGTATGGGGAGCAAGGGGGAATGTATACAGACACAGTATGATGAGCAAGGCAGGGTATATATGGACACAGTATAGGGAGCAAGGGGGGAAATGTATGTGGACACAGTATGAGGAGTGAGGGGGGAATGTATGTGGACACTGTATGAGGAATGAGGCAGGAATGTATGCTGACATAGTATGAGGAGTGCCGGGGAATGTATGTGGACAAAGTATAGGGAGTGAGGGGGAAATACATGTGGACACAGTATGAGGAGTGAGGGGAGAAATATATGTGGACACAGTGTGGGGAGTGAGGGGTGAATGTATGCGGACACAATATGAGGAGCGAGGTGGGGAATGTATGTGACACAGTATGAGGAGTGCTGGGAGGGTGGGTTTGGACACAGTGTGAGGAGTCGCTGGGTGCGGACACAGTATGGAGAGCAAAGGGGAATGTATGCTGACACAGTATGAGGAGTAAAGGGGGAATGTATGCAGACACTATATGAATATTAAGGGGGAATTTATGCGGCCATAATATGAGGAGTGAAGGGGGAATATATGTGGACACAAGATGAGGAGTGATGTAGGCAGACACAGTATGAGGAGTAAGGGGGAATGTATTCTGACACAGTATAGGGAGTGAGGAGGGAATGTATGTGGACACAGTATGAGGAGTGATGGGGAAATATATGCAGACACAGTATGAGAAATAAGAGCGAATGTATGCAAACACAGTATGCTGAGTGAGGGGGAATGTATGCTCACACAGTATGAAGAGTGATGGGGGAATGTATGTGGACACAATATGAGGAGTGAGGTGGGGAATCTATGTGACACAGTATCTGGAGTGTTGGGAAAATGGGTTCGGATACAGTGTGAGGTGTGAGGGGTCGATGGGTGCGGACACAGAATAGAGAGCAAAGAGGGGAATGTATGCGGAGGTAGTGGGGAGACAGTATGGGATGAGAAATATGTGAGCGGGTACAGAATAGAGACTGGGTAGTGGGCACAGTGTAGAGGACAGTGTTGAAAAGGGTGCCCAGTATGGAAAGGACAGGGCAATGTGGAGGGCATGTACCATAAGAGGAACAGTGTGGGAGTGGGTTATTTTATGCGGGGTACATAGTGAGGGGAAATTATTTATTCATAGGTACAGCATAGGGCAGATATTTTTATTCAGGAGCATTATAATCATTCTGTTATTTTTAAGGGTATCATACCGGGAGGTGCTGCAGAGAATGGAGAAGCTGAAAGTCTCCAGAGATGAGCTGTGAATGTGAAAAGTCATCATGGTGTCTGGACAAGATGAACGAAAGAGAGAAGAACGAAAAAGAAATAGAACAACTATGACCAGAGACAACGTCAACTATAAGGTACGTGGATGTAAATGATTATTAGTGATACTGACTAACTCTCATCACTACTGTGGTTCCTGTATGGTTGGTCTGATGAAGAATGATAGCTACAGCTCCCAGTATCTCCTCATCATTGTTAAGGATATACTGGGAGTTGTAGGTTCATGCAATACAAATGTATATGGGTCTAACCTGACATTACAATTAATATATTAAGTACTGATGGTTGTCCTGGTGATGATTCCTGTACTGATGAGAGTTTGATGCTGTGTTTCTGTACTGATGGGGAGTTATATGGATGTGTAGCGTCTCATGGGGCAGGTGTTTTAACCTACTCCTTGCCGGGCCAGGGATGCAAATCCTATGCGTCGTCATGGGGTGGCCTGGCCCGCTTCTGTTGCCCCGAAGCAAACAGAAAGGTGAGTGAAGGGTGGTAGGAAGGATGGAGGTGGTAGTTGGAGGTGGAGGATGGGGTGACGATGAGGAAAGTCTTTAGATGATCGTGACGCCTCCTGTGGTATGCAGCCAGGTAGGCGGCCGCTGCTGCAGGGTCTCTTACTGGGGCAGATGTTGGGTGCAGCCGGCATGGTATCACTTCCCACAGGCAGAGCGGGCCCCAGAAGGATGGCGGGGGCACGGCAGTCACCAGGAGCACCAGTGCGCAGGGCGACGGCAATCAGAGTCAGAGACAACAGGTGCGGGTTCCAGGTCTTTACTTACTGTTTCAATGCCGCATCCCGGGTACTGGTCTCTGCTGTGCTGAAACTCCGGTCAATCCCGGGTAGGTCAGAGGTTAGGTCCGGTATGACAGTCTCTGTGGGTCTCTCCTTCTCTAAGATGTGCTGTGTTGATCCCCGTGGTGTTATGGTAGCGGTAACCATGAAACATTACAAAAAACTCTGGTGGAAAAACACCAAGAATAACAAGAGTAGTTGGAACCTGGGCTGACCGCAATCCTCTAACTATCAGACCACACTAGAAGTAGCAGTGGGGCGTTCCTAGACGCCTCGTCACAGCCTGAGAAAGTAGCTACAGCTCACAGATAGAAATGAGAAAATCTACCTTGCCTCAGAAAAGTCCCCAAAGGAGTAGATAGCCCCTGACATATAAAGATTATGGTGATGTAGGAAAACACGTTACACAGATAGGAAAAATAGATTTAACAAAAGTGAGGCCCGCCTAACTAGATACAAAGAAAAGGAAAGGGAACTGATTGTGGTCAGTACAAAATCCCTGCCTAAAAATACCAATCTCCTAATAGTAAAAATGGCCCTGGAGGTCAAATGACCTCACCCCCACTCTATCAGGTACTCTTGTAAATAATGGGAGAACAAAATACCAAAAAGAACACAAAAATACAAAAGTGCAAATAGTCAAGTTAGACAGGGACAAACTCCCTTTTCTTGCAGCAGAGCTAGCAAAGGGGGAACCCTCCTGCTTACCACACAAGAGAAACAAAACTTCACCTGCCAGAAAACAGGTACAAAACAAACACCCTAAAGTGTAAACCAGGAAGCAAGGAAAAAACTAACAAACGTATCTGCAGAAGACTTACTCAGGGAAACAGGGCAGGACAGAACTCCAAGCCAGGTTCACAGATTGAGGAAAATTCAATTATAACCGGCACCAGAAGGGAAAAAGTGCTCTCCTATATACACCATGCTTGTCTGCAATAGGACTTTCTTAATTCCCAATTTATGCCGACACCTTTCTGAGTCACAGGCTCAGACTGAGCTCCACTACCATTCCTGGCCACCAGAGGGAGCTCCAAAGCAGCACCCACACAGACGACTTTCACAGCACCATGGCATAAAGCACCTTGGGGACACCCTTGATTGTTTAAGTGTCCCAGCCCTATCGCAGGTGAAGTGGATCCTCGCCTTGGGACAAGCCGCTGAACTCAGTCCCAAATCCGATGTATCACTGTGCCTCGAGCTATTTGAGTGGTGGACAGGAAACTTGAAATCTTTCCATCCTGCAGATTTTGGAAGCCAACGTGAAGTATATCTTGCCCTAGAACTCTGCACCCTGTAGTAGCACCGGTCCCGGTGAAGCAATGAAGCTCTCCTTGGGCGACTGCTGTTGAACTCCTCCGTCCCACAAGATCTATCGGTCCTGGTCCCCTTCTTCCTGGTGCCTCCAGCCTGCCCCCAGTCTGGCCAGTTCTACCTAGAAAAGCTCTGAAGCATGCCTTCCAGCAACCGTGTTGCTCTGTGTCCCAGACTGTTCTAAAGTAATTATGTCTTTGCTCCTGTAGTTCCCTGTGCTCCCCCCTGCCTCTGGATGAGTCACCAAGCTAAGGACTTTCCAGTTGTCATGGTGATCACCTCTGCTCTAGTTAGTGAGATGCCAGTATTATGCAAGGGAAACTGTCTGACTCATTTCCTGGCTCTGTTAAGCAAGCTATGGCACAGGTTGTTGTATAAGAGAGACATACCAGACACCAATCTCCCCATATCCGTGATGGATACTGTTAATTACTGCTGGTGGTTCACATGAGGAGTTCCTGTACTGCTGGTGGTTCTGATGATGAATTTCTGTCCTGCTGGCAGTTCTGATGATGAAGTAATGTACTGCTGGTGGTTCTAGTGATGGATTTCTGTAATGCTGGTGGTTCTGGTGAGGTGTTTCTGTACTGATGAGGGTTGTGATGCTGTGTTTCTGTTCTGATGGGGGTTTTAGTTACAATGGGGAAAATATGTATTTGATACACTGCTGATTTTGCAAGTTTTTCCACATACAAAGAATGTAGACATTTGAAATTTTATCGTAGGTACACTTCAGCAGTGACAGACAGAATCCCCCAAAAAATCCAGAAAATTGTATGATTTTTAAATAATTAATTTGCATTTTATTGCATGAAATAAGTATTTGATCACCTACCAACCAGCAAGAATTCTGGCTCTCACAGACCTGTTTCTTTTTTTTTTTTAAGAAGCCCTCCTATTCTGCACTCATTACCTGTATTCATTTCACCAGTTTGAACTCGTTACCTGTATAAAAGACACCTCTCCACACACTTAATCAATCCCACTTCAACTTCTCCACCATGGCCAAGACCAAGGAGCTGTCTAAGGACGCTAGGGACAAAATGTTAGACCTTCACAAGGCTGGGATGGGCTACAGGACATTAGGCAAGCAGCTTGGTGGGAAGGCAACAACTGTTGGCACAATTATTAGAAAATGGAAGAAACACAATATGGCTGTCAATCTTAGTCTGGGGCTACATGCAAGGTCTTTCCTCATGGGGTAAGGATGATTATGAGAAAGGTCATGAATCAGCCCAGAACTACATGGAAGGACCTGGTCAAAGTCCTGAAGTGAGCTGGGACCACAGTCTCAAATATTAAAATTAGTAAAACACTATGTCATCATGTATTAAAATCCTGCAGGGCATGCAAGGTCCCCCTGCTCCCAACAGCACATGTCCAGGCCTGTTTGAAGTTCGCCTATGACCATCTGGATGATCCAGAGGAGGCATGGGAGAAGGTCATGTGGTCAGATGAGACCAAAACAGAACTTTATGGTATCAACTCCACTCGCCGTGTGTAACATTCAGTCCAGAGGTGGATCCACGGGACCATGCACCGGACTCCTCCAGAGAGACAACAAGGAGCAAGCCCCTACACATGGACTGTCTGGCAGCCCCCCCAGAGGGCCTAGATGCACAGCAGCCGGGACACAAGTGAGTTCGGGTTTCGCGTCCTTCAGATGTCTGTACGGGATATGGCAGCTAGTCCAATAGTAGACGTGGGCAGGACGGATGACTGTAACCGGGTACAGGTGTCGAGTGGTAACAACAGACGGAGTCCGAGTCCAGCGAGGAGTGCAGGCTGATGTTGCCAGATGGAATCCAGAACCGGCGACGGGTACAGGCTGGCGGAAGATGACAGGATACACAGCTGATAGTCACCGGGGTAACTCCTGGGAAACCGGAAGGCTGGACACACTCAGGCTGGCAGTCGGACACTGTGGGAAGAGACAGGGTTAACCTGGGTATGAAGCACAGAGGAACCTGAACACCTAGCGCAAGAGGCAAACTACAAGAACACGTTGAACAGGCACCACCCACAAGGAAAAGGAAGTCTTATGTACCCTGTACCTGTAATCAGCCATATCCTGTTTCAGCGATGCTGGCCCTTTAAGAAGAGGTGAGTAAGCGTGCCCGTGCCCTAGTGCGCATGCGTGAAACCCGAGCATCGGAGACCAGTGCAGGACGCAGAGGAGGAGATGTAAGGGAGCCGGAAGCAGAGTCCCAGATCGCAGCGGGACGCCGGGACCGACGGGCAGGGAGCATGTAGAACGCACAGGAGGAAGAGCGGGAGCAGCGGCCGCGGTCAGAGTGCCCGGGGACCGGATTGGTGAGTGACGGGAGGCGCCGGGATCCCAGGAGCGTGACACCATGTTTGGAGGAAGGAGAAGGATGAGCACAACCCCAAGAATATCGTCCCATTCATGAAGCTTGGGGTGGAAGCATCATACTTTGGAGGTGCTTTTCTGCAAAGGACAACTAAACCATATAGAAAGGAGGATTTTGGCCAACAACTTCCTTCCCTCAGTAAAGGCCCCATCACACACAGAGATAAATCTTTGGCAGATCTGTGATTGCACTGAAATCATGGACATATTGTTCCATTTGTACACAGCCACAAATCTGGCACTGATTGTCCACAATTTCACTGCAACAATAGATCTGCCGCAGATTTATCTCTGTGTGTGACAGGGCCTTAAGAGCATTGAAGATGGGCTGTGGCTGGGTCTTCCAGCATGACAATGACCTGAAACACACAGTCAAGGCAACTAAGGAGTAGCTCCATAAGAAGCATATCAAGATCCTGGAGTGGCCTAGCCAGTCCAGGGGAAAATTTGATGACGTTACCTTGAGCAGAGATATGCATGGGGTCAGCCCTGGCCGCAGCACTCTGGTTATCTGTCACCTAGTCAGGATATATTTGTGTGCTCCTTGGTATTGAATTGGATATTTACTTTCCTTCTTACATGATTTGGCTACATTTGTATAGCACCTCATATTTTGTACATTTTCTGTATACAGTAGTACATCTATTCATTGTTTTTGTCTCATATTTTATTGAGGTTGTTATACTTGCACACTCATGTTACCTCTGAGTGCTATTGACTGTAGGATTGCCATCTTGGTGTAAGTCTTGATTGTGTCATCTGTATTGTTGATGTTTTTTCATATGGGTTTTTTACCCAGTAGTTTTTTAATTGTTTTTAATGCACATATTTATATATATTGTGTGGTGTAATATTTAATAAAAATATTTTGCTATCTTATCTATTGGTGGTGTGCTTAGTATATGCTGGTTATCTTTTCTTTTGACTTACACGGTTTCTTGCCAGCATTGAGCACCCTCTTTTGAATAATTATTTGGAATATTTGGTGGTGCATCCCGTGTTTACATTGTAATGCATTGTCTATTTGGAAGACTCATTTCCGCCCAAGCTTTAAGTTCCTGGCTGATGTCTTGAGATGCTGCTTCAGTATTTTTTTGCAAATACTCTGTAGCATTAAACACTAATTTATGTGTATACAGCTTTCTCTTTGTACATTGCACTCAGAAGCTGTTTTTCAGCATCAGACACCTTATATATGGGAACACAGTTTTTTCTCCCCCTGATTCCAGCCCCCCATACACATGGGTATGAAAATAGATGTTCATTGTGGGGAGCACATGTTCATTTTGGAAGAAGGGTTTATTGTGTATTTCCCATTGCTATATTTCATCGTGGCTTCTATTATTTGCATGGTACTACGATAGGGCTCATGGAACATGATTGCGTTGCATGCATTTTCATTTTTACCACCAGGTATATGTGGCGCTCTTGAGGCTTCTGTCCCCACAGAGGTACGGCACCTCATCCAGAGGTGGGGTATTCCATCCTGGGTACGGAGGAGGTTATTCACTGGTATGCACACAAAACACACAACACCTCAATTAGCAGCTCTCCACCGGGTCAAGGTTAGGGCTTGGTTCCATTAATGCTATGTATAACCACCACTGGGGATGGTTCCTCCCTCCCCCTAATCTGACAGGGCCTGGGGGTGGAGTCTAGTGAGTTGAGGAGATTGTAGTTTCAGGGGAGTCGAGAAGGAGCAGTGGAGGAGTGAAGACCTGTGGTCTGGAGCTGGTGCAGCTCGACCCAGGCGCAAGACAGAAGGGGTCCAAGAGACTCCCGTGGCCTCCTTCTACATACAGCAGTGGAGTGGAAGGACTTGGCCGCAGATCGGGGACTGGTCCCTAGACTAGAGGAGAAGAACCAACATGCTCTGCTAGTTAAACCAGAGACTGAGGACACATTTAGCACCAAAGCCAACTCCGCACACGAATCTGCTGGAAGGTGACCACATGGGGCCACGGGATAGAGCTTCAAGCCACCCGACAGGGCCTGCGGACACTGGCTCAGGGCATTGTGTGCGTAGGCGCGGGACAGGCGGGAGAGAAGTCAGCACAGGAAGATGACCTGGGAAGGAACACTAGAAGGTACACTGGTCTTGACCTCCGAACTACACGGGATAGGCTGGATCCCATCATAGTGAAACCCCAGCACTCCAAAGTCGGTCGCTGATGGTGTGTTACCTTGAAACCTGCTACAGTGAGTAAAAACCTTGAGACTGCATCCCTGTGTTGCTCCGTTATTCGCCTGCGCCTCCGGCCATCACCTAATACCACCCCATCCTCCCTGCGGCCCAGCTCTGCATGTGGAGAGCTGCACCATCTAAGCTGGGTCACCATCTGCCCCAGAGGTACCCATCCGACAGCGGCAGCACCTAAATTGCCGCATATCACTGGTGGCATCACGAATAACTGTCATCATCCCCTTTACATTTAAACAACAGCGCTGGGGTCACAGAACCGGGCCTGGCCACTGTAACATCCCAGAAACTGAACCGTGGCCCGGTAACGAGTGTCCCACATCCCCGATGCGGGCGTGTCATATACATTTTGGAGTAATACCTGTTAACCATCTTATACTGTATGTATACATCTGCATTGTGTCATCAGATTCTCCACGTCTCTATCCACTGTTATGTATCAAGTCATTGATGTATTTCAATGTTAATAAAAATGTTTTGTTATATATATATATACACACATTGTGTATATATATATATATATATATATATTTTTTTATATATATATATATATATATATGTGACGCCCTGGCAAAACCAGGTAGTCATAAATAGGCCCCTGCATAACAGCTTCCTTCATTAGGAAACACACAGCCAACCAGAAAACCCTAGTCAACCCCCCCTTAGGGACAGACAGACACACCAGAAAGTAGGCGTGACCAGGCTGTTGGGACACGCCCACCCACGGGTCCAGACAGCCCGGGGCAGGAAAAACAGTCAGTAGTGTGTTAGAGTTCAGTTTGGAGAGGAGTGTGGGCTGGAGCTAGGGGTAGCTCCAGCAGTCAAGTCCAAGTTGAACGGTGCCAGGGTAGGAGCCCTGGTACCTTGGCTAGGAGGCAGAAGGTGGTCTCCGTCAGCAGGAGACAGGAAGATGGCTTGGTGGAACCGAGGTGGACCAGGCCAGGGTTGTAGCCCGGTAGTATTTCTACTTAAAGCAGTGCAGGAAAAGGATAGAGACCACCAGCCGTGTGGGGGACCAGAACGCAACCGGCCGTGGCACCGTATACCATCACCTTGGTTTACCAGAGACTTGTGTGTTTTATTAACTGTGAGTACACCAGCACCCCCTGCGGTCGCCATCCCCTGCACACACAAACTGAGTCCCGGGGCCACCATCCCTGCCCACGGAGGGGTTAACAACTTGCTGCACAACATCTCCCCCGGGTGCCCTGTAACAGCAGCGGTGATGTCCCACCTCACCACACACTGTGGGTAGCGTCATGAACCTATTACGGCCTAGCCCGTACATCTACGTCCCCCATTTTATTCGGCGTGTACGCGAGACCCCCGGGTCCGGAGACCCTCGAGCCACCCCCCGGGAAGGTCCGGATCCGACCAGCGTCGGCTGCTGGCATGGGGGCGGCACATATATATATATATATGTATATATATATATATATATACACTGTATGTTCTTCTTGATGTGATCCCTTTTAGGTGGGGGTTCTCATTCTGGTCGGGATTTGTTTTGTGTTTTAATCACCAGTCGAGAAGCCAAGTTACAATAAAAGAATGTGAACAATAAAGGAAGGCTTCAGATCTTACGATTGTAGGAATGGAGAGGGTGTTGTAAACTCCAGCAATACTTTCTGGATGAAGTTCAAGGCTGACTGGGTTGACTCATTGCCTCATTGCTGATTTATTCCTTTTTGGCAAAGTAATACAAGAGAAATTGTGGAATTTCAATCTATTACACTGCCAAGATTCCCTCTTTGGAGACTGGAAAATGGGGAAAGATAATAAGGGAAGGAAATTGAGCTAGTGAACTGTAGTCTAAGCAGTTATTATTCTGAGATGATTGCTGTGCAGAGGAGGACTGGCATTGAGGTGGAAGAAGTTCATGTTGTACGTAGTGATGATGACATACAGGGCAATCTGTTTCATTTTGACATGTAGATCCCTGTCGCCTGACAGATGATAAAATGAATGCACCAACATTTCCCAAGGCTCATCTGGACTGTGTACTTACTGACTATACTTACACTATTATCACACTGGGAAAAATAGTTATGTCATAAAGCCTTACAATTAGTGGATACAAAACATATGTAAAATATACTGTATATAGCTGCTGCAAATATTGAACAAATAATCTTACTCTTAAAGCGCACCAATCACCAGGATTTTTGTATATAACATAAAGACAGTGTTATACTGGCACTATCAGATTAATTCTATACCTACCTTTAGTTGTCATCTTGGATGTATGGGTTTTTAAACACAAACAAATAAACTTTGCAAAATCAGCAGCTTGTTGAGTGACAGCAGCTGCAGCAGTTGATAGATGGGGTGGATATTCATAGTTATCCCCTCCCCCTATTATTTATGCTAATTCTATGATAGAATCAATTTACTTTGTGACTCAAAGGACCTGTGCTGATGTCATACCCATGTGACCAGAAGGAGCGGGACCTCAGCCAGCAAAAAAAATGTTGCTTCCTGGTATCAGCTATGGTGGATGAGGCCCCGCCTCTTCTGGTTACATGGGTATTACATCAGCACAGGTCCTTCTACACCGTGTGCAGAATTATTAGGCAAATTGTATTTTAGAGGATTTTTTATTATTGATCAACAACTATGTTCTCAATCAACCCAAAAGACTCATAAATATCAAAGCTTAATATTTTTGGAAGGTGGAGTGGTTTTTTTTAGATTTGGCTATCTTAGGAGGATATTTTTTTTTGCAGGTAACTATTACTGTGCAGAATTATTAGGCAACTTAATAAAAACCAAATATAATCCCATCTCACTTCTTTTTTTTCACCAGGTAAATCAATATAAGTGCACAACATTTAGAAATAAACATTTCTGACATTCAAAAACAAAACCCCCCAAAAATAGTGACCAATATAGCCACCTTTCTTTATTATGACACTCAACAGCCTACTATCCTTAGATTCTGTCAGTTGCTTGATCTGCTATTGATCAACATTGCATGCAGCAGCTACCACAGCCTCCCAGACACTGTTCCGAGAGGTGTACTGTTTTCCCTCCCTGTAGATCTCACATTTTATGCATTTTATGAGGGACCACAGGTTCTCTATGGGGTTCAGATCAGGTGAACAAGGGGGCCATGTCATTATTTTTTCATCTTTTAGACCTTTACTGGCCAGCCACGCTGTGGAGTAGTTGGATGCTTGTGATGGAGCATTGTTCTGCATGAAAATCATGTTTTTCTTGAACAATATCGACTTCTTCCTGTACCACTGCTTGAAGAAGTTGTCTTTCAGAAACTGGCAATAGGTCTGGGAGTTGAGCTTCACTCCATCCATGCTCAACCCAAAAAGGTCCCACAAGTTCATCTTTGATGATATCAGCTCATACCAGTACCCCACCTCCACCTTGCTGGCATCTGAGTCAGAGTGGAGCTCTCTGCTCTTTACTGATCCAGCGTCTGGCCCATCCATCTGGCCCATCAAGAGTCACTCTTATTTCATCAGTCCATAAAATCTTTGAAAAATCAGTCTTAGATATTTCTTGGCCTAGTCTTAACGTTTTATCTTATGTTTCTTGTTCAAAGGTGGTCGTTTTCAGCCTTCCTTACCTTGGCCATGTCCCTGAGTATGGCACACCTTGTGCTTTTTGATACTCCAGTAATGTTGCAGCTCTGAAATATGGCCAAACTGGTGGCAAATGACATCTTGGCAGCTTCACGCTTGATTTTCCTCAATTCATGGCCAGTTACTATATTTTGCGCCTTTTTTGCCCAAAACGCTTCTTGCGAACCTGTTGGCTATTTGCCATGAAACGCTTGATTGTTCTGTGATCATGCTTCAAAAGTTTGGCAATTTCAAGACTGCTGCATCCCTCTGCAAGACATCTCACAATTTTGGACTTTTCAGAGCCCGGCAAATCTCTCTTCTGACCCATTTTGCCAAAGGAAAGGAAGTTGCCTAATAATTAAGCACACCTTATATAGGGTGTTGATGTCACACCACACCCTTCCTCATTACAGAGATGCATATCACCTGATTTACTTAATTGGTAGTTGGCTCTCAAGCCTATTCAGCTTGGAGTAGGACAACATGTATAAAAAGTATCATGTGATGAAAATACTCATTTGCCTAATTATTCTGCACACGGTGTAGTCACAAAGTAAATCGATTCTATAATAGAATTAGAAATTATCAGCCTGATAGTGCCAGTATAACATTAGCTTTGGTCTAGGAAAATCCTAGTGATTGGTAGACTTTAAGGAGCACATATCGAAAAATTGTGAAACACGTTGTGCCAATCCCCCATTTTTCCTACTATTAATGAATAAATTGACAACTAAGCATGAACATTCCTCTGTTTATCAAAGGGGCATTTCACTACACACCCTGAAATTGCCAAAAATAGGGACACAACTTATTGGTAGGTACACGCCCTAGTGACTGGAGAAATAATACTACCTCATTGTCAATTTATAGTAATACATTTCCAGGAGGAATAACAATGTACAGTAGCTAGACTCTGTACCTTCTAATGTGTAATGGACAAACTGTAATAAAGAGCTAAAAAAATATATATAATGGTTTGTATATTTCTCTCAGTCTAAGTAGCTGCAGTAATAATTCTTATATGATCTTTAATCCGCCAATATATTTTAGGCTACTAAACCACAAGTATGTTTTACTTCTGGGCAGTAGCTAACGGGGAAGCAGAAGGGGCTGTCGCCCTGTCGCACTGTGCCTAATCCCAATGTGGGGCCCACCCAGAGCAACTGCAACTTTTCTTAGCATCTGTGTTCATAGCATGCCAATACAGTTATACCTGTCAGCAGGTTTTTGCTATGTAATCTGAAAACAGCATGCTGCAGGGGTTAACACAGAAATTTCAGAGATGGATCTCTTTTCACACTGTGCAATTGTTTATCTGGAATGTTTGTTTTAGCTTCAGGACATTATCATTATCAGACTAGGTCAGCCAGAGGTCAGCTATTTCAGCACACACCCTGCTGTGATTAGCAACTCAATGTTAATAGACATTCTATATAGAGAGTCTGGTGTAGGGGCTGCTTTCTCAGCTGCACTGCATTCCTAAATCTAAAAACTCTGATTGTGTCAGAACCGCACCCAGTAAATGAAAATGGTGTATCATTGGATTAATGGTTTCTTTGCCTACATCATGCTGCTCTTAGATGAAGTAGCAAAAACCTGCTGACAGATTCCCTTTAAACCCTGCAGTAGAGCAGAAAGCCATATTGTTTCTGCAATTCTACGCTATGTTTTAGTAGGTCACAAATTGCTTTAGGCTTGTAGCCTACAAAACGTCAAGAACATGCTGAGGATGTGAGAGCCTTAGTGCAAATGACACTGACTGTGCTAATGGACTAGCCAAGATTAGGGGTTAGCTGTTTGTATATATGTATGATTTTATTTGAGATTTTGGGGTGGATTATGAAGGCCCCGTTACACGCAACGACATCGCTAACGAGATATCGCTGGGGTCACGGAATTCGTGACGCACATCCGACCACGTTAGCAACGTCATTGCGTGTGACACCTACGAGCGACCCCTAACGATCTGTATACTTACCAAAATCGTTGATTGTTGACACATCGTTCATTTCCCAAATATCGTTGCTCGTTTAGTACGCAGGTTGTTCGTCGTTCCTGAGGCAGCACATATCGCTACGTGTGACACCCCGGGAATGACGAACAGCAGCGTTCTTGCATCCTTCAGCAGCGAGGTGGACGTGACGTTAATGAGGCTGCTCTCTGCTCCTCCACTTCTATTGGTGGCCCGCTGTGTGACGTCGCTGTGACGCCGCACAAACCTCCCCCTTAGAAAAGAGTTTGTTGGCCGGCCACAGAAACGTCGTTAGGAAGGTAAGTACATGTGACGCATCCAAGCGATATTGTTCGCCACGGGCAGCGATTTGCCCGTGACGCACAAACGATGGGGCGGGTGCGATCGCTAGCAACATCGTAAAGCGGCCTTTACTGTTTTTGGTTTAGAAACTATATGGGGAGTGTCTGGCAGCGTTATTACTATACATGAGAGATAATTCTCAATTTATCTTACTACTCTTATTGCTCTTATTACTGTATGTTGGGTTACTCATGGGACATTATTACTATACATAATATAACTAAGGCGGGCTTCACATCACCGGCATTCTGCCACAATGCTAGATCCGGCACAAATGCGTTTCACTTCAATGCATTTCCTATCGACTCGCGGCAAGTTCCGGTCATTTGCGGTTGTGTATGACGCATGCAACCGCATGTGACCGGAACTTGCCGCGAGTCCATAGGAAATGCATTGAAGTGAAATGCATTTGTGCTGGATCCGGCATTGTGGCAGAATACCGCTGATGTTAAGCACACCTAAGGGGAAATTATTACAGTATGTGAGGGAAGTTGGGGGAATTATTATTATAAATGGGAGACTTGGGGGCATTATTGTGAGGGTAGCCTAGGCTATAGATTGTTTGTTTAAATGTAATAAAATTATCTGTGTATGTAAATAATCAAAATATAGATGTCACTGCATAAATATCTGTGTGTCTATATGACAATCGCACAGACGCCATAATATGATTCTAAATTGTATGTTTAAGAGGGGGTTAACCAGGGATGGTGAAGCTGGTGAGCAAAAGTACAAACAATGAACAGTGAAGGCCTTCTTAGGGTACCTTCACACTTAGCGATGCAGCAGCGATCCGACCAGCGATCTGACCTGGTCAGGATCGCTGCTGCATCGCTACATGGTCGCTGGTGAGCTGTCAAACAGGCAGATCTCACCAGCGACCAGTGAACAGCCCCCAGCCAGCAGCGACGTGCAAGCGACGCTGCGCTTGCACGGAGCTGCCGTCTGGAAGCTGCGGAGACTGGTAACTAAGGTAAACATCGGGTATGGTTACCCGATGTTTACATTAGTTACCAGCGCACAGCTGTGTGTGCAGGGAGCAGGGAGCCGCGCACACTGAGCGCTGGCTCCTTGCTCTCCTACCATAGCTACAGTACACATCGGGTTAATTAACCCGATGTGTAATGCAGCTACATGTTCAGAGAGCAGGGAGCCGCGCACACTGCTTAGCGCTGGCTCCTTGCTCTCCTAGCTGCTGTACACATCGGGTTAATTAACCCGATGTGTACAGCAGCTACATGTGCAGAGAGCCGGAGCCGGCAGCACAGGCAGCGTGAGAGCTGCAGAGGCTCGTAACTAAGGTAAATATCGGGTAACCACCTTGGTTACCCGATGTTTATCTTGGATACAGCTTACCTCAGCTGTCAGATGCCGGCTCCTGCTCGCTTCATTTGTCGCTCTCTCGCTGTCACACACAGCGATCTGTGTGTCACAGCGGGAGAGCGGCTTTGAAGAAAACGAACCAGGGCTGTGTGTAACGAGCAGCGATCTCGCAGCAGGGGCCAGATCGCTGCTCATTGTCACACACAGCGAGATCGCTAATGAGGTCACTGCTGCGTCACAAAAAGCGTGACTCAGCAGCGATCTCGGCAGCGAGCTCGCTGTGTGTGAAGCACCCCTTAGTGAGAGTCTTATCAGTGGTTTCACACAAATAAGGAATGTGTTATCTGTGAGATGAAATGTTTGTTTCTATGTTTCTACGCATCTCCCTGAACCTCCCTATACGGCTTTGATGTATGAGAAAAGACAGATTTTGATACATTGTACATGTTTGAAGGTTGAAATGCAATACTAATATCTGATCTATTCATTACACGGGTCAGTCGCCTATACTGGCTCAAAGAGTGAACACAGTTTCTGTGATCATTGCTTCTGAGTTATTTATTATATCTGTACAGATAGCTAATTTGGCCCGTACCTTTGGATTTGCCCCGTACCTTTGGATTTGCCCTGAACAAAGACTCCATTAGCAGTCTTACCTACATTTCTCCCTTGACAGTTATTGCATCAATGTGGAGCCCCTCAAAGGACATACTGCCAACCTGGAAATACAGATGGTTTGGACATCACGGACTGAGACCTCCCTCCGCTCCAATTAGGCTGATCACCTCCGATCCCGGTAAGTATTACATAATGTGTATTCACTGTTGTTGTGGTTGGTCTTGGAGAGAAGGGGGTGACGGGCTGTGTGTCCTTATCAGTCTTAAAGGTACCTGATTGTGACTTAGGGGTGGTGCCCGCTGGGGCTCAGTAGCACGATCCCAGCCTTGAGGTGGGGATCGAGAGTGTCACATGGGATCCAGAGAACAGTTGTTAGGGCAGGAAAGATGGTGGTGGCCGGATATAGCTAGTTAGACTAACCCGGTCTGTAATTAAAGACACGGGGAGGGTACACCAGTGATCTGCTGTTTCTGGAAGATCAGTGCCCTAATTTTTAGGAAGATCTCTGACTAAGTTTTTGGGATATATCCTGAAGTTTTTGGAAGATCAATGCCCTAATTTTTAGTAAGATCTGTGACTAAGTTTTTAGGATATTTCCTGAAGTTTTTGGAAGATCAGTGCCCTAATTTTTAGCGAGATCTGTGATCAATTTTTGAAAGATCAGTGGGCTAATTTTTAGCAAGATCTGTTACCAGGTTTGTGAGATATTTAGCTGAGGAAGCGGCTAGTATAGAGATGTGGCCTTAAGTTCCGGCCGGACTGTAACGCACACTGCATAGTCATAAATTAGTGTAATCCGAACACCACCAAGATAGCAAAAATTTTTAGACGGAGGAGACAGAAAGCTGAAAGACCTGATGGTAGCAAGAGAAGTTGTTTTGCAGAGTAGCGCAGATATTGCTATCAGAAGGATACATTGAGGTCAAAGATGAAGATGAGCAAGGGGATGTTGTGTTTTACTATAGGTTACCCAAGTCTGCGGATGGTTTTAGGGGCACTCGGGAAGATTGTTTTTTTGCTACTTCACAGCCTGATCCTGGACAAGCCCTGGAGCTACTGACAGATGTTGCAGTCCCACCCACTGGCCAGAATCCCTTAACTCTTTCTGTACTGCCCACACCAGTCTTAGTTCCCTCTGTCCCAGCACTCATCTCACAGTTAGTAGAGCCACCCCCCACAACTCTCACATTGACCCCACCCACTCCTGCCTCTATCTTTCCAGAAGTACCAATTGAGAAACCGCCCCCATACGACCCAGCCAGCTGCACACGTTGCCAGTCTGGCTACCAAAACACAGACTGGAGAGATGGTTGTAATAATTGTGCAGCTCACCGCCCACACCTGAGTCATGGCCTGTCCAAATCCTCCCTGTTTTAACTCCGGAAGGAGGTTACTATGTGCCTTCTCTACATCAGAGAACAACCAAACAGACTCAGGAGCTGTTATCCACACCCATACCTCTGATCCCTTCCATACCTGCAATGCCATCTCTCCCCCCACCGGCCAGTCTGACGCCACGCTCCCCAGTTACTAATTCCCTCCTCTTGGGATCCTCCTCATTTCTCTAGGACACACAGTGAGCCTTACTCCGAACCAGACGAGGAACAGACCTCACCCAAATATGTCTCCTTCAACCCCACCCAGTCAGCAGCATTAGTCCACCGTCTGCCAGATCCCGAAATTAACTCTATGCGATTTTATAGGGAAATGCTACAGATCCACCAGTTGTATTCAGCTGCTCAGAAGGACCTTATTAATCTCACCAAGGTAAAAGCATTAGACAGTTTAACATCCTCTTTATTGAAGGTCTGCAAACAGACCTTAAGGACATGGTAATGTCCACTCAACCCGAGATCATAAATCTTCCTGCCAAAGATGCTATCCTGGTTAATAAACGTTTTCAGAAAAGCCTGGTAAAGCATCCAGCCCCAAAATCTAAAAAGAATGCCCCAGCATTGGTGTATACTAACAGACCAGCGCAGCCCTTACTACAGCCCATTCCCCAACAGGGTCTAAACCCTGTATACGTAGCTCAAAACCAACAGTGGCAGAAAGAATACTGCCCTATGCAGCAGCAGTCACCATTCTTTCAGCCACAGCATATTCAAATGCAACCAAACCCTATTGTGAATCCGCTCCGGTCCAACAATAGATCCAATCAGCGTTTTGGCAACAATCAACAAACCCAACAAAGCCAGTATTTGATTTGTTGGCATTGTGGCCAGCCCGGTCACCTCCAAAGAGAGTGTCATGCCCCCCTAATCCCAGTGTTTGGCCGGGTACCCTCAAAACCATAACCAAAACCTGCAGCACATAAATCCACAATGAAGGTGTGGTCAACCAGATTCTGCAGTGATTTTCAGTTCAAACCAGGGGTTTTCTACAGCTGTAATTTTAGATGTCGCAGGGGCCCCTATTAAATTTATGGTGAACACTGGGTCGGCCAATTTTATTGTTAAAATATCTGATATACCACCTGATCACACCCTGTTTTTTCTAATGACGTCTTTACTCTGGTGGGCCTAGATGGATTACCCACTATGCATATTCTGACCATTCCTCTTCCGGTAGGGCCTTTCCCAGAAATTTACAACCAGTTTGTGTTGTCAAATAACCTGTCCAGTCAATTTACTAAAATTTGATTTGTTAAATAAATTAAAGGCCGCCATAAATTATGATGGAGAAGGAGGTATTACTCTCATTCTGACTAAACTAAATTCCCCAGAAGGGTGTGAGGAGACTTGCCTTCTACGGGCACTCCCTATTGTGATGCTCTCTATGCCATGTGCAAAAAAAAAATTATGGTCAAAAGGGCCTGATGATGTGGGTAAATTCCCTGTAGATAAAGTAATGGTTCACCTGAAGCCAGGTGTGCCTCTTCCCAGAGTATCACAGTATTTCTTGAAATTAGCCCAAGAAGCGGGTCTCCAAGGCCAAATTGTGAATTTTGCCAAATTGGTACATAAAAAAACAAAAATAAAGGGGGAAGAAGATATCTATTATATTTTTCCAGCAGTAGAGGGCGCAGCAGACATATTGGATAGGTTTTGAAGCTGGCCTTTCCTTTGCAACAGTTATATTTACTGGACTACTATGAAATATGTCTGTTATAAGAATGATCTAATGCATATTTTTTTAGTTTTTGTTTTTATAGATGGAACAAGATGCTGGTTGATTCTACGCTGGATGCTATGGTTTACACAACATGAGGTCATCTAAATTTGAACCACTCCCTCCCCTCCTATCGGTACAGGAGGAAGTGACGTATTAATGCCCTCTCTAAATGGGTAGAACAGAAGTAGGTAAGATGGTCAAAATGTGTATGTAAGATGTAGATCTTTCCTGTTGTCAAATGAGCTAGGCATGCTGAAGATAAAGTCTAGATCTGAGCTGATGGAAGCGAATCTGAGCGAATGGAGATCCCCGCACATGTGCAGCTGACCAACAAGCCGTGAACGGGCCTAGAGTTGAGGAGTCCTTTACTAATGCAGACGGACCATACCTCGGTGGCACCTGTCACGTCAGTGACTTTTGTCACTCCTTGTGTTCTTAAATCCCTACAGGAACAAGCGAATCAACAAGAAATGGAGTGAGAGATGCAGGCAGCCAGCTGACTAAGGAAGGTCTGTGGCTAAAGGGCGGTAAGCTTTCTCTGCCATGAGATCTCTTCTCAATGATGGCCTAGGTAAACTATGGACTAAAATCTGTGAAAGACGGATATCAGTGTGCGCTTTGGTGACACCAGGGTTCAGTACCCAGGTGAGCAGATTCTCCCAGTCTTGTAAAACATGTCCTTAAAACAATGTGAGAAAAACTGTAAAGAATCCGCAAAAACACACCCTGCACCTGCTCTACCCATTTTAAAGACTGCAAACTGATTATAGATGTATATCATGAGAACGTTGTATGCAAGTCTGTGTGTGTTGTGTAGATTTCTTTCCAGGTTTGGTCAGAGGCATTCCAGTGCGGAAAACAACGTCATTGCTGAAAATCCACACAATGCAAGTGGTATGTAAAAAAAGAAAAAAAAAGGAACAAGTTGTAAACCAATGCTGTGAGGATCTGAGGTTGCGTGCAGATAGGTACCGGGAGACTAGGTCACAGATGTAGGGAGGAGACAGGTTGTGCATGGCTTTGTATGTCATGGTTAATGTTTTGAACTGGAGTCGTTGGGTGATGGGAAGCCAGTGAAGGGATTGGCAGAGTGGTGAGGCTGGGGAGTAGCGAGGGGAGAGGTTGATTAAGAGGGCCACAGAGTTTAGGAAAGATTGGAGGGGTGCAAGAGTGTTTGAAGTGAGGCCAGAGAGCAGGAGGTTGCAGTAGTCGAGGCGGGAGATGATGAGGGCATGCACTAATGTTTTTGCTGATTCTTGGTTAAGGAAAGCACGGATCCGGGAGATATTTTTGAGTTGTAATCGGCATGAGGTGAAGAGGGCTTGGATGTGTGGCTTGAAGGATAGAGCAGAGTCGAGGGTTACTCCAAGGCAACGAGCTTGTGAGACTGGGGAGAGTGAGCAACCATCGAGTTGATGATTGACTAAATAGTGAAATAAACAAGTGTATTTTCTAATTCCAGATCCTAAATCAGAGTTAGTAGCATATGGTTATCAGTCAGGAGACTGATTAATCCCAAAACGACAAGCGAGAAAGAGCCATGAGTCAAGATTAGATGAGTTGATCCAGCTTCTCCCATCCACAGAAATTTCAATAAAGCTCAACGACAGGACAACATGGATTCATGCCTCGCATTGCAGAAGGATCGATCCACCGGAGCTGCATGGAGCATCTTGCTTGTATTTATCCTTTTTAAAAGACCTGTACAGTCTCAGACCATCATTGCCAAAACAGTTAGAAGAAAAGACTTAGAGAGCCTTAAGACATGGGAAAGTCCAACTACAAAGGGGAGGACTTCCCTAGGGGTCCTTGGTCTCAAACCGGTGAAGAAAAACCTTTCCCCTCTCCATCCATGCCTCAACATTCAGTCAGGCAGGTTTTCCCAACAGATCTTTCTTCCTCTCTTCCTAAGGGAACACAGTACTCTTGGTATTTAGAAATGGCAGAAGTGAGTCTAAAGGCCGCTTTACACGCTGCGATATTGTTACCGACATCACTAGCGTGCGTACCTGCCCCCATCGGTTGTGCGACACGGGCAAATTGCTGCCCATGGCACACAACATCGCTGAGACCCGTCACACTACTTACCTGCTTAGTGACGTCGCTGTGACCGGCGAACCGCCTCCTTTCTAAGGGGGCGGTTCGTTCGGCGTCACAGCGACGTCACTAAGCGGGTGCCCAATAGAAGCCGTGGGGCGAAGATGAGCGGGACGTAACATCCCGCCCACCTCCTTCCTTCCGCATTGCCGGCGGCCGCAAGTAAGGTGAGGTTTCTCGTTCCTGCGGTCACATATAGCAATGTGTGCTGCCGCAGGAACGACGAACAACATCGTACACGCAGCAGCAATCATAATTGGGAATAGGGGGGCATGTCACCAATTAGCGATTTTGCGCGTTTTTGCGACAATGCAAAATCGCTCATAGGTGTCACACGCAACAACATCGCTAAAGCGGCTGGATGTGCGTCACAAATTACGTGACCCCAACGACATCGCTTGAGCAATGTCGTAGCGTGTAAAGCGGCCTTTAGGCTAGTTTCACACTTGCGTTGAACAGCAACCGTTGCATTGCGTTGTGTGACGGATGCAACGGATGTGTTGCATAGAGTGGCACAACGGATGCAACGGATCATACAAAAGACGGAATCTGCTTTTTTTTTTCTTTACAGTTTTACCGGCGGCAGACTATTGTGAACGATCAGCTGGTCACCCGGCTGCCGGGTGATCAGCTGATCGCTCACAGCAGCCGGCTGCCGGGTGATCAGCTGATTGCTCACAGCAGCCGGTCGCCGGGTGATCAGCTGATCGCTCACAGCAGCCGGCTGCCGGGTGATCATCTGATCGCTCACAGCAGCTGGTCGCTGGGTGATCAGCTGATCGCTAACAGCAGCCAGTCGCCAGGTGAACAGCTGATCGCTCACAGCAGCCGGTTGCCGGGTGATCAGCTGATCACTCACAGCAGCCGGCTGTATACTGCTGCACTTGCCCTGAGGAATCCGCTCAGGCGGCGACACGCGTTGGCCTGCCTGCCCTGGGCATACCCCTGCTTCATTTTTGTGCCTGACCTTCCACCATTATTATTGGTCATTCTGGTATTTCATCCCCACACCAGGATCCTGTGCAGCCTTTTGCTCCAACAAACCCCTTGGCATTTTTTTATGTGGGTTATATACATTGTGCTCTACCATACCAGTCCAGGAGTGTATTTAGGTTACTTGTTATGGTATCTCTATCCTGGGATCTCCCATTCAGGTTCACCTTTTGCGTACCTATTAGTGATGAGCGAGTACTAAAAAGCTCGGGTGCTCGAGGCTCGGGCCGAGCATCCCAAGATACTCGTGTACTCGGCCCGAGCACCGAGCCCAATGTTATCCTATGGGAGACCCGAGTATTTTTGTGAAATGACCACCGGCAGCATGTAGAAACCCTAAAAATGGCACAAAAGTCTCAGAAGAGTGCTCAAATGACATGGCAACAGCATGGGGAAGACCCCTTGAAGCATTTATCACTCAAAAGTCACAGCTGTGAACAATTTTGTCCGCGTTTTACGCCATTTTTACGGACTCACCAGAAAACCTTCCAAAACGACACCAAAATGAATTTTCATGGCGGAAATGTTAAGGGCACATACCCAATAGTGAGATAGAGCTAATGTATGTTACTTTTTGAGATCAATACATGAAAGATTTTACGTAAAACATTGTGTGGCACTCCGATGTCCCTGAGAAGAGACGTACATAAAGGCCTCTGAGTCTAATGTGCCCATTTTGAGGAACTGAGTCTTTGTAGTATTTTCCTTTGCCAGGGCAGTCCAAAATTGTGAGGTTCACCAATGACCCTGCATACAGACGTGCATGAGGGCCTGTAAACCTGAAGTGCCTATTGGAAGGAAGTGGGTCTATTGTAGTATAGCCCTTAGGCAGGGCAGCCAAAAATTGGGAGGCTCCACGTTGTCCCTGGATAGAGACGTGCATGAGGGCCTGTAAACCTGAAGTGCCCATTGGAAGGAAGTGGGTCTATTGTAGTATAGCCCTTAGGCAGGGCAGCCAAAAATTGGGAGGCTCCACGTTGTCCCTGGATAGAGACGTGCATGAGGGCCTGTAAACCTGAAGTGCCCATTGGAAGGAAGTGGGTCTATTGTAGTATAGCCCTTAGGCAGGGCAGCCAAAAATTGGGAGGCTCCACGTTGTCCCTGGATAGAGACGTGCATGAGGGCCTGTAAACCTGAAGTGCCCATTGGAAGGAAGTGGGTCTATTGTAGTATAGCCCTTAGGCAGGGCAGCCAAAAATTGGGAGGCTCCAAGTTGTCCCTGGATAGAGACGTGCATGAGGGCCTGTAAACCTGAAGTGCCCATTGGAAGGAAGTGGGTCTATTGTAGTATAGCCCTTAGGCAGGGCAGCCAAAAATTGGGAGGCTCCACGTTGTCCCTGGATAGAGATGTGCATGAGGGCCTGTAAACCTGAAGTGCCCATTGGAAGGAAGTGGGTCTATTGTAGTATAGCCCTTAGGCAGGGCAGCCAAAAATTGGGAGGCTCCACGTTGTCCCTGGATAGAGACGTGCATGAGGGCCTCAAA
Organism: Anomaloglossus baeobatrachus; assembly: GCF_048569485.1. Taxonomy (NCBI): domain Eukaryota; kingdom Metazoa; phylum Chordata; class Amphibia; order Anura; family Aromobatidae; genus Anomaloglossus; species Anomaloglossus baeobatrachus. The sequence goes on from NC_134354.1 coordinate 526,513,219, forward strand.
ACATTGTTCCCATTGCAAAGGAGCGGGTCTCCTGTCGTTGTAATGTCCATTCTGCAAAGAATGGGTGAAAAAATTTACCACTGGGGGTATACCTGAAACAAAGGCCTAACTCTTGTAACGGTCATCATGGTGGCGCATGAGGAGAAGGAGGAGCAGTCCAGCGATTATCCAAAGTCCAGAAGTGTGTACCCATGGGTGACTGGAGGTACATGGCAAATTCCCGTTACAAACTTTAAATTCCGCTCTCATTTGCTGGTGGTGTGGTGAAGTCTGGCCCAATCCAACCCTTGTTCATCTTGATCAGAGTCAGCCTATCAGCATTTTCAGTTGACAGGCGGGTGCGTTTATCTGTAATGATTCCACCTGCGGCACTAAAAACACGCTCTGACAAAACGCTAGCGGCAGGGCAGGCCAGGACTTCCAAGGCGTAGAGAGCCAATTCATGCCACGTGTCCACCTTGGATACCCAATAATTGTAAGGCACAGAGGAATGTCGGAGTACAGTTGTTCGATCTGCAAGGTACTCCTTGAGCATCTGGGCAAACTTAGGATTTCTTGTGGCACTACCCCGCACCTCAGGGGCTGTGGTACGTGAGGGGCTGAGAAAACTGTCCCACATCTTAAAGACTGTTCCCCTACCTCTGGCGGATTGGACTTGTGCCTCTCTCGGCTGTACGCCTTGGTTGTCCACTGATTCCTGACCTATGCCGCTAGCGTTTTGTGAGGGGAATGCTTTGCCTACTTCCGTGACTATGGCCTTCCGGAACTGCTGCATTTTGGTTGACCTCTCCGCCTCGGGAATAAGAGACATAAAGTTCTCCTTGTAGCGTGGGTCTAACAGTGTTACCAACCAGTAATGATTGTCGGCCAAGATGTTCTTAACGCGAGGGTCACGAGACAGGCAGCTTACCATAAAGTCAGCCATGTGCGCCAGACTCTTAACAGCCAGGACTTCAGTAGCCTGACCAACACGATGACTGAACATGCTGTCCTCCTCCTCCTCCTCCTCCTCCTCATCTACCCTGTCCTCTGGCCAGCCACGCTGAACCGAGGATATGACTGGTGTGCATGTCATATCCTCAATTTGGCCGGAGATTTGCTCCATGTCTTCATCCTCCTCCTCGTCATAGTCCTCCACTGCACGTTGTGATGAGACGAGGCTGGGCTGTGTGTTATCACCCACACCCACTACTGTTTCTTGCTGCAACTCATCGCGCTCCTCCTGCAATGCATCATGTTTGGTTTTGAGCAGAGACCGTTTTAGAAGGCAGAGTAGCGGTATGGTGACGCTAATAATGGCGTCATCACCACTCACCATCTTGGTGGAGTCCTCAAAGTTTTGGAGGATGGTACATAGGTCGGACATCCATCTCCACTCCTCAGGTGTTATGTGTGGAGTTTGACCCATTTCCCGACGGCTTAGGTGATGCAGGTACTCAACAACTGCCCTCTTCTGCTCACATATCCTGACCAACATGTGCAGAGTTGAATTCCAACGCGTGGGGACATCACACACCAGTCTGTGAGCCGGAAGATGCAAACGGCGCTGAAAGCCGGCAAGGCCGGCTGAAGCTGTAGGTGACTTTCGAAAATGTGCAGACAGGCGGCGAACTTTTACCAGCAGATCAGACAGCTCTGGGTATGACTTTAGAAACCGCTGAACCACGAGGTTGAGCACATGGGCCACGCATGGAACATGTGTCAGCTGGCCTCGCCTCAAAGCCGCCACCAGGTTCCGGCCATTGTCACACACAACCTTTCCTGGCTTTAGGTTCAGAGGTGTGAGCCAGTGATCTGCCTGCTGTTTCAGAGCTGTCCACACCTCTTCTGCATTGTGGGGTTTGTCACCTATGCAGATTAGCTTCAGCACAGCCTGTTGCCGCTTCGCCGAGGCAGTGCTGCAGTGCTTCCAGCTTGGGACTGGTGTGGAGGGTACAGTGGATGAGGATGCGCAGGAGGAGGAGGAGGCTGAAGAGCATGACATTCCGGAGCTGTAGAGTGTGGGTGAAACACTGACTGAGGTAGGGCCTGCAAACCTTGGTGTGGGAAGGACGTGTTCCGTCCCTCGCTCAAACTGGGTCCCAGCTTCCACAATATTAACCCAGTGTGCCGTCAACGAGATGTAGCGGCCTTGCCCACAAGCACTTGTCCACGTGTCTGTGGTTAGGTGGACTTTGGGTGAAACAGCGTTGTTCAGGGCACGTGTGATGTTTTGTGACACGTGGTTATGCAACGCGGGGACGGCACACCGGGAGAAATAGTGGCGGCTGGGGACCGAGTAACGTGTGACAGCTGCCGCCATCAGGTCGCGGAATGCTTCTGTCTCCACCAGCCTAAAAGGCAACATTTCCAGCGCAAGCAGTCGCGAAATGTTAGCATTTAGAACTGTGGCATGTGGGGTGTTGGCAGTGTATTTGCGCCTGCGTTCAAAGGTTTGCTGAATGGATAACTGAACGCTGCGCTGGGACAAGGACGTGCTTGATGATGGTGTTATTTCTGCGTAGGCAACTGCAGGTGCAGGACCGGAGGAGGCTTGTTCGCAGGCAGCATGGACAGGGGATTGGCTCGCATGCACAACCAGCGAAGACGTAGCAGTGACATCAGCAAGCACTGCTCCTCGACTCTGTTGTACTTCCCACAAAGTCGGGTGCTTGACTGACATGTGCCTGATCATGCTGGTGGTGGTCAGGCTGCTAGTTTTGGTACCCCTGCTGATGCTGGCACGGCAGGTGTTGCAAATGGCCTTTTTAGAATCATCTGGAGCCAACTTAAAAAACTGCCAGATTCGGGAAGACCTAACATTTGTACAGGCACCTTGTGTCGTGTTGTTGTGCCGGGGAACGGTTGCCTGACTTCTGCCTGGAGCCACCACCCTGCTTCTTACTGCCTGTTGGGATGCTACGCCTCCCTCCCCCTGTGCACTGCTGTCCTCGCTCTGCATATCCTCATGCCAGGTTGGGTCAGTTACTGGATCATCCACCACGTCGTCTTCCTCTTCCGCACCCTGCTCCTCCTCCTGACTTCCTGACAATTGTGTCTCATCATCGTCCACCCCTTGTTGAGACACGTTGCCAACTTCGTGAGAACGTGGCTGCTCAAATATTTGGCCATCTGTACATACGATCTCCTCATGACCCACTTCAACATTAGCTGGCGAGAGGCCAGAATGTGCGAATGGAAACGTGAACAGCTCTTCCGAGTGTCCAAGTGTGGGATCATTAATGTCCGAGGACGTGTACTCAGCCTTGTGATAGGAAGGAGGATCAGGTTCTGAAATGTGCGGTGCAGTATCACGGCTACTGACACTTGACCGTGTGGAAGACAGAGTGTTTGTGGTGGTGCCAATCTGACTGGAAGCATTATCCGCTATCCAACTAACAACCTGTTGATACTGGTCTTGGTTCAAGAGCGGTGTACTGCTGCGGTCCCCAAGAATTTGGGACAGGATGTGCGAGCGACTAGATGTGGCCCTTTGTTGTGGCGAAATTAGAGCTTGCCCACGACCTCGGCCTCTGCCTGCACCACCATCACGTCCACTTCCTTGTTCCTTGCCAACGCCCTTGCGCATTTTCCAATGCTGTGCTGACGTGTATTCACTAGACTTGGGCGTTATATCCAAGTTTGTGCAAATCGTGCACCTGTACGCTGCCACCGACAGGCACACACGTGCGGTTTTTAAATGCAAGCACGGACGCACTAAGAACCTAACAGGTTTTAGGAGCAAAAATTAATGAGAACTCTGACACTATCAGCCACTGCTGACTGACGTGTATTATACACTACACTTGTGCGTTATATTATAGTTTGGTAAAAACGCACACAAGTGCACCTGTACGCTGCCACCGACAGGCACACACGTGCGGTTTTTAAATGCAAGCACGGACGCACTAAGAACCTAACAGGTTTTAGGAGCAAAAAATAATGAGAACTCTGACACTATCAGCCACTGCTGACTGACGTGTATTATACACTACACTTGTGCGTTATATTATAGTTTGGTAAAAACGCACACAAGTGCACCTGTACGCTGCCACCGACAGGCACACACGTGCGGTTTTTAAATGCAAGCACGGACGCACTAAGAACCTAACAGGTTTTAGGAGCAAAAAATAATGAGAACTCTGACACTATCAGCCACTGCTGACTGACGTGTATTATACACTACACTTGTGCGTTATATAATAGTTTGGTAAAAACGCACACAAGTGCACCTGTACGCTGCCACCGACAGGCACACACGTGCGGTTTTTAAATGCAAGCACGGACGCACTAAGAACCAAACAGGTTTTAGGAGCAAAAATTAATGAGAACTCTGACACTATCAGCCACTGCTGACTGACGTGTATTATTCACTACACTTGTGCGTTATATAATAGTTTGGTAAAAACGCACACAAGTGCACCTGTACGCTGCCACCGACAGGCACACACGTGCGGTTTTTAAATGCAAGCACGGACGCACTAAGAACCTAACAGGTTTTAGGAGCAAAAATTAATGAGAACTCTGACACTATCAGCCACTGCTGACTGACGTGTATTATACACTACACTTGTGCGTTATATTATAGTTTGGTAAAAACGCACACAAGTGCACCTGTACGCTGCCACCGACAGGCACACACGTGCGGTTTTTAAATGCAAGCACGGACGCACTAAGAACCTCACAGGTTTTAGGAGCAAAAATTAATGAGAACTCTGACACTATCAGCCACTGCTGACTGACGTGTATTATACACTACACTTGTGCGTTATATAATAGTTTGGTAAAAACGCACACAAGTGCACCTGTACGCTGCCACCGACAGGCACACACGTGCAGTTTTTAAATGCAAGCACGGACGCACTAAGAACCTAACAGGTTTTAGGAGCAAAAATTAATGAGAACTCTGACACTATCAGCCACTGCTGACTGACGTGTATTATACACTACACTTGTGCGTTATATTATAGTTTGGTAAAAACGCACACAAGTGCACCTGTACGCTGCCACCGACAGGCACACACGTGCGGTTTTTAAATGCAAGCACGGACGCACTAAGAACCTAACAGGTTTTAGGAGCAAAAATTAATGAGAACTCTGACACTATCAGCCACTGCTGACTGACGTGTATTATACACTACACTTGTGCGTTATATTATAGTTTGGTAAAAACGCACACAAGTGCACCTGTACGCTGCCACCGACAGGCACACACGTGCGGTTTTTAAATGCAAGCACGGACGCACTAGTCTGACACTATCTGGACTGTTTTAGACTGTGTACACCAGCCCCAGATATGATGAAGGCTGGTATACGGTCACCACTAGGAATGGCTATATACCCTGCCTGCCTGTATACTGCTACAATAGTCCTGACAAGGACTCTTCTGGTCACTAGCCTGTATTCCGACCTGGCTATACCCTGCCTGTATACAGCAACAATAGTCCTGAGAAGGACTCTGCTACTGTACTCCGACCTGGCTATACCCTGCCTGCCTGTATACAACTAGAATAGTCCTGAGAAGGACTTTTGGTCACACTGTTTGCAGCCCTGCTACGGAAATAGCTATAAAGGGCCGCAAACCTTTCCCTGAAGCAGCGACACTCTCCCTGCACTGACTGTCTGGATGGCTGTGAGCAGAGCACAGCGCGCCGGCCGGTATAAAGGCTCGGTCACGCTGTGCGGGCCGGCCAATCACTGCAATTCCACAACTAACAGGGCTGTGGCATTGCAGTGGTCTGCCAGCCAATCCCTGCATAAGGGCTGGCTCTCAAAAGAGCGCCAACATGCAGAAATGAAGACCACGAGTACAGCACGAGTATCGCGAGATTACTCGGTCCCCGCCGAGTAGCCCGAGTACAGTGATACTCGTGCGAGTACCGAGTAGTAACAAGCATACTCGCTCATCACTAGTACCTATGATTAATTTCTTGTATTTTCATATTATATTACTGTCGCAACTCGTGTACCTGTGACCCCCCTCTTTGTTGCCACATTTTCCATCCTTCATCCTGAATATTTGCACATATCAGGCTGATTTATGTTGTTTTTGCTGCTCCTGGTTGTCCAGACCTAACACTGTTGGTCATTCATCATTGTATATTGGCACTTTTGTCTACAGCATTTGATTAATTTGTTCATGTATGTAATTATTACTGTTTATGTGATGCTGTTGTGATTCTTTGCCCAGGGCATATTGACCCCACCTCTGGTTGCTTGTATGTTTTGCACCTTTTAAATGTTTTTAAGATTGGTATATAATAAAGGCATTTTTATCTTTCATTCTTGGTGTGCATCTGATCCATGTGCGGTTGCTTCTCTTTCCTTGTTGGGCTGCCGGGTGATCAGCTGATCGCTCACAACAGCTGGTCGCCAGGTGATCAGCTGATCGCTAACAGCAGCCGGTCGCCGGGTGATCAGCCGCCGAGAATGTGTGCGGGGGGCGGAGTGCGGGGGGGGGCCGAGTGTGGGGTGGGTGGAGCCGAGCGGGGCCATAGCGCTGAGGACGTCAGTGCCGCGGGGACAGCATGGCTGGGGACAGGTGAGTGGGTATGTGTACATGCGGAGTACGGGAGGGGGCGGAGCCGAGCGGGGAAGTGTCGGGTAGCCAGGGTAAATATTGGGTAACTAAGCAAAACACTTTGCTTTGTTACCCGATATTTACCTTGGTTACCAGCGTACACCGCTTAGCGCTGGCTCCTTGCCCACGTAGCTAGGGTAAATATCGGGTAACTAGGCAAAGCGCTTTGCCTAGTAACCCGATATGTGCTCTTGTTACGTGTGCAGGGAGCCAGAGAGAGCAGGCGCAGCGAAATCCTAAGGATTCCGCTGCTCAAAAAACGTTACATGCTGCATTCCTTCCGCCCGGTGGCATCAACGCAGTGTCGGCAAACGGAAGCAACGCAAGTCCATCAGTCGCAATCCGTCATCCATACAAGTCTATAGTAAGAAGCAGAATCCGTTAATGGATTCCGCTGTTTTCCAAAACGGCGGATTGCAACTGAAGGAAAACAACACAAGTGTAAAATTAGCCTTAGGGGGGACTGTTAAGGGTACGAATTCAGTAATCTAAAATATTTAATTCAGCCATTTCACTGACCCAAAAATGTGGTTTAGTTAATGTTACCTAACAATTTATGAATGTTTTTGTTTCCTACTAACTCATATATGAATATATTCAGTGATTTTCCTTAATCCAAAATGCCAGCTGTGGACTCTCTAATTTCGGGAAAAGTATTGGAAGAGCCTATCGTAAAGATGTTCAAAGATCCTGAAACAACTGAACCAGAAAGCGGCTGCCATTCCACCCATTATTTCAGCACCACAAACTGTTCCCATGAAGCCTCATCATGTTTTGACTTTTTATCAAGAGCAGATTGTCAGGGTTCACGAGGTGGCCCTGGATGGAAGAGCACTGACCAAGTATCCTTCATTTTGTTTAATATCCAGAAAGAAGAACCATAAATGATCTGTAGCAAATGTTTTTTGGTTATGTGCTAATCTCAAGATAAGATCTAAATTCAATCTTTCTTGGTCAGGATAATGTGCCCTAATGAAAGTAAGAAAATCCTAATAGCCCCTATAAATAGTAAAGTTATTTTTAATAAATAAAATAAGTATTAAAGGGGGAGCTAAAGTCTATAGTGTTGTATTAAACAACAATCTCATGGAAGGCCCATGCATATATATATGTGTCTGTGTATATATAAATAAATATATATATATATATATATATATATATGATTAAAGTTCCAAGGGGGGTAAGTCATAAATAAGTTCCAAATAAAATATATCTAAATGGGGAAAATTTTAAAATTTAAGGTTGACAACATTCACAGATATTTTATTAAGGGGGGGCTGTGAGGGTAGCCTGGGCTATAAATTGTTTGTTTAAATGTAATAAAATTATCTGTGTATGTAAATAATCAAAATATAGATGTCACTGCATAAATATCTGTGTGTCTATATGACAATCGCACAGACGCCATAATATGATTCTAAATTGTATGTTTAAGAGGGGGTTAACCAGGGAGAGTGAAGCTGGTGAACTAATGTACAAACAATGAACAGTGAAGGCCTTCATAGTGAGAGTCTTATCAGTGGTTTCACACAAATAAGGAATGTGTTATCTGTGAGATGAAATGTTTGTTTCTATGTTTCTACGCATCTCCCTGAACCTCCCTATACGGCTTCAATGTATGAGAAAAGACAGATTTTGATACTTTGTACATGTTTGAAGGTTGAAATGTAATACTAATATATGATCTATTCATTACACGGGTCAGTCGCCTATACTGGCTCAAAGAGTGAACACAGTTTCTGTGATCATTGTTTCTGAGTTATTTATTATATCTGTACAGATAGCTAATTTGGCCTGTACCTCTGGATTTGCCCTAAACAAAGACTCCATTAGCAGTCTTACCTAAATTTCTCCCTTGACATTATTTCTATACAGTGACAAGCAAAAGGGTAATAATATTTTAAAATTTTGACTTTCATATCTTTCCATTACTACAGCTTCCAACATGAGACTACCTTCATTTTATAGACAATCATCTTGCCTATCTCATACATATATTTGACTTGCAACTATTTAGCATATTATTAGTTTTGCAGATTCTTGTCATGTCCCTGTATTGTTACTGCTTTGCTCCTGGTGGTGGAAAAACTCACATTCTCACATTCCCTAATAGCTCAGTGTGTTATTAAGTTGATTTCCAAGTGAAAGGTCACTAGTTTGAATCATGGAGCAGCCATGAAGAAGATTCCCAAAGAAAAGAGAAACAGCGTCATGCAACTCAACGATAGCAATCTCTGAGCCAGGAAAATTGACAAACTGCATCATGTGAGTGCCATGACAGTTAATGAAGTCCTTTCATCCATTTAAAAGCCAAGAAGTGGAGATTCAAGCAAAATATCAGAGTCACCAAGTTGGCTCATCAAAAGGCCTATCAGTTGTGGTGCGACAAACACGGCAGTGGAGGTGGCTCATACGTTGTGTAATAGTAAGATCACAGACATCCATGCAAGCACCTTGTGATACACATTATGCAAGCCTGGTTTAGTGGACCTAAAAAAAGGTGAAGAAGTCTCAATTTCATAACAAGCGTTGGCTTGAGCTTGCAAAGAAGTGCGAAAAGTGGACAATAGCAGATTGGAAACCGGTGATTTGGATCGATTCAGGATATTAATCTTTATATATGATTGCTTTATTATTTTTTGTCAAATAGTTTTTAAGTTTACATACACTATATACAGTAAGGTCCATATATATTTGGACAGAGACAACATTTTTCACATTTTTGTTCTGTACATTACCACAATGGATTTTGAACAAAACAATTCAGATGCAGTTGAAGTTAAAACTTTCAGCTTTACTTCAGCGGATTGAACAAAATGATTGCAAAAAAATGTGAGGAACTAAAGCATTTTTTAAACTCAGGGGCTGAAAAGTAACTGCACAAATTAAATATTTGGAAATAAAATGTTAATTTCTAATACTTGGTTGAAAACCCTTTGTTGGCACTGACTGACTGAAGTCTTGGACTCATGGGCATAACCAGACGCTGTGTTTCCTCCTTTTTAATGCTCTGCCAGCCTTTACTGCAACAGTTTTCAGTTGCTGTTTGTTTGTGGACCTTTCTGTCTGAAGTCTGGTTTTTAACAAGTGAAATGCAGCTCTATTGGGTTGAGATCAGATGATGACTCAGCCATTCAAGAATATTCCACTTCTTTGCTATAATAAACTCCTGGGTTGCTTTGGCTTTATGTTTTGGGTCATTGTCCATCTGTATTATGAAACGCTGACCAATCAGTTTGGCTGCATTTGGCTGGATTTGAGCACACAGTATATCTCTGAAAACCCCAGAATTCATCCGGCTGCTTCTATCCTGTGTCACATTATTAATAAACACTAGGAACCCAGTGCCACTGGCAGCCATGCAAGCTCAAGCCATCACACTGCCTCTGCCATGTGTTACACATATGGTATGCTTTAGATCATGAGCTGTACCATGCCTTCGACATACTTTTTCTTACTATCATTCTGGTAGAGGTTGATCTTGGTTTTATCTGTCCAAAGAATGTTCTTCCAGAACTGTGCTGGCTTTTTTCAGATTTTTTTGTTCGCTTAGTCCCCTCTAGCCTTCTTATTCTTGAGGCTTATGAGTTGCATTGTACACTAAACAGTCTGTATTTTCTATCATGCAGTATCTCTTTATGATAGATTTGGATATTGATACGCCTACATCCTGGGGAATGTTGTTTACTTGGTTGGATATTGGGAAGGAGTTTCTCTTCACCATGGTAATTATTCTGCGATCATCCACCACTGTTGTCTTCCGTGGGCGTCCAGGTCTTTATGCATTGCTGAGAGGCCACCAGTGCTTTCTTTCTTTCTTTCTTTCTCAGGATGTACCAATCTGTAGATTTAGCAACTCCTAATATTGTAGCAATTTCTCTGATGTTTTTTTTCTGTTTTCGCAGATGAAGGATGGAGTCACCTGCATGTAGAACTGTGTTGACCGCATATTTACTTCTCAGCAACAACTTCAAAATGCAAGCACCACACCTCAGATCAACTCCAGGCCTTTTATGTGATTTATTAAAAAAGAAATAAGAAAGGAATTGCCCACACCGGCCCATGAAACAGCTTTAAGTCAATCTCCAATTACTTTTGGGCCCTTTAAAACCAGGGTGGCACATGTAAAGGAGCTGAAACTCCTAAACCCTTCATCAAATTTTAATGTGGATACTCTCAAATGAAAGCTAATAGTCAGGACTTTATGTCTCTGACTATTATAGTCATATTATATTTATAGCTATAACCTGAATATATTTCAGTAAACGGGTAAAAAAAAATAAATCACAAAATTTGTGTCAATGTCCAAATATATATGTACCTAACTGTCTTTTCCAGCCACAGGCCGGATTTAGGCTCTGAAAGGACATAGATGCCAGCCAAACCATTGACCAAACCATCTTTCTTCCAACAGCTTAAATTATATGGTGGGCTAAAGATATTTTGCTTTATTCCCTTGGTCTCATGCTGAACATTTCAGATTCCGACTTCTATTTTAGAAACAAACATGTAGATAAAAAAACAAGACCCCATGCAGAAGTATGTTAACATTTATTTTATCTTTAGTTTAGTTGCAAGCTTTTCAAATATTTAGGACTGTATTTTAATAAATTAAGTGGAAGTCGTAAAGATCCAAAAATAATTTTCATGTTGAAGAAATCGAGGTAGGTTATAGCTCCAGAAAAAATTGGTTTGTATACAACGTATATTGTGACTATCATTTTTGTCAAAAAGTGCCATCTTTTCTTGTCTGCTCAAATACTATGTTCATCAGATTGTATGAGGACTCAGAAGAGAATACAGTTCTTATAGTATTCTGCCTTTGGTCTCCAGCAGTGTTAGAGACTGTATGTTACTAGCCAGGCAAAAGGAGGATGGGGGTATTCATCTTTTTAGTGTTAGAAATTATAATCTGGCGTGTCTCACTCGCTATATCATAGACCGGATGCACAATAGACATGCATACTCAGACTCTACTCACGAATCAGACTATGCTTACCCTCTTAATCTGACAGCAATTCTACACTCACATTTTACCTCTCTACCTCCTGTAATTAAGCACTCAATAGTTTTCAGGGATACGATATCAACCTGGAAGGTGGTCTGGAAAAATATAGCCTTTCCTTTAGAATATCAAACCATCTTCCTTTGTGATGTAACCCAGAGTTTCCCCAGGGTATGGCGAATACACTCTATTCTGTGTGGCGTGGAGCTGGTATATCTAAGGTTTCTCACCTTATACATTCAACAGAAACAAGGTGGTTAACAAACAGGGAGTGCATTGAAAAATACCATCTACATCCTTCCCACTATTTCCAATATGAACAAATTAAACTCTCGATTATGTCCAACTTAAGGGACATTATGATTGAATCTAAACAGAATGAACTTGATATCATTCTTCTTCATCCAATGCAAACTCCTTCAATATCAGAGTTATACTTGATGATGAAGCCTAGATTATTGGGAGTACATCCCAAAATGTTCTTCAAATACTGGAGATTACTAATGAACGATATTGATGATTTTTCTAAGATAAGAGTGGGTTGGTCTACTTTTCGGAAAAATATCATCAACGAATCCTGGAGAGAGACTCGGTTTAAAATTATGTACAGGGTTATTTATGCTTTTAATATTCTTAAAGTGGATCCTAGTTTGGACAGGTTAATTGCATGCCCCAAATGCCAACAGCAAAATTCGAACCTTTATCATGGTATTTGGCTGTGCCCTGACACTGCTTTTTTCTGGGAGTCAGTCTTGGATCTGGCAAAAACACTTTGGAGCGCTATTCGCCCCCTATCGCCTCAAGCAGCACTTCGGGATTACTGGGAAAACTCTGATATAGACAATAGTATAGAGTAATATAAATAGAGGTATTCCAAGACTTTTGCACACTATTTTATTGCTGCCCAAAAAGTTGATCTTTAAATATTGGATAATATCTTCCACCCCCTCTATCTCAGAACTGATACCTCAGCTTAAGCATTATATGGAGATTGAGCAGGGCAACGCACTCACAAATAAGGAAGCGCAGCCTGGTAGATTTTTATTAAAATGGAAATAGTTTATAATAAAGTATTTCAATAAGGATGAAAACGAAAAAATGGTGCAACCTTTTACCTCAACTGCATGGTACATTATGGAAGACCTAAAAAATAACCTAGGACAACTTGAAATAGGTAACTAAACTGTGAAAGAATGTGACTAAGTGACAAAATGAAAAAATCTACACACCCCATTTTATTTATTCAGCTTAACTGAGATGGCTGTCGGTTTGGCTTATTTTATTGTTTGTACCTTTTTAATGTTACTGATGATATATGAATGAATAGTGATTCATCTTCCCAATTGCTGATAAAGGAGTTTCCACCAATGCTTATCATAAATCTATTGTACTTAGAAGCTAAATTTTCCCAGTCTGCTTACTGGATGAAAGAATATTATTATATTTTTATGAGAATGCTAATACTATTGTTTACTGTTTAATATTTAAAATTTTCAATAAAAAAAGATATAATAAAAAGACACTTAGAAAAGGAATGGAACAGCACTGGACACTGGATAGAGCAAAAGTAGGTAAGTATATTAGCACACTCACTTTACATTACATGCATATATAGAGACATTTAGTTAGTAAAAAACTTAATAGGAGTGCTTCTTAAAGGAGTTACCAAATGTCAAGTTTTAAAAAACATTCAACATTTTTCAAAACATGTTTTCAAAATTTTGTGTTTGTTGCTTATGGCAACAGTGTTCTACACACGCGGGAAAACAAAATGGCGAAGTCCAATGCGATATTCACAGCAACTGAAAGCAGAGGAGTGATAAAATTATTGTTTCTGCAAGGAAAGTCCGCAAAGGATATTCATGGTGATATGTCGCAGACATTGGGGGATCAATTCCCTTAATATTCCAAAGTTAAGACCTGAGTAGCCAAATTTAAAACGGGCTACTTCAGCACCAATGATGAGGAATGTCCTGGAGGACCGAAAGTGGTTATTGTTTCGGAGATCGTCGGTGCTGGGAATAACATCATACTGGAGAATTGACTTATTTCAGCTAAAGCAATAGTAGACATCATGGGGATTTCCCGTGAACGTGTTTATGTCATTATCCATCAACATTTGGACATGAGCAAGCTATCTGCAAAGTGGGTTCCCAAATGTTTGACAACAGATCAGAGAAGCATGCGAGTGAAAACTTCCTGGTCCATTTTTCAGCGTTTCCAGACTGATAAGAACTTCCTGGATTGACTGGTCACTATGGATGACACCTGGATTTATTTGTATGACCCTGAAAACAAGGAGCAGTCAAAAGAGTGGAGGTACAGTAGTTCTACTCATCCAAAGAAGTTCAGGGTGCAAAAATCAGCCACTAAGATGATGGCATCTGTGTGTTCTAGGATAAGGAGGGCGTGCTGCTAGTGGACTACCTTCAAAAGGGTTCCACCATCAATGCAAGGTATTACATTGAACTTTTGGACCAATTGAAGGCAGCTCTGAAGGCCTAAAGGCACAGCAAGGTGTCCAAAGGAATCTTGTTTCTGCAAGACAACGCCTGGGCTTCCAGCCTGTTGACCACCCACCTTATTCACCAGATCTAGCTCCCTCCGACTATCATCTGTTTCCAAACCTAAAGAAACACCTCAAGGGTACCAATTTGACACCACTTTTGATGCCATGGCTGCTACAGATGCCTGGATTGAGGCACAACGGTAATCCTTTTTTTTGTTAGGCTTACAGAACTTGGAATATCGATGTAAGAAGTGTGTTAACATCAGTGTAGAGTATGTGGAATAAATGTAAAGTTTTATCATCCTATCTCATTTCTTTCTGGGTAAATCCAAAGACTTATCAGCAGCCCCTCATATGGTCCCCACACTGCCCTCTCCTTTCTATACTGAGACTCCTTTTCACAATGTCCCCTCACATTGTGTCCTCACTTCCACACTTCCCCCTATGGACCCCTTACAATCCCCTCCCCTATACTGTCCCCTCACAATTTTAAATCATATTGTCTGCTCTCACTCTGCCTGTACTGTCACATCAAATATTCTCCTCCAATACTTTCCCCTCACACTTACCCCACCCAAACTGTCCCCTGACATATATCTCTTTTTATTCTGTACCCCCGTTAATAGTCCTCCTGTTTCTTCCTATACTGTACCCCTGCCAATACTCCTCCTGTTTCTTCAGGTCCATTGGACCACTTAGCTTGCTGCCGTCCACCTCTTCTACTATGCCAGAGTGACATCAGCAGCTTGATCAACTGATCTGATCATAATGCCGCTGCCATGGCCAGTTTATGCCAGGGGTTAGAGTTTCTTAAGCATGCAAGTACAATTCAAAGCTGGGAGCCTGCGCCTTCCATGTTCTCTGAGTCAGCTGTCAGTTTAACAACCAGCTCAGAAAATGGCCTAAATCCCTTTCCCAGAGACTACAAAATGCTGCTGCTTGGGAGAAATTTCAGATTGTTTTGAACCTGCATGATGCCTGCACTTTAGGCCCGGTGTCGGGAGCGTGGTCAAAGCAACTGCTCAATGCATACTGAGCAGTGACTGAAGATATGCCAGCGCAACCCCTGTGACTGAAAACTGAATGTTGGTGGGAGGAATAAAGTTTATGTCCTCACAGTAGTGGAGGTCTCAAAGCGGACAGGTTCAGAAGGCTGTTAATCTGCAGATTAACCCCATATCTGCAGGTTAATAGTGGTTTTTTTACATGAGAGGTTCCTTTTAAGAAAAAGAGGGGTGTTATCCCGGACAATACTTTTAATTGACTGTGTCTATGTAATGCTATAATGCCTGGGATACTGCTAATACATCGTAGCTACCCACAAACCAACAAACTAATAAAACATCTCTTTGTTTGGTTTATTGTCTTATCCACAGCAATGTTGTGCATTTACTGACCTTGCAATTTTATTTGTGAAACAGATTTGATTTCCTTGAACTTTTAGTATTCAGAACACTGTTAGGCCGGTTGCTGTGCTTATTTAGTATGAATTTTGTGTATGACAAATTTCTCAAATCTGACTATAAATAGTACAATTTAAACAAAATAATGTCAAGTATTCCTATAGTAATTTTCTTGAACATTTTCTTTCCATGCAAGTGTGACGCCCTGGCACCGCCAGGTGGTCCCACAGTGTAGGCCCCCGCACAACACCTTCCCTCACAGGGTTAAACCTTGCCAACCAAATCCTAGTCACCCTCCCGAGGGTAGGAAAGGCACACCAGTGGGCGGAACCAGGCGGATGGAGAACGCCCACCTAGGGGTCTAGAGAATCCGGGGTGGGAAAACAGTCAGTTAAGTTGAGGTGGAGTTGAGTGGAGGAGTTGAGAGGAGCAGGAGGAGAAAGTGCAGTCTAAGTGCAGAGAGCAGAGGCGCCGGGGTTTTTAGCAGACAGTGGTCCGTGGTCCGTGTCTGACAGAAGACGGGAAGATGGCAGCTGGAGATTCGAGGTGGACCGGGGGAGGGTTGGAGCCCGCCAGTACTGACACCAGAGACCCAACCCGGAAACCGTGCACAGAGGGGGTACTTGGACCCTGAAGCCATGACTGTAACCAACGGCCTAGCTAATTAACCAATTGAGGGCAGGATTATAGGTCCTGTCCCAACCAAAGTCCCAAAAGCAGGACAACCACCCACCGAGAGGGATAGGGCATCCGCCAGGGCCCAGGAGATCCCACGTGTCAGCGTCAGCGGGCAAGGCTCCAACCAAAGCACCGGGAGCGGACTTCCGTGTTCCACAGCGGGTAGTCCACCATACAAAACACAGTGCAGAGGAAAGTGACACAGACCATCACCCCGGTGAGGGACCAGAGTACACCCGGCTGCGGCGGCCGTCCACCAGCACCTTGGTTAACCATTGGACTTGTCTAATTTATTTAATCATTAGTAAACTGAGACTCCCTGGTCTGACTAGGCGCGCCGGCCCCTGCCATCACCGTAACCTGGGGCAACCATCCATAACCACGGAGGGGTTAACAACCAGCTGTCATCCCATCGCCCCCGAGTGCCCCCACAACAGCAGCGGTGGTGTCACACTTCACCACACACCGTGGGTGGCGTCACAGACTGACTACGGCAAATCCCGTACAAATACGTCCCTTTCATTTGAAGTGTCCGCGTGATCCCCGGGTCCGGAGAATCCCTCGAGCCACACTGCGGATCCGGATCCGAGCAGCCCGGCTGCTACTGACGTGGGGGCGGCACACAAGCAAATGGAAAACAAATTTTGTACTGATACTAGAAAACCAACACCTTGTCCAAGTCATGTTATGATGGTCAGTGTTTCCCATGTCAGAAACCAAAACAAATATGGCATAAATCTAAGTTCATCAGTCAAAGAACGTAGGGTTGGGTGGAAACGCAGTGGAAAAAATGTGTCACAAATCTACTGCAAAACCATACTAAATCTGCAGTCATATAATGGATTTCCTGGCTGATTAGCAGTGGAATTCTTCAGGATTCTTAACAACAATATTGCAATCAGTATACTATGTAGTTAAACTCTTCACGAAAATAGGCATACGTAGATGACAGTTGTTAAGCTCACTATCATGGCTTGGTTTTATGTGCCCAAATCTGCTTGAAAACTGCAGCATTTCCTTCCCATGCAAACATATCTTAAGGGCTTGTGCAGTAGACCATATTTTTGTGATCCAACAAAACATTGGATTGACCAATGTTATTTAATAAAGCAGTAGATGCAAAAAATAAGCCATCACTGAGCCCCAGATCACGAATGAGAATGCTATGGGTCTCAGTAAATGGCAACAAAAGCACTATATATATTTTTATTTATTTTTTTTTTTATTTTTTTTTTACAAACTTCTGATTTTTTTTCACCAGAGATAAAAGTAAAACTATACATGTTTGGTATCACCAAACTCATACTGACTTGGGGAATCCTATCACCAGGTCAGTTTTTCAAAATAGGGAACACAGTAAATAAATGAATAAATAAAAAAAAAAAACCTGTTGTGCAATTGCACTTTTTTTTGCAATCTCACCACATTTGGATTTTTTTCCACGTTTTTGTTAATGTGCTTTTCAAAGGAGAAACAAAATATGATAGGATAGGATAATTGATAGCTAAAAGACATGGATAGATAGAGATAATAGAAAGAATAGATAGATAGGTAGATAAATAAAAAGAACATATAGAATAGATAGAAAGAAAAAACATATAGAATAGATAATAAGAAAGAACAGAATAGCTTGATAGAGGGATAGCTAGCATGGTGCCTTTTTTTATTTTGGGGGGTAAAAAAATGACATGGGGTCCTCTCATTTTCATATCCAGCACAGGAACAGTTGCAGCCTGCAACCCTCAGCTGTCTGCTGTACGTTGATTGGTTATGATGAAAAATAGAGGGGATCCCATGCTTTTTTAAAATTATTTGATTTATTTAAAAAAAAAAAAAAATAATGATGTGGGGTCCCCCCCCATTTCTCTGAAACCAGCCAAGGTACAGCAGACAACTGGGGACTGATATTATTAGGGTGGAAAGTGCCATCGTTATTTGGCCCTTTTCAGCCTAACAATAGAAGCCCACAACCACCCCAGAAGTGGCGAATCGATAAGATGCGCCAATTATGGTGCTGGGCCCGGCTCTTCTCGTTGCTCTGGTGCGGTGGCAATCGGGGTAATAAGGAGTCTCTGTATCAGTCTGTGTGTTTCTGTGTGTCTCTGTTTCTATGTGTCCTTGTCTCTGTGTGTCTTTGTCTCTGTGTGTGTCTCTGTCTCTGTCTGTGTGTCTCTGTGTGTGTTTCTGTGTGTGTCTCCATATTTCTCTGTGTGTGTGTCTCAGGCTGTCTCTCTCTCTGAGCCTGCCATCACTAAGTTAGAGTTTAGTATCAGCTGTGGGCTAGCTGTGGACTAGCCCACAGCTGCTACTAAACTCTAACTTAGTGATGGCAGGCACAGAGAGAGAGACAGACAGAGACACACACACAGAGAAATATGGAGACACACACAGAAACACACACAGAGACACACAGACAGAGACAGAGACACACACAGAGACAAAGACACACAGAGACAAGGACACATAGAAACAGAGACACACAGAAACACACAGACTGATACAGAGACACACACAGACACACAGAGATAGACAGAGACTGAAACAGAGACACACAGAAAAAGAGACACACACAAAGACATAGAAACACACAGAGACACAGACAGCGTCACACAAAGACAGAGACACACAGAGAAAGAGACAGACAGAGACACAGAGACACACACAGAGACACGAAATGTCAGACTGTTTTGAGGGAAAATTTAACCCCACGCTTTATTCATCAAAAAAACTGCTTACATTAAAGTCAATGGAGCTGGGAGTACAGTTGATTAATAGGAGCTCTGATTGGTTACTATAGGCAATGAAGGACATTCTCAGTATATGAAGCTTATGTGTGAAGTAATATGATTTCGGTAGAGACAGACAAACACAGAGACAGAGATACACATAGAGATAAAGACACGCGGAGAGAGAGACACACAGAGATGCACAGAGACACACAAACACAGAGACACACAGACACACACAGAGAGACTCACAAAGACATACAGAGAGAGACACGTACAGAGACACATACAGTAGACAGACACACAGACAGACACACACACAGACAGAGACACACAGACAAAGAAACACACAGAGACACACACAGAGACAGAGACCCACACAGAGATAGAGACACACAGAGACAGAGACACAGACACACACACAGAGACACAGATACACAGAGACAGAGACAAAGACACACAGACAAACACAGACAGAGACAAAGACACACAGAGACAGACACAGACACACACAGAGACACACAGACACACACAGACTGATAGAGACAGAGACACACACAAAGACACACAGAGAGACAGAAAGACTGATACACACAGAAACAGAGACACACACAGAAACACACAGAGACACACACAAAGACAGAGACACACACAGACACAGAGTCACATAAAGACAGATACACAGAGAGACAGAGACAGACAGAGACAGATAGAGACAGGAAATGTCAGACTATGTTTTGAGGGAAAAATTTAACCACGTGCTTTACAGTTATTTGCCAAAAAACCTGCTCACATTAAAGTCAATGGAAATGTGAGGTATAGGTCAATAATAGGAGCTCTGATTGGTTGCTATAGGCAGCGAAGGACATTCTCAGTTAAGACACCTGTGTGTGAAGTAATATGATTTCGGTAGATACAGACAAACACAGAGACAGAGACACACACAGAGACACAGACACGCAGAGACACAC
Organism: Anomaloglossus baeobatrachus; assembly: GCF_048569485.1. Classification (NCBI taxonomy): domain Eukaryota; kingdom Metazoa; phylum Chordata; class Amphibia; order Anura; family Aromobatidae; genus Anomaloglossus; species Anomaloglossus baeobatrachus. The sequence continues at coordinate 526,533,070 of NC_134354.1, forward strand.
AGAGACAGAGATGCACAGAGACACACAGAGAGAGAGATACACACTGAGACACATAGAGACAGACAGAAACATACAGACAGAGACACACAGACATAGAAACACACAGAGACATACACAGAGACAGAGAGAGACAAACACACAGAGACACATAGAGACAGAGACACAGAAACAAAGACACACAGACAGAGGCAGAGACACAGAGAGACAGACACAAAGACACACAGAGACAAAGACATATAGAGACACACACACAGAGACTCACACAGACACACATAGAAACAGAGACACACAGAGACATACATACACAGAGATGGAGACACACAGACAGAGACACACAGATACAGAGACATACAGAGACATACACACAGACACACAGAGACACAGACAGAGACACACATAGACAAAGACACACACAGAGACACATACACAGAGAGACAGAGACACACACAGAAAGAGACAGACACAAACACACACACACATACACACACACACATAGACACAGAGACAAAGACACAAACACTGACAGAGACACACAGAGACAGGGACACAGAGACAGACACAGAGACATACAAAGACACACACAGAGACACAGACACAGACAGAGACACGCAGAGACAAAGACACAGAGACAGAGATATAAATACACAGAGACAGAAGCACACAGAGACAGAGACACACAGAGACACAGACAGAGACACACAGAAACGTGCGGTCCCTCACAATTTTGATACCAGCAAAGTAAAGCCACACGGCTGAAGATTGGTATTCTCAGGATGAGGAGCCCCACATTATGGAGAGCCCCCCAGCCTAAAAATATCAGCCAGCAGCCGCCCGGAATTGCCGCATCTATTAGATGCGACAGTCCCGGAACTCTACCCGGCTCATCCCGAATTGCCCTGGTGCGGTGGCAATTGGGGTAATAAGGAGTTAATGGCACCCCATAGCTGCCAGTAAGTCCTAAGTTAATCATGGCAGGCATCTATGAGACACCCCCAATGATTAACCTGTAAGTGAAAGTAAATAAACACATACACCCGAAAAAGACAAAAAACCCCACCCTCTTTCACCACTTTATTAAAATCCCCAAATACCCCTCCAGGTCCGGCGTAATCCACAAGAGCTCCCATGACGCATCCAGCTCTACTACATGAAGCTGATAGGAGCGGCCGTAGAGCACCGCCACTCGCTGTGAGCTCCATGCAGCAACTGAAGTGAGTCGCACGATCAGCGGTGACGTCACTCAGGTAGTGCCTGCGTGTGTGCTGTGATAATGAGTGCGGTAGTGCCGGTGTGTGCGGTGATGATGGGGCGGTAGTGCCTGCGTGTGTGCTGTGATGATGGGGGCGGTAGTGCCGGTGTGTGCGGTGATGATGGGTGCGGTAGTATTTGCGTGTGTGCGGTGATTATGGGGGCAGTAGTGCCTGCGTCTCTCTCTCTCTCTCTCTATCTCTCTCTCTCTCTAACTCCAATACCCACCCATAATTTCAAGTGACAGAATCCTGTAAAATAATACATGTGTTTGCATGCGTTTCCCTTTGAAAAACCGGATCCGCTTTTGCAGAACAAAAACGTTCAGGACGCATGTTAAAAAAACGAGGTGTAAAAGTAGCCTAAGAGATTTAGGCAGAGACCAGTGTTTTCTCTATGTATTCTCTTTTACCTTTCCTACACCTACCTTTTGTTTTCTGTTAGGTTGTTAGGAGTTTATCCTTGTTTGCATTTATTATTTATCCTTTGTCCATTTGTGCACATTTTATTTTCCACACTTTCTGTACTTGTCTATCTTTGACTGTTTACCAGAGTTGAGCGATGTTCGATGTTCGAGGTTCGCCAATTTCATGTTCGAGTGATTTTTGGGGGTGCTCAAGATCGAACTTGAATGTGAGCTTTTTACTAAAAGCTCGATAGCTCGAGTTACGTTCGATAACGGGTCGATGAGAAAAAAGCCTAGCTAGTTACTAGCTGGCTTTTCACTGTAATAGTGTGAGTCACTGTGATTCACGCTATTATCAAATTTCAGTGTATAGTGTGCGGGGGGGACGCGGTTTAGATCTATGGTGCTGAGAGAATGCCGATCGCCTTTTTTTTTTTTTTTCCTAAGCACGCGTGCAGTGGGACGGGCCAGGATGTCAGCAAATCACAGACACACACACAGCTAAGTGGATTTTTGCCAGACAAGCAACGGCATGTGTCATAGGCTGTGTCATAGGCTTCACATGTCCTTGTCTTATAAAATGTGGCCATTTTCCCTGTCACCGCCATTATCTGCCTTCTGCGTGTGGGTGACAGTCACCGCTCACGCTGCTGCCGCCGATCCTGCTGTGTGCGCTATAGACATAGTGCAAGCTACACAGCGCTGTAGGGATTAGGGACTGCTATTTATTTCAGGCCTTTTCAGGGCTGATTTCCAGGCGTTCATAGCCATAGCTGCTAGGCAGGTCCGTGCAAATGCTGTGTACAGCTTTAGATAACAGTGTCTGCCTACCTCAGCTCAGGAAATTCCTTGCTGCATTTTTTGATTAGCAGGGATAGGAAAGTGAGGCTTCCTTTCCTGTCCTGGTACCCACAGAACCCGGGCACTCTACCCACCTGCCCAGTTTTGCCACGCTATTTTATTTGCCCAAAGAGCTGACACTTTTTGTGCCATCCTAAAAGTGTCTGGAATACTAACTTAGTTTTCCTTTCCTGTCCTGGTACCCACAGAACCCGGGCACGCTACCCACCTGGCCAGTATTGCCACGCTTTTTTATTTGCCCAAAGAGCTGACACTTTTTGTGCCATCCTAAAAGTGTCTGGAATACTAACTTAGTTTTCCTTTGCTGCCAAGCAAGGTACACCACATGTGCATTCTACACTCCTCCATTTCTGCGACGCAATTTTAGTTTACAAAAGTTCTGACACTTTTAGGGGCATACTACAATTGTCTGGTATACTACCTTAGCGTTCCTTTGCTGCCAAGCAAGGTACAACACATGTGCATTCTACACTCCTCTCCATTTCTGCTACGCAATTATTAACTGCAAGCAGTACAGCCAATCTGTGACGAAGGTGCAGGTGTGGATATAATGTTGCCTTCATCCAATGGTGGTTCTCTCAATGTCTGACAGAGCTCAACAATACCATGTTTCCACTTCCAAAACAACTGACGACCTGCCAATCACACTCTCACACTCCCTGTTGCTGGTAAAGGGGTGGAAGTTCAGCGTGAAAAACATTTGTGACTGCTGTCCCCACAGTCACAGAGGATGAAGAGCACGCAGATGCACTTGATGGGGCAGGCAGTGGTTGCACAGCCCCGTTAGGCCGCATTGTAGCACAGTGAAATTCCCATTGCGACTTATGCTTCATTTAAAGTCGTGTACAGGGTGGGCTCCCCAGTATGCAGCAAAACCACGCAACAGGAAAAGGACTCTAGGCAGTTTGGTTGATAAATGATTGTTTAACTTTCCCAAAACAAACAATAAGAACCATGCATAAAACTGAAAGAATAGAACAATCTATTCAGTTGCCTACTACCTGGTAATCCCTCAGCGTAGCAGGAGTAATTGTGTGTTTTTGTGTGTGTGTGTGTGTGTGTGTGTGTGTGTGTGCGAACACGACTTACCAGTGGCGCATCACAAGAGCTTACAACTTATCTACCTAAACATAGACAAAACCCATTACCCCCCCCTGAATACCCTTGTTAGCTGAAGCCTCACAGATAAGGTAGATGATAACAGTGTGAATGCAAACCAAACAGCTCAGCAACACAGTCATGGAAATCTTGTAAAGCAACAGTCAATGCAAACATGTGTCACTGTCCCTCTATGATTTAAACTGTAAGTGACAATTTGACAGTGCAGAGGCAGCAAGTATTATTGTCTATATAGTCGGCCTAACCAGAACAGATATGTGTTTTGCTAATAAAACAAAGTGTTGCGTGCACGCATTACTGTCTGGGCCCAGCCTACTGTACCCGGGTACTGTGGTGTCCAGTTGCCATAAATACAGACTTTACACTCCTCTCACGGTAAACAGTATAGACAGCACCAGAAGAATGTCGGTCTGTGGCACAGGATGCTGCTCACAAGCGTTACGGTCCTCCTCACCAAACTCCAACACGAATCCCCTCGCAGACCGAAGTGTTTCTGCGGTGGCTCCTTGCAGTAACACACACCTTTAGCTTTTCCTTCTGTTCATAGACAGCATCTCCAAGTCCACAGCCGAAGACCGTTTTGCTATTGCTATAGTGACCAAACAGACAAAGGCAGATGCAAAAAAACAGCAGCCCCTTGTGTGTAGTCTGCAACAATGCATGCAATGAATGGCAAATAAGCATGTTGCATTGACAGTGGATAAAGCTGGGCAATACACCCTCACGCTATCAATTCATATCCATGTGACACTTCATGGACAACGTACTCAAAGTTGTGAGTTTTTGCCTTCTACTTAGAGATTGTTGACAAATCTTACAGATTTCATGACTTGGGTGATTCTTTGCGATGTCAAAAAAGCCCCAGGCTAGGCAAGGCTTAGAGCCCATGCGATCTGCAGAGCCACCACGACTTCTGCTCAGAGGCAGAGTTGTGTCCGAGGATTCAGTTGTTGACGTGCTTCCAGTACTTTGTCTCTGTCCAGGAAGACGCAACGTAACCTCGGCATCAGAAGCATCATCCTTCACCTCCTCTGTTGACCTCATCGACTGGGTGACTTTGGTTTGACAGTAAGTGGGGTCTCCAACCTCATCATCACCCTGTGTGTTTTCATTCCCCTCGTCCTGAGTCCTCCGAAACAACCTCTTCCTGCCCTGACCGAATAGTAAAGTTGTTGTTCCAAACAGGTATCTGAGTATCCTCATCATGTTCCCCATTGTCTCCACCAGGAGGATTTACTGTTTGGGAATGAGAGTGTACATTATGCTCAGCACCTTCTTCATCAGGGCCTGGATCTGACTCACAAAGCTTCTGGGCATCTGTGCAGATCATCTCCCCTGTCTCCTGGAACTCGCTGTGTCAACACGTCAGATTATCTGCTGTCTGATTATCGCAAGCTTCAAACGGAAACTGAAAACTCATCTATTCAGAAATGACTATAACCTTCAATGATCCCACCACCGTGCGTAGCTGACGCCCAACCTCCACACCACCTACTGTATCCTCCCCAAAATCCTTTAGAATGTAATCCCGTAAGGGCAGGGCCATCTTCCATCTGTACGAGTCTGTCTATTGTTACCTGTATATGTATTCTGTATGTAACCCCCTTCTCATGTACAGCACCATGGAATCAATGGTGCTGTATAAATAAATAATAATAATAATAATAATAATAGACCTAATATTAGAAATAATCAAATAGAATAATAGACCTCTGATTCCCAGGCTATAGTGTGACTGAACAGCTCTGCAGACTCAACCATCTATGTTACCCCATACTCAGCAGGGCTGTTGGAAACTTGAGAGCTGTTAGGAAGCAAGTGCGATTGGGTTGACACCACAGAGGAATGTAGTATTTGGGATATTGAACTTGAGGTGGAGGAGAGGCCACTTTATGGAGCACTTGAGATCCATTGAAGCAGATGCTGTTTTGGTGGCTCATCTACATTTGTTAGTGATGGTCGTGTCCGTGAAAAAAGGGATCATATCAGATTATCCATGGGAAGAAGTACACCTGTTATTTTGGCTGGTATTTATTGTTACGAATCGTTGCCGCCGTAAACGCAAGCAGCCTGCTGTGGTTCCAGTTGCGCCCAGGCATCAGCTGCCATTTTGGGCTCTGCCTCGGGTTGCCCAGCTGGCTGCTTTCTCCTCCACGTCTAAATGTGGAGAGGCGGCTAGTGCGCATGCGTATGCCGATTTACCCCAGCCGCAGCCTAAGTCCAGTGTTTCGCCTAGTGAGTATGCTCAGCCTGACTGTGCCATTCCTGAGGCTAAGTCCTCAGTTCGGGCTACAGCGCATGCTCCCACACTTAGTGCGAAAAGCCTCTTTGCATAGGTGCTTGGACTCCGTGCCATGTCTAAGTCCTGTGTTGTGCCTAGACAGCATGCTGAAGCTGAAGTCTTTTTTCTGAGACTGTTGTTTAGGCTACTGAGAATGCTTAGGCACTTAGTGCATCAGAGGCTAGGCCCGGTAATGAACTCTATGGCCCTGCCTCTGACGTGGCAGGCCCATATAGACCACAGGGCATCAAGTGTCCTGATGATGTGGCCAGGCCACTCCGGACTGACTTGCAGAGGCCCGCCCCTATGACTTTTCACCTCATTATTGTTGGTCAGACGATGACTGGTGAGGTGTTTGGGTCGTGGCTGCCATAAGGTCATCATTGAAGTTGCGGTTCCGAATAGGCTGCTGGTTATGCCACTGATGATGTGTCACTCTGCTTTTGTCTCCAGGAGGTGCATTGTGGTCCACCCTGGGTTGTGGCGCACCCAGGTTATAAAAGGGGCTGGCGACAACAAGGAGGTGCGCAGTCTTCTATTATGCTCAGAAAGAGCAAACCTCCATGTGTTGAACTCATTGCGGCTTTAGGCCAGAGGTAGGCAGGGATAGGGCATCGGTGCAGGCCACCACCATAGTTGGTAACGCAGAACGCTTAAGACCAGCTCCTCTCCTACTAGTCCTGCTAGTGCAGCCCAGTGGCATTAACTGGACTGCTGCTGCTGATGCACCTGCTGTCCACAGATGTGGCCCCTACGCACACGGACAGCGTACCCAATGGCCCCTGTGTTGTTAACAGGGAGTTCCTGGGCTGGGTGTGTGTCTGGACCCTGTGACGCTAACAGGGATCCCAGTCTCCAGATCCGAGTGTCGTCTAACTCGGTTCAGGCTACTATTAGTTTCAAAGCCAACCAGCTCTGTATCCTCTGCCTAACGTTCGAGTTGCCAACATCTCCTTTTCCATCTGGGAGCACGGTGGACACCGACTGGCGATTGGGATATATACCTTTCTCTTTATTTTCTTCTTTAGTTTTTTATATAGCGCTAACATAGTATATACCACCTTATCCAAATCTGCCAGTCCCCCCGTAACAGATGGTGTTTCTTCAGCAAATGTTACTGTTGCTTAACCACCAAACCCATGGACACAAACATTTTTCCCCTTTCCAACACACCTGTTCCCCTTTCCACCAGCATCTGTCCTTTTTCAACTCATTTTGTATATGACCAAATTTTCAACTCTGCAGGGACACCCGACTCAACGCCATCTCAGCACAGCAGCCAGCCCTTGGTCCCTCAGATGTAGACAAGTAAAAAACGATTTCCTCCTAGCCATGACAAAGCGTTGAGATTCACTCTGTGCAGCACTGGTATTTAGTGTAAAAGCAGATCTAAGATTGCGTACTATCTTCTGCTGATACTCCTGGATATGTGCGTCCCTTTCTATGGCAGGACTTATTTTGTCTTGTACCGGGCATCTAACAGTGTGGCAACCCACTAGTCAGTATTACTTCGAATTCGGACAATCCGAGGGTCATGTTGTAGGTAGTGCAGCAAGAAGGCGCTCATGTGTCTTGCGCATACAGGAGAACCAAGTCCTTGCTGTGTTGGTGGCAGAGAGGTGAAAATCATGCCTCCTTCCTCTGCACTCTCCCCCCAACCTCGCACAACCGAAATGAGAGCAAGCTCTCCCTCATCTGCTGAGTCTTCCATGCCCATCGCCAGTTCGTCCTCCATTTCTTCATGGGCTCCTGCACCTTCCTCAACAGTTTTGCTGATACTATGCGCTCTTGTTAATCCCTCTCCCCCACCGTCCCATGACTTCCGTCTTGGTGCTGCTGACCGTCTGGACCTTGTAGATCTTGTTATCCCTTCCGCATATGACTCCTCCTGTACTTCCTCCCCTTCCTCTTGTCCCACCACCTCACTCCAAATAATGTTTAGAGTGTGCTCCAGCATGTAGATGACCGGATTTGTCATGCTGATAATGGCATCGCCAGTGCTAAACATCTTCGTCGACATTTGTAAACTGCGAAGTAGGGTGCATAGGTCCTTGATCTGACACTACTCCAGCAGCGTGATCTGCACCACCTCTGGATTTAGTTAGCCCAGGCTATACATCATAACGTATTGCAGCAGGGCTCGGCGGTGCTGCCACAGACGCTGCAACATGTGCAGATTCAAATTCCTGCATGTCAGCACATTGCATTTCAGGCGGTGAAACGCCAGACCGAAAGACTTCAGGAGCGGTGCAAGTTGTTGAGCTGCTGGGTGTGAACAGTGGAAGTGAGCACATAGCGAGAGTGCCCGCTGCAGAAGGCCATGTAGGCTGGGATGGTGGTTTAAAAATTGCTGGAGAACCAGGTTCAACACGTGAGCCATACAAGGCACGTGTGTCACATTGCCCTGACGACGGGCCGCAGCCAGGTTTGCATCATTGTCGCACACGGCTGTTAAGTCACCACCGGAGTCCGCTCCATCAATTTGTACTACGGTCGCCAGGTGACAACTTGTTCCTTTCGTGCATAGTGCTGATGATGGGAGAGGAGTCGATGCCAGCGGCAGTGGTGGATGCAGGTTCTGCTCACCCACTGGGCTGTGTTACCTTGAGATATGCAGAACCACTGGCTGACTGTAGGTGGTGGGTGTCTCACAGCTGAAGTACCATCATTCAGCTGCAACCAATGGGAAGACACCACACCCTTTTTTAGATCCGCATTTTACCTCTGCTTGTTTTCTGATTAAGACCTGGCCGTCCTATTCTGTTCCTGTTCCTCAATTCATGGTTTGACCCTGCCTGACTACTACTCTCTCGGACTGCAGCCTTCCACAGGTATTGATCACCTTGGGCCCTGGGTAATTCCAAATCCCTGTATAGGGGTTAAAGGGTTTCAGGGTTCTGGGGGTCCTGCTTGGTGAGTGGCTTCCCTCTAGCCTATCCTTTACAGCCTGTCTAAATCTGTGGATCCAGGCAGGCGTTACAGAAGGCCATGTAGGCCGGGATAATGGTTCAAAAATTGCTGGACAACCGGGTTCAACACGTGAGCCATACAAGGCCCGTGTGTCACATTGTCACGGCGAAAGGCCGCACCCAGGTTTGCATCATTGTCGCACCTGGCCTTCCCTGGCTGCTTATTGAGTGGAGACAACCATTGATGAAACTCGGTCTCACTCTCCAGAGCTTACCGTCCACAACTCCTCAGCGGTGTGACTCACATTTCACAGACATTTCAAAGTAAAGAGTCGACCGCCTGATGCCGTTGAGCTCTGCTGCCACCATAGTAAAGAGGTGTGTGGGATTCCTTGTGCGCAGTTACAACGCGGGTGGCCTGACCACACAGGGTTTGGGCGGAGGTGGAGGACCCAAACGAGGTTGAGGAGGCAGAAGCAGTGTAGGAACTTCTACATACAGAGGAAGGATTGACAAACAACTCGTGGGGACTGCAAGACATGTACAGCAGACCCTTCTCCATCTCTCCCCATAGTAACCCATTGCCCAGTCACCGTCATGTAACGCCCCTGTCCATGCTTACTGGTCCAAGTATCTCTGGTGAAATGCACCCTGTCACACACAGAGTTTCTCAAAGAAGCGGGGATGTTTTGTGCGACATGCTGGTGTAGCGCGGGCATGCCTTTGTTGGAGAAGGAGTGGCCACTGGGTATTGGCTCTTGGGGCACTGCGATGGGCATAAGGTCTCGAAAATCCTCGGTTAAAAAGGTTGGAAAGGCAGCATTTCGGTAGCCAACAGTTTGCAGATGCTGAAAGTCAACCTCAAAGCCCTGTCATGCCCTTCTAAAAGCATGTAAAACACAGCAAGGGGACTCCAACCACAGTCTCCCTTGTTTCCAAAAATTGGTCCACACACACACCACTTGACTGGCATCAGTTGTCCCCCATTTTCAATCTTAAAAAGATGCTTTGCATGAAGCACTCTCAAAAATACACCAGCCTTTCGCCTCCCCAGGATGACACAGGGGAAGAAAAGTCCTCTGTGATCCATGACTTGTTCATCTTGTTTCTTTTTTTCAAAAGCGAGGGGACTCCAACCACAGTATCCCTCGTTTCCAAAAATTGGGCCACATACACCACTTCACTGGCATCAGTTGTCCCCCATTTTCCATCTTAAAAAGATGCTTTGCATGAAGCACTCTCAAAAATACACCAGCCTTTCGCCTCCCCTGGATGACACAGGGGTAGAAAAGTCCTCTGTGATTCATGACTTCCTCATCTTGATGAACGTTAGTCTGTCCACAGAGAACGCTGGCTGTGGGACACGACAAGATCCCCAAGGCGTAAGTGGCGAGCTCAGGCAATTTATCCACATTGGTAGCCTAAAATGAGCAAGGCTCAAGTTGCACAATAATGGCATCGATGTTCACTTGCATATACTCATATATCTGTGTCTCCTCCTCTTTTTCCTCGTCCAGCTGTTTTGTTTTCGCATGAGTATTTGTCCTTGTCACTTTCCCATGTGTTGTCTTGTGAGTTGTTTGTCACCTTTTGGACACCTTTGAAGGTGTTTTCTATGTGTTTTTATGTGTTTGTGATTGCCTCCCATCAGGGCCAGATTAAGGTTGGTGGGGGCCCCTGGGCAGAAAATCTGGTGGGGGCCCCATAACGTTAACATTTTTAGCCATAACAGTAGAGCACGAACTGAAGCATTTAGAAATAAATCCACTGAGCATGGATCTTATCCTGTTCTGCCACATTCACATTTACACTTATAAACAGAAAGTTACTCACATTTTTTTTATTGATCCCAATGTTAAGACAGCCATGGAATAGTAAAAATAAATAAAGGGAAAGTTCTCACTGGCAGCAATGGTTGCTAAAAATACTAATGTGCTCTCTATTGTATTGTCTCCGGAGTAGTACATAGCAGATGATGTCTGTACACGGTATGCCATACACAGTATCAGAGGTGGATCTAGGTTTTCCTGTCCATGGAGTAGGAGTTCAGTTTGGCGCCCCCTTCTATAGACGGCTTATGCGGTTTGAGTAGTTGTCATGTGACCGCTCATACGCCATTTTCACACGTGCCGATGAGCTGCTCTTCCGAATTCTCTCAATGTTCAGTGAAATACTACAGCCCATAAAGAGGAGCAGGAAGAGAAGCTAATTGTGACTCAAAGTATTAAAATGACCTGCAAGTGGTCATGTGACCACTTCTGGAATTAGCAAGCAGAGCTAAATCCTTACATTGAGTATATTACAGGTTGTTGGATTGGGCATGCTACGGGGCTTACTTTTATTATTAAAGGGGTTGTCCAGGTCGACAAGGAAAATTTGTTGTTATCCTATATGACAGCAGACTTCTGAATTCTCACAGCTTGCGGACTGCACACTGTCATGATTTTCCCGAGCCATGAGCAAGTAGTCATGGGACTGCAAGTATGCGATTTGCTTACTTCCGGCCACATTCAAATTAGTCGTCTGCAGCCTCACTCAATAGTTACATGCCCTCAAGCTCTCACTGCTGGCATCGGAGAGTCCTGACAGTGTGCAGTGTGCACACTGAGGATTCAGAAGTCTGCAGTCACATAGAAACTTTCATCACAAACCTGGACAACCCCTTTAATGCTACTAACATAATGTAGAAACCCTTGCGGTCATGTAATTTTACAAATTATGGCTTGCTACGTGTGTACAGGATCAGAATCAGTAAAATGTACATAAATACACTGTGTGTAGAGTTATTAGACAAATGAGTATTGTGATCACATGATACTTGTTATACATGTCGTCCTACTCCAAGCTGTATAGGCTGAGAGCCAACTACCAATTAAGTAAATCCGGTGATGTGCCTCTCTGTAATGAGGGGTGTGTGGTGTAATGACATCAACACCCTATATAAGGTGTGCTGAATTATTAGGCAACTTCCTTTCCTTTGGCAGAATGGGTCAGAAGAGAGATGTGACGGGCTCTGAAAAGTCCATATTGTGAGATGTCTTGCAGAGGGATGCAGCAGGCTTGAAATTGCCAAACTTTTGAAGTGTGATCACCGAACAATCAAGCGTTTCATGGCAAATAGCCAACAGGGTCGCAAGAAGCATGTTGGGCAAAAAAGGCGCAAAATAACTGCCCATGAATTGAGAAAAATCAAGCGTGAAGCTGCCAAGATGCCATTTGCCACCAGTTTGTCCATATTTCAGAGCTGCAACGTTACTGGAGTATCAAAAAGCACAAGTTGTGCCATACTCAGGGACATGGCCAAGGTAAGGAAGGCTGAAAACCCACCATCTCTGACCAAGAAACATAAGATAAAACGTCAAGACTGGGCCAAGAAATATCTTAAGACTGATTTTTCAAAGGTTTTATGGACTGATGAAATGAGAGTGACTCTTGATGGGCCAGATGGATGGGCCAGAGGCTGGATCAGTAAAGGGCAGAGAGCTCCACTCCGACTCAGATGCTAGCAAGGTGGAGGTGGGGACTGGTATGGGCTGGGATCATCAAAGATCAACTTGTGGGACCTTTTTGCGTTGAGGATGGAGTGAAGCTCAACTCCCAGACCTACTGCCAGTTTCTGGAAGACAACTTCTTCACGCAGTGGTAGAGGAAAAAGTCGGTATCGTTCAAGAAGAACATGATTTTCATGCAGGACAATGCTCCATCACATGCATCCAACTACTCCACAGCGTGGCCGGCCAGTAAAGGTCTAAAAGATGAAAAAATAATGACATGGCCCCCTTGTTCACCTGATCTGAACCCCATAGAGAACCTGTGGTCCCTCATAAAATGTGAGATCTACAGGGAGGGAAAACAGTTCACCTCTGGGAACAGTGTCTGGAGGCTGTGGTGGCTGCTACACGCAATGTTGATCGTAAACAGATCAAGCAACTGACAGAATCTATGGATGGTCGCTGCTGAGTGTCATCAGAAAGAAAGGGGGCTATATTGGTCACTAATTTTTTGGGTTTTGTTTTTGCATGTCAGAAATGTTTATTTCTAAATTTTGTGCAGTTATATTGGTTTACCTGGTGAAAATAAACAAGTGAGATGGGAATAGATTTGCTTTTTATTAAGTTGCCTAATAATTCTGCACAGTAATAGTTACCTGCACAAACAGATCCTCCTAAGATAGCCAAATCTAAAAAAAACCCACTCCAACTGCCAAAAATATTAAGATTTGATATTTATGAGTCTTTTGGGCTAATTGAGAACATTGCTGTTGATCAATAATAAAAAAAATCCTCTAAAATACAACTTGCCTAATAATTCTGCACATGGTGTACAGCACCAGAACCAAAAGCAATACCAAAATACATCACTAGCACCCTCATCAGTAAACGAATATATCACCAGAACCACCAATACATGACTACAGTACCAAATTTACAACAATATATTGTAGTGTCACATCCCCATATACATTTGTATCACATGAATTAACAACTCCCAGTATGTCCTTAACAATTGTAAGAAAATGCTGGGAATTGTTATCAGGATTTATCAGACTTTGGACCATACAGGAACCACAGTCCTGATGAGAAGCTTTGAGTATCACACACATACAGTTACATCCGGGTACCTTGTAGGTGACATCTTCCCTGATCGGAGTCATCTTATTCTTTCTTCTCCATCTTGTCCAGACGTCATGATGACTTTTCACATCCACAGCTCCTCTCTGCAGACCTCCCGGGTCTTCCACAGCTCCTCTCTGCAGACCTCCCGGGTCTTCCACAGCTCCTCTCTGCAGACCTCCCGGGTCTTCAACAGCTCCTCTCTGCAGACCTCCCGGGTCTTCCACAGCTTCTCTCTGCAGACCTCCCGGGTCTTCCACAGCTCCTCTCTGCAGACCTCCCGGGTCTTCCACAGCTCCTCTCTGCAGACCTCCCGGGTCTTCCACAGCTCCTGTCTGCAGACCTCCCGGGTCTTCCACAGCTACTCTCTGCAGACCTCCCGGGTCTTCCACAGCTCCTCTCTGCAGACCTCCCGGGTCTTCCACAGCTCCTCTCTGCAGACCTCCCGGGTCTTCCACAGCTCCTCTCTGCAGACCTCCTGGGTCTTCCACAGCTCCTCTCTGCAGACCTCCCGGGTCTTCCACAGCTCCTCTCTGCAGACCTCCCGGGTCTTCCACAGCTCCTCTCTGCAGACCTCCCGGGTCTTCCACAGCTCCTCTCTGCAGACCTCCCGGGTCTTCCACAGCTCCTCTCTGCAGACCTCCCGGGTCTTCCACAGCTCCTCTCTGCAGACCTCCCGGGTCTTCCACAGCTCCTCTCTGCAGACCTCCCGGGTCTTCCACAGCTCCTCTCTGCAGACCTCCCGGGTCTTCCACAGCTCCTCTCTGCAGACCTCCCGGGTCTTCTGCAGCACATCTCAACATTATGCCCTTAAAATAAATAGCAGAATGATTATAATGCTCCTAAATATAAATATATGACCTACACTGTGCGTCTGAATAAATAATTGCCCCTCACTGTGCTCCCTGCACAAAATGACCCACACAATGTCCCTCTTATGGTACATGGCCTCTTCTTTCAGTTCTGGGCCCCCTCTTCACACAGTCCTCTACATTGTGTACCCACTATACCTCCAAATGTCTATACTGTGCCCCCTCCTCACACTCCCCCTCCTGAGCTGTACCCTCACACTGTTCCCCATGCTATCCCCTCTCTATACTCCCCTCACCCTCAGTACCAAAATCACTATAGTGCACCTCAGTCTCACATTCCCCCTCCTCAGCATACTGTGCCCTCCATACTGTGCCCTTACACTGCCCACCATGCTGCCCCTTCTCTATACTGCCTACCTCCTTCACTATATAGTCACTATACCGCACCTCAGTCTTGCATTCCCCCTCCTCAGCATACTGTGTCCTCCATACTGTGCCCTCACACTGGCCACCATGCTGCCCCTTCTCTATACTGCTAACCCCCCCCCCCACACTACCCAGGCTCTATACTATGCCCCTCACACTTTTGTCCACCAATACTCTCCACTTACAATTTTCTCCCACCATACTGCTGCCTCACACATTTTAATGGTGCCCCCCTGATTACTGTGCAGGGACAAATATGACACATGTTCCCCAAAGGTACGCCCCTGTACAGTGTACAGAAGAATACATGACTGGTACACAATATACTGTGATACAGACACCAGATGCTATACAATATACACATTATTATATACCGTCTGATGTGTGTACACAGTATATCCCACTGCTCTGTACACTGGATGTGGTATACCATGTACATAGATATACCATGCCCTGCACTGATCACACCTGGGCCTACAGGACAGGATGTAACATATTCTATATGTAATATGGGCCATATAGTGTAATGTGTGCTGTAGGCTCAGATGTGATCAGTGCAGGATCTGTGTAGTGATGTCTGTGCTGGAGATCAGTGTGCGTTATTGCAGGGGAGGGATGAGGCCGATGACCCAGCACTGACAGCCCGACCTGATCTGCAGCAGTTCACACTCCTGCAATAACTCACACTGATAGCAGAGTGGCCGCTGACACTATGGAATCCGGTCTGGTGTTATCAGCGGCGTCTTGCTCCCTCCTCACTGCAGTCTCCTGCCCGGCCGGCACCATGATTAATGACCTCATACTTACCGGGATCCACTGAGACCTCCGGTCCTCCCACAAGCTCCTCTACGGCAGGAAGAAACAGCAGCGCGGTGACGTCATCCTGGCAGACGCAGCCCACACAGCATGCAGTGGGCGTGTCTGCAGTACAGTAATGGCCGGGATTGAAATACCTTAAAGGTACAGTGCAGTCTTGAACCACTGCAACTTTAATAAAATGGCGGACACACAGATAGTGGTGGGGGCCCCCTCAGAGGCTCTTGTGGTGGGGGCCCCTGGGCTGAAGCCCCGTCTGCCCCGCCTATAATCCGGCCCTGCCTCCCATTGTTTTCTATGGGGTTCGAGAGATTCGTCAAACGGCTCGCCGAACTGAACTTGAACGCGGCATCCGTTCGACGAACCGAACCGAACTCGAGCCTCTAGAGGCTGGCTCATCTCTACTGTTTACCCTATCTTGATTTTTAGTGTTAGTAATCTCCCCTCTGGTTCCTCAGGAGATTCGAGAGACAACCTTTCAGGCAGACAGGTCCTATTTGTGGGATTCTAATTGTGCAGCTAGGGATTTTCCAGTCTGTGCAAGAACCATTACGGTGTGCAGCTAGGGATACTACTTTGTACAGGAACCAGTAGGGTGCAGATAGGTTACATTTCCTCTTTACCAATGTTGGGATATGTACGTACATAAGAACGGGTTCACAGCCCACACGACAAGTCCACACACCCAGCCAGGTCAGCTCTTTCATGTAATGTTCCAGGTGTCCGGAGTCAGTCCCTCACCCACGACTACCACTCTGCATTACTCCAGACATCAAATCTTCAGCTCCTTCACGAAGCACTTATTTCTCTGCCATCTCTGCATCCTCTGCATTCCTGATGCCAGCATTAGAAATCTGCTGTGTATGGGGATGGCTCAGTCTCTGAGCCTGCTACAAACATCCACTCCTGACTTGCTCCATACATATACATTGGTTGTCCAGAACAAGTTAAAGGCATGATCCCAACTCTAAAGGATAGGGGATAACTTGCGGTTTGCAGGTGTGACTACTGGGATACTTATTGATCTTGACAATGGTGCCCCATTAGCATAGAGGTCTGTACTCAGTTGTCTCCGGTAGTCATATGCACAAGGAATGTATAAAATAGTGGCACACATAAAACATTTCAGATGACCAGTGACAGTTGATAACTTGGTGAGCTGACTTCTTTAAAAGGGGTGTTCAAGACTGAACTGTTGATGACTTCTCCATCGCATAGGTCTTCATTAGGAGATTAGTGGGGTTCTAACACCTGCCCCCCAATGATCAGCTGAAAACTGCTGTGGCAACAGTAGGAACTAAGCAATGTATGGGCAGAATACCACAGCCCTGTACATTTCTTAGTGTCTGCCATTGGAGACTGCTGTTTATCTCTCATAGTCACATGTCAAGTATGCTAATTACGTCTCTGAAATGTAACCAACATATACTATATCCAGAATACTGTATTGGTCAGCAAACTTTATGAAAAAAATCAGTACACGTATTCAACTATGCTCAGTATCTGTGCTGACATGGAACGTGGCAACCAGCCAAGAGCAAATTTGTTGCTGGCCTCAAATATTCCCAAGATGTTTGCAAAGTACACAAGTCAATTTTCCAGATATTGCCCAACAAAGTTGTTTTTAACTAGCTGTTGGCTTGTTGCTACCTGGAGAAATTTTGTTTGAGTCCCTTATATATCACAGATAACAGTAATATAAAAAAAAATCAGAAGCGTTTTAAATGTCTATAGTTATGTAGCTACATTTTGGGAAAACAATATAAGGTTATGGATATCTCTGGCTAGGAAAAATGATTTTTTACATGTTATTGGTTATTTTTACTTAACATATTTGCACCGAGTTTCAGTCTTCAATCTTCATTCTTTCTTCATTTTCAAAATAGAAAAAGACAGGTTATTCCATAGGGTTAAAATCTTAGGCTGCATTTACACTCACCTGGCATTCCTGGGAACCTTTATTTCCCGATTATTGGCTTATTCGAACATACTGCCAATCATGCAATGAACTTAAAGATCATAATTCCTGGCAGCACATTCTCCTTTTTAACCCCTTCCTGTAGTAGCTAGTTTTAACCTTTCTGACTAGGTCAGATTTTTTTTTAACTCTGATTTGAGACTTTATGTGGCAATAATTTTGAAATGCTTCTACATACAGCACATGAAATTAGTACTGCACAAGTAAAACATTTTCTAAGTTAATATATTTGTAAAGCTGCTATTGACATGGAATTATCATCAGATGTTGGCAACAACCCATCCAATCCACACAGGCAAAGAAAACAAACCATAGATGTCCATGAATTAAGTTAAATGTAATGATGAGAAATGACACAGGGAAAAAGTATCAAACACATGAAGAAAGAGGTGAAAAAGCCATGGAAAGTCATAACACCAGTTTACATCTATTCGTACCTAGAAAGTAATCCTGCCACTTATTGAAAAATAATATCAACTGGTTTGCTTATAAAAAGATGTCTCATTACCAAGGTGCCACACAAGAAACATCTCATGATGGTTAAAACCAGTGATATGTCACAAGATCTTCACAACCTTATTGTTGCAAAACATAAAGTTGGCATTGGTTACAGAATTTCGAAACTACTGAAGGTTCCAGTGAGCCCTGTTGGGAGCATAATTTGGAAGTGGAAAGAACAAAGAACATCATTTCACTAAAGTCTGGCCATGACCATGACTCCCCGCAAGATTTCAGACAGATGAAAGAAAAGAATTATCAGAAGAGATGTGGAAGAGCCAATGACCACCTCGGAGAGCTATAGAATGACCTGCAATCAGCATGTACAATTGTTTCAAAGAAAAATAAGAATTGCACTTAACTTCTATGGCTTGTATGTATGCTCATCACGCAACTATCCATTTCTGAAGAAAAGCACGTTCAAGTACTTTTAAAGTTTGCTCAACAACATTTAGACAAGCCTGTGAAATACTGGGAGAATATAATGGGGTCAGATGAGAGCAAAATTGAACTCTTTGGATGCCATAATACACACCATATTTGGAGGCAATTAACATCATATCAACAGTAAAGTTGGATGTGGGAACATCATGGTGTGGGGCTGTTTTTCAGCATACGGCACTGGCAAACGTAATGTAATTGAATGAACGATGAAAGGACAAATGTACAGTACAAATCTGCTACCATCTACCAGGATATATAAGCCCAAACCAAGAGAAACAGGGGAAAAGTAGTCAAGGGTCACACATAGGACCGCAAAGTCAATAATTCTATATGTACAACTTCTTTTGCAAAAATATAACAAATATTTTATTTAAATACAATAAACAGCAAAAGAAGTGACAGTACAGCAGCATCATCAAAAGATTTTACAGAAAACAATGATCAGGCTTAAATTGTGTCACTGATGTGAAACATGGATCCACATACCATATAGGGAGTAGTATAAAAACATAACCGATGATGACTCCTATATGCACCTGTATAACGAATGCATACTTGCCCCCACACATAACCACATAATATGTACAAAATCAGGGGACACTACAATATGTGTCCTAACATGCAGGGCTCTAGTTCAACAATTAGTCCTCAGTGCATAAAGGGGTCGAATCATAAACTATTTCACAAACAGACAGGTGAAAGATAAACAGTGTCAGAAGGCATTAGTACAATCCCATCTTAAACTCACCCATAATGGTTGGTGTGGAAGTCGAGAAAAACGTGCCCCGACGCGCACGTTTCGCTATCTTCTTCGGGGGGCCGTGGATGGGGTCAGATGAGAGCAAAATTGAACTCTTTGGATGCCATAATACACACCATATTTGGAGGCAATTAACATCATATCAACAGTAAAGTTGGAGGTGGGAACATCATGGTGTGGGGCTGTTTTTCAGCATACGGCACTGGCAAACGTAATGTAATTGAATGAACGATGAAAGGACAAATGTACAGTACAAATCTGCTACCATCTACCAGGATGATGACAATGAAATGAGGGTGAACATTTCAGCAAAAAAATTATCCCTAACACACAGCCAAGGAAACTCAATTGGTTTTAGACAAAGAAAATAAAGCTGCTAGAATGGCCCAGCCAATCACTGACCTGAATCCAACAGAAAATTTATGGAAGGAACTAAATTTAGCTCACAGTTCATAGATGAAGCAATGCATGTGACTAGTTTCTCCATACATTAGGCATCTTAAAGCTTCAATGACCAAAAAATGCTTGTGTATGAATTATATATATATATATATATATATATATATACTAGAAGGTGGCCCGATTCTACGCATCGGGTATTCTAGAATTTACGTATTGTGTAGTTAATGTATGATTTTTGTTATATATATATATATATATATATATATATATATATATAGATGTTGTTGTGTGTAGTTACCAAGTGTTTGTGTAGGGGCTGTACATGTTCTGGGTGTTGTCTGGGTGTGGCGGGGGGTGAGAGCGGTGTTGTTTGTGTGTTGCGTTGTTTGTAGAGCGCTGTGTGTCTGTAGCGCTGTGTGTGTGTGGTGCTGTGTGTGTTGCGCGGTTTGTGTGGGTGTTGGGTGTGTCTGTGTGTTTTGGGGCAGGTATGTTTTGTGCAATGTGTATGTTGTGCGGTATGTGCGTATATTTGTGTATGCCACGGTGTTTGTGTGTTGGGTGTTGTGTGTGTGCGGCGTTGTCTGTGTGTATGGGTGTCTGTGTAGGGCAGTGTTTGTGGTTCCCAGTGTGTGTGTGGTGTGTTGTGCAGTGCGTGTGTGTGTGTGTGTTTGTGTGTGTGTTTTGGGGGGAGGTGTGCACCCCCCATCATGCTCCATCCCCCATGCTGTGCACCCCCCATCGTGCTCCACAGTCACACATTTGACAGTATACACGCACACATCTGATCGCATACACTCACACACACACCCCACTTCTCCCTGTGCCCACCGGTGGGCGGTCCCAGCAGCTGTGCTGCACGCCGTGCTCCTCTGCTGACACTCACAGATCCGATCGCATACACTCACACACACACACTCACACATCAGAACACACTCACACACATCCGATCGCATACACGCACACACACACTGACGATATCGCACATACGCGCTCACACAATCACAACATCCGGAGATACCATATGCTTCCGGCCATGTGATCCTCCGGCAGGTCCTGGAAGATCACTGCACGCACAGGATCGCCGCCGAGAAGCAAGCGATATCACGGGATGTTGTGAGTGTGTGGATGCGATCTGATGTGTGTGTGAGAGTGAGTGTGATCTGATGTGTGTGTGTGTTCTTATGTGTGTGTGTGTGTGTGTGTTCCGCCGCTGCAGGACCTTGATGCGCTCACCTGGGAGCCGGTGTGCGCTGGTAACCATGCTACAATATTACATGGTTACCAGCATACCCCGCCCCCCGCTCGCACGGGAGCCCACACCAGCGTACGCCGGCGTACGCTGATGTGGGCTCCTGGGGGTACAGCACTCACCTGGGAGTCGGTTCTGGGAATGCGTGCGGGGGGCGGGGCCAGAGCGAGCGTGCAATGCGTGAGGGGGCGGGGCGTGGCCGAGTTGCCAACGCGTGCAGGGGGCCGGGGCGAGACGCCAATCCGTGCGAGGGGGCTGAGCCGAGGCAAGGTGAGCGGCCAATCCGTGCGGGGGGCGGGGCCATGGCGAGCCCAGCGGCCAATCCGCTGTTTGTCACCGTAAGGACACAATTTTGGAGCAAGACAGACAGAGAGACAGAATAAGGCAATTATATTGTCAAGTGTTTGTGTAGGGCGCTGTAAATGTTGTGGGTGTTGACTAGGTGGGGGGGGTGAGAGCGGTGTTGTATGTGTGTTGCGTTGTGTGTGTTGCGTTGTTTGTGGAGCGCTGTGTGTCTGCAGTGTTGCCTGTGTGTGGTGCCGTGTGTGTTGCACGGTTTGTGTGAGTGTGGGGTGTGTGTGTGTGTTTTGGGGGGAGGTATATTTTCTGCAATGTGTGTGTGTTGCTCAGTATGTGCGTATATTTGTGTGTGCCGCGGTTTTTGTGTGTTGTGTGTGTGCGGCGTTGTCTGTGTGTGTGAGTGTCTGTGTAGGGGGGTGTTTGTGATTCCCAGTGTGTGTGGTGTGTTGTGCGGTGCGTGTTTGGCGGTGTGTGTGTGTTTTGGAGGGAGGTGTGCACCCCCCATCATGATCCATCCCCCATGCTGCACACCCCCATCGTGCTCCATCCCCCATGCTGCGCACCCCCCATCGTGTTTCAACCTCCCATTCTGGGCACCCCCCATCGTGCTCCATCCCCCATGCTGCACACCCCCATCGTGCTCCATCTCCCATGCTGCGCACCCCCCATCGTGTTTCAACCTCCCATTCTGGGCACCCCCCATCGTGCTCCATCCCCCATGCTGCACCCCCCATCGTGCTCCATTCTCCATAGTGCGAACCCCCCATCGTGTTTCATCCCCCCATTCTGGGCACCCCCCATCATGGTCCACCCCCCATGCTGCACCCCCCATCGTGCTCCATCCCCCATGCTGCGCACCCCCCATTGTGTTTCAACCTCCCATTCTGGGCACCCCCCATCGTGCTCCATCCCCCATGCTGCACCCCCATCGTGCTCCATCCCCCATGCTGCGAACCCCCCATCGTGTTTCATCCCCCCATTCTGGGCACCCCCCATCATGGTCCACCCCCCATGCTGCACCCCCCCATCGTGCTGCATCCCCCATGCTTCACCCCCCATCGTGCTCCATCCCCCATGCTGCAAACCCCTTAGAGAGGAGTATAATAGGAGGAGTATAATGGGAGGAGTTGTCCTGGGGGGAGGTGTACAGGTGCCCAACGTGTGTGGGAGGCGTGGCCTAGCGGCACAGTGTGGGAGGCGTGGCCCAGCGGCACAGTGGGGGGCGTGGCCCAGCGGGATAGTGGGGGCGTGGCCTAGCGGCATACTGCGGGGGCGTGGCCTAGCGCCATAGTGTGAGGGGGTGTGGCCTAGCGCCAGTGTGAGGGGCGTGGCCTAGCGCCAGTGTGAGGGGCGTGGCCTAGCGCCATAGTGTGAGGTGCGTGACCTGGCGGCATAGTGTGAGGGGCGTGGCCTAGCGTCATAGTGTGAGGGGCGTGGCCTAGCGCCATAGTGTGAGGGGCGTGGCCTAGCGCCATAGTGTGAGGTGCGTGACCTAGCGGCATAGTGTGAGGGGCGTGGCCTAGCGCCATAGTGTGAGGGGGCGTGGCCTAGCGCCAGTGTGAGGGGCGTGGCCTAGCGCCATAGTGTGAGGTGCGTGACCTAGCGGCATAGTGTGAGGGGCGTGGCCTAGCGCCATAGTGTGAGGGACGTGGCCTAGCGTCATAGTGTGAGGGGCGTGGCCTAGCGCAATAGTGTGAGGGGGCGTGGTCTAGCGGCATCGTGTGAAGGGAGTGGCCTAGCACCATAGTGTGAGGGGCGTGGCCTAGCGCCATAGTGTGAGGGGCGTGGCCTAGCGCAATAGTGTGAGGGGGCGTGGTCTAGCGGCATTGTGTGAAGGGCGTGGCCTAGCGCCATAGTGTGAGGGGGCATGGCCTAGCGGCATAGTGAGGGGGCGTGGCCTAGCGGCATAGTGTCAGGGGGCGTGGCCTAGCGGCACAGTGTGAGGGGGCGTGGCCTAGCAACATAGTATGAGGGGGCGTGGCCTAGCGGCATCGTGCGTGGCATGGCCTAGCTGCATAGTGTGAGGGGGCGTGGCCTAGCGGCATAGTGTGAGGGGGCGTGGCCTAGCAGCAGAGTGTGAGGGGGCGTGGCCTAGCGGCATAGTGTGAGGGGGCGTGGCCTAGCGGCATAGTGTGAGGGACGTGGCCTAGCGGTACCGCATGAGGGGGCGTGGCCTAGCAACACAGTGTGAGGGGCGTGGCCTAGCGGCATAGTGTGAGGGGCATGGCCTAGCGGCATAATGTGAGGGGCGTGGCCTAGCGGCATAGTGTGAGGGGGTGTGGCCTAGCGGTACCGCGTGAGGGGGTGTGGCCTAGCGGCACATCATGCGGGGGCATGGCCTGGCCAAACGGCCAATCCATGCGGGGGGCGGGGCCAGGCCGAGCCCAGCGGCCAATCCATGTGGTGGGGCGGGGCCAGGGCGAGCCCAGCGGCCAATCCGACGGTTGTCACTGTAAGGACACAATTGTCACTGTAAGGACACAATTTTGGAGCAAGACAGACAGACAGAATAAGGCAATTATATATATACTAGAAGGTGGCCCGATTCTACGCATCGGGTATTCTAGAAATTACGTATTGTGTAGTTAATGTATGATTTTTGTTATATATATATATATATAGATGTTGTTGTGTGTAGTTACCAAGTGTTTGTGTAGGGCGCTGTACATGTTCTGGGTGTTGTCTGGGTGTGGCGGGGGGTGAGAGCGGTGTTGTATGTGTGTTGCATGTGTTGCGTTGTTTGTGGAGCGCTGTGTGTCTGTAGCGTTGTGTGTGTGTGTGTTGCGCGGTTTGTGTGGGTGTGGTGTGTTTTGGGGGGAGGTATGTTTTGTGCAATGTGTGTGTGTTGCGTGGTATGTGCGTATATTTATGTATGCCGCGGTGTTTGTGTGTTGGGTGTTGTGTATGTGCAGCGTTGTCTGTGTGTGTGGGTGTCTGTGTAGGGCGGTGTTTGTGGTTCCCAGTGTGTGTGTGGTGTGTTGTGTGTGTGTGTGTGTTGGGGGGAGGTGTGCACCTCCCATCGTGCTCCATCCCCAATGCTGCGCACCCCCCATCGTGCTCCATCCGCCATGCTGCGCACTCACAAACGTGCTCCATCCGCCATGCTGCGCACTCCCAAACGTGCTCCATCCGCCATGCTGCGCACTCCCAAACGTGCTCCATCCGCCATGCTGCGCACTCCCAAACGTGCTCCATCCGCCATGCTGCGCAGTCCCAAACGTGCTCCATCCGCCATGCTGCGCACTCCCAAACGTGCTCCATCCCCCATGCTGCGCACTCCCCATCGTGCTCCATCCCCCATGCTGCACCAGCATCAGCCTCTCTGCCCCCAGCATCAGCCTCTCTCCTCCCAGCATCAGCCTCTCTCCTCCCAGCATCAGCCTCTCTTCTCCCAGCATCAGCATCTCTGTCCCCAGCATCAGCCTCTCTCCTCCCAGCCTCAGCCTCCCCCAGCATCAGCCTCTCTTCTCTCAGCCTCCCCCCTCCCAGCCTTCCCCAGCATCAGCCTCCCCCAGCATCAGCCTCTCTCCTTCCAGCCTCCCCCAGCATCAGCCTCTCTCCTCCCAGCCTCCCTCCTCCCAGCCTTCCCCAGGATCAGCCTCTCTCCTCCCAGCCTCCCTCTTCCCAGCCTTCCCCAACATCAGCCTCCACCTCCCAGCCTCCCTCAGCATCAGCCTCCCCCAGCATCAGCCTCTCTCCTTCCAGCCTCCCCCAGCATCAGCCTCCCCCAGCATTAGCCTCTCTCCTTCCAGCCTCCCCCAGCATCAGCCTCTCTCCTCCCAGCCTCCCTCCTCCCAGCCTCCCCCAGCATCAGCCTCCCCCTACCAGCCTCCCCCAGCATCAGCCTCCCCCAGCATCAGCCTCTCTCCTTCCAGCCTCCCCCAGAATCAGCCTCCCCAGCATCAGCCTCCGCCTACCAGCCTCCCCCAGCATCAGCCTCTGCCTCCCAGCCTCCCCCAGCATCAGCCTCTCTCCTCCCAGCCTCCCCCAGCATCAGCCTCTCTCCTCCCAGCCTCCTCCAGCATCAGCCTCTCTCCTCCCAGCCTCCCCTAGCATCAGCCTCCCTCTCCCAGCCTCCCCCAGCATCAGCCTCCCCCAGCATCAGCCTCTCTCCTTCCAGCCTCCCCCAGCATCAGCCTCCCCCAGCATCAGCCTCTCTCCTCCCAGCCTCCCTCAGCATCAGCCTCCCCCTCCCAGCATCCCCCAGCATCAGCCTCCCCCAGCATCAGCCTCTCTCCTTCCAGCCTCCCCCAGCATCAGCCTCCCCCAGCATCAGCCTCTCTCATCCCAGCCACCCCCAGCATCAGCCTCCCCCAGCATCAGCCTCTCTCCTCCCAGCCTCCCCCAGCATCAGCGTCCCCCAGCATCAGCCTACACCCTCCCAGCCTCCCCCAACATCAGCCTCCCCCAGCATCAGCCTCTCTCCTTCCAGCCTCCCCCAGCATCAGCCTCCCCCAGCATCAGCCTCTCTCATCCCAGCCACCCCCAGCATCAGCCTCCCCCAGCATCAGCCTCTCTCTTCCCAGCCTCCCCCAGCATCAGCCTCCCCCAGCATCAGCCTACACCCTCCCAGCCTCCCCCAACATCAGCCTCCCCCTCCCAGCCTTCCCCAGGATCAGCCTCTCTCCTCCCAGCCTCCTCCAGCACGCCGTGCTCCTCTGCCGACACTCACAGATCCGATCGCATACACTCACACACACACACACCCACCCGATCGCATACACTCACACCCACCCGATCGCATACACTCACACCCACCCGATCGCATACACTCACACACACCCGATCGCATACACTCACACACACCCGATCGCATACACTAACACACACCCGATCGCATACACTCACACACACACACATTGACGATATTGCACATAAGCACTCACTCACAACATCCGGAGATACCACATGCTTCTGGGCATTTGATCCTCCGGAAGGTCCTGGAAGCTCACTGCAGCACAGTATCGCGGCCGAGAAGCAAGCGATATCTCCGGATGCTGTGAGTGTGTGGATGCGATCTGATGTGTGTGTGAGGTGTGTGTGAGAGTGAGTGTGATCTGATGTGTGTGTGTGTGTGTCTGTTGTTATGTGTGTGCGTGTGGATGTTCCGCCGCTGCAGGACCTTGATGCGCTGGTAACTATGCTACCATGGTTACCAGCGCATCCCGTCCCCCACTCGCACGGGAGCCCACACCAGCATACGGCGGCAAACCCCAGCAATGCGAGGGTTTGTGTCGGCTGGGTTGGCGGCGTATGCTGGTGTGGGCTCCCGGGGGTACAGTACTCACCTGGGAGTCGTGTCTCCGTGTCAGTTCGGGGGATGCGTGTGGGGGACGGGGCCAGAGCGAGCGTGCATTGCGTGAGGGGGGGCGAGGCGTGGCCGAGTTGCCAATACGTGCAGGGTGCCGGGGCGAGAGGCCAATCCATGTGGGGGCGGAGCCTGTGCGAGCGGCCGGCCAATCCGTGCGGGGGGGAGCCAAGGCGAGCGACCAATCCGTGCGGGGGGCGGGGCCATGGCGAGGCCAGCGGCCAATCCGCTTTGTGTCACCGTAAGGACACAATTTTGGAGCAAGACAGACAGACAGACAGACAGAATAAGGCAATTATATATATAGATATATATTTATTCATTTTTATAGCACTGTTAATTCCACAGCACTTTACATACAATGGCACCACTGTCCCCATTGGGGCTTATAATCTAAATTCCCTATCAGTATGTCTTTGGAGTGTGGGAGGAAGCCAGAGTACCTGGAGGAAACCCACACAAACACGAGAACATACAAACTCCTTGCAGATGTTGTCCTTGGGGGGATTTGAACGCAGGACCCCAACGCTGCAACCCAGGACCCCACTGAGCCACCGTGCCGCCCACTTATTAATTACATTTCATTAAGCATGTTCAATGCTTTCTCCCTGTGTCATTTCACATTATTAGACATAAATTATGGACATCTATGGTTTGATTTCTTTGCTGTGTGAATTAGAAGGGTTGTTACTGACATATGGTGAGAATTTAATGTCAATAGTCTCTCTATAAATATATTTACTTAGAAAATTGGTGATGTGCTCAATATTTATTTCACTAAACAGTATTTACCATAGGACTACTTCACATCAACATAATTTTTTGAAAAGTCCTTCAAATTTTGTCATGATATTAAAATCTTTAACTCTTATTTGTTTAAAAATTTTTTACAAAAACTATTTTTTTTATGAACTTCTGTTCTTTGGAAGAGACTTCGAGGGTTCATATGTAAAACACAAATTCTCTATTTTAAAAAACACAGGCCTCCAAAGAATTCAAAACTTCAGTTAAGGAGTTTGCTAATGTGTTGCCCAGGGATATGGGGTACTAGGTCCCGGGCGGTGTACATCTGGAGGATGTTACGGTGGTGGCCTTTGTCCGGTTCTGTGCCCTGGGCCCTTTTGGTAAAGGGGTATATTTACAGGGGATTGTAATGTTTGCATGTGACGCCACTTGCGGTGTTGTGGCTATGTGTATTGAGCTGCCGCTGTACAATGTCAACTACTGGGGCTGGTGTTAATGGCAGCCTGGATGGTAGGCTATGTGTAAGCAGGGCTAGGCCCCAGAGGGTAGGTGTTGTGACAGATGCTGGAAGAATGGAGTCCACACAAAAGTTCAGTGCAACTGGTTTTACATCCTGTTTACATCCTGCTCATCTCCGCCCCTCCGCTCCGATTGGCCGCCTGCCGTGTGACGTCGCAGTGACGCCGCACGACCCGCCCCCTTAACAAGGAGGCGGGTCGCCGGCCACAGGGACGTCGCATGGCAGGTGAGTGTGTGTGTGACGCTGGCGTAGCGATAATTTTCGCTACGCCAGCTATCACCACATATCGCTGCTGCGACGGGGGCGGGCACTATCGCACTCGGCATCGCAGCATCGGCCTGCGATGTCGCAGTGTGCAAAGTGCCCCTTATGGTTCATTCAGATGAACGTATTAAACGTCCATGTTCTGTCCGTGTGCAAAACTAGTGGCATAGAGACAGAACAAAGACAACTGCAAGTCAATGTTGTCATTCACATAATTATTTTTATATATGAACAGATAGTCTGCGCAGGGTCCGACTGGCTCACTGGGCCATCCCCAGGTGGGCCCTGGGTCCTCAGTGGGCCCCTGTGCTTTATACAGTGTAGGTTACTGCCGGCTTATAAGGGCAGCAGGGCATATGCCCCTTGGCGGCTCTTCCAGTAGTTGTGCAAGACCAGCGTTAGAGTGGGCAGACTGGGCCCCAATGCTGAATGCAGCCAGAGCCGACCCAGAAGTAGCTGCAGAGATCGGTGGGCGGATGCTGCAGAGCTGAGGATTTCCGCACCATAGACAGCAGGAACGTCGTTAGTGACATCATTGCATGTGACACCTATAAGCGAGTGTTAACGATCAAAAATACTCAACTAATCGTTGATCGTTGACACGTCATTCATTTTCAAAAAATCATTGCTGCTGCTGGACGCCGGTTGTTCGTCGTTCCTGAGGCAGCACACATCACTATGTGTAACACCCCAGGAATGACGAACAGCATCCTCCAGCAACAAGGCGGGCGTGTCGTTAATGCTGCTGCTCTCCACCCCTCCGCTTCTATTGGCGGACCGCTGTGTGACATCACTGTGACGGCGCACGAACCTCCCCCTTAAAAAAGAGGTTGTTCACCGCCTACAGCGACATCGCTAGGGAGGTAAGTACGTGCTACGCGTCCTAGCGATATTGTGCGCCACGGGCAGCGATTTGCCCGTGACGCACAAATGACGGGGGCGAGTGCTTTCACGAGCGACATCGCTAGCGATGTCGCTGCATGTAAAGCAGTCTTTAGTAAAACGCTTCTATAATAGAATTAGCATAAATAAAAGGGGGAGGAACAACAGGCAGGGTGGAAGGAAAGTATCAAAAACCACCCCACCTATTAGCTGATCGTCAGTTGTTGCCAATCAAAAAGCTGCTCATTTTACAAACTTTACTTGCTTATGTTTCTAAAACATTACATCCTCGGTGACAACTAAAGGTATGTATAAAATCAGCATGATAGTGCCACTATAGCACTGGCTTTAAGTTATATAGGAAAATCCTGGAGATTGGTGCGCTTTAAGGCGTTATATTATTTTCTAGCTAATGCTATGCTCTCAACTGCATTTTGAGATCTCTTTCTAATTTTCGTTTTAGGCACAGAAATACAGAATTTGTATGAAAATCTGTTGAATTCAATTTGTTACAGAACATATGCAAGCTAAAGAAGAAGGTCATCTCAGATAAAGGAAGCTCAAAATGCAGAAGTGACCAGCACCTATAAAAGTAAAATGGAAACCAAATATTTCACAAATACAGAATTTTAAGGAAAAAGGTCAAATAAATGTTGTCAATGATTGTATCTGTTGATGTATGACTGCCACCTAAGGGCTGATCATTTTAATACATATATACAGCTTCTGACTACTTGCAAAGTCAAGCACATTTATCCTGTCACAAGAAATAAAAAAAAAAATCCAGTTCCTATGTAAAAATATTTCCAAACGTTTTGTTCCAAATTCATTAAAAATGGGTAGCCATCACAGGTCAGCAGTACATGTTGACCCGTTTCAACCTTGTGATTTTAATAGTCACATAACCAGCCACATTATACCACTCCTTAATAACAATAAGTATCACCCCCTGATGACATCATATCAAATAGAATAATTAAATACAATTAAACATTTTAGAAGAAAACAAAAAAAAAAAACATTTCAAACAATTTGTCATGACTTTTGTGATGGGATTGAGAGAAAGAGTGGAAGGGAGCTTAGCCTCAAGCTAGGAAGGTACCCTGGGCCAGCCCTCAACCCAGAATTACGCTTGAAGGAAGCGACATCTGAGCCCCCAACCTCTCCCAATCTCCTGTCCTGACCCTGATGGTAATGTCCCCTCCACACCGACCACCCAAGGGGACAGACCGGGATGTAGAACCCCCAAAACCCCAACTATATGATATGCACAACAGACACAGGCATAAAAACAACTCACAAACAACAGGGGAAACACACAGGGGTGTATGTGTCACGCAAGGAATGGGGTACTCGATCCCAGGCAGTTTACTATTTAGGGATGTCACTTTGGTGGCCGTTGCCCGGTCCCGTGCCCTGGGGCCTTTTCGAAAAGGGGTTATTTACATGTGAGATGAAAGTTATTTATGTGACGCCACCTGCGGGTTGCGGTTAATAGGATGGAACCGCCGCTGCTTAGTGCAATTACCCCTGGGCTGATGGTGATGGCAGCTATGGTGGTAGGCCCTCCGCAGGCAGGGCTGAGCCAGGGGATTTGTGAGATGGGTGCTTTGCACTTTATAATGAAGGAGACCATACCGGGGTTGTAATGAACAGTCTCTACTCACTTTAACCTGTGGATGGCTGCTTCAGGTCCCTGCATTCCAGTGCCAGTTTAATGACTCGGTTGCTCTGTCCCCAGCACTCTCAGTGTAGTTTGGGGCCTCGTAGCTTGAAGCGGTTTGGGGGCCCCGACTGTCCCTGGTAGGTAGTAGTGTCCTCGTCCGTACGGCTGGCAGTGTGGACCCTGTGGAGAGGTATGTATCCGAACCCAGATCCTTGCTTTACTGCTGATGCCCCCGGATCTGTAGATCAGTGAAGTCCATGCAGGTCCCTCCACTGTGCAGGAATTTTCCAGGCCGTGTGCAACTGTCGCCTGACCTAGGGCCCTGTGCCACGTTCGTGCTTGGTTCCAGTGGTGCTCCCTTGTACAGCCCCTGGCAACTTCGCTCCAGAGGTACTCGTTTGCCCCTATTCTGGCAACCTACTCCTGTGCCCCCGGGTCACCATTACACAGACCCAGCTCTAGGCACGTCCGTGCACTTCACTGTGCACCACTGCTCTGTTCCGCGGTGCTCGCATGTCATAACAATGTCACATGGGCCGAAAGAACGCAGCTTAAGACATCACTGGAAAAGCGGCCACATCGGAGGGGAGTATAGGCACATTTATCTACACGGGAGCGAACAAGGGAAATGAGAAGATGTTGTCCAAGTAGTGAACATCCCCTTTAAGTCTTCTACAAAACTCCTGTAACATATACTGGCCTTTAAGACAACAGTGTTCTTAGTGTTGGGGAGTGCTCACTGGTATCTATCTCCGCCACAAGCAGTACATTCTAAAATAATATTCATGAAAGCAATGTCACAAGGCAAAATACTTCAAGGGGACCAGGATGGCCACATTTCTACAAGGGGACCAGGATAGGCATAATTCTACAAGGGGATCAGGATGGGCACATTACTACAGGGGACCAGGATTGGCACATTACTACAAGGAGACTTTAATGGGTTCATTACTTCAAGGAGACCAGGATGGGCACATTACTACAAGGAGACCGGGATGGGCACATTACTAAAAGGAGACTAAGATGGGCACATTACTACCAGGGGACCAGGATTGTGCAGATTACTACAAGGAGACCAGGATGGGTACATTAGTACAAGGCAGCCAGGATGATAACATTACTACAGGGGACCAGGAGGGGCACATTACTACATGGAGACCAGGATGGGCACACTACTACAACAGGACTAGGATGGTGCACATTACTACAAGGGGACCAGGATGGTGCGCATTACTACAAGGGGACTAGGATGGTGCGCATTACTACAAGGGGAAGGTGCCCATTATTACAATGGGACCAGGATGGTGCACATTACTACAAGCGGACCAGGATGGGCACATTATTACAGGGGACCAGGATGGGCAGATTACTGCAAGGAGATCAGGATGGGCAGATTACTACAACGAGACTAGGATGGTGCCCATTACTACAAGGGGACTAGGATGGTGCCCATTACTACAAGGAAACCAGGATGGGCAAATTACTACAAGGGGACTAGGATGATCACATTACTACCAGGGGACAAGTATGGGCATATTACTACCAGGGGACAAGGATGGGCACATTACAACAGGATGGGGCACATGACTACAGGATGAGGATGAGGATGGGGCACATTACTACAGGATGGACACATTACTACAGGATGGGCACATTACTACAGTATGGGGATCAGGATGGGCACATACTTCAGGATGGAGACCAGGATGGTCACATTACTACAGGATGGGGAACTTTTGTACAAGAAAGGGAACAGGATTGGGCACACTACTAAAAGATGAAGACCAGGATGGAAAAATTACTACAAGATGTTGGTCAAAATTACTATATGGTGGTAATTGTAATATTACTTACAAAAAGGTGACAAAATGTAAAATAAAAAATAATTAAAAATAAAGCATATGGGTATTCATATGGATTCCCCCCCACCCCGGCCTATTGTTTTTCCTTCTCTGTTCTCTATGCTAATGTACTATTCATCTTTTTCGTCACTAAGATGGCGTCGGAGTTGGCGCCTGCGCATAGCGCTTATCTCCGGCACCATCTTTGTGAAGACCCTGTTATTCTAGTCTTACGGCTAAGAGGGCGGCGCATGCGCCCTCTCTTCTTCAGCTCTCATTGTGACTGCAGGAGAGCGGGCGCTCACAATAAGAGTGGAGAACAGTTGATCGTAGTGATTAACTGCAGAAGAGGACACCGGGCCACCGGGTTCTTCTGCAGCTAATCACTACAATCAGCTGTTCTCCATTCCTGTTGTGACCGCGAGCGCTCCCGTGGTCACAACGAGAGCTGAAGAAGCGAGGGCGCATGTGACGCACCCCAGGGCTTTGGGGTACTCTGTCCCGGGCCTTGTATTCACTAAGACATATCACGGGTGGCCATTGCCCAGTTCCATGACCCTGGGGATTGCTTAAAAAGGGAATTGTACAAGGGAAAATAAAGTGTTTTTCACTTGCGGTATGCGACTTTATGGGGAAAGCCGCTGCAGCAAAGTCTCTCACTGCTGGGGCTGGTGGAATTGGGTAGCTTGGACATTATGGCTCTCCGCAAGTAGACCTAGGCCCCAGGGGAGGATGATGGTGGTTGTAGTACATTGATGCAGCGATGTAGGAAGAATTCAGACAACACAGGAACTGCGTTTTAACTTGTGCTTTACTCACTGGTTTGAAGTAGCTGCAACCCGGCCGGAGCTGGTCTCTACCAATCCGGTATTTCCTTTGTTACAGTGCCGGTGTAGTGAACTGGTGAGCTTTACTTCCATGCACCCATTTGTGGTTGGTGGGTTCCCGTGGACTGGAGCGCTTTGGGGTCCCCTCCGTTTGTCACAGTCCTGGCCCGTATGGCAGGCAGCTTGAACCACTCTTGGGTCGGACCTCTGTCCCTGTTCCCAGGTTCTCTCTTTGCTGCTATGCCCCGGACACTAACATTGGTAATGTCATTGATGGTCCCCTGACCGGGCAGATTCTTATCAGGTGGGCCTGAAGCATCTTCCTGAACTAGGGCTCTGTACCCCGCCGGTGCTCGGTGCAGTGAGTACTCACACAATACACTCCCTGGCAACCATACTCCCTTTTTCTCAGTCAGTCATCTTACACTTTCCATCTGTGTACTGACTTCTGACTTAACGTCTTGCTGACTTAACGTCTTCCGACTTCCTGTCTGAAAAGATGTACGTCTTCCATCACTCCACTGACTAGCCCCTCCTCCTCCCAGGTTTCTGACTAGTGGATTGGATAGTCCCGACCAATAGGTGGCCATCCATCAGTTCCGTCTCCAGCCTGTTACCCAGTCTGGGGAAAAGATCGTGGATTTATGTGTGTGTTGTGGTGTTTACCGGCACTGGTCTTCCAGGAATGACAGGGTTAGATTTAGTGCCCTGTGGCACCTGAAACTCAGGGATGCCACACATGTGCCGCCCTCTCAGCCATAATAAAAGGGTCTACACAAAGATGGGACAAAGATAAGCACTATGCGCAGGCGTCAACTCCGACGCCATCTTAGTGACAAAAAAGATGAATAGTACATTAGCATAGAGAACAGAGAGGGAGGAACATCAGGCAGGGGGAGGGGAGGCGGGAATCCGTATGAATACCCACACTGCAGGGATCAAACAGACATGCTCAACGCTAAGCAGCACATGGATCGTATCCCACACCCGGTCCGGCCGGAGGCACCATACCACTGCTGTTTCCTGTAATAGTGTCTTTAATATTATTATTATTATAGCCCCATTTATTCCATGGCGCTTTACAAGTGAAAAAGGGTATACGTACAACAATCATTAACAGTGCAAAACAGACTGGTATAGGAGGAGAGAGGACCCTGCCCGCGAGGGCTCACAGTCTACAGGGAATGGGTGATGGTACAATAGGTGAGTACAGAGCTGGTTGCGCAGTGGTGTACTGGACTGAGGGCTATTGTAGGTTGTAGGCTTGTTGGAAGAGGTGGGTCTTGAGGTTCCTCTTGAAGCTTTCCACGGTAGGGGAGAGTCTGATATGCTGAGGTAGAGCGTTCCAGAGTATGGGGGAGGCACGGGAGAAATCTTGTACGCGATTGTGGGAAGAGGAGATAAGAGAGGAGTAGAGAAGGAGATCTTGTGAGGATCTGAGGTTGCGTGCAGGTAGGTACTAGGTCACAGATGTAAGGAGGAGACAGGTTGTGGATGGCTTTGTATATCATGGTTAATGATTTGAACTGAAGTCGTTGGGTGATGGGAAGCCAGTGAAGGGATTGGCAGAGTGGCGAGACTGGGGAATAGCGGGGGGAGAGGTGGATTAAGCGGGCCGCAGAGTTTAGGAGAGATTGGAGGGGTGCAAGAGTGTTGAAAGGGAGGCCAGAGAGCAGGAGGTTGCAGTAGTCGAGGCGGGAGATGATGAGGGCATGCACTAATGTTTTTGCTGATTCTTGGTTAAGGAAAGCACGGATCCGGGAGATATTTTTGAGTTGTAGTCTGCATGAGGTGAAGAGGGCTTGGATGTGTGGCTTGAAGGATAGAGCAGAGTCGAGGGGTTTTCCAAGGCAACGAGCTTGTGGGACTGGGGAGAGTGAGCAACCATCAAGTTTGATAGAAAGGCTTGTTGGAGAATATGAGTGAGGAGGAGGAAAAACAATGAACTCTGTTTTATATGGAGAGAAGGTATGCACACCAGTGACTATGTAAGGGGAATATATGAAAAGCAGAAACTGCTGTGTGAATACTGACATGAAAAATCCAATAGCTATATGTAAGAATGAAAATATGAAAAATGGAATCTGCATTACTGCCATGAACATATGAATAAAGAGAAATTTAGCTATTGAATTGATCAATGCAACAGAGCCCCAACACTACGCCAAAGTATTTCTCTACGTTGAGGTCCCTAGCTAGTGTGTGTCCTCTCATGCGGTTAAAAAGCTTACTGTGTATGGGAAGCTGAGACCCAGGCTATACAGTCATATGAAAAAGTTTGGGCACCCCTATTAATGTTAACCTTTTTTCTTTATAACAATTTGGATTTTTGCAACAGCTATTTCAGTTTCATATATCTAATAACTGATGGACTGAGTAATATTTCTGGATTGAAATGAGGTTTATTGTACTAACAGAAAATGTGCAATCCGCATTTAAACAAAATTTGACCGGTGCAAAAGTATGGGCACCCTTATCAATTTCTTGATTTGAGCACTCCTAACTACTTTTTACTGACTAAGTAAAGCACTAAATTGGTTTTGTAACCTCATTGAGCTTTGAACTTCATAGGCAGGTGTATCCAATCATGAGAAAAGGTATTTAAGGTGGCCACTTGCAAGTTGTTCTCCTATTTGAATCTCCTATGAAGAGTGGCATCATGGACTCCTCAAAACAACTCTCAAATGATCTGAAAACAAAGATTATCCAACATAGTTGTTCAGGGGAATGATACAAAAAGTTGCCTTAGATATTTAAACTATCAGTTTCCACTGTGAGGAACATAGTAAGGAAATGGAAGAACACAGGTACAGTTCTTGTTAAGCCCAGAAGTGGCAGGCCAAGAAAAATATCAGAAAGGCAGAGAAGAAGAATGGTGAGAACAGTCAAGGACAATCCACAGACACCTCCAAAGAACTGCAGCATCATCTTGCTGCAGATGGTGTTAATGTGCATCGGTCAACAATACAGCGCATGTTGCACAAGGAGAAGCTGTATGGGAGAGTGATGCGAAATAAGCCGTTTCTGCAAGCACGCCACAAACAGAGTCGCCTGAGGTATGCAAAAGCACATTTGGACAAGCAAGTTACATTTTGGAAGAAGATCCTGTGGACTGATGAAACAAAGATTGAGTTGTTTGGTCATACAAAAAGGCGTTATGCATGGAGGCAAAAAAACACGGCATTCCAAGAAAAGCACTTGCTATCCACAGTAAAATTTGGTGAAGGTTCCATCATGCTTTGGGGCTGTGTGGCCAATGCCGGCACCGGGAATCTTGTTAAAGTTGAGGGTCGCATGGATTCAACTCAGTATCAGCAAATTCTTGACAATAATGTGCAAGAATCAGTGACGAAGTTGAAGTTACGCAGGGGATGGATATTTCATTAATGTCACTTTTATGTTGAGGTGCCCATACTTTTGCACCGGTCAAATTTTGTTTAAATGCGGATTGCACATTTTCTGTTAGTACAATAAACCTCATTTCAATCCAGAAATATTACTCAGTCCATCAGTTATTAGGTATATGAAACTGAAATAGCTGTTGGAAACCCCCAAATTGTTATAAAGAAAAAAGGTTAACATTAGTAGGGGTGCCCAAACGTTTTCATATGCCTGTATATGCGTATAATGTGGACTGTCAATAGGTGTGGGTGGGGCCGGGTTCACAAACGAAAAACTACAAATCAATCAAGAAATAACGTCTGGAACACCATGCTGAGTCTGAACTGGGTGCAAAAACCTAAAAAATCTACACTATATGGAGAGAAGGTATGCACACCAGTGACTATGTAAGGGAATATACGAAAAGCAGAAACTGCTGTATGAATACTGATATGAAAAATCCAATTGATTTGATCTCTGGTGACCTAACTGCTGCACTGCTTTGGTGCCATGTCCCGCAGTCTGACAATCCAGCAGTCAGGTCACCAGAGGTCACTCTAGGCTTCCACTGCCCTCAGTGAAATTGGAACCTGATGCTCTATGTGAAAGTGGTACTCGCTGGTGGATTGCCGTGTGGTCATGTCCCGCAATCCGACTATCCAGCAGCGGGTTCCACGTTCACTGAGGGTAGCGAGTTCAAAATTCACTGAGGGCAGCAGAGAGTCCCCAGTGTTACCTCTGGTGACCTGACTGTCGGCTTGCGGAACATGGCGCCACAGCAATCCGGTAGTCAGGTCAGCAAATGTCACACTTGGGGCTCCCTGCTGCTCTCAGTGAAAGTGGAACCCGCTGCTGGATTGCCGGACTGTTGGATTGCAGGACATGGCTACACAGCAATCCAGTGGTGGGTTCCACTTTCATTAAGAGTAGCGGGTTCAACTTTTACTTGGTGTGCTGTGGAGATCTTATTGTTGTCTGACTATTTCTTCCCTGCTCTTTATTTCCTCCTGATCACGTATTGTCTTATTTCTCCGTGTGTGCTAGCTGTGTGATCGAGTTTAGGTTTCCCCGGTTCTCCATATCTGTGGGTTCATCATTCCTGTCCCGATACTCCCTGGGGTATTATATCAGGGCTCACCTGAAGCAGGGCAAGGGAGGCGGCCCAGACATTGTCATCATTAGACATATTTCTGGGAGTATGGACAGATGGGACCCCCCTAGCCTGAGGGCAAGTCTAGGAGCCCTGGTCCCCTGTTATCCCCTCTCACCCTGACATTATAGTTGGCCATACTTATATTTTCAGCATGGACCCTGTTGCTGTACTTTCAAGGCAGTTACAGCTTTGTCCCTTCAGGTGGTGGAATTAAAGGGGGTGGTTCAGCAACAAGTGCAGTCTGCTATTGCGGTGCAATCTGTGCTGGTTGCTGGAGCACCTGAACCAAAACTGCCCCTCCCGGAGAGATCATCAGGGGAGCACAGCCAGTTTGTCACCTTCAGGGCGGCATACAAGTTGTTTTTTAGTCTTCATCCCGAATCCTCTGATAGTGAGGCGCAGTGGGTGGGTATTGTGATCTCACTTCTTAGTGGGGACCCACAAGCATGGGCTTTTTCCTTGCCTACTGAGTCACCTGTGTTTTTGTCAGAGGATGGGGTTTTCTCTACACTCGGTCTTATCTATGAAGATACAGATAAGGTGTCGTTAGCCGACTAAGATTCGTTCACTGCAACAGAGGAATTGTCCGGTCCATGGACACTCAATGGAATGATCCTGCTCTCAAGAACCAGTTTTTTCATGGTGTGTCCCAGAGGGTACAGGAGGCGTTGGTCATGTATGAAACTCCTCACTCCCTTGAGTGTGTCATGTCTCTTGTAATCCGTACTGATCGCCAGTTCCATGGGGGATTCAACCTGGGTCTATGTATTTCTTTCACCATGGAATCTCAGTGTTTATTTCCTGCCAGGGTTAAAATAAGGGGCCAAGCTATCCATATTAAGGTTTTTCTAGATAAGGGTTCTGCATCAAACATAATTGACAAACACTTTACTTGCTGTTCCGAGTTAAGGGTAAATGAGTTATCTAGACCTGTCCAGATTTTTGCTATTGACTCGACACCAGTCTCTCAGTGGGTCTTTATGGAGTGTGTACAGGAGTTGGAACTCCGCATCAGGGTATTCCATTCAGAAGGCATTTCATTCTACATGATCAACAACCTTCACGCACAAATTGTGTTGTGCTTCCCTTGATTTAGTAGATATAGCAAAATACCAAGCAAATCCAAAGTACTTACAGTAGTAAATAGCTGGATCAGATAAAGAGCCTCATAAATTCAAAGAAACCTAAAACGTAACTTTTAATGTACATATGATAAAAAGTGAACGCTGTTCACTATAAAAGTGAGAATAAAAACGTAGGAACTTGGTCACCAAGAAATGATGACAAAGCTGGAAATGGGGCACGACAAACCCAATCAAATCACCACCATATATCTGGCTGGGGTGAAGGTAGGGCCCAATGTCGGACCAAAAGGTCACCCACCATAAATCTAACTGGGGTGAATTCCAGAGCACCCTGTAATGCACATACAATAACCCCCTAAACAACCTAGGAGGGGGAAGTACAGGGGTATCTGGAACGAATATAAAGTGTCACCTGCACCTGGGCACCACAAATTTAAATCCCCAAACAAAAGGGAACGGTCTTACCAGATCCAGAAGCAATCATATAGGGCAGCATAGGAGAGGTTCAGGCTCAGAGGGAGGCTGTCAACCAGCACATTAGATCCCAGAGTCGGCCAGGGAGGAACCTCAATACAGGCAGATGAAACACACACTCCCAACGCGTTTCATGGTATGCAATCTTCAGGGGAGTCCAGAAAATATTCAAAGGAACTGCCAGTATAAATCACATGTGGCAGTATAATCCACAAAAGCCCAAATCACTGTGAAAGCAAGGGGTTCAAAATGTAAGCCTAAAGTACAGGTGGCAAACGAATATAATAGTGCCCCATAGTTTAGATACTCACCGCACACGTCTGTATGCCAGGATAAAGTTTCAAAACTGCCGCGCTCAGCGTTCATGGGCAGCATACATTTATAGCCCGGGCGCTGCGCAGACACCTCGTCCTCACCAGTGACACGCACTCCCAGTAAACACTCAAACCGGAAGTGTCACGTCGTTGGATGCCACGTCACAAAGGAGCGACGAAGGCCTCACCTGATGCAGTCACATCCTGGTAAGTGGAACGCACGCTAGGTAATCATTCAGCCACCGGCAGCGTTACCATGGTAATATAAACGGTGCCTGGTGTTAGCGCTACGTAACAAAAATACGTTAGATCACATGGACACAAGACCCGAACGTGATAGGTATAATGGATCAGGCTAAATAACAATAGATAGAAGCCACGAACAGGGAAGGCCAGTGGGTGTATCCGATAAAGTAGGGAAAAAGGGGGGGGGAGGGGAGGCAAAATGACAAAACACGGAGGGCAGAGAGAAAGAACAGTGGGGTAAGGAAATTACATCAGGGGGCGGGAGATATAGGGTGGCAAATATAATGGAACAATGTACAATACTAATGTAAAATGTATGGGACTGAAATAAACTAGAGATTCAGAAACAATGGACCCCGAAGTAATGTACATAACACATGGATAGCTGGGAGCCGAGCAGAAGGGTATAAATAGACATTGCGCAAAATACCCTGGGGAATTGGGAGGACAGGCCAGTCAGATATAAGAAAGAGGGATAGAAACTAAGGTGCACACTAAGGAATGACCCTATACTAGTTCTCACCCTACCTAACATGTAGAGGTCGGCACCCTAGTATACCCACACCCATGGCGCCCCCACTCGGACGTTGACTGTCCCTCCTGATATACCCTAAACCCTATGGTGCATCTAAGAAAGATGTGACAGATAAAGACTCATTCAGACCTACCGGCACCATGGTGTTGAGGCTATATATCCAAAAGCATTCTTTTTGGAGAATTTTCTTATCCCAGTTTCCCCCTCTCAAGGGGGGACGAATAAGATCAATCTCCATAACTTTGAAGCTCCCCAAATTACCATTATGAAACGCATTGATGTGTCTGGCAACCGTGTGTCGTTTTTCTTGATGATGTCATTTTTGTGCTCTCCTACCCTTCTCCTCAGCTCCCTGTTGGTCTTGCGTATGTAAAGTTTGCCACACACACAGCTGATCTTATACACGACTCCCTTTGATTTACAAGTAATAAAAGATCTTATAGAGAATATTTTTCCTTTGTTGTGAATAGTGATCTCCTTACCCTCCTCCACAAATCTGCAGTTGACACAGTCATGGCATTTAAAACAGCCCTTGACATCATTCACAGACAAAACTGGCCTGTCCCCTCCTAGGTTGTTTAGGGGGTTATTGTATGTGCATTACAGGGTGCTCTGGAATTTACCCCAGTTAGATTTATGGTGGGTGACCTTTTGGTCCGACATTGGGCCCTACCTTCACCCCAGCCAGATCTATGGTGGTGATTTGATTGGGTTCGTCGTTGTGCCCCATTTCCAGCTTTGTCATCATTTCTTGGTGACCAAGTTCCTACGTTTTTATTCTCACTTTTATAGTGAACAGAGTTCACTTTTTATCATATGTACATTAAAAGTCACGTTTTAGGTTTCTTTGAATTTATGAGGCTCTTTATCTGATCCAGCTATTTACTGCTTCCCTTGATTTACATTAAATAACCTTGTTGTTAACTGGAAAACACAGGACATAATTAACCTCTTCACCCCCGGGCGATTTTCCGTTTTTCGTTTCTGTTTTTGTTCCTTTTCTTCCAAAAGCTGTAACTTTTTTTATTTTTCTGTCAATCTTGTCATATAAGGGCTTGTATTTTGCGAGATGAGTTGTACTTTTGAACTAAACCATGAGTTTTACCATATAATGTACTGGAAAATGGCAAAAAAATTCCAAGTGCGGAGAAATTGCAAAAAAAAGTGCAATTGCATGATTGTTTTGAGGGTATTTATTCACCGTGTTCAATATATGGTAAACCTGATGTGCCAGTGGGATGCCTTAGGTCAGTACGACTTTTTAGATACCAAACATGAATAGATTTACTTTTATCTGGTTAAAAAAAAATCTGAAGTTTGTCCAAAAAAAGTGGCGCACTTTTTGCACCATTTTCTGTGACCCATAGCGTTCTCATTTTTCAGGACTCATAGGGCTCAGTGATGATCTATTTTTTTCATCTCGAGCTGATGTTTTTAATGGTACCATTTTTGAACATATGCTACGTTTTGATTGCCTGTTGTTGCATTTTGCGCAAACTTTGCGATGACCAAAAAATGAACTCCTTTTTGCATCAAAGATTGTCTTTTTACTTATGGTGTGCCAGAATTACTCTGTAAGACATTTCTATTTTTTCCTGAGCACCCAATAGGACAGTGACTGAGTTTAATCTTTTCAAAACAGTGTGAGAGAGAGAGCAGTGTGGGGTGGATGGATCATATGGATAGTGGAGGGGTACACTATTTAGAAGAGAAAGAACAGTATGGAGAGGTGAAGGGGGAACTGTATGGAGAGGTGTATGGATAAGTGGGACCATTGAGGACAGTATGAATAAGTGGGATCATATGGGGGACAGTATGAATAAGTGGGAGCATAGGGGGTACAGAATAGATACGTGGGAGCATAGGGGGGACAGTATGGATAAGTGAGAGTATATGGGGAACAGTATGCATAAGTGGGATATAGGGGGACATTATTGATAAGTAAAAGCATTGGAGGGACAGTATGGATAAGTGGGAGCATAGGGAGAACAGTATGGATAAGTGAGAGTATATGGGGAACAGTATGGATAAGTGGGGTATAGTGGGACAGTATGGATAAGTAAAAGCATAGGAGGGACAGTATGGATAAGTGGGAGCATAGGTAAAACAGTATGGATAAGTGGGATCATATGGTGGACGGTATGAATAAGTGGGAGCATTGGGGGTACAGAATAGATAAGTTTGAGCATAGGGGGGGACAGTATGAATACGTGGGAGCATTGGGGGGACAGTATAGATAAGTGGGAGCATAGGGGGGACAGTATGGATAAGTGGGAGTATAAGGGGGACAGTATGGATAAGTGGGAGCATAGGGGGGACAGTATGGATAAGTGGGAGTATAAGGGGGACAGTATGGATATGTGGGAGTATATGGGGATAGTATAAATAAGTGGGAGCATAGGGGGACAGTATGGATAAGTGGGAGCATATGGATGACAATATGAATAAGTGGGAGGATAGGGGGACAGTATGGATAAGTGGGAGTATAAGGGGGACATTATGGATTAATGGGAACACATGGTGACAGTATGGATAAGTGTGAGGATAGGGGGAACAGTATGCATAAGTGGGAGCATAAGGGGGTACTATGGATATGTTGGAGCATAGGAGGGAATTGTATGGAGAAGTGGGTGCGTAGGAGGGATAGTGTGGAAAATTAGGGGAATTATATGTTGAAGTGTGAGTGGACAGTATGGAGGGTTAAATCTGATGTTTTCCGGTAGCAACCTTACCATTGTAAAAGAAAGTTCCCATTGAATTCTGTATTCATTAAATGTGTGTGTGTGCATGTGATGTAGGGTGGGTGTGATAATATACTGACTTACCTCTGCTCTCTCTGGTGTCCAGTATCGGCCTCCCCTTCTCAGTGATGCCACAACGCTCCAGACTACTCTCCGGGACACGCTGCTCTGCGTGTCTAAGAGGTTACTGTTAGCCTTGGGGAAGGGGGGCTTTGCTCTCAGTGTCCACCGCTGGTGTGCAAACACTGATGAAAATTAGACAGAATAAAAAGACAAAACTTATATGTGTGCTTTTGGTATCTGCCAGAACCACGCTGCCCCATCATGTGTTTCGTGCTCACAGGAAGCTTGG
This sequence comes from Anomaloglossus baeobatrachus, assembly GCF_048569485.1. Lineage (NCBI taxonomy): Eukaryota > Metazoa > Chordata > Amphibia > Anura > Aromobatidae > Anomaloglossus > Anomaloglossus baeobatrachus. The sequence goes on from NC_134354.1 coordinate 526,576,525, forward strand.
AGACCAAGCAATCGTTTTGTATATCCAGACGCATTACAGTACCCTGCAAAAGTATTCGGCCCCCCTGAATTTTTAACCCTTTTCCCACATTTCAGGCTTGAAACATAAAGATAAAAATTTTAATGTTATGGTGAAGAATCAACAAGTGGGACACAATTGTGAAGTTGAACGAAATTTATTGCTTATTTTAAACGTTTATAAAAAATAATAAACTGAAAATTGGGGCGTGCAATATTATTCGGCCCCTTTAAGTTAATACTTTGTAGCGCCACCTTTTGCTGTGATTACAGCTGCAAATCGCTTAGGGTATGTGTCTATCGGTTTTGCACATCGAGAGGCTGAAATTCTTGCCCATTCTTCCTTTGCAAACAGCTCGAACTGAGTGAGGTTGGATGGAGAGCGTTTGTGAACAGCAGTTTTCAGCTCTTTCCACAGATTCTCGATTGGATTCAGGTCTGGACTTTGACTTGGCCATTCTAACACCTGGATACGTTTATTTGTGAACCATTCCATTGCAGATTTTGCTTTATGTTTGGAATCATTGTCTTGTTGAAAGACAAATCTCCGTCTCACGTCTTTTGCAGACTCCAACAGGTTTTATTCAAGAATGGTCCTGTATTTGGCTCCATCCATCTTCATATCAATTTTAACCATCTTCCCTGTCCCTGCTGAAGAAAAGCAGGCCCAAACAATGATGTTTGGTGTGTCTCCCAGGTGGCTTGTGGCAAACTTTAAACAACACTTTTTATGGATATCTTTGAGAAATGGCTTTCTTCTTGCCACTCTTCCAAAAAGGCCAGATTTGTGCAGTGTACGACTGATTGTTGTCTTATGGACAGACTCTCCCACCTCAGCTGTAGATCTCTGCAGTTCATCCAGAGTAATCATGGGCCTCTTGGCTGCATCTATGATCAGTCTTCTCCTTGTTTGAGATTACATTTTTGAGAGACGGCTGGGTCTTGGTAGATTTGCAGTGGTATGATACTCCTTCCATTTCAATATGATCGCTCGCACAGTGCTTCTTGGGATGTTTAAAGTTGTGGAAATCTTTTAGTAACCAAATCTGGCTTTAAACTTCTCCACAACAGTATCACGGACCTGCCTGGTGTGTTCCTTGGTCTTCATGATGCTCTCTGTGCTTTAAACATGACACTGAAACTATCACAGAGCAGGTGCATTTATACGGAGACTAGATTACACACAGGTGGCTTATATTTATCATAATCAGTCATTTAGGACAACCTTGGATCATTCAGTGATCCTCAATGAACTTCTGGAGTGAGTTTGCTGCACTGAAAGTAAAAGGGGACAAATAATATTGCACACCCCAATTTTCAGTTTATTCCTTTTTACAAAAGTTTAAAATAAGCAATAAATTTCGTTCAACTTCACAATTGTGTCCCACTTGTTGTTGAGTCTTCACCATAACATTAAAATGTTTATCTTTAGCTGGGTTCACACTAAGCGACAGCGATAACGACGTGGCTGTTACATCACCATTTTCTGTGACGTAACAGCGACCTTGTAAGTCGCTGTTATGATCGCTGCTTAGCTGTCAAACACAGCAGAAGCAGCGATCATAACATCGCTGTGCTACATGTGCAGAGAGCAGGGAGCCGCGCTTAGCGCTGGCTCCTTGCTCTCCTAGGTACAGTACACATCGGGTTAATTAACCCGATGTGTGCTGCAGCTACATGTCACAGTGCAGAGAGCAGGGAGCCGCACACACTGCTTAGCGCTGGCTCCTTGCTCTCCTTGCTACAGTATACATCGGGTTAATTACCTGATGTGTACTGCAGCCACATGTGCAAAGAGCAGGAGCCGACACTGGCAGCAAGGGCGGAGGCTGGTAACGAAGGTAAATATCGGGTAACCAGGGAAAGGTCTTCCCTTGGTTACCCGATGTTTACGCTGGTTACAGCTTACCGCAGCTGCCAGTGCCGGCTCCTGCTCCCTGCTCGCTTCATTTCGTCGCTCTCTCGCTGTCACACACAGTGATGTGTGTGTCACAGCAGGAGAGTGACGACCAAAAAATGAAGCTGGACATTCAGCAACGACCGGCGACCTCACAGCATGGGCCAGGTCGTTGCTGGATGTCACACACAGCGACAGCGACGGGACGTCGCTGCAACGTCACAGAAAATGGTGACGTAGCAGCGACGTCGTTGTCGCTGTGTGTGACACCAGCTTAAATGTTTGAAGCCTGAAATGTGGGAAAAGGTAGAAAAAGTCAAGAGGGCCGAATACTTTCGCAAGGCACTGTACATACACACCCATTATTCACCACCACCGATTGGCATTTAAATACTGGCCCCTTGCTCCCCAACGCATGCCTCCTGATGAAGTGAGCACAAAACACGAGTTGGGGCAGCGTGGTCCAGAAGATACCAAAAACACACATGTAAGTTTTGTCATTTTATTATGGGAAAGTTTTTCTATTTGACTCTTGCCATATCATAATGTGATGTGGTAATACAACTCTTCACCACTGGGTGGCAATCAATGCTTATTATAACATAATGAGATAGGAAAAACTCCATTCATATACTAATCTGTTTTGTATGACAGTGAACATTGAATATTTGGCTCAGTGCTTTCATTGTAAGCTGGTATATTATGCTTTGGATATTTGTGGACAAGCAATCCTTGTCGACAAATTATGATTATAATATGATGTATTATTTTGGCTGTTTGATATTTTAATCTAATAAATAAATATTTGAGTTTTTATACTTGTTTGGAAATTCATTTTCTGGTGGTTAGTATTGTCTTTGGAGTGTAGCTCTTTCATACAATAGATTCTTTATGAATATTCTTTATTGAATATTGTGAAGCTACATAAAGAGAAGAACGCTCTGGTTGCTACAACTATGAATGAATGAATGAATGAATGAAGAAAAAAAATAAATCCATAGGTCACAACTAGAGATGAGCATGACACACAGAAGACATCACTCCAGCCCTGGATAACCTCCAATGACAAGCCGGGTACACCACAAGGTAAGAGATTTGAGGGCCTCCTGTCTAGCTGCCGGGTAGGGTACCACTGATCTGGATTCTGGACCGGAGTACTGTGAATCGATCCGCTTATCTCTAGTCCCAACCATCCCAGATACAGCGGACAGTCCAGAATTTGGGATTACGCTCGTCAGTCTTGGGTGTCTGCTGAATGTCTCTTACTGCCCTTCTGACATCTCCTCCTGCTAGGGTAGAAAGAAATGAGTGTGGCTCGCTGTACGAACCGCATACTGTCTCCTTTCTGTTTCCAGGTATGCCATTTACACTAGTGGCCAACGGTATCTTTATATGGTGAATAGGAGACCTGAAGTGGGGGGTGGGGTGCTTATCAGGTCCAGATAGTAGTGTTGCCCTGTACCATTGAGTGCTTTTAATTCTATGTATATGTCTTTAAAATTATATAACAAATTGCTGTATTCTTTAGAGGCATCCTCATATGTGCACACTCTCTTTTCATGGCTGTAGTATATAAAAGGGAATTACAAGGCATCTGTGAACAGAGACTAAAGCAGGGTTTACACGCTGCGATCTCGCTAGCGAGATCGCAAGCGATCGTACCCGTCCCCGTCGGTTGTGCGACATATGCAAATCGCTGCCCGTGCCGCACAACCTCGCTTAACTTACCTGCCCTGCGACGCCACTCTGGCCGGCGAACCGCCTCCTTTCTAACGGGACAGTTCATGCGGCGTCACAGCGACGTCACACGGCAGGCGTCCAATAGAAGCGGAGGGGCAGAGATGAGCGGGACGTAACATCCCGCCCACCTCCTTCCTTCCTCATTGCCGGTGGAGGCAGGTAAGGAGATGTTCGTCGCTCCTGCGGTGTCACACATAGCGATGTGTGCTGCCGCAGGAACGACGAACAACATCGCTAATAAGCAGAAAACGATTTTTTGTTTCAGGACGACCTCTCCGCGGCAAACGATTTTGACCGCTTTTGCGATCGTTTAAGGTCGCTCAAAAGTGTCACACACTGTGATATCGTTAATGATGCCAGATGTGCGTCACAAACACCGTGACCCTGATGATAATTCATTAACGATATCATAGCGTGTAACGGGCCCTTTAGAAGTGTTAAAAGATTTATTGTCCATGGCAAATTCTTAAAATACGTGACTGTTCCTTTAAACGTAGTCTTTTGCCAATTTACAACCATCAGGACTTCAAGTCAACACATTGGGATCACTTTGCTTAATTTCTCTTGAAAGATTTCATAACGATGAGTGAATAATAAAGATAAGTTGTACTAAACAGATTTGCTGAAAATATCCGACTTCCTTTCGGATTCAATATTTCATTTCCTGCTTTTGTCCCAGATTCCGGCTGTGGGGAGCACATACCAGCACCAAGCACTGCTCAGCAGCATCAGTGACTCATTTCCTGCCTGTCCTTCATGATAAATCCTTCAGGGGGGACACAAATTACAATCCAACATCTAGCTGTAACAACGAAAAGTTGACTGCAGAGGGCGCCAAATCCTAGAGATCGGTGACTCATTCTTTAATCCTTTACCAAGAATGATTCTGGTAATATTCGGCAATTCCTCTAAACAATTATTATACTCATTGTATGTAAATAGAGCAATTTAACAGTATCGAGTCATCTTTACGTTTTCAAGCTGAGAGCATTTCAAGACCTAACAGTACCCATTTTGATCATGCGGTTGTATAGTTATTATGCTCATTGACAGTAATAACCTGTCTTCGCTTTATCATCCATCTTGAGAATGGGACCTCTTCTTGCACCACCAGGAAAGGAGACCTGGCCATGCATGTGTGGCACTCTCCAGTCATTTCTATAGAGGTTCTCAAACTTGCTGAGCAGACATGCTTGACAATTTTCAATGAATATTCCTTTAAAGATTTTTTTCTTGGCTTCACAATATTGATGATCTATCCTTATGAAATGGAAATGGTAGGTCATCAGTATTAGATCGGTAGGGGCCTGGCTCTTTGCACCCCTGCAGTTCGGCTGTCTGAATAGGCAGTGGTAGTCAACACTGTGCTGCTGTGTTTTTTTTTGTTACAATACATTATTCACATGTACATTATACTTGAAAAGTACTTTTCACCACATTTTTCACGTTGCATGTTGCACAGGACACATGACGTAATGGTGGCTGCAGAGCAGAATAAAATGTGTTTTTTTTGTTTGTTTGTTTTAAAGGGAACCTGTCATCAGAAATTGAGCTTTAAACCTAAAAGTTTCCCCCTCTGCAGCTCGTGGGCTGCATTCTAGCAAGGTTCCTGTACTTTTTGTGCCCCCTTTTAAACCAAATTAAACATTTTATAAAGTTGTACCTTTTTGTCTGCAATTCTTGTAATTCGTTCATGGGGGCGGTCTCTGTTGCGTCCGTTACTGTCCCTCCTTCTGGTTTACGCCGTCCCCCATTGCTTCATTTCATAGATCAGGACGCCGCCCACTGCGCCCGAGGGCCCGTGCACGCGAGGAATGCTGGTGACGTGGTCGCAGGCACGATATTATGGGCGGCGCTGTGAATGCATCACAAGTGCCCGCCCATAATACTGTGGCCGCGCTCTCCCCTTTGCCTCTTGCGTTCTGCGCAAGCGCTGGCCAAATTATCCGACGTCACCTTTCCCATCTTGCCCTGCAGCAGGAAATAGATGGGAGGAGCGGATCAGGCCACCACAGGTTACGAGGAGACGCTTGCGCAGAACGCAGGAGGCAAAGGGGAAAGTGCGGTCACGAGGTTATGGGCGGCACTTGCTGATGACACTCACAGCGCCGCCCATAACCTCGTGCCCGCGCAAAGCGTCACCAGCGGTCACATGTGCACACAGTGCACGGCACCGCTACAGTCACACAGCGCATGCGCGGGACCACGGGCGCCCAGGGGCGGCGTCCTGAGGTTTGAAATTCAGCGTTCGGGGGCGGCGTAAATCATCAGGAGGACAACAACGGACATCAGGCAGCCCGCCCTCATGGATAATTTTCAAAATTTGCATACAAAAAGGTACTAGTTTATAAAGTATTTATTTTGGTATAAAAGGGGCCACAAAAACTATAGGAGCCTTGCTAGAATGCAGCCCAGGAGCTGCAGAGGGGGAAACTTTTAGGTTTACAGGTAAATTTCTGATGACAGGTTCCCTTTAATTTTCCCCTTCAATGCAGAGACATCTATCTATCAAAGTATTTGGAACTTAAAGTATTAACTTTTTTAAGTCCAAGTTGGTGCTATTAGGTGGTGAATGTGAATTATTTGTCCTGTACTGTTTACATTTCCAAAACAAAAGCCCAAAAAATTACATTAAACAGACTATGTGCACACGCTGCGGATTTACCGCTGATTGTGCCACGGATTTGCTGCAGAAAATGTGTCTAACATTGCTGCAGTCATTCCCCAGCAAAATCTATGAGTTTTAAAAAATGCTGTGCGCACACTGCGTTTTTTTATACCGTCGGATTTACCCACGGATTTTCCGATGCGGAATTAATGAGCATGTCACTTCTTTTCTGCAGGTTCCTGCGGTTTTTGCCATAGATAATGGTAAAAATCCGCAGGGACCAACCTGCGGAAAATCCGCGGTAAAAAGGAGTAAAACCGCATGCGGATTTCGCTGCGGGTTTGGTGCAGTTTTTTTACCGCGGGTTCGGGATTCTTTAGGAGGGTCCGGATTTTCCTTAAGAAAAAGTCACTTTCTAGTGCGCACATGTGTTTTTTTAGGGTGTTATTTTGTACTCCCTTTACCAAATGTAGCATGTGTAGCTGGTTTGGTGTAAACTTTGGTGTAAACTGGGTATAGTTTTTTACTTGCATTTCAGATTGGCTTCTTTATAGTAAAAAAATATGCATTAAATAAATATATTTATATATGGAGTTTGTCAATTAAACTAAATATGTAAACTAGGCTCATAGCTTAGTAGTAGATATGGTTCCTCTAAAAACCACACCTTTAGGGTACGCTCACACGAGCGTATGAATCAGATGAGTACAATGCGAGGAAATCTCGCATTTCACTCTGACCAATGTTATTCAATAAGTGAGAGCAGATGGTCAATTTTTTCTCATCCAGATTCTGGATGAGAGCAAATTCGCAGCATGCTGCGATTGTCTGCGAGAGCTGTGTCACCTGCACCCATTCAAATCTATGGGTGCGAGTGAAACATCGGACTGCGTTCTGATGATATCCAAGTGCAGTTCGAATTGCATCAGCTGACAATGGAGGAGATGATGAGATTAATCCCTCCCTCTCGTCCGCAGCTGCAGGATCGAATCACAGTAGCATGACACTCGGCTCACGCTGGCAACACAGCGGGAGCAGAGGGTCATTAGCATATCGCATCCGATACACTCGCATCAGATCCTATACGTTCATGGGAATCCAGCCTTAGGGCTCATGCGCACGTAACTGCATAATATTCTGCAGCAATTTGACAGCACATGTGCGCATCAAATCACTGCAGAAAGACTGCATAATGAATGCAGTTTTTTTGTTAAAAAAAGCCGATTTCATGTGCTATGGCTGCTGCCCCCACCATAGATAGAGTGGGAGCTGCATCCAGAACACAGAAATAATTGACATGCTGCTTTTAGGAACGCACGAATTTGGGTAAAAATTTTAGCACCCAAATTGCTGTGTTCTTAAAAGCAACGTGTGCACGTCTCATACACAATCTGCATAGATTGTGAAGGGGACGCAGGACGCATGCAGTTACGCTGCAGTGCAATACGCAGCGTAAATCCATGCTGTTACGAGACGTGCGCACGAGCCCTAAAGCTGGGGTCACACTAAACGACAGCGACAACGACGTCGCTGTTACGTCACCATTTTCTGTGACGTAGCAGCGACCTTGTAAGTCGCTGTTATGATCGCTGCTTAGCTGTCAAACACAGCAGCCGAAGCAGCGATCATAATGACACGCGTCGCTGTTCTGCAACATGTGCAGAGAGCAGGGAGCCGCGCACACTGAGCGCTGGCTCCCTGCTCTCCTAGCTACAGTACACATCGGGTTAATTACCCGATGTGTGCTGCAGCTACATGTGCAGAGAGCAGGGAGCCGCGCACACTGCTTAGCGCTGGCTCCTTGCTCTCCTAGCTACAGTACACATCGGGTTAATTACACGATGTGTACTGCAGCTACATGTGCAGAGAGTAGGAGCCGGCGCTGGCAGCGTGAGAGCGGTGGAGGCTGGTAACGAAGGTAAATATCGGGTAACCACCTTGGTTACCCGATGTTTACCTTGGTTACAGCTTACCGCAGCTGCCAGATGCCGACTCCTGCTCCCTGCTCGCTTCATTTCGTCGCTCTCTCGCTGTCACACACAGCGATCTGTGCATCACAGCGGGAGAGCGACGACCAAAAAATGAAGCTGGACAGTCAGCAACGAGCGGCGACCTCACAGCAGCGGCCAGCTCGTTGCTGGATGTCACACACAGCGGCAGCGACGGGACGTCGTTGCAACATCACAGAAAATGGTGACGTAGCAGCGACGTCGTTGTCGCTGTGTGTGACACCACCTTAAGTGTTCTAATTGCTGCTTCCTTTCTGCAGAAAGTGAAGGTTAATCAAATATGATAATAAGGGTGTTCTGTGTGTATTACTAAGCAACCTACTTGTTTACATGCCTCACCCCTATCAATGCTGAATGAGAGTACTGGTTTGTAGAGGAAGCACTCACTGAAGAGAACACTCAGGCAATCCAGTGCTGTTAGTCACCAGTGAGGGAGGCGGAAACATGTAAATCGTGTGGACAAAACGGCTCAGCTAACCTCTTGGCCACACCATGGGTGCACTGAGCAGACTAATTGGCATATTAGAAACTTCAGCTTCTGCTGATAGGAGGCAGCAATTAGAATACTAAAGGTGTTTTTTTTTTTTTTTATAGGGGTTATAATAACTCCTACAAGACAATGTGCTCAGTATAAACTGTCAGTTTGGGCTGACATACCCCCTTTCAGGGATGTTGTCCTTGTTTATTTTGCTTTGCTTACAAAAATTACAAAGTTTTGTTTGACCTGCAACAGTCTCTGCATGGAAATGCTTTATGATAAGAAAGAATGCGAGAAATATGCTTACATCTACACATACCAAGGGCTTTGGGAGTAAAACTGATTTACAATGGATCTTATATGAAGAATGACCTGATTTATGCACTGAGCTCCGCAATGTCTAGACTATGTTGATGCAGTGTGCAAACACAGCTCATACCAAAGCAAACAGAGAGATTCACCCTACTATCCTGTGAGTCTGCTGATCAAATTCACCTAAATAAGCTACTGTCTGCCAAGAAGCCATGGACATACCAAAACAGTCTACCGCTTTGGAAAATCTTATGCTGCCTATCATATAAGATATTGATTGTTATTATTTAGTAATTTATTTATTATACTTGCTTCTATCGAACCAACATATTGCGCTGTACTTTAGGCCTCATCAAGACGTCCGTGATGCACATACATGATGTATATACAGTATGTTCTTCACAGATATAACACGTAACCATTATAATCTATGGGGCTGTTCACATATCTGTGGGTTGTTTTTTTTTAACAAACTTTATGTTCACGTAAAACTCATGGAGACATGTCCACTTTTTACAGTATCACAGATGAAAAGTGCCAATACAATTCTATTGGCTTGTTTAAAACTCGAACGATCCAGAGATGGCATCTGTGTGCCACCTGTGTGCTGTCCGTGTGAAGCCCACCTGCAGTAGTCGCCCCAGGGACATCATTCCACCTTCAGGGACGCCACAGGGTCTTCTTTTGGGCATATATGGCAACAGGTATGTAGAGCATCTGGGGGCTGATGGAGCCTGCAGTTGGATGATATGGCCTCCCGTGAGTGAGGCTGGCCCCAGGGGCTCGGATGTGTGGAACAACAGGTTCCAGAATAACTCAGGCTCAGTCCGGAAAGTCTTTCAACTTGTTTTTACTCACTTTTGCTGTTATCGTGAGGTAACCCGGGCGATGCTGAGACAAACCAGGTGGAACCAGGAACTCCTTCAGGCCGATCTGAGGGTAACCGTTAACTCGCCTTCCTAGCACTTCTTTGTTCGGATAACCCCTGAATTGAAGTACCATGGGGTCTATCCAGGGAGTCGCTACTGCCTTTTCTCCCTTTTTGGCCCGTTTGCTGGCAGCGTGGACCAGGTGAGATGGCTTCAAGCTCTGTCTCCTTATGGGTCCCCGCGTTGCTGCTGAGGCTCAGACTCTGTATGGTTGGTGAGGTACCTCTAGCTCCCTCACCGGCAGGTTTAGCAGATCAATAAATGGACGTCTACTCTAGTGACCTGTTCCCCGTGCGTGCCTAGTCACCAGCAGTCCCCGTACTCGATTGCCTCTCTCCAGGTGTCTTTCTGACTGATTAACTGGTAACCGTTCTCCCCCGCTAACGGCTACTCCACATGCAGGGTCTGACTAGCGTGTGCGCGCGTCTGCGTCTCCTAGCAACCGCCACTCACTGCTACCAGACTGGCTCGCTCCACTTCTTTCCTGACAGCCTCTGCAGCTTAGCTTCCAGCCCCTCCACTACTTGATAAGAATTGAAGGCCAGTCTCCTCCAGAGGCTACCCAAGGGTCCCATCTAATGGTTTAGGAGACCTGGTTGCTATGTGTATGTGCGTACACACCTTATTCTGGCCTTTGGAATTACCTGGAAGCACTGTACCAGCATGGGTGCAGTACTCAGTGGTGCCTGACTAGGTCAGGGGCGCCACCTTCCCCCTTGGTTATCAACAGCACGTCCTCGGGCTGCAATGACAAGAAAATTAAATACAACTTTTCCCACACAGGGGAGTTATTTACATTTAAACATACCAGATACCATACCACCACCACCCACCACCCACAAGTCCGGGTCCCACTCAGAAACTTCCAGGAGGCAGGTCACCGGTCCCTTTGGTGACCAGGTCTGGGCCATCTGTATCCCAGACCTTTCCTCCAATCTTCCTCTCCTGAGGATGGTGGTGTAGGGTAGGCCCCATAAACAGGCGTACCAGCTTCTTTGTGTTGGAGAGCAGGCTCCATAAACAGGCGTGCTCCCTGATGGTGCAGAGCCATGCCCCTCAACAGGCAGACTCCGGGGTTGGTACCACTGAGGTAACTTTTTACACTGCGAGAATTTGTGGTTATAGCCAGTTCATAACCTGTGGTCCATTTTTTTTTTTTTTTTAAAGTGCACGTAACCAGGTGCTAAAGAATATTTTAAAAAGTTCTTGCGGGCACAATTTCTTGAACGTTACTTAACTTTAAAACATGTTAAACATTACTTTTCAAACATTTTTAAACTAAACTTTTTCTATAAAGACACTTTAGACTTAAATAGATTTACGCCTTCCAAGGCCAGTGCTTAGCACTTCAGTGCACTGACTCTTGGAGGTTGCATCATGGGCGTCCCCTGGTGGTGATGACTCTGGGGACCTGGTAGAAGCAGTGGGGGTGGAGTCTGAGCTCACTAAGGTTTCCCTTGGATACTGTACCACGTCCAAGGCAAACCAGCCTCTCTCTCCCATATGCCTTGTGTATTCCACAATATCCCCCATATACAAGTCACGACCTGGGTGACCCCACTGCAGATGGTACTGTACGTCCCGCTGAAACACAAAGAGTCCCTCTTTAACCCCTGCCTCCACAATAAACCCATACCCCGTTCGGCAGTTAAACTCCTCCACTACTCCTCTGTGGAGGGGACCTCTAGACTGGAATCCGGTCCGCCGCAGGGACTGCTTTTCCTGCAGGTCCCGGGTCTCCACTTGCTCTCTCTCATGATCTAGGGTGAGCTTTACAAGGGGGCGTGGGGGTCTAGCTCTTACTTGCCGCCGCTCTCTGTGGGCTGGTCTCCACATTACCATCACCTGGTCATCAGCAGGCAACCAGGTAACATACATGCCGGGACTATATGCAACCAGTTCTTACTCCCTGGTAGGGGGTGCTGTGACCTCCTCCGATTGGTGGGGGAACAGCAGCGTGGCCTCCTGGCCTCCCTCTCTCTCAGAGGGTGCTGTGACCTCCTCTGATCGGCTGGGAATCAGCAGTGATGGCTGTAAGGCCTCTTCTCTCTCCCTGGTGGAGGGTGCTGCGACCTCTTCCGGTCGTTGGGGGAACAGCAGCGCAGCCTCATCGCCTCCCTCTCTCTCAGAGGGTGCTACGACCTCCTCCGGTTGGGTGGGTAGCAGCTCTGGGGATGAGCTTTCAGCAGCCAAGCAGGACGATGAATCCCTCTCCAGCAGAGAGGGTGCTGTGACCGCTTCAGGTCGGGACGGGAGCTTGTGGATCATGTACCTCTCAATCAGGTGAGCCAAGGGCAGAGGCTCCGCTTCTTTCTTTATCTGAGGAGGTACTGTGTCCACTTCAGGTCGGGACACAGGGACTGGATCCCCAGTCAGCGACTGGGGCGCTGTGACCACCTCTGGTCTGGGAGCAAGAACTAAATCCCCAGTCAACGACTGGGACACTGTGACCACCTCTGGTCTGGGGGCAGGAACCAGATCCCCAGTCAGCGACTGGGGCGCTGTGACCACCTCTGGTCTGGCAACTGGGACAGGAGACATTGCGGCCTATTCTGGTCTGGCCATGGGCGTTGCATCTGGTGTCGCATCGGGCGTCGCATCGGATGTCGCACCAGCTTCAGATGTTAATGCCGGTGGGGTCAGCATACCAGGTCTGGCAGGGGCAGTTTTGGACTCACCCAGGTTCATGCTGGAGACATCCTGTAGCAGGGTCGCTGTTGCTAATGGTGGCTCGGGTTGAGCAGGGGCAGCACCTCCAGGCGGACCTCTTTGCACAGACAACCGCAGGTTTCTAATTGCCATTACCATTCTCTTCCTCCAAGCGGCTACCTCTCGCCTCCGCTGCTCCTCCATACAGTCAGCGAGTCTCTCCACCTCCGCTTCCAGCTCTTCTGCAGTCATGGGTCTTGTCCAACCCTGCTCCCTGTTGTCACTTTCTGCTGACGCCATCTTGTCTCTACCGTTGCTCATGAGGTTCTGGTCAAGCTTTAGTCTTAGTTTCGTTTTTGGTTGTTCTCCTCCCACACGACTGGGAAGTCCCCGTCTTCTCCTTTCACTGTGTCAGATCGCTCTTCCCATGCTGGGACTGTCACTCCTTTCCGTGGGCGGTTACTTTTTCTTCTGCGCGGGGTGCAGATTTTAAAATCGCGCGCTTTTAACGGTGACAAAATGGTGGTCTGGGGAGGCTGCATTAATAATAATGCAGCCTCCCCAGACCTCCATGTATAATGCAGCCTTCCCAAGTCTCTGGCCACCGTGTACTCACTAATTTATATTAAAAAAAAAAAACAAGTACTCACCCTATCTCTTCCTTCCACCACTGCTGTGCTCACCTCTCTCCTCATTCCACAGCTGCTGCTGTCCTCACCGCTTTCCTCTTCCACCGCTGCTCATTCTCCCCTCTCCTCGTTCTTCTGGTGCTGCGGTCGGCGTCCTCCCGTCCTGCGCTCTGTGCTCTCAGCACAGCATTCGCACGGGAGTGACATGGAGGCCTGGAGAGGCTGCATTATACATGGAGGCCTGGAGAGGCTGCATTATACATGGAGGTCTGGGGAGGCTGCAATATTATACATGGAGGCCTGGAGAGGCTGCATTATACATGGAGGTCTGGGGAGGCTGCATTATTATACATGGAGGCCTGGAGAGGCTGCATTATACATGGAGGCCTGGAGAGGCTGCATTATACATGGAGGCCTGGAGAGGCCGCATTATTATACATGGAGGCCTGGAGAGGCTGCATTATACATGGAGGTCTAGGGAGGCTGCATTATTATACATGGAGGCCTGGAGAGGCTGCATTATACATGGAGGTCTGGGGAGGCTCCATTATTATACATGGAGGCCTGGAGAGGCTGCATTATACATGGAGGTCTGGGGAGGCTGCATTATTATACATTGAAGCCTAGAGAGGCTGTATTATACATGGAGGTCTGGCGAGGCTGCATTATTATACATAGAGGCCTGGGGAGGCTGGGTGCATTGTTATACATGGAGGCCTGGAGAGGCTTGTTGCTACATTATACATGGAGGCCTGGAGAGGCTGGCTGCATTATTATACATGGAGGACTGGGGAGGCTGGCTGCATTATTATATATGGAGGTCTGAGGGGGCTTCATAATAAAAAATGAAGGACACCTTATACATGGAATATAGGGGTGCATTATGCATGGAGGAGTATGGGGCTGCATAATACAATATGAAGTTTTATGGGGTTGCGTTATAATACATATAGGACTATGGGGGCTACATTATAATATATGGAGGACTATGGAGCCTACCTTATACATGGACTATGGGGGTGCATTATAAAACATTGGGGATTATGTGGTGCAGTATAATATATGAAGTACTATGGGGTGAATTATAATATATGGAGAACTATGAGAAATTCATTATAATAATTATACATGGAGGACTATAGGGCTGCATTATAATATATGGAGGACTATGTGGTGCAGTATAATATATGGAGAATTATGGGGTGAATTATAATATATGGAGAACTATGGGGTGAATTATAATACATGGAGAACTATGAGAAATTCATGCTAATAATTGAAGCGCTACTTTATACATGGAGGATTATGGGGGTGCATTATAATATATGGAGGACTATGTGGTGCAGTATTATATATTAAGTACTATGGGGTGAATTATAATGCATGGAGAACTATGGGAAATGCATTATAATACATGGAGGACTATGGAAGTGTATTCTAATATATGAAGGGTTATGTGGGACCCTTTATACTATTTGGAAGGCTATGTGGGGGCCATTATTGTATTTGGAGAACTATATACAAGATAGGACAAAGATACAATCAGGGGATGGGAACGTTTTGTGCTGAGAGTAAAAGGCTCTGTCCCTCAGCACCCAGCTTTCCCATGCTCTGCTATACATCTCTCAGCACCCAGCTTTCCCATGCTCTGATATGGGAAAGCTGGGTGCTGAGGGAAAGATGTATAGCAGAGCATGGGGAAGCTGGGTGCCGAGAAAAAGATGGATATCAGAACATAGGAAAGCTGGGTGCTGATGGAGGGATTTCAGATCTTAGGAAATCTGGGTGCTGTGGGTAAGAGCCAAGTGTCAGCGTGATTATCTTGTACCCCGAGTGTCAGTGTCATTATCCCGTACCCCAAGTGTCGGTGTATGTGGAGGGGGGGCCCAGGTCTGAACTTTGCACCGGGGCCCTTCAAACTCTAGTTACGCCACTGACATCCACCATCATCCTGAGACGCTTATTGTGCCTGGTATTGCAACAGAACCACAGTCAAGTGAACGTTGCAGTATTCTGCACAGCACATGGATTTTGGGTCTCACTGTACAGGGAAACACTGTAAAAGCACTTAGAAGGTTCTGCAGTGGCTCAATTTTGGTCCCAGCAGTGGGCATTACACCACTCAGTAACTGATGGTATCCTATTTATTCCATTAGCACTATGACAGTTAAACCCCTTTAAACTCTTCAGTCTGCCCATTACTATGGGTGTTAAGTAGTGATGAGCGAGTATGCTTGTTACTACTCGGTACTCGCACGAGTATCACTGTACTCGGGCTACTCGGCGGGTACCGAGTAATTTCTTGATACTCGTGCTGTACTCGTGGTCTTCATCTTTGCATGTTGGCGCTCTTTTGAGAGCCAGCCCTCATGCAGGGATTGGCTGGCAGACCACTGCAATGCCACAGCCCTGTTAGTTGTGCAATTGCAGTGATTGGCCGGCCTGCATAGCGTGACCGAGCCTTTATACCGGTGGGCGCGCTGTGCTCTGCACACAGCCATCTCATATTCCCTGCTTTCCACGCCCACAGGCGCCTATGATTGGTTGCAGTGAGACACGCCCCCACGCTGAGTGACAGGTGTCTCACTGCACCCAATCACAGCAGCCGGTGGGCGTGTCTATACTGTGCAGTAAAATAAATAAATAATTTAAAAAAACGGCGTGCGGTCCCCCCAATTTTAATACCAGCCAGATAAAGCCATACAGCTGAAGGCTGGTATTCTCAGGATGGGGAGCCACACGTTATGGGGAGCCCCCCACCCTAACAATATCAGTCAGCAGCCGCCCAGAATTGCCGCATACATTAGATGCGACAGTTCTGGGACTGTACCCGGCTCTTCCCGATTTACCCTAGTGCGTTGGCAAATCGGGGTAATAAGGAGTTAATGGCAGCCCATAGCTGCCACTAAATCCTAGATTAATCATGTCAGGCGTCTCCCCGAGATACCTTCCATGATTAATCTGTAAATTACAGTTAAAAAACACACACACCCGAAAAATCCTTTATTAGAAATAAAAAACAATAACAAAGTCCCTCATCACCAATTTATTAACCCCGACAAACCCTCCATGTCCGGCGTAATCCACGGACCTCCAGCGTCGCGTCCAGCTCTGCTACATTCAGGTGACAGGAGCTGCAGAATACACCGCCGCTTCTGTCAGCTTCACACAGCAACTGAGGTGAGTAGCGCGATCAGCTGCTGTCAGTCAGGTAACTCACGGCAACCACTGGATCCAGCGGTGCCGCGATTAACCTCAGTGACAGCAGCTGATCGCTATACTCACCTCAGTTGCTGCATGGAGCTGACCGGAGCGGCGGTGAGTAGCGCGATCAGCTGAGCTGTCACTGAGGTTACCCGCGGCCATCGCTGCATCCACCGCTGGATCCAGGTAACCTCAGTGACAGCAGCTGATCGCTATACTCACCTCAGTTGCTGTGTGAAGCTGACCGGAGCGGCGGTGAGTAGCGCGATCAGCTGAGCTGTCACTGAGGTTACCCGCGGCCACCGCTGCATCCACCGCTGGATTCAGGTAACCTCAGTGACAGCAGCTGATCGCTATACTCACCTCAGTTGCTGTGTGAAGCTGACCGGAGCGGCGGTGAGTAGCGCGATCAGCTGAGCTGTCACTGAGGTTACTCGCGGCCACCGCTGCATCCACCGCTGGATTCAGGTAACCTCAGTGACAGCTCAGCTGATTGCTATACTCACCTCAGTTGCTGCATGGAGCTGACCGGAGCGGCGGTGAGTAGCGCGATCAGCTGAGCTGTCACTGAGGTTACCCGCGGCCACCGCTGCATCCACCGCTGGATTCAGGTAACCTCAGTGACAGCTCAGCTGATTGCTATACTCACCTCAGTTGCTGTGTGAAGCTGACCGGAGCGGCGGTGTATTCTGCAGCTCCAGTCACCTTCATGCAGCACAGCTGGACGCGACGCTGGAGGTCCGTGGATTTCGCCGGACATGACAATGTTGTGTGCACCCACAAAACAAAACAAAAAAATTTGAAAAACCCCTCCCTCCCCTAGAAGTGTTCTGCTCCCCCGGAAGTGTTTACTTATGGCTGGCTGAATGTGGGCGTAGACATGAACTGTTCAATTACTAACTTCAATTGAGATTCAGATCAAGTCAGGATCACAACCCAAATGTGACCTGCGAACCGAACCTCCAAAGGTTTGCTCATCTCTAGTCACTTGTGGGGCGTTTCTGTTGTTTAGGTACTTTAGGGGTTCTGAAAAGGTCACATGGCGCCCGCAATCTAATTCAGCCAAATTTGATTTCCAAAATTCAAATATTTCACCTTCCATTCCGAGCCCTCCTATTTCACCAAACAGAACTTTTTGACTACAAGTGGGGTATCGGCGAGCTCAAAATAAATTGGGTTATAAATTTTGGAGTTCATTTTGACATGCTATGCCTTGTGAAAGTGAATACATTAGGGTTAAAGCAACATTTTTAGGTAAAATGCAAATGTATTTATTTATATTTTCCTCTTTGCATTAATTCCTGTGAAGCACCTGAAGGGTCAATAAACTTATTGAATTTAGTCTTCACCTCAGCAGTGTGAGGGGTGCAGTTTTTACAGTGGTGTCACTTTTGGGTATTTTCTGTCAAATAGGCCTCTCTCAAAGTCCCTTCAAATGTGATGAGGTCCCTAAAAAATGTTTTTCTAAATTTTGTTGAAAAAATGATAAATTGCTGATAAACCTTTAACTCTTCTAACTTCCTAACAAAAAAACTGTTTAAAAAATTATGCTGGTGTAAAGTAGAAATTTGTATTTATTAACTATTTTGTGTGACATAACTCTCTGCTTTTTTGGAAATCAATTTTTATTAAATTTTCCAAAAAATGAGCTGCAAATACATAACAGTATAAGGAAAGGCTTCAAATACTTAAAAAGGAGCTGAGACAATACATGATACATGGTATCAAAAATAGCAAAAATAAGCAATCTCAGCACAAGCCATTGCAGAATACATAAGCAATAATATGCAATATCAAAACATCAAAAACTATATTTGGAGTACAATATGCAACTTATACAGTCATGGCCAAAAGTTTTGAGAATGACACCAAAATTATATTTTCACATGATCTGTTGCCCTCTGGTTTTTAATTGTGTTTGTCTGATGTTTACATCACATACAGAAATATAATTGCAATCATATTATGAGTACCAAAAGGTTATATTGACAGTTAGAATGAGTTAATGCAGCAAGTCAATATTTGCAGTGTTGACCCTTCTTCTTCAGGACCTCTGCAATTCTCCCTGGCATGCTCTCAATCAACGTCTGGATCAAATCCTGACTGATAGCTGTCCATTCTTGCATAAGCAATGCTTGCATTTTGCCAGAATTTGTTGGTTTTTGTTTGTCCACCAGTCTCTTGATGATTGCCACAAGTTCTCAATGGGATTAAGATCTGGGGAGTTTCCAGGCCATGGACCCAAAATCTCTATGTTTTGTTCCATGATCCATTTAGTGATCACCTTTGCTTTATGGCAAGGTGCTCCATCATGCTGGAAAAGGCATTGCTGGGCGCCAAACTGCTCTTGGACAGTTGGGAGAAGTTGCTCTTGGAGGACATTCTGGTACCATTCTTTATTTATGGCTGTGTTTTTAGGCAAGACTGTGAGTGAGCTGATTCCCTTGGCTGAGAAGCAACCCCACACATGAATCGTTTCAGGATGCTTAACAGTTGGCATGAGACAAGACTGGTGGTAGCGCTCACCTCTTCTTCTCCTAATAAGCTGTTTTCCAGATGTCCCAAACAATCGAAAAGGGAATTCATCTGAGAAAATGACTTTACCCCAGTCCTCAGCAGTCCACTCCCTGTACCTTTTGCAGAATATCAGTCGGTCCCTGATGTATTTTCTGGAGAGAAGTGGCTTCTTTGCTGCCCTCCTTGAAACCAGGCCTTGCTCAAGCAGTCTCCGCCTCACAGTGCGTGCAGAAACACTCACACCAGCCTGCTGCCATTGCTGAGCTAGCTCGGCACTGCTGGTAGTCCGATCCCGCAGCTGAAACAGTTTTAAGATACGGTCCTGGCGTTTGCTGGTCCTTCTTGGGCGCCCTGGAGCCTTTTTGGCAACAATGGAAGCTCTCTCCTTGAAGTTCTTGATGATGCGATAGATTATTGACTGAGGTGCAATCTTTGTAGCTGCGATACTCTTCCCTGTTAGGCCATTTTTGTGCAGAGCAATGATGGCTGCACGTGTTTCTTTAGAGATAACCATGGTTAACTGAAGAGAAACAATGATACCAAGCACCCGCCTCCTTTTAAAGTGTCCAGTGGTTTCATTCTTACTTAATCATGACTGATTGATCGCCAGCCCTGTCCTCATCAACACCCACACCTGTGTTAATGGAACAATCACTAAAACAATGTTAGCTGCTCCTTTTAAGGCAGGAATGCAATGATGTTGAAATGTGTTTTGGGGATTAAAGTTCATTTTCTTAGCCAATATTGACTTTGCAAGTAATTGCTGTTAAGCTGATCACTCTTTATGACATTCTGGAGTATATGCAAATTGCCATTAGAAAAACTTAAGCAGTAGACTTTGTAAAAAATAATATTTGTAACATTCTCAAAACTTTTGGCCATGACTGTAGAGCAGAAAAAAGAAAGAGGGAAGAGGAGAGAAAAGGGAAGAAAAAGGGAAAGGAAGAGAAGGGGGGGCTAGGTAGCTGTTAACTGTCTGGTGTAAGGGCAAAAAAATTCAAAGTTTGGAAATTGCAAAATTTCTATTTTTTTCACAAATAAGCACAAAAAATATCATCCTAAATTTATCACTAACATGAAGCACAATATGTCACAAAATAGAATTTCTGAATCATTGGGATCTGTTAAAGATTTCCAGAATCATTACCTCATAAAGTGACATTGGACAGATTTCTAAACTTTGGCTTGGCTATTAAGGTCAAAATTAGTTCTGTCACTAAGGCGTTAAAGAGGACCTTTCTCATAAAATTAACCTGCAGATATGGGGGTAATCTGAAGGTTAACAGTGTACTGACACCATGCAGCTACCGCCCTAGGAGCTCTGCTGCTGGGAAGAAATTAACTTTATCCCTCTCGGCAGCCTCAGTCATCACTGCATAGTGCATAGTGAGCAGCAGTTGTAATCATGACTTGCCACAGATTAACATCCAACCCTGTATTAATTGAATTCTTATAGTCAGTGCCGGGGGGCATGATTACATTCGCTGCTCACTATGCACAGTTCGGTGACTAAAATAGCATTGACTGCACCCCTATGACTGAAAGCCTGAGGCGGTCGTTAGGAATAGAGTTAATTTTCTCCCACTAGTGGGGTTCTCAGCTTGGAGGCTGCACTGCATCACAATGTTATTAACTTGCACATTAACCCCATATCTGTAGGTTAATATAATTTTTTTACATGACAGGATCTCTTAAACTTAAAATTTAATTGCACATCCTGCAAACAAACTATTTCTGTTACTGTCAATGAGTATTCTGCACCTGTCAGTGGGTATTGTTCCCCTGTACTTGTGAGGAAACTGCTCCAAGTGTCTCAGGTGTGAAGGGTGCCTTCTCCAGACTACATGTTTCATATCCTTCCCCAGATGATCAAGAAGATGTAGCTCAGTGCTTATAGAAGGCTACTTCAGAATAGTTTAATTTTTTGCTCTTAGCCATTTATGGATGCTTTTTGCTGTGTGTTTTGGGTCATTATTCTTTTGGAGGACCCATGACCTGCAAGTAATACCAAGCTTTCTGACACCGAGCAGCATATTTCGCTCTAGATATACTTCATAGTCTTCATTGTACCCTTCACAGATTCAAGACACCCTGTGGCAGATGTACCGAATCAGCCCCAAAACATAACCAAGCCTCCTCAATATTTCACAGTGGTTACAATGTTATTTTCTTTCTATGTTTCATTTTTGCATCTAACTTGAATTTCTCAGCTTTGTTTCACCTTTCCAAAAGACATTGTCGCAGAAGCCTTGGGGCTGTCAGTATACATTTTGGTATATTCCTGCGCCTGTCATGCTTTTGTATGATTTGCTTTCAACAGTGGTTTCCTCCTTGACCTACTTCCATAAAGTCCACTTTGGCCAAGACTGTATTGAATGGTGCAATCTGACACTGCTATTCCCACACCTTGAAGTTCACCTGTAATTTCTTTGGAAGTTGTTTTAGGCTTTTTTGTTTTCGTTGGTATAATTTGACTCATCAATTTCTCATCAATTTTCCTTTAGCGGCTATGTCCAGGGAGGACGGCTAAAATCCCATAGAAAATAAACTTCTGAATAATATGTGCAACTTTAGTAAAAGTAACATAAAGCTGTCTGAAGATCATCTTATACCTTTGTCTTTACCTTTAACTAGTGATGGGCAAACCCAAACTGTAAAGTTCGGGGGTCTGTACCTAGTGTCCATGCACTGACCCTAAACACAGACTTCTTAGGGAAGTCCGTGTTATTGTTTAGGTTCAGCCACCCTGATAATGATAGAAATTTAAAGGAAAAAGAAAGAAAATAAGGAATAAAGCAGGACCTTTATACTTACTGAACTTCCCTGTGACTGTAAGGCTACTTCTGGGTCCGCTCATTAACTCTCATACATACTCTAATATTGCCAACGACAAGGTATCAAAATTGGGGGTGACCGCACTCTATTTTTTTAAAATTATTTGTTTAATTGATTACGTAAAAAAGCCTCATAGGGTCCCTCTTATTTTGATACACAGCCAAAATAAACACACGGCTGGTAGCTGCAGCCTGTAGTCGTCTGATTTATCTGCACTGGGTATCACAATATGGAGGGACCATACGCAATTTTTTTAATGTATTTATTTTTAGGGATGTAGACAGCGTGTGTGATTCCAACCAATCACAGACACTTTTACACAGTGTGGGGTGCAGTCTGACTGCAACCAATCACAGATGCTGGGACTGATGATGGGAGGGGGAAGCAGTGAATATGCATGAGAGATAATGAGCAGACCCACAAGCAGTGTAACAGCCACGCGGGAGACTTGGCAAGTATAACTGTCCTGCTTTACAGCCCCCTAGCCCTTTCCACCACCATGTTTGAGCACAATGTTCAGGTCCCCATAGACTTATATGGGGTCCAGCAGATGTTAGGCGTCAAGTCCGGTCCCGAACCGGACTTTTTTATTTCTAAAGTCGGGCTGGACCTGCCGAATCCTAACATTTCTGAGTTTGCCCCCCTCTACCTTTAACCTGTTTGTCTATAATTTTCTTTCTACCCTCCTGAGCGACCTTTTTTTTTTTTTTTTTAGCTTTCTGCAAATCTTTTTCGGTGCACTGTGATATGCATGGCTCTTTATATGTAATAACCTGCAATAGTAATTTACTAATTTAACCCCTGCATTTGTGGTAGTGGCTTTTTGCATTGCACATGACACTTTATTCTTGTAATTAAATGTGGATTTGTATCAGTTTGCAGCAATAATGTGATAGAATTGAATCATGTATTGAATACCTGGATACCCTTTTTTGACCCCTGCTTTCATACGCATTTTATGATTGTTATAATATGGATGGCATTTGCCACTTAATAAAGCATTTATTGTTATCCCTTAAACCACAATTTTTCATTTTTTGTTCATTATATGGGGTCCAGCAGATGTTAGGGGTCAAGTCCGGTCCTGAACCGGACTTTTTAATTTCTTAAATCGGGCTGGACCTGTCGAATCCTAACATTTGTGGGTTCGCCTCCCCTCTACCTTTAACCTGTTTGTCTATAATTTTCTTTCTACTCTCCTGAGCGAACTCTTTTTTTTTTTTGTTAGCTTTCTTTGGTACATGTTCACTGTGGTACACACCATGGTACCAAACAGTACAGTAACTACTTTTCATCCTTTAAATAGGTAGACTGACGGATTACAAATTTGTAGACCCCTGTGTTGCTACTTACAGGACACAACTAAGGGTACCGTCTCACTAAACGACGTACCAGCGATTCCGAACATGATATGACCTGGTCAGGATCGGTACATGGTCGCTGGTGAGCTGTCAATCAGGCAGATCTCACCAGAGACCAGTGACCAGCCCCCAGCCACCAGCGAAGCGTGGAAGCGATGCTGCGCTTGGTAACTAAGGTAAATATCGGGTTGCCAAGCAAACCGCTTTGCTTATTTACCTGATGTGTACTCTGGCTACGTGTGCAGGAAGCAGGGAGTCGGGACTGGCAGCCTGAGAGCGGCGGCCGCTAGTAACCAAGGTAAATATTGGGTAACCAAGCTAAGCACTTCGCTTGGTTACCCGATGTGTACCTTGGTTACCAGCGTCCGCAGCTGTCAGAAGCCGGCTCCCTGCTCCCTGCACATTCAGATCGTTGCTCTCTCGCTGTCAAACACAGCGATGTGTGCTTCACAGCGGGAGAGCAATATCCAAAAAATGAACCAGAGCAGTGTGTAATGAGCAGCGATTTCACAGTAGGGGCCAGATCGCTGTTCAGTGTCACACACAGCGAGATCACTAATCAGGTCACTGGTGCGTCACAAAACCTGTGACTCAGCAGCGATCTCGCTATGTGAGAAGTACCCCTTAGTCTAACATGTCTGAATTATTTAGAATCATTTTTATACAGGCCATTTCCATTAGATTTTTTCCCATTATTTCCATTTAAATCAAAATTCAAAAGCAATGTCTGATTCTCATTAGTTAATATTCAATTAATTTAAATTGAAAATTTGTTTTTTTCCACTAAGCCAATGTTCAAAAGCAATGTCTGATTTCTATTAGTTGATATTCAATTAATTTAAATTGAAAATTAATTTTGTCAATTTCAAGATTTTTAGTCACCATTGTGGGTTTTTCTTACTTTAACAGGAGGATACCAACAATTTTGTAAATGTGTGTATATATCTTTTAAGAAATATTGATCTATTTTATTGCTATTTGAAGAGTTGTAATTATAGTATACCTGATAATCTTAACTGATACAGTGACCATCCATGCAGCCACTGTATGCCTTAATTTTCTTGGTAAATAGACAGTGCTGAATTATAATAAAACAATAAGAATGACTTCTGAAAGATGCCAAATAATAATCAGCTCTAGCACAAGAAATCCTCCCAAACTGCATTGTACCTAAACGGGTCTAAACGGGCACTGGAACCATATAAATACTCACTATATCAGAAATATGTCCACATATATTAAAAAACAATTTTTATTAAGTGAAAAAGTTTAAAAATCTTTAAAAACATAATACAGACAAAAAATGCAGTCCAGGCATTCTAAAGGTCTCCCTAATGCAAAGCACAATATGCACACAGGGAACAATCTGCCAAAAATAGCCAGGGTACAAAGGGGATACCCAGAGTGGCACAGGTCCTAGTGCTGAACAAGCATAAATTATCACAGATAACATATGTACAAGACACCTAGAGCATGCTCAAATAATATTCATTATTATCAATATAATACCTGAACTAGGAAATATAAAGAGATAAATAACCCTAGATCCCTGTAAAAGAGGGGAGCTATCAGGAGCCGGCTGCTGGCCCCACGCGTTACGCCAACCAAATGCTAAGTTTCCTCAGGGCTGCAGTGGCCTTAGGCCAGGGGGGCATACTTTTATACCTTAAGTAACAAAGTGCAGACATGTGTAAATTATTAATTAGAAGCATTACCTGATGAGGCTGAAAGAGACAGTTGTGCGAACCAGGCAGACAATCGTTGTTGTGCAGGCTGGTATGATGGAGTTGTCGCGGGCGGAGGAGGGGACGCTGCGCTCTCACACTGCTCGGGTCCGGCTGCTGCTGGTGCTGCTGCTCGGTGGTGGCTCGAGCGGTGGGCCGGATCCCGGGGACTCGAGCGGCGTTCCTCGCCCGTGAGTGAAAAGGGTGGGGAGTTGATATTGTCCGTGACGCCACCCACGGTTGTGGTGAGATTGGTGACACCACCGCTGCTCTGGACGGGGATCCTGGGAGCGATGACAGGGAGCAGCCTGGATGTTAGTTCTCCCCTCCGTGGGTAGGGGGTTGGTTGTCCCGGGGCCCGGTGATGGGGTAGGGATGGATGGCAGGCGGGTTACGGGGCCTGGCGAGGTGCACGGTCGCGGGGGCAGCACTGTGCCTCACGGCACGGTGGTACTCACTCAGCCAATGATGAGGACACAGTTCTCGGTAAAACACACGGCTGGATGGACGGGTACCACAGACGGCTGCGGTGTTGTTTCTCCCGGCAGGTTGATGGTGACTGCCTTTCCCTGCACCTATGTACGGTAAACGGTTCCAATGGGTTCCCACCGGTAACCCGCTCCCCAGCTTGGATATGGGCCGGAGGAGCCCCTTTTGCCCGCAGGCTCTGGCCCTGGGAAACGGTTGCCTTGGTGGTGGCGGTGTCTCCCTCTCTTGGTTGGACTGTTGCCTTCTGTCGGGACTTGGCTGCTGGGAAACCCAGGAGGTTCCCTTTGCTAACGAATTTGGCAAATTCACGGCGAGTCCGTAAGCCCCTGCCAGATGGTGCTGGCTTCTCTTTGTGTACCGGTCCGGTACCGCCGGGCCACCGCCCATCCACGGTCCTTACGGTAAACTCCGATAGGCCACTCCTGCAGACGGTCACCACCGTCTGCCAACCTTGCTGATCTGTCCGGGCTCCAACCCGGACACCTGCAGTAGCTCAGCACACTTTTACTCGCTGCACTTAACTCTGCTCTGCACTCAAGCTCTGCCTGAGCTAAACTGACTACAGTTTCCTGCCTCCAGGACTGTGAACTCCTCGGTGGGCGGGACCAACCGCCTGGCCCACCCCCTGGTGTGGACATCAGCCCCTGGAGGAAGGCAACAAGGGTTTTTGTCTGACTTCGGTGTGCCTGACCGGGAGTGTGGGGTGTGTGGGTGTTGTTCTCTGTGGCCCCTGGCTTGTCCAGGGCGACACATTCCCCCTTAGTTAAATGCAGACCATCCGCGGGCTGCCCGTCCATCACCGGTTTTATTTTCTCAACTGAAAAATAGAAAAACGGTAACACATTACAAGTATACTAACATCTTCCCACATCGGGAGGTACTCTTACTTAAACGTTGCGTAACGGTTACGGCTTCTGCTCTCTCCCACCCAAGCAACCTGGCCCTGATGCTGCCCCTAAGCAAATGGGCAGCATCCCTTGACCCCAGTCCAGCACAAGTTGCCCGAGCGGGTTCTGTCCTTTTCAGGGGACCCACGTCCATGGGGAACCCCTGAAACCCCCAGAGGATCGCCACCGGTACCGGTGGTGGCTGGGCCCCAGCCTGCTCCACTGCGGGCCCTTCCTCCAATCTGCCTCTCCGGAGGCGGCAACGGTGAAAGCCACAACAACATTATTTACAAGCCACAAGTTTGTGGTTGCCCTGCTAGTTCTCGGGCCTGTTCGTAGTAGTTTCTATGCAAAATGAGGGGTCCCAATGGGGACCAGTTGCCGGCAACGACCTGTTACACGTCGTGGCTCTCTTATTGCAAGGAATGAGGTGGTCCCCCATTCCTTGTCAGCCACGAGCCCTCCTGCTCAGCAGCACCAAAGGTCTGGGAGACTGCGCAGTCTGCAGGAGTTGCCTTCTCAGAGACACAGCAAAAGGGTGACACCTAGTGGTTCTCCCCTTGCAAGGAATGGAGCGGTCTCCCATCCCTTGCCTGCCACGAGCTCTCCTGCTCAGCATCACGGAGGCTCTGGGAGGTTGTGCAGTGTGCAAAGAATAGATGCTCAGGGAAGCAGCAAGACTTCCCATATCTCTGCACATTGTGAAACCGGGGACGCCGCCTTTATGACCCAGAGGCAGGAAGATGAGCATGTGCTCCACGTGACGTCTTCTGATTCGCTCACTGATATCACACGGCCCCATGACGAGGCTGGTGATGTGCTGAATCCTGACTGGCTGGGCCAGGACGTCACGAACCCTGATTGGGTCACGCCCGTCTCGCGCCCGCCCTTGGGTGTAGCTACACCTCCTTAAAAGCTCCCCCTGCTATCATGGCGGTGTGCGACCATCCTTCTATGTTTGGATGTCTGGCAGCGTGCTGCCACGCCACTGCTTAGGCATTATTGTCTTTTGTGGGCTTTGCCCTTGCTGCTCAGGCAGCACCTAGTTTGCAGGTCTTGCCCCTGCCTTGCTGCTCCGGCAGTATCCCGTTTAGCAGGCTGTGTTCCTGTCCCAGGTGAGCTCCTTGAGTCTCTGTCGGACTCACTTGGTTTCTGAAGCACACGTGCGTGGGCACCTCTGTGCTACCCCCGTGCCATATTCCTGTGACTCCCGCTGGCACACGTGTGTAGGCACCTCTGTGCGTCCCCGTGCAACAGGTACACCGTACGAGAAGCCCCGAGCCATACAACCCTCACTCTTTCCTGACCATAGCAGTGGTCAAGCTGTCCATTTCCCATCTTGGCACGCTTCCCCGGGTCCCCCTCGTAACAACGACCGGTGCAAATCAAGCTGTAAATCAGATGACATCTTCTCGGTTGATCATTCACTTATCATTTAAACGGTACTTTTAACACATTCACACAATTTCTCCCCCTTTTAAAGAGTAGTTTCCCTGTACCTAAGTGGGGGTCTACCTAGGTTGGGACGAGTGGACCTCCGGGGTCCAGTGTCAGTGGGGATAGGCAGTGGGGCAGAGGGAACAATCAGTTCCTCTTCCCTGCTATCGTGTGGGGCAGGCAGAGGCATAGGGGAGCTGGGTACAGGTTCATCCCTGGGCACTGGCTCATGGTCGACCACTTCCATCACTTCCTCATCCACGGGTTGTGGGAACAGTATCACTGGAAGAATCACCGCGCCATTCTGTGTGGGCCAGTTCCTCATCCACGGGTTGTGGGAACAGTATCACTGGAAGAATCACCGCGCCATTCTGTGTGGGCCAGTCCGCTGGGAAGTCACCCATCATGGTGTGGATTACCTCTTTTGCCTTCTCCGCCGGTTTAGGAACCGGAACTTCAGCTGCTGCCCTCAATGCTGGTGGGCACCTCTTTAGATGGTCCCAGGAAACCGTGGCCAAAGTGCCCCCTTGGTCACGACTGATCTGGTAGGCCTTCCCATCTTCCCATCCTGTGGGCTGTATGACATATGGGGTTTGCTCCCATTGATCATCCAGCTTGTGGGTCCTCCTCTTTCGCTTCAGCACTACATCTCCAGGCTGGAAAGGGCCAGCAGACGCCTTCTGGTTGAAGCGCTGCTCCTGTTGTTCCCGACTCCGACTCAAGTTCTTCTCAACATATTCCTGAATCTGTCGGTATTGCACCCTCTGCCGAGTGTCCCATTCATCTGTTGAAGGGAGTGCTTCTGGGGCCTCCAATCCCATGTCCAGATCCACCGGTAGCCGGCCGGGGCGAGCCCTCATCAGGTATGCTGGGGTGCATTTCGTTGAGCTGGAAGGGATATTGTTGTACATATCGACCAAGTCAGGTAGCTTCTCCGGCCACAGGTTCCGCTCTTCTAGCGGCAATGTCTTGAGGAGGCCCAGGACCAGGTGGTTCATCTTTTCACACATGCCGTTGGTTTGGGCATGGTAAGGCGTGGTCCGGATCTTCTTGCAGCCGTACAACTGACAAAATTCATGGAACACCTCCGCTTCAAAGGCTGGGCCTTGGTCAGTAAGCACCTTCTCAGGGTATCCATGTGGTCGGCAGAAATACTCCTGGAACGCTCTAGCGGCAGTACGGCCAGTTAGGTCTTTGACTGGGACAACCACCATGAACCTTGAATAGAGGTCCACCATGGTTAGAGCGTAGGTGTACCCGCTTCAGCTGGGGGTGAGCTTTACATGGTCCAGGGCAACCAGCTCCAGCGGTTGATGTGTAACGATCGGGTGTAGGGGCACCCTCTGGCTGGCCTCGTCCTTCCTTCTCAGCGTGAAAGGACCACACTCTCGGCACCAGGCCTCTACAGATTCCCGTATTCCACTCCAATAGAACCGCTCTCTCAACAGCATCTCTAATTTCTTCCACCCAAAGTGTCCAGCACCATCATGGTAGGCTTGCAGCATGGTGGGCACGTTA
This sequence comes from Anomaloglossus baeobatrachus, assembly GCF_048569485.1. NCBI lineage: Eukaryota > Metazoa > Chordata > Amphibia > Anura > Aromobatidae > Anomaloglossus > Anomaloglossus baeobatrachus. The sequence goes on from NC_134354.1 coordinate 526,605,765, forward strand.
GCTTGGGGAATCACCAACTGGCGGATCTTCTCATGGGTCTTCGGGTTAATCAGCTCACGGTACAACTTCCCCTGGTGTAGATACAGCCGGGTCCGTTCTTGCCACAGGCGTTGGGCTTCGGCTGGGGCGGCAGGGTCTATCCCAGCAGAGCCTTGTTCCACCAAGATCTTGACTAGGCGGACAGCGGGTGCCTGGTCCTGGGCTTCTTGCCACTCCTGGCTGGGCAGCGAGTCCAGGTTTACCCGTTGTTGATGAACATGCAACTTTTCAGTCAGTGGCCGATGAAATGCGGGCAACTCAATCTCTTCGAGGTCGTCATCCTCGGGCCCTTCTTCCAACAGGTGGGGCATCCGAGAGAGTGCATCGGCATTGACGTTGGCACGGCCGGCACTGTACTTGATGGTGAAATCGTAGTTGGCTAGCCTAGCCACCCACCGCTGTTCCAATGCACCCAGCTTGGCTGTGTCCAGGTGGGTCAGCGGGTTATTATCCGTGAAAGCGGTGAACTTAGCGGCTGCCAGGTAATGGCGAAATCGCTCTGTGATAGCCCACACCAGTGCCAGGAGTTCAAGCTTGAAGGAGCTGTAGTTCTCAGGGTTCCTCTCAGTCGGTCGGAGCTTCCTGCTGGCATAAGCAATCACTTTTTCTTTTCCGTCTTGGACCTGGGATAGGACTGCCCCTAAGCCTACATTGCTGGCATCAGTGTAGAGGATGAAGGGGTGGCTGTAATCAGGGTACGCCAGGATCTCCTCTCCAGTCAGGGCCGCTCTCAGCTGGTGGAAGGATTCCTCATGCCTTTCTTCCCACACCAATGGGGCTCCTAGGGGTCTACCACCTTTAGTCTGTCCCACGAGGAGGTCTTGCATGGGGGCAGCCATCTTCGTGTATCCCTTGATGAAGCGACGGTAATACCCCACCAGGCCCAGGAACTGCCTCACCTCCTTCACTGTGGTCGGCCTCGGCCAGTCCTGAATGGCGGTGATTTTCTCAGGGTCAGGGGCGACACCCTCCGCACCGACCACATGCCCTAGGTACTGCACTCTGGGTTTCAGCAGATGACACTTTGAGGGCTTCAACTTCATCCCATATTTGACAAAGGACGCGAACACTTCCGCTAGGTGCTCCAAGTGGGCTTCATATGTCTGGGAGTACACAATCACATCATCCAGGTACAGCAGGACGGTCTCAAAGTTTAGATGCCCCAGACAGCATTCCATCAGCCGTTGGAAGGTTCCAGGGGCATTGCACAGCCCGAACGGCATGCTATTAAACTCGCAGAGTCCCATAGGGGTAGCAAATGCAGTGTTCTCGCGGTCTTCTGGTGCCACAGCCACCTGACAGTACCCACTGATGAGGTCAAGGGTGGAAAAGTAATTAGCGGTTCTCAGCGCAGCCAGGGATTCCTCAATGCGGGGCAGAGGGTAAGCGTCCTTATGTGTTATCTGGTTAATTTTTCGGTAATCCACACACATCCACATGGTGCCATCCTTCTTAACCAGTACCAACGGGGCGGCTCAGGGACTACAGCTGTCCCTAATAACCCCTGCCTCCTTCATGTTCCTCAACATGTCCTTGGCACATTGGTAGTGTGCAGGGGGAATAGGCCTGTACCTCTCTTTGATAGGGGGGTGCTCACCGGTGGGGATATGGTGTTGGACCCCCTTAATCTGCCCAAAGTCTAGGGGATGTTTGCTAAAAACCTACTCATACTCCCGTACCACCCGGTATACCCCTTCTTTGTGATGTGTAGGAGTATCGTCAGTGCCTACGTGTAGCTGTCGACACCACTCGTCTTACTCCCCTTGGGATGGGTGAGTTCTGGCAGTAGGTGGTGAGATTGGGGGAATGGCCTCGTGGATGGTGTGGGGATCCAAGGTGAACAACTTGGCGAGGGTAGCGTACCGGGGAAGCCTGACTTCTTCCTCCCCTCAGTTCAGCACCCTCACGGGCACTCTCCCCTTCTTTACATCTACCACCCCTCGGGCGGCCATTACCGTGGGCCAGTGTTCAGAGGGCATGGGCTCTATCATGGCAGGGTAGTCACGCCCCTGGGGCCCTACCGCTGCCCTACACCAAATCATCATCTCGCTCCTGGGAGGCACAATCAAAGGGGCAACATCCATCACTCTCACCCCACCAATCTCTCCTCCTGTCGAGTTCACATGTTGGTGGTACATCAGGGCTCGGATCTCACGCTGCACAGCTCTCTGTCGGCTCCCCGCTGCCGTAGCGGCCAGCTGCTGTAGTAGGGTCAGCACATCACTCATACAGTGCTCCATCACGTTAGTCCCTAAGACTACCTTCGGGTTATGATCACTGGGTTCATTCATTATCACAATCATACCCTGGTGTTGCAGTTCAGCTCGTCCCACAGTCATGGCCACTTGCTTGTACCCCACTTGGGTCAATGGGAGCCCATCGGCAGCAATCAGTGTTATACTGGCATCTGGGAGAGCCAGCTCATCTTTTCCCCAATACCGTTGATACAGAGTGTATGGTATGGTGGTTACCTGTGATCCAGTGTCCAGGAGAGCCATCACCGGTATGCCGTCCACAGCCACGGGGATGATGGGCCGGGTCCCGATGTACCGGTCCCGCCAGTCTGGGGGGCCACGAGGTTCTACTCCTGAGGATTGGCCCGTGGCCCCAGGGGTTGCTCGTTTAACGGACACCGTCAGGAGTAGTGGACGGGTTTGCTGCACCTGTAACAGATTGGGGGTCCATTCCATGAGTCGCTGCATCCAGGGGACGTCCTCAGGGCTGTCGGCGAGCTGCATCTTCACCGGGGCCTGGGATCTGGTCGGAGGCTGGAGTGCGGCGAGGATCTTAGCGAGGTCCCCATCCATGCGGCGAACTTGAGCAGCGAGTTCTTCCATCGTCCCGCTTGGGGCTGCAGGCACTGGAGGTGCTGGCGGGGTAGGGCCACCACAACGGGAGCAGTCTCAACCCGCCACGGGGCTGGCTCCGGAGCTTCAAATGCGGGGGGGTTGCAGAGCTTTGATGGCCCGTTCCTTTAATACGGCAAAGTCCACATCCGGGTGTTCTAGGGCCCACAGCCGAAGCTGTTTGCGGTCCTCTGAGGACCTCATTCCCTGCATAAACTGCTCACTTAACATTTTGTTACTGTCCACACTGTTGATGGTGTCCCCCCGCTTCAGTGTGCGGAGTGCGGTTTGCAGGCGCAGGGCATAGTCCCGAATGCTATCTGAGGGTCGTTGCCGGCATTGATAGAACTGCATCCGCAACTCTGCCTCGGTACGGGTCTCAAATGCAGTCTGCAGCTTTTCAAATATGGTGGCTACAGAGGACCGGTCCCCCTCGGCCCAGGTCTCCGCCTCTTGCTCAGCCGCGCCGGTTAGCTGCCCCAGCACTAGCGCTGCACGTTGCTTATCAGTCAGGGGGTACAGTTAGTAGCGGACTAAGTTTTTTTCGGAAAACCTGCAAGGCATCAGGTTTCCCATCGTACTGCGGTAGCCAGGCAGCTCCGGGCACATAGGGCAAGGAGAACAGCATCACCTGAGCGAGAGCTGGGGCCGCGGCGCCCCCCGCCAGCGTGGCCGGGACCTGTGCAGGCCCATTTCCATCTACGGGTGCTTCCGCGGCTGCGTCCGCCACTCTTCCAGCGGCTCCATCGGGCGCAGACATCTTGTTTCCGTCCCCCTTAGTCTCTTTCCTCTACAGGGACGAGGTTTTAGGAGACGCTCGAGTGGGAATCTTTCACGCCCAAGATGGCGGCTTCTCCAAATTTTCGGCCGGACACCTCCGGTGGTAACAAGGCGCACCTCTACCAGATGGCAGAGCGGTAGGATCCTGTTCGTGACGCCAAGTTGTCGCGGGCGGAGGAGGGGACGCTGCGCTCTCCTACTGCTCGGGTCTGGCTGCTGCTGGTGCTACTGCTCGGTGGTGGCTCGAGCGGTGGGCCGGATCCCGAGGACTCGAGTGGCGTTCCTCGCCCATGAGTGAAAAGGGTGGGGAGTTGATATTGTCCGTGACACCACCCACGGTTGTGGTGAGATTGGTGAGATTGGTGACACCACCGCTGCTCTGGACGGGGATCCCGGGAGCGATGACAGGGAGCAGCCTGGATGTTAGTTCTCCCCTCTATGGGTAGGGGGTTGGTTGTCCCGGGGCCCGGTGATGGGGTAGGGATGGATGGCAGGCAGGTTACGGGGCCTGGCGAGGTGCAGGTTCGCGGGGGCAACGCTGTGCCGCACGGCACGGTGGTACTCACTCAGCCAATGATGAGGACACAGTTCTCGGTAAAACACACGGCTGAAACGGTTGCCTTGGCGGTGGCGGTGTCTCCCTCTCTTGGTTGGACTGTTGCCTTCTGTCGGGACTTGGCTGCTGGGAAACCCAGGAGGTTCCCTTCGCTAACGAATTTTGCAAATTCACGGCGACTCCTAGCCTTCCCGGGGTCCGTAAGCCCCTGCCTGATGGTGCTGGCTTCTCTCTTTGTGTACCGGTCCGGTACTGCCGGGCCACCGCCCGTCCACGGTCCTTACGGTAAACTCCAATAGGCCACTCCTGCAGATGGTCACCACCGTCTGCCAACCTTGCTGATCTGTCCGGGCTCCAACCCGGACACCAGCAGTAGCTCAGCACACTTTTACTCGCTGCACTTAACTCTGCTCTGCACTCAAGCTCTGCCTGAGCTAAACTGACTACAGTTTCCTGCCTCCAGGACTGTGAACTCCTCGGTGGGCGGGACCAACCGCCTGGCCCACCCCCTGGTGTGGACATCAGCCCCTGGAGGAAGGCAACAAGGGTTTTTGTCTGACTTCGGTGTGCCTGACCGGGAGTGTGGGGTGTGTGGGTGTTGTTCTCTGTGGCCCCTGGCTTGTCCAGGGCGCCACATTAGCACGTGGAAAGCTCGATATAAAAGCGTTCATTCTAGAGCAGGATGCAAAATCAGAAAATTTTGCGTGGACAGTATCTGTAAGCACTGCTGTGAAGTGGCATGCTCTCCATGAGAGCCAGCACTGCTTGAGAATGGCATGCAACAAATAAAAAGTGTAAATTCACAAATTATTACAACTGTACTATAAAGCAAAATGAGATTTTTAGCAAACAATTGATCAATTTTTTGAGCCACCCCTGCCAAGTCATGGCAAATCTCAATAGGGGGGTCCTACTCTATATTTTATATTTTCATTGTGCCATGTGGCCTCCTAATTACATTAAAAGCAGAACCATATTGAAGCTACACATGTACCTGTAACAGTTCAGAACCGCTTCAATGTTGCAAAGACAGGCAACTGCGAATAAAGGCAGCCCAGGCCTAGCATGTGCAGCAGATGCCACACACACCAGGACAATGTCAGAACTGGCCCTCACAGTGCCTGAACAGCAGCCATGAATGAAGGCGGAGCAGGCCCAAGTAAATGGTGCTTAACCCCTTCACGACCATGGACGGAAAGATCCGTCATGGTGCCCTGGGCCTTAACGACCAAGGACGGATCTTTCCGTCATGGCGTAATCGCGGCACCGGAGCCTCCGGTGACTGCGATCGGTTAACATAAACCGCAGATTCGGGGAGGAGGGGACCTGTACCTGACCTCAGGAGGGGTGTTGCCTCCTCCCCGGACCTACGGAGGCTGTGATTGGCTGACGAACGCCGCTCAACCAATCACAGCCACTGTAATGTTCCAGCCACTTAAAGTGACTGAAACATTGAAATCCAGCCCTGGCCAGTGCAGCTATAGCACTGGCCATTGGCTGGAGCTGGGTGACCTCACTGGATCACCCTCCCCCAGCTCCAGTAGCTCTGATTGGAGAGATCGGCCTTGTGACCGATTTCTCCAATCACAGTGGACCTGTTGCTGGTGACCGCCCCCGTCATCGTCCCTGCAGCACGCCAGCACAGTGAGTGTACACAGTGCAATGGCAGGGCGATAAGCTCCAGTCCCATGCTGTTATGAGACCGGAGCGAGGGACCCGGAAGTTGCCGCGCTGCCATTGCACTGTATGAAACCGGCCTCCCGATCTGCCGCCGCCGCTGCCCTCCGCGATCTGCCACCCGCACCCCCACCCCTCGTATCTGCTGCCCGCCTCCTCACCCCCACACCTCCCGATCCGCCGCTGCCCTCTGCGATCTGCCACCCGCACCCCCACCCCTCGTATCTGCTGCCCGCACCCTCACCCCCACACCTCCCGATCCGCCGCTGCCCTCCGCGATCTGCCACCCGCACCCCCACCCCTCGTATCTGCTGCCCGCACCCTCACCCCCACACCTCCCGATCCGCCGCTGCCCTCCGCGATCTGCCACCCGATCTGATGCCCGCACCCCCACCCCTCGTATCTGCTGCCCGCACCCTCACCCCCACACCTCCCGATCCGCCGCTGCCCTCCGCGATCTGCCACCCGCACCCCCACCCCTCGTATCTGCTGCCCGCACCCTCACCCCCACACCTCCCGATCCGCCGCCGCCGCCCTCCATCTGCCACAGTGCCACCGGTCCCCCCCGATCTGCTGCCCGGCCCCTTTCCCTCGTGATCGGCTGCTCGTCCCCTCACCTCCGTGATGTGCTGCCAGCCCCCTCCACTCGAGATCGGCTGCCCGCTTCCTCCTCCGTTATGTGTTGTCCGGCCCCGTCCCCTCTCCGTTATGTGCTGCCCGGCCCCGCCCCCTCTCCTCCGTTATGTGCTGCCCGGCACCGCCCCCTCTCCTCCGTTATGTGCTGCGTGCCCCCTCTCCGTTATGTGCTGCCCATCCCCTCCCCTCCGTTATGTGCTGCTCTCCCCCTCACCTCCGTGATGTGCTGCCCGCTCCCCCCCACCTCTCACCCCCGTGATTGGCTACTCGCCCCCTCCTTGTCACCCCCATGATGTGCGCTCCCTCCCCTGTCACCGCCATGATGTGCGCTCCCTCCCCTGTCACGCCGTGATGTGCGCTCCCTCCCCTGTCACCGCCGTGATGTGCGCTCCCTACCTTGTCACCGCCGTGATGTGCGCTCCCTCCCGTCACCGCCGTGATGTGCGCTCCCTCCCCTGTCACCGCCGTGATGTGCGCTCCCTCCCCTGTCACCGCCGTGATGTGCGCTCCCTCCCCTGTCACCGTTGTGATGTGCGCTCCCTCCCCTGTCACCGCCGTGATGTGTGCTCCCTCCCCTGTCACCGCCGTGATGTGTGCTCCCTCCCCTGTCACCGCCGTGATGTGCGCTCCCTCCCCTGTCACCGCCGTGATGTGCGCTCCCTCCCCTGTCACAGCCGTGATGTGCGCTCCCTCCACTGTCACCGCCGTGATGTGCGCTCCCTCCCCTGTCACCGCCGTGATGTGCGCTCCTTCACCTGTCACCGCCGTGATGTGTGCTCCCTCCCGTCACCCCGTGATCTGTGCTCCCTCCCCTGTCACCCCGTGATCTGTGCTCCCTCACCTGTCACCCCGTGATCTGTGCTCCCTCACCTGTCACCCCGTGATCTGTGCTCCCTCACCTGTCACCCCGTGATCTGTGCTCCCTCACCTGTCACCCCGTGATCTGTGCTCCCTCACCTGTCACCCCGTGATCTGTGCTCCCTCACCTGTCACCCCGTGATCTGTGCTCCCTCACCTGTCACCCCCGTGATCTGTGCTCCCTCACCTGTCACCCCCGTGATCTGCTGTCCGCTCTCCCTCACCTCTCACCCCCGTGATCTGTGCTCTGCTCACCTGTCTCCTCCATGATCTGCGCTCCCTCCCCCACCTCTCACCCTCCCCGATCTGCTGCCTCCTTCATCTCCTGTGATCCAGCTGCCTAGATCCATCCTGTAGGGTAACTATCCCCAATCTCACCTCCCACTCCCCTTCCCACCCATCCCCCCCATCCCCCCTCCCCCCATCCTCTGCCGCTCCTGCATCCACTGCGCCCTCTCCCATCCGCCCCCACCCTATCCCAGCCGCCGTCTCACAATCACAGATGCTCCCTTTATATGCCGCTGCCCCCCCATCTGCCACCGCCCCATCTGCCGCCAACCCCCCATCTGCCGCTGTTTTTTTTTTTCTATGCCATGGGGGTCTAGTTTCCAAAATGGGGTCACATGTGGGAGAGCTCCACTGTTTCGGCACCTCAGGGGGTCTCCAAACGCAACATGGAATACGCTAATTATCCCAGACAATTTTGCGTTTTAAACGTCAAATGACGCTCCTTGCCTTCCGAGCCCTGCTGTGCGCCCAAACATTTTATTTCCACCACATATGAGGTGTCTGTGTACTCAGGAGAAATTGCACAATAAATTTTATGGTGCAATTTTTCCTGATACCCTTGTGAAAAAAAAAAACTACCTGGTTGAAGTAACAATTTTGTGGTAAAAAAATTTTTTTTTTATTTTCACAGCTCAACTCTATTAACTTTTGTGAAGCCCTCAGAGGCTCAAAGTGCTCAATAAACATCTAGATAAATTCCATGAGGGGTCTAGTTTCCAAAATGGGGTCACATGTGGAAGAGCTCCACTGTTTCGGCACCTCAGGGACTCTCCAAACGCAACATGGTGCGGCTAACGATTCCAGCTAATTTTCTGTTCAAAAAAGTTAAATGGCGCTCCTTCCCTTCCGAGTCCTGCCGTGCGCCCAAACAGTGGTTTTTCGCCACATATGAGGTATCTTCGTGTTCAGTAGAAATTGCCCAACAAATTTTGGGGGTTCATTTAATCCTGCTACCCTTGTTAATATGCAATATTTGAGGCTAAATTAACATTTTTGTTGCAAAAAGTAAAATGTTAATTTTTTCCTTCCACATTGCTTTAGTTACTGTGAAGCACCTGAAGGGTTAATAACCTTCTTGAATGTGGTTTTGAGTAGCCTGAGGGGTGCTGTTTTTGGAATGGTGTCACTTTTGGGTGTTTTGTGTCATGTAGACCTTTCAAAATCGCTTCAAATGTGATGTGGTCCCTAAAAAAAGTGGCTTTGTAAATTTTGTTGTAAAAATGAGAAATTGCTCATAAACTTTGAACCCCTATAACTTCCTTAAATTTTTTTTTTCCAAAATTGTTCTGATGTAAAGTAGACATGTGGGAAATGTTATTTATTAATTATTTTGTGTCATATGTCTCGTTGGTTTTAGAGCATAAAAATTCAAAGTTTGAAAATTACAAAATTTTCGAAATTTTCGTTTCTTTCACAAAGAAACGCAAAAAATATCGGCCTAAATTTACCACTAACATGAAGCCCAATATGTCACGTAAAACAATCTCAGAATCACCAGGATCCGCTGAAGCGTTCCAGAGTTATAACCTCATAAAGTGACACTGGTCAGAATTGCAAAAAATGGCCTGGTCTTTAGGGTCAAAATAGGCTTGGGGCTGAAGGGGTTAATTAACAATGCCTGTGGAAAAGGCTGAGGTGGCTGAGTGAGAATGTATGCCATTCTCAAGCAGTGCTGTCTCTCCCTCTTTTTTTGTTACTGCATGCCATTTCCAAGCAGTGCTGGCTCTTCCTCTTTTATTGTTTCTTATTGGTTCGGTGGCTGACCCCCACCATGCCACACACGCCTGGTTTTGGTTTGGTTATTCCTTCTGTTTCTATCAAAATTAATTTTAGTGGCTGTTCACACTCACGCCTTTTACACAGGCATCGTTAATTAACCACCATTTACTTGGGCCTGCTCTGCCTTCATTCATGGCTGCTGGTCAGGCACTGTGAGGGCCAGTTCTGACATTGTGCTGGTGTGTGTGGCATCTGCTGCACATGCTGGGAACTGGGCTGCCTTTATTCGCAGCTGCCTGTCTTTGCAACATGGAAGTGGTTCTGAAATGTTACAGGTACATGTTGCTTCTATATGATTCTGCTTTTAATGTAATTAGGAGGCCGCATGGCACAATGAAAATATAAAATATAGAGTAGGACTCCCCTTTTGAGATTTGCCGTGACATGGCAGGGGTGGCTCAAAAAATTGATCAATTGTTTCCTAAAAATCTCATTTTAAATTATAGTACAGTTGGAATAATTTGAGAATTTATACTTTTTATTTGTTGCATGCCATTTCAAGCACTGCTAGCTCTCCCTCTTTTATTGCGTTCCACAGTGGAACGCAGGCCACCACCGGAGCCAGAAACAGCTCCAGACAGCAGGGAATGGCCTGCGTTCCAAAGTGGGGCACATAAAAAAAACGTCACTGGTGAAGCAACAGCCTTGCAGGAAAGAGAACTGTAACATAGCTAAAGGGAATTTTAATATGATTAAGGAAAAATAGAACATAGTACTGAAAGGAGCAGTGCGCAAGGAGACGTGTTAATGACCATAACAAAGAGAAGTATATGATGAACATTACAAATACCAATTTCAAAGGGATAACATAGTGAATAACCCAAGGGCCAAAAGTTTGTACCCTGTAGGGAATAGACATATACACAACCCGATGCAATTCCAACCTGGCCAGTGGTCAGACGTGTATGGGCAAAAAAAATATGTATAATCAAAGGTTGTATTCCATCCCATAAACATCACAATAATGAGGATATAGCAATCAGGGAACTCATATTTAAATAATAAAATGTTTATTTAAGCATGAGTTCCCTGATCAGCTTGTGTATATGTCTATTCCCTACAGGGTACAAACTTTTGGCCCTTGAGTTATTCACTATGTTATACCTTTGAAATTGGTATTTGTAATGTTCACCATAAACTACTCTTTGTTATGGTCATTAACACGTCTCCTTGTGCACCAGTCCTTTCAGTGCTATGTTCTATTTTTCCTTGATCATATTAAAATTCCATTTAACTATGTTACAGTCCTCATTCCTGCAAGGCTGTCGCGTCACCAGTGACGTTTTTTTGTTATGTGCCCCACTTTGGAACACAGGCCATTCCCTGCTGTCTGGAGCTGGTTCTGGTTCCGGTGGCAGCCTGCGTTCCACTATGGAACGCAGGCCTCTTTTCATTGCCTTGATACCCAGTGAATCTTGTAAGCATGCGTTGTACGTCTATACTCTTGAACGCACGATATACTTCTCCCCCTTTATTTGAGTTACCTATGTCTATGCACCTTATTCAGTGGCATTGTGCGTTCCACTATGGAGCGCATGCCACTCCACTGCAGCGCTTGCAGATACTGTACACGCATGCATGTTCCTCTCTATAGTTTAGCATGGTTGTTAGCGCATGCGCATTAACATGCTCCAGGCTGAAGTTTAGTCTGCTGATTTTGCGTCCCGCTGTGGAACGCACGCTTTTATATTGAGCTTGCCACATGCTCCATCATACCAGCCTGCACAAGAACCATTGTCTGACTGGTTTGCACAGCTGTCTCTTTCATCCTCATCAGGTAATGCTTCTAATTAATGATTTACACATGTCTGCACTTTGTTACTTAAGGTATAAAAGGAAGCCTAGCATTTGGATGGGGTAACGCGTGGGGACAGCAGCCGGCTCCCGATCACTCCTCTCTTTTACGGGGATCTAGGGTTATTGATCTCTTTACATTTCCTAGTACTGGTATTATATTGATAATAATGAATATTATTATTTGAGCATGCTCTAGGTGTCTTGTACATATGTTATCTGTGGTAATTTATGCTGATTCAGCTATATGATCTGTGCCACTCTGGGTATCCCCTTTTGTACCCTGGCTAAACTTTTTCACTTAATAAAAATTGTTTTTTAATATATGCGTACATATTTCTGATATAGTGAGTATTTATATGGTTCCAGTGCCTGTTTAGACACAAAAAGTCCTTGTTTTTCTATATATGCCCTTTATGTGGTGCACGGAACTGTTCATTATTCTTCTACTATTATATTGCAGTAGTGCAGACCCATTTTCTTTGTTTTTTCTAAAGTTAAGGAATTATATAATTACTTTTTATAATTTAAAAAATGATATGTCAATAAATTAATATGTACAATGCAGTTTGAGGATTTCTTGTGCTAAAGCTGATTATTATTTGGCATCTTTCAGAAGTCATTCTTATTGTTTTATTATAATTCAGCACTGTCTATTTACCAAGAAAATTAAGGCATACAGTAACCATCCATGCAGCCACTGTATCAGTTAAGATTATTAGGTATACTATAACTACAACTCTTCAAATAGCAATAAATTAGATCAATATTTCTTAAAAGATATATACACACATTTACAAAATTGTTGGTATCCTCCTGTTAAAGTAATGCGGACATGTTTCTGATATATTGAGTATTTATATGGTTCCAGTGCCCGTTTAGACACAAAAATTCTCTCTGTTTTTCTATAATTACTTAACTCACATGCTAAAGAGGACATGTCACTTACGAAAAAAAAAAATGAATTAAATAACTTGTAAAATTTGCTGAATTCCTCTGATTCTGCCAATCTTGTCCATTTTGTGCTGCATCACTCTTGCAGAGATACTCAAGTTTGTTTCCTTTGGAGCGCTGTATGTGAAATCTCTGCTTTTCAATCCAACTGGGCATTTTTTTCACAGTCTTTTTGTTGATTGTGTGCTTTCACACCTCCTTCCCAGAAATTGCCAACTACAGCTCGTCTGCGTCAGACTGCTAAATCAATTGCCAAGTTGTTATTGTCACTTATTAGGAGGGAAGGTCGAAATTCATTTCTTCACAGTCTTCTTTGGTGAGGTGCGCTTTCACCCTCTATCCTAATAGCTCTCTATCAAAGTTTGGCATCTGATCTAGCATTTTATCAGACTCAGACTTTGCCAGGCTGTGATTGACAGTGTCTGGGAAGTAGGGGCGAAAGTGCACACCACCTGATAATAAAACACTTGGACTGCAAAACAGAGATTTCACATACTGCGCTCCAAAAGAAACAAATGTGAATATATCTGAATCGAGTGACGCAGTATAAATTTAAAACGAAAAAGAGCAGCAGAATCAGGGTAGCACATAGATTTTAACCCCTTCACGACCTTGGACGGATCTATCCGTCCAGGATCGTGTCCCGTTAAGCCCCGCCCCCTGCCGCGGGCAGGCGGCGTGGATCGGCACACATATCAGCTGTTTTCAACAGCTGACATGTGTGCCTGCTAGCCGCGGGTGGAATCGCTTCCACCCACGGCCATTAACCCCTTAAATCTTGCTGCCAAAGTCTGGCAGCAAGATTTAAATGCGCGCGGCCATGTTTGTTACTTACCGCCGCCCCCACCGGAAGTCACGTGTGTTATCACGTGACTATCGGTGGTTGCCATCGTAGCACAGGGTCATTTGATGACGCCTGCTGCTATGATGTTTCACTTTCATTTTCCCTCGGCCGAGAGCAGAGGGAAAACCAAAGTGACTGAATCTGCTGATTACAGCTGTATTGCTGTGATCAGCAGATAGCGATCAGCGATCGGATTGCTGATTGCTATAGCCCCCTAGAGGGACTAGTAAAATAAAAAAAAAAGTAAAAAAAAAGTTTTAAAAAAAAAAAAAAAAAAACAACCTAAAAGTTCAAATCACCCCCCTTTCCCCCCATTGAAAATTAAAGGGTTAAAAAATAAATTAATATACACATATTTGGTATCACCGCGTTCAGAAATGCCCGATCTATCAAAATATAAAATCAATTAATCTGATTGGTAAACGGCGTAGTGGCAAAAAAATTCCACCGCCAAAATTACGTTTTTTGGTCGCCGCAAGTTTTACGCAAAATGCAATAACAGGTGATCAAAACGTAGCATCTGCGCAAAAATGGTACCATTATAAACGTCAGGTCGAGAACCAAAAAATAAGCCATCACTGAGCCATAGATCCCAAAAAATAAGAACGCTACGTGTTTCGGAAAATGGCGCAAAACGTGCGCCACTTTTATTGGACAAACTTGTGAATTTTTTTTAACCCCTTAGATACAAGTAAACCTATACATGTTTGGTGTCTACAAACTCGCACCGTCCTGAGGCATCACATAGATACATCAGTTTGATCATATAGTGAACACTGTGAATAAAACATCCCAAAAACTATTGTGTGATCACACTTTTTTTGCAGTTTTTCCACACTTGGAATTTTTTTGCTGTTTTCCAGTACAATATATGGTAAAACCTATGGTTTCATTTAAAAGTACAACTCGTCCCGCAAAAAACAAGCCCTCATATGGCAAGATTGATGGAATAATAAAAAAGTTACGGCTCTCGGAAGAAAAGGAGCAAAAAACAAAAACGCAAAAACGGAAAGTGCCCGGGGGTTGAAGGGGTTAACAAGGAATTGTACTCAATTTTTTTTTAGCAAGTGACAGGTCCTCTTTAAATCAGCACAAAACATTATTAGTCTTGTACAAGTGCACTAAGGCAAAGGTTTACTGACTGAAGGAATCAAAGTCCCCATTACAGATCATCACTACTTGTCTCAGAAATGTCTGGAAACCTGCTATGCAACATAACTGGATATCATGGGCTATGATCTCAGCAGCCAGGCATTCAAGTTTTGTGGAATGCAATTACATATATCAGCAGTTTTCTGGCTGAAGCCACCTGAACTTAAAGGAGTTTGTGACTGCAGACTATTAAATTATGACAATGTGGGCATTGCCCTTATTCCTACCATGAGTGGCGGTCACATGACCACAAATATGCAATTTGCATACTTTCAGTAACTTGCCTATTAGTTTCTCATCCACTTCTCACAATAAAATATTAGTGACTACAAAAATTTGTCTAGAACCTGGAAAACCCTTTTAAGCTATTGTAATTTCTAACCCTATTACTTTCTACCTAGTTCATTGTTTTGAAGTACAAGAATGTCAGCTTGTCACTTGCATGGTCTTACTAACTTCACAAAATAAATTTTTTGGGGAAAATTATTGTTCCAGATTTAGAATTAGACAAAATGTATTATTGCATACAATAAAACTGAGATCCACATAAAAAGTTTGTAAATCTCAAATTATAAATTGGACCCTGGAAAAATTCTAGAAACATCAGAATATGATCACATGCAGAATGCAAAAATGTCTGAATCAGTCTATTCAAATTGTCTCTTCAGGGAGGAAGGAGACAAACTCTAGCGCCACCTATTGGAAGTAGCAATCCTAAAAGTCAAAAGTGGCCCTATAACAAGCCTTTTTATATGACCTAGGATTTATACCAGATCAGAACCTCAATTTGCAGACACGGTGTTTCGGGATGATTGTCCCTCGTCAGTGCATAGTATGAGATCTGATCTGGCTGAATGAGAAGCTCTACTGGGGTCTAAGGGGAAAACTTTTCTCCTTGCAGAGACTGACAAACCAATCTAGTTGTCAGTGGTGAGGAGTCTTATAGCTGCAACGCTCCTCTGGGTAATATTGAAATAGTCTCTTCAGGGCTGCCGCTGCTGTCTTCGTTGGTGCTGACTCCACAAAATATGTCCTGATGCTGACCAGTGTAAGGATGTAATCCTTCATTGCATGTGCCACAATGTTCAGAAGTGAATTCTGTGAGCCGTCCTCATAGTGTGAAAAGAAATTAAAGGGCTGATGACCAGTAATATGTGACTGAGCACTGCAGTCCCCGGGAATCTGTCATAGATGGTCCGAATGCCGGTCGTTCCCCATCCCTGCATTAGATGAATGTCTAATTCAATTGTGCAATCTGACATCTGGGATCTGAACCAACTGTAGTTTCTGATGAGTGGGGTCTGAGTTAATTTACAGCAGAAATTTGGACAGAAATGAATGTAAATTCTGAAGTCTAAATTACTTTTCTTGCATGGAGTCTGAATTGAATTTCCTATTTTGTAAGAAAAATGTTTTTATTAAATATTATAACAGGTACTACTTGATTTGAAACCTTTGTTCTCTTGCAAAGAAAATGAAAAAAATAATTGTTATTGCAAACATTGAACAGATAATGTTATAGTGGCTGCACCCACCCCAGGGTCTAGACACTAGTATGGCAGTTTTAGTATCAAAATCTGGAATTTGTATACACCCAATGTTTTTCCAGCTCTTTGATTTCTAAAGTTTAGGAGATAACTCCCTGGATGTCTGTGTATATTTCCACATAGTTGTGAAGTTCATCTTTAGGGTGAGTGCTCAGTGTGTGATAAGTAATGGAAAATGCAGAATATTCAATCAATCATCAAGAAAACTCAAACAGTACACATGTTTTCTGAGAAAATGTCTCCAAAATGTGTAAGATATGACTACATTTTGCTAAAATGCCAAAATAATTGTTAATTTTTATATATGGCCCATGGGAACAGGCTGGGGGCCATTATATACCAGGATGAAGCCCAGGCAGGGGGCCCATATATACCAGCATGGGGCCCAGACTGGGAACCAATATACACCAGGCTTGGGGCCCATATACATCAGAATGGGGTCCAGGCTAGGGACCAATATACACTAGGCTGGGGGCCCATATACATTAGGCTTGGAGTCCATATACACTAGGCTGGGGGCCCATATATATTAGGCTTGGAGTCCATATACACCAGTCTGGGGGCCCATATACACCAGGCTGGTTGTCCATATACACCAGGATGGGGCCAGGCTGGGGGCCAAGATATGCCAGACTGGGTTACATATACACCAGGAAGGGTCCAGGATGGGGACATACTATATATACCAGGATGGGGGACATTACTACATAATGAAGGGGGAGCAACACATATCTTTATAGGATTTAGAAAGCTACAAGGGCCCGTACACATGATAGAAACATGACGGGGAGTAGGAATGGGGGAGGGGCAGATCCAAATCTTGCATCGGGGTCCATTGGACTCTAGTTATGCCACTTTTTTGGGGGGCAGTTATACAGTGTGAGGAGCACTTATACAGTGTGGGAGCTAATGTAGGGGTCATTATACAGTGTGGAAGCTAATGAGGGGCACCTATACCGTTTGGGAGATAATGGGGGGCCTTTATACAGTGTGGGAACTAATAGGGGCCTTTATGCAGTGTGGGAGCTAATGTGGGGCCTGTCATACAGTGGTGACTACTTTGGGGTCCCTCATACAGTGTGGGAGGCATCTATTGAAGCTATTATACAATGTGTGGGACTACTGTGGGAACAATTAATTAGTGTGTCAGCTATTGTGGTGGCTATTATACAGTGTATGGACCATTGTTTTGGGGAAGCTGTGCGCCCATCATAAGGTGTATAGGGGAGGTGTAGAGGTATCATACTGTGTATAGGGGAGCTATGGGAACATCATACTGAATATAGGAAAGGCATAGAGGCTTCATACTGTGTATAGACGAGCTGTACATGGGGGACATTATTAAATGTGAAGTAGACACTTAATCATTATTGTTATAGGGGCACTCAGGGTATTGTGACCGTCACAGGCACACTGGGGGCATTATTACTTTCTAGGAGCAAAATGTGGACACTTCTCTAGGGCACTTACACAGGGCATTAATATTTTCTAAGGGGCAATTTTACTATCTAGAGGGCAAAAAAGAGGCATTTTACCATGTAAAGGGCACAAAGGTGGCACTATTATGTGGGGTATTAGGAGGAGTCGTTTTTTGTGCCCCACAGTAGGTGCAGTAATAGGGACACGTACAGCAGCAGTGGCTTAGTATTGGGGTGACGGCAGGATGAGGAGTTTGTGCTAATCAGGAATAGATGGGGACAGTGCCAGAAATGTGAGAAGTCAAATGTGTCTTTGTTGTAATGTCTGTAGATGAGTCGTGGCTGGAAGAACTAGTCATGGTGGTCTGGCACAGTTGGAAAAGATGGGAAAGGCGAACAATTCCATGAGAAAGAACGTCAGCTGTAAGTCACCACCTATAACTATACTGTAACCACTTGTATTTGCTGCAGGATTGATATCTACCACTATATAGTCACCATAGAGTGGTAATAGTGTCATCTGCTGAGGTTCCCCTATACCCACAATTAGGCTGCACCACCGTAGTTATCCTGGTTACCTGGTTAGGGGCCTACTCAGATGTTTCGCCCCCCCCCCTCCCCGTGAGCTGAACCCCTAGTTACGACTCTGCCTTGCCCCTTTGCTCTGATCCATTATCTTTCTGGTATTTTGACCTCAAACCAATTTGTGACTACCCTTTGTCTTTTCCCTCTTGTTTACTATGTGCTCTCTTGTTATCTAACCTCGGAACATTTGACTACCCTGCCATAAGGCTTGTCAGTT
Source organism: Anomaloglossus baeobatrachus (assembly GCF_048569485.1). Lineage (NCBI taxonomy): Eukaryota > Metazoa > Chordata > Amphibia > Anura > Aromobatidae > Anomaloglossus > Anomaloglossus baeobatrachus. The sequence continues at coordinate 526,623,735 of NC_134354.1, forward strand.
AGTAGTTATTAACATCACATCTATATGAAAAGTGCACAACTAGGAAGAAATTACCAATAGTCTCAACTGAGAAGCAGAAAAGGAACAGTTGGCAAGGGATGGTAAGTATGCCAATTGCATATGGAGTGTTATGTGAGAAGTGTGGGAAATGTGAAAACAGAGGAATCCTAACAGTTCGTAGTATATGACACAATTTTAGGATTCTGTATGTTTGAGTCATTGTCAAATTCTAATAATGTCTCAGACAATCCCTTTAATTTCAGGTAGCTGAAAAAGGGTTCAAACAGGTTTACAGTACATAATATACATATACCAATAAATTAATATAGAAGAAAATGTAAAAAATGAGTACAATAAATAAGACCAAATGAGTTTAGACTGGTACATAGGGAAAGCAGGCCGTGGCCATGAGGGCTTCAAATCTACAGTGGATGAAGGCAGAAACTGATGCCACTACATTGTATTGACTGTAGCAGTACATTATTGTACATTGTAGAACTTTCTGAACTGATAGATTTTCAATTTGCTTTCAAAGATGTCAAAAATAAGGGAAAGTCTGAGCAGTAGAGGTAGCAAGTTACAGAGTATGGGGGAAGCACTGGAGGAATTTCGGAGTTTGTGTGAGAAGCAGACAAGAGTAAAGCAATGAAAAGAAGATCTTGTGGAATTAGACACTATGTGTTGGGAAGAACCAAGACATTAGAGCTGAGATGTTTGGAAGGAACACATAACTCATTGTTAGGGTTTTTAACTAAATTTGCTGGGCAAGGAGATTCCAGTGAAGGAACTGCCAAATGAGGCAACGCTGAAGTGGGTAAAGTGGAGGGCAACACCATATAGCTAGGTGTCACGCTCCCCGTCTCCCGTGCCACGCTCCCCGTCTCCCGTGCCACGTTCCCCGGCTACCGTGCCATGCTCCCCGGTCCTCCGCTCCACAGCCTCCTTACTCCCTCACCTGCGTCCTCCAGGTGTCCTGATCCCCGCTCCCGGCACCCTACCACGACACGGAGCCTTCTGCCGGGCACTCCTGCCTCCTGTGCACCGCTTCCTGCTCTGGCTTCTGGCACCCGGGCCTCGGGCATGCGCGTTAGGGCGCGCGCGCGGTCATTGACCCTTTCTTAAAGGGCCAGCGTCCACTGACAGGATATTGAACACACAGGTACAGGGTATAAAGGGGTTTATTTTCCAAGTGGGCGGGACCTGTTCTTCGTGTTTAGTAAGCTAGGAGTCAGGTCCCCCTGTGCCTTGTCCACTACTGACTTATCTGTCTCATAGAGCCGCTCCGGCCTCGCCAATCGGTCCTGACGGTTCCAGAACTCCAGAGGGTGACCGTCCGCCATCTCTTCAGTCCCTCCCGTCTCCGATCCCTGGATCCGTGTGGTGACCGACCCCCTCGCTCAGCTGGTTCCGGATTCTGCCTGACATCATCCCGGTCTCCGAACCTGAGCCTCGCCACCCGGACTACCTTCAGAGACTCTGTGGTCCCAGGGACTTCTTAACTCCGGTCCTCTGAACGGACTGTCCTGCTACCCGTAGTGCTCTAGCTACCGGGTACCCTGCCCTCGGTGGGGTGCTCAGTCCAGTGGATCCACCTCCTGGGCCTACCCGTCATCCTGGCCCTTACACTAGGGACCCGTAACCAAGGAGGAGGTAGATATTTCCCAGAAGGGCAGATTGCACAATACCCTATGACGACCTGATAGTCCAGGTCGTCACAAACAAGAGTGATAGATGAGAGGCCACAAAGAAGGATGTTGCAGTAGTCCAGGCAGAAGATGATGAGAACATGGACATAAGCCCTAAAAAGGGACTTAGGTTGGACACATAGCTAATATTAACTATGGTAAACAAACATTGATTGTGATTCTGTAGCTGTGGTGAATATTGTTAAACTGACAACAGGCATATAGCATGTTATCATCAAATGTTACCTGTTCTAACAAAATGACAGCTTGCCAGAAGTCTAAACTGGGCAAACAGATTAGTCCTGTTTGAAAGTTTTCAAGAACGAGTTAGTTTTTATTTGGTTGCTCCCTAGAACTAACTATGTGCAATAATACCAAAAGTGATGAACTGAGTGAATAAATACAGACGTATGCTAGGCAGGTAAGATGCGGGTTACAGCTTGTGTATGATAGTGTTAGAGAGAATGTTCATGACTGTCCTGTGTTTCAAAGTTACATTTTCAATACTGTTATTACATCTATCATTGTAGAACCAATTAGATTACATTCAATAACCTTTAACTACTAAAAAATAGGGTTATGAAGGGAAAAGAAGATAAAGACATACAGATGTGCTGTGCACCAAGTGCAGCAAAATCATCTCCATTATCATAGTCATCTTAATCAGTTTAATAGAATTTCTGTTTTGCTAACACTTGTGGAGAAACATACTCTAACAAAATTACAGCTGCATTCTGAAATGCTAAGACATGCAAACATTGAATACAGGAATTTGGACATGCATTACAGCTAAGGAGAATAGTGTTCCCCCGTGGTCCCCACATAGCTTTCTCATGAGCCAGATCAGACACCCCCATACTTTGCACTGACGAGGGGCAAGCACCCCGAAACACCGTGTCTGCAAATTGGGATTCTGATCTGGCTTATATATCCTGAGTCATATTGCAATGGATTGTTGAAAATCCACTTGTGACTTTTAGGATCGCTACTTCCAATAGGTGGCGCTGTGCTAGAGTTTGTCTCCTTTACTGGAGAGACAATTTGAATATTTCCCAGAGGGGCATTGCAGCTATAAGTCCCCTTACCTGGCAGCCAGACTGGCTTGCAAAGTCTCCTTAAGGAGAATAGTGTTCCCCCGTGGTCCCCACATAGCTTTCTCATGAGCCAGATCAGACACCCCCATACTTTGCACTGACGAGGGGCAAGCACCCCGAAACACCGTGTCTGCAAATTGGGATTCTGATCTGGCTTATATATCCTGAGTCATATTGCAATGGATTGTTGAAAATCCACTTGTGACTTTTAGGATCGCTACTTCCAATAGGTGGCGCTGTGCTAGAGTTTGTCTCCTTTACTGGAGAGACAATTTGAATATTTCCCAGAGGGGCATTGCAGCTATAAGTCCCCTTACCTGGCAGCCAGACTGGCTTGCAAAGTCTCCTTAAGGAGAATAGTGTTCCCCCGTGGTCCCCACATAGCTTTCTCATGAGCCAGATCAGACACCCCCATACTTTGCACTGACGAGGGGCAAGCACCCCGAAACACCGTGTCTGCAAATTGGGATTCTGATCTGGCTTATATATCCTGAGTCATATTGCAATGGATTGTTGAAAATCCACTTGTGACTTTTAGGATCGCTACTTCCAATAGGTGGCGCTGTGCTAGAGTTTGTCTCCTTTACTGGAGAGACAATTTGAATATTTCCCAGAGGGGCATTGCAGCTATAAGTCCCCTTACCTGGCAGCCAGACTGGCTTGCAAAGTCTCCTTAAGGAGAATAGTGTTCCCCCGTGGTCCCCACATAGCTTTCTCATGAGCCAGATCAGACACCCCCATACTTTGCACTGACGAGGGGCAAGCACCCCGAAACACCGTGTCTGCAAATTGGGATTCTGATCTGGCTTATATATCCTGAGTCATATTGCAATGGATTGTTGAAAATCCACTTGTGACTTTTAGGATCGCTACTTCCAATAGGTGGCGCTGTGCTAGAGTTTGTCTCCTTTACTGGAGAGACAATTTGAATATTTCCCAGAGGGGCATTGCAGCTATAAGTCCCCTTACCTGGCAGCCAGACTGGCTTGCAAAGTCTCCTTAAGGAGAATAGTGTTCCCCCGTGGTCCCCACATAGCTTTCTCATGAGCCAGATCAGACACCCCCATACTTTGCACTGACGAGGGGCAAGCACCCCGAAACACCGTGTCTGCAAATTGGGATTCTGATCTGGCTTATATATCCTGAGTCATATTGCAATGGATTGTTGAAAATCCACTTGTGACTTTTAGGATCGCTACTTCCAATAGGTGGCGCTGTGCTAGAGTTTGTCTCCTTTACTGGAGAGACAATTTGAATATTTCCCAGAGGGGCATTGCAGCTATAAGTCCCCTTACCTGGCAGCCAGACTGGCTTGCAAAGTCTCCTTAAGGAGAATAGTGTTCCCCCGTGGTCCCCACATAGCTTTCTCATGAGCCAGATCAGACACCCCCATACTTTGCACTGACGAGGGGCAAGCACCCCGAAACACCGTGTCTGCAAATTGGGATTCTGATCTGGCTTATATATCCTGAGTCATATTGCAATGGATTGTTGAAAATCCACTTGTGACTTTTAGGATCGCTACTTCCAATAGGTGGCGCTGTGCTAGAGTTTGTCTCCTTTACTGGAGAGACAATTTGAATATTTCCCAGAGGGGCATTGCAGCTATAAGTCCCCTTACCTGGCAGCCAGACTGGCTTGCAAAGTCTCCTTAAGGAGAATAGTGTTCCCCCGTGGTCCCCACATAGCTTTCTCATGAGCCAGATCAGACACCCCCATACTTTGCACTGACGAGGGGCAAGCACCCCGAAACACCGTGTCTGCAAATTGGGATTCTGATCTGGCTTATATATCCTGAGTCATATTGCAATGGATTGTTGAAAATCCACTTGTGACTTTTAGGATCGCTACTTCCAATAGGTGGCGCTGTGCTAGAGTTTGTCTCCTTTACTGGAGAGACAATTTGAATATTTCCCAGAGGGGCATTGCAGCTATAAGTCCCCTTACCTGGCAGCCAGACTGGCTTGCAAAGTCTCCTTAAGGAGAATAGTGTTCCCCCGTGGTCCCCACATAGCTTTCTCATGAGCCAGATCAGACACCCCCATACTTTGCACTGACGAGGGGCAAGCACCCCGAAACACCGTGTCTGCAAATTGGGATTCTGATCTGGCTTATATATCCTGAGTCATATTGCAATGGATTGTTGAAAATCCACTTGTGACTTTTAGGATCGCTACTTCCAATAGGTGGCGCTGTGCTAGAGTTTGTCTCCTTTACTGGAGAGACAATTTGAATATTTCCCAGAGGGGCATTGCAGCTATAAGTCCCCTTACCTGGCAGCCAGACTGGCTTGCAAAGTCTCCTTAAGGAGAATAGTGTTCCCCCGTGGTCCCCACATAGCTTTCTCATGAGCCAGATCAGACACCCCCATACTTTGCACTGACGAGGGGCAAGCACCCCGAAACACCGTGTCTGCAAATTGGGATTCTGATCTGGCTTATATATCCTGAGTCATATTGCAATGGATTGTTGAAAATCCACTTGTGACTTTTAGGATCGCTACTTCCAATAGGTGGCGCTGTGCTAGAGTTTGTCTCCTTTACTGGAGAGACAATTTGAATATTTCCCAGAGGGGCATTGCAGCTATAAGTCCCCTTACCTGGCAGCCAGACTGGCTTGCAAAGTCTCCTTAAGGAGAATAGTGTTCCCCCGTGGTCCCCACATAGCTTTCTCATGAGCCAGATCAGACACCCCCATACTTTGCACTGACGAGGGGCAAGCACCCCGAAACACCGTGTCTGCAAATTGGGATTCTGATCTGGCTTATATATCCTGAGTCATATTGCAATGGATTGTTGAAAATCCACTTGTGACTTTTAGGATCGCTACTTCCAATAGGTGGCGCTGTGCTAGAGTTTGTCTCCTTTACTGGAGAGACAATTTGAATATTTCCCAGAGGGGCATTGCAGATATAAGTCCCCTTACCTGGCAGCCAGACTGGCTTGCAAAGTCTCCTTAAGGAGAATAGTGTTCCCCCGTGGTCCCCACATAGCTTTCTCATGAGCCAGATCAGACACCCCCATACTTTGCACTGACGAGGGGCAAGCACCCCGAAACACCGTGTCTGCAAATTGGGATTCTGATCTGGCTTATATATCCTGAGTCATATTGCAATGGATTGTTGAAAATCCACTTGTGACTTTTAGGATCGCTACTTCCAATAGGTGGCGCTGTGCTAGAGTTTGTCTCCTTTACTGGAGAGACAATTTGAATATTTCCCAGAGGGGCATTGCAGCTATAAGTCCCCTTACCTGGCAGCCAGACTGGCTTGCAAAGTCTCCTTAAGGAGAATAGTGTTCCCCCGTGGTCCCCACATAGCTTTCTCATGAGCCAGATCAGACACCCCCATACTTTGCACTGACGAGGGGCAAGCACCCCGAAACACCGTGTCTGCAAATTGGGATTCTGATCTGGCTTATATATCCTGAGTCATATTGCAATGGATTGTTGAAAATCCACTTGTGACTTTTAGGATCGCTACTTCCAATAGGTGGCGCTGTGCTAGAGTTTGTCTCCTTTACTGGAGAGACAATTTCAAAATTGAGACGCTTAGCACATAAAAAGGCCAATTTTATGTGAGCCCAGCAAAGTGTCAAGGCATATCTCTTTATGCTGGGTAGGCCCTACCTAATGCTTATACCTGGGCTGAAAAAACCTACAACTTTATGGACGAGCGTTTAGAGTGCAGCTCTAATATGCTTCATATTCAGTATGCACCTGTTCACATTTGTCTGTTAGAAAGTGCCATCAGTTTTCTTATTTTAGATTATAGGGTCATGCCTTCTGACTGAGCACTTCTTCCCATCAGCTTAAGGCGATTTTAAATTTCCTATTAAATTTCTTAAAATTTATGAAGAAAGTAATTTTTGTGATTTCCTACTGTGGTCTTAAAAATTCTATATAATTCACTATGTAGGTATTGCTTAAAGAGTAACTATACATACTTTCAAGTAATTTTTAAGAATAAGGAATCCTTTGTGCATACATGAGAAATAACACCAAATTAGTGGCATCCAAACATTAATTAAGGTCTAAAACCTTGGTCAAAGGTATCTGTGTGCACAAATCTCCAAGGGTGCCAAAACTTTTGAATCAGTCCTTTTTTTTTTGTTAATTTAAAAATGTAAAAGACAATTTTTTTTTTACCTAAAATAGAAAGGAAATGTGTCATCTTTAACTTCATGGCTTTTAGAGATCATTTTATCTTAAACTTGCTAAGCTGTAAGCAATAATAGTAATTTTGACCAGGGGTTCCCACTCATTTGCATGCCACTGTATATGGCATGTATTTTGCCGTTTCACCAGTTTTTCCTCTGCAAGCTCTTTCTATAATTTGCCATCATCTCTGAGCTGGTGAGAGGGTCTAGATCAGACCTTGGCATGGGGTGGCCCGCGGGCCATATCCGGCCCGCCTACTGTCTGTGACCGGCCCGCCCGTCTTCAGCCGGTGCAGTGGAGTCGGGCTGCTGCGTGCCGGGCAGGGAGAGATCCTGCAGCTCCGCACAGTGTAGGCAGCGGAACGCAGGAATCTCTCCTCTGTTCCCTGCCCGAAACCTTTCTCTGTGACACACGCGCGCCCTGATGTCGTCAGTATGGCGCGCGTGTGTCATTTCAAAAGTTCCCGCCCGGCAGGAGAAGAAGCTGCAGCAGCCGGGGCCTGAAGAGAAGCAGCGGTGGGGACCCGTACAAGAACAGCATCGGCGCAGCCAGGGCCAGTACAAAACAAGGAGCAGCTCACATAACAAGGGAGAGGTAAGTAGTGACTAATAAGCTGAGGCGGGGACAATGGTGGAGGTGGGGGGGGCTGGTGACTAATACTGGGGGTGTAGTTTTACAGGTGTAGTATATGGTGTTGTGTATATAGTGGTGTAGTATATGGGGTGTAGTGATGTGGTATATTACAGATGTAGTATATAGGGGTGTAGTGGTGTACAGTAGTTTATTACAGGTGTATATAGGGGTGTAGTGATGTAGTAAATTAAGGTGTATATAGGGGTGTAGTGATGTACAGTAGTTTATTACAGGTGTAGTGTATATAGGGGTGTAGTGATGTATGTTACAGGTGTATATAGGGGTGTAGTAATGTGGTATATTACAGATGTAGTATATAGGGGTGTAGTGGTGTACAGTAGTTTATTACAGGTGTATATAGGGGTGTAGTGATGTAGTAAATTAAGGTGTATATAGGGGTGTATAGGGGTGTAGTGATGTAGTATATTACAGGTGTATATGGGGGTGTAGTGATGTAGTATATTACAGGTGTATATGGGGGTGCAGTGATGTAGTATATTACAGGTGTATATAGGGGTGTAGTGATGTAGTATATTACAGGTGTATATAGGGGTGTAGTGATGTAGTATATTAGTAGTATATTACAGGTGTATATAGGGGTGTAGTGATATAGTATATTACAGGTGTATATAGGGGTGTAGTGATTATATTACAGGTGTATATAGGGGTGTAGTGGTGTACAGTAGTTTATTACAGGTGTAGTATATAGGGGTGTAGTGATGTAGTATATTACAGGTGTATATAGGGGTGTAGTGATGTAGTATATTAGAGGTGTATATAGGGGTGTAGTGATGTAGTATATTACAGGTGTATGTTGTGGTGTAGTGATGTAGTATATTACAGGTGTATATAGGGGTGTAGTGATGTAGTATATTACAGGTGTATATAGGGGTGTAGTGATGTAGTATATTACAGGTGTATATAGGGGTGTAGTGATGTAGTATATTACAGGTGTATGTTGTGGTGTAGTGATGTAGTATATTACAGGTGTATATAGGGGTGTAGTGGTGTACATTAGTTTATTACAGGTGTAGTATATAGGGGTGTAGTGATGTAGTATATTACAGGTGTATATAGGGGTGTAGTGATGTGGTATATTACAGGTGTATATAGGGGTGTAGTGATGTGGTATATTACAGGTGTATATAGGGGTGTAGTGATGTAGTATATTACAGGTGTAGTATATAGGGGTGTAGTGATGTAGTTTATTACAGGTGTAGTATATGGGGGGTGTAGTGATGTGGTATATTACAGGTGTAGTATATGGAGGGGGTGTAGTAATGTAGTATATTGGGTAGAACTGAGTTAATTATATTAGTCCGGCCCTCTAAAACCATCCCAATTTCTCATGCGGCCCCATGGGAAAATTAATTGCCCACCCCTGGTCTAGATGTTATTATGTTTTTCATACATAGCTCTGCAGACAGAGAAGGATTCTGGATTTTAGTTACTGCTTTTTTTCTGTGTGCTAAAAAAGTAACAGCAGCATTTAGGTCATTATAAAGATGTAGTGACAACTGAGCAAGACACATTTGAACTGGGCTTTTTTTTAGTGTATAGTGAGCTCAGGTTTCAGGGGTAGGAGAAGAAGTATCTTGAAAATGGGGAAGGAAGCTGACTTCTGATAAGATATAATGCAAAGTTGTGTGTGTTCACCTGTACTACTGATTTATGCAAAGTTTGGTGAAAGTTCAGTTCCCATTAAGACAGATCTACTGTCCTATATAAGTGATGTCAGTATATACTCTTAGTAGTCAAAAAAACACAAAATTATTGTGTGGTTTGGACACTAGGAATACACAAAGAATGCACTGATGCGTAGTTTGTAAGTCCACAATGTTCATGAGAACACTTTCCCTACCCCACTGTATTCTTCAGAAGAGCACTCTCCCTCCATGCACAATAAATAATAATATATAGGCAATCAGTTACTCACTACAGTGACTGCTCACTGGGACAAAATGATACCCTGTTCTATGCCCTGTATACTTGCTTTAAAGGGAACCTGTCAGGTCCAATATGTACCCAGAACCACGAGCAGTTCTGGGTGCATATTTCTAATTCCTCCCTAAGTGTCCCAGGCTAAAGTAGCATACTGTACATAGCATGTCCTTTATGACATGCTAATGAGCACAGGGACTAGTCACAAGAGCGATATTTCCCGCAACTAGTCTGCTCTCTTAGCATGTTAGCATGCCTAAGGGGTGTGCTAACATGCTATTCAGTACCCACCATCATCGGCATAGACGCGCGTACCTGTGTTCGCTGTCACTGCCTACGATGCCAGATTTAGGGTCAGTGCCCATGATCAGAAGTCCCAGCACTTCCAGTCATGCGCACTATGAAGCCGGGTGTACATGTCCTGGCTTCAGAGAGGTCTAGTGCGCATGACCGGAAGTGCCGGGAATTCTAATCATGTGCACTGACCCTAAACCCGGCGTTGGAGGCGGTGACAGCGGACACAGGTACAAGCGTCTATACCAGTGTTTCTCAACTCCAGTCCTCAAGACCCACCAACAGATCATGTTTTCAGGTTTTCCTCAATCAGGTTCTCAGGATTTCCTTAATGTTGCACAGGTGATGGAATTATCCCCTGTCTAATATTGAGGAAAACCTGAAAACATGATCTGTTGGTGGGTCTTGAGGACTGGAGTTGAGAAACACTGGTCTATACCAATGACGCTGGGCATTGAATAGCATTTTAGCACGCCCTCAGGGCCGTACTAATATGCTAAGAAGGTGGACTAGTCGGGGAATGTAATGCGCTTGCGACTAGTCCCTGCACTCATTAACATATCATAAAGGATCTTTAGAAATACTTTTTCTAAAGATCTCTTTATGTATGCTACTATAGGCTGGGACGATTAGGCAGGGATTAGCAATATACACCCAGGACTGCTCATGGTTCTGGGTGCATATTGTACCTGATAGGTTCTGTTTAAGGTGTGGCTACGGCTTTCCTAGTGCCCTGTATCAGATGTTTATTTCCATAGATGGATAGCTTGTTTAACATGAAAATATTGAGTCAGACAAAAAATAATTTGCTGGTTCATCTTCCAGGGCTTCCCTCCCTCCTGAGCATTGTTGAGGAAGTAAGTCCAAAGGCATTTCCTATTTATTTTTTTTTAGTATAAAAATCTCGTTTATGACTACCCGTTGGCATATCGCCATTGCATTCTCTACTGCCTAAGTGGAGTGTGGCACGAATACAAACAGGAAAGAAATTAAAAAACAGTCTTTTCTCGGTCATCTGATATCTTACTGAATTCATGCATTTTCCACTTAAAGTTCTTACATTCCATTTCACAAGTTGTATTGCAGCTGCTAGAGATCGGTCAAATCAGCGCAAATGAGGTGCAAAAGTAATTTCACTCATTTTGTAAACAAGAGAAACGTTACATAGACAAATTGATTGAACGCTGCGGCATTGACAGAAGCTTTCTTACATTTATGGAAAATTACATTGATTCAGAGATTTTTTTTCATAGTATTAGATTATATATATTCTAAAATATATCATAATCATGCAGTATAATAATATTTTGGGTAATTTGTCGTGATATTATTTGTTTTCAGTTAAAGATGAATGTCCTGGAAGTGACAGTGACCATACAGAATCATGTGGAACAGTTGTCTTGCAGAATGTCACATGAATTATAATCTAATCATGCAAAATGGTAATGATAAAAGCTGATCTAACAGTGATCTGAAGACAATATAGGATAATGGGGGAGATGCTGAGCTCGGGGACAGGCCCAGACTGTGACTAAAATACAGCCCTGGTGTTTAAAAGCACATACGCTCATGCTTCCCCTCAACACAGACACACCTGCTTAAAGGGAACCTGTCAGCAGAAATTTCGCAATAAACCTAAAAGATTCCCCTTCTGCAGCTTCTGGGCTGCATTCTAGAAAGGTTCCTGTTGCTATTGTGCCCCCTTTGAGACCTAAATAAATACTTTATAAAGTCTTACCTTTTTGTATGCAAATTTTTTTTATGGTCACGGGAGAGGGCTGTCTTGCGTCCGTTATTCGCCTCCTGACGCTGTTCACCGTCCCCCATTGCTCATTTCCATACATGAGGACGCCGCCCAGTGCTCCCGAGGTCTCGCGCATGCTCAGTGGCACTATCTATTACAAACATGGATCTGCATGACATTGGATTTCATCAAAATGTACATTTTTTTTTGTAGCTGTAAAATAAATACTCGGCTCCTTTTATCCTGATTAATAGCCCATGATCGACTGCCTTCTTAGAAAGACAAATTGATAAATGGCATAAGTAGTGCAGGGTTTAGGGTCAGGACTGAATATGTCTAAGAGGCTGAGGGGCTTACATGGATCACAGGTGCATATTGTTCAGATGCAAAGGTGTCATGGGCATTGATGGGATCTATAAAGATATCTGTCTTTCATCAAGAAAAGTAGTCAAGTTAACCGCATTTGAGCTGACTATAACTTCTGAATGTCCATTTTAAAATGTGGAGCCCAAATCTGGATACCATGTTCTAGATATGGCCTTACAAGTGATTTATAGAAAAGTAGTCAAGTTAACCGCCTAACACTATCGGCCCCAGAAATAACAGTATTAAGTAAAGGGTTATCATTTGTGCCCACTTCTGATTTCAATCTTTTTGAGGCTATAAAGGATCTGAACCTGTTCGTTAGAAAGCTAAGGTGGAAAAAGTATTTTTGTAGTGAAAACAAAAAAATTTGAAGAGAACAGGGAATACCAGCAGAAATGCTGGACGACGTGAGATTACTATTTATCTTGGGGGACCCTAACCCCAATGATGATGGGAAAGGCCCATATACGGACCTAAAACAAAAAAGTCAAAAAATGCCACCTAACACTAATGAGACAACATCTATAGATATTTTTTGTACCCTAGTTACTAGGGATCTGGAATCATTGAAAGTTAAACATAGGAAGAAATTCAATTTGACTAAAGTGGAAATGGACTGCCTACTGGACCTGGAAAAAAATAATGAGATTGTGTTTAAACAATCAGATAAGGGGGGAAACATAGTCCTAATGGACACTAATCAGTATAAAGAAATGTGTTATAAAATCCTGAATGATAGAAATGGGTATGAGAAATTGAGAGATAATCCAACATCTGAATACCGATCAAGATTGAAGGACATTCTATCAAGATCTTCAGAAATCAATCTGATAGACAAAACAGAATTTGAGTTCTTGTTCCCCGCTTTTCCGATTGTCCCCACATTCTATTGCCTTCCCAAAGTACATTAAGGGCTGGAACCGTTGATGGGAAGACCAATTGTGTCCGGGATAGGTAGTCTTACACAGAATACGGGACTCTATATTGACAAACTCTTGAGACCCTTTGTGTTGGCGTTGGACTCATACCTTAGAGACACCACAGATCTTCTAAAAAAACTGGAGGGTGTGACCATCGATAACGACACCCTTCTGGTGAGCATAGATGTCGAGTCTCTATACGCTTCCATTGAACATGATGTGGGCTTAAAAGCAGTTGAATATTTTCTTAAAAGAAGAGGGAGACAATGTGACAACCATAACCGGTTAATTCTTGAACTTTTGGACTTTGGTTTGAACTGCAACATGTTTATATTTGGTGGATCCTTCTTCCATCAGCTTGGGGGCACTGCGATGGGGAGCCATAGTACCCCATCGTATGCTAATTTGACCCTGGGCTGATGGGAGGAGACTGTGGTGTTTGGGGAGGAGTCTCTGATCCATACAGAAAAAATCTTGCTATGGTGTCGTTATATTGACAATGTGTTTATGTTATGAAGAGGATCGAAACCTGAACTCCTTGAGATGGTGTCAGTCCTAAATGCCAACACTTTGGGTCTTAGGTTCACTCATGAGGTGAACAAGAGTAAACTACCATTTCTGGACGTTTTGATTGAAAAAAACGAGGCGGGTGACATTATCACAAGTACATACCGAAAACCTACCACTACAAATTCTTTGCTAAGATGGGAGAGTGGACACCCGGCCAACCTCAAGAGAGGAATTCCAAATGGACAATTCCTGAGGCTTAAAAAGGAATTGTTCCGAGGAAGGCCTTTTTTTGAGTCAATCGGAAGATTTGAACGATCGTCTGATAAATAGAGGTTACCCAGAAAGGGTGATAAACCAGGCCTTTTCAGAAGTAAAATCTAAAGATAGGACTAGAATCCTCAATACTCCAGCACAGAGGGAGAAAAAAGAGGAGGTCATACGGTTTATCACAACATACAACAATGGTGCGGAAGAGGTACACAACATTTTGGAAAGACACTGGTCCATTTTGAAAATGGACGAGGATATTGCCCCACTTTTACCAGAACTTCCTGCGGTTACCTACAAGAAGGCACAATCTTTAAAAGAGAGACTGGTACACAGCCACTTTTCAGTTTCCAAAAACAAAAAAACATGGCTGTCCAGTGAGGTTAAGGGTTGCTTTAAATGTAGCGGGTGTATAGCTTGTAGTCATATGAAAACTGGGAGACACTTTATCTCTAACGTTACGAACAAACAGTATGAAATAAAAACCTTTATTAATTGTAGAACTAAAGGAGTTATTGTATATGTAAAAAAGAATATGTTGGAAAAACAAAAAGGGAATTTAGGAGAAGAGTGGGAGATCACCTCCGTGACATTAGACTAAAGAATGACACCCCCTTTAGCACGACACATTAATGATGAACATAGCGGTGACCCCAACATTATTTCTTTTCAGGGTATTGACGTAATACCAGTACCAGTGAGGGGGGGAACTGGGACAAGAGTATACTGAGACAAGAGACCAAGTGGATATTTTGGTTAAAAACTGTAAAACCACGGGGTCTTAATGAAACACTCTCTTTTGCACCCTTTGTGTAGCTGCCAGTCTAGCAATTAGGAGGGACATACGACGGCCGAGTGGGGGCACCACTTACCCTCTTAGGGTGCCGACCCCCACGTGATAGGTAGGATGGTAATTTGTAAGACTAAGGCTAGATGATAGGGTAGTGACGGTATTTCCGATTCTTAAGGCCCCTTTCTTAGGTTTTCTGTCCCCTTGTTCTCTGTCAATTTAAAATTGGTCCCTGTCCTTGTTAGTTTCTGGGGCTTTTTCATTTCGCTAATGACATTTTTAGTAAAAAATAATTCAGACAGGCCTTGTAGTACCTTTGGTAGAATATGATTCCTGACTTCCAATTAAAAAATGGCCCGTGGTTTTTTTTTTGATACTTAATTCCTTCATTTTGAATTCTCTATGTGCTTATTACTGATGTGCTATAACCACTTTTAATCCTTTTGCTCAAAAATGATATCTACTACCATATCTCTATCTGGATTGTTGCCAGTGTGTGGTAATTACTGCACACTGGTGATATGTACAGGACGCACGGGTACTGGAGGCCCTGTTCGCCTCCCCCGCCTCCCACACCCATACCAATATGACGGGTGTTACTGTGGAATATGCGGTAATGAAGAACGCTGTTGCGACTCTGCGCATGCGCAGAACGCTGCGTTCCACCATGCGTCCTGCTGACGCGCACGCGTCATCGGGGGGCGTGCCATTTTGAGTGGCACATGTCCGATGGGCGGATGTGACGTCACACGCCAAGGCGGCGGCTTTAAATACCTAACAGGTCAGTTTAGTGTGGTACGGCTGTGCAGTCTGTTGCACGTGTGAGGTCGGGACCACAGTAAGTATACTGCCATTAGGATGCAGCACCGCAGCTAATGTTTGTTTGTGGAGTGTATTGATAATATGTTTTATTATTAACAGCATGTGTCTACTTATGTGAGGACAGTCATTATCCAGACACGTCGCTCTCCTGATGATAAGGGAAACGTGTTGAGAGCAGAGCCCTTCATGTACCAGAAGCAGGCATATTACCTGGATACTGTAGAAATACTTGGGATGACCGGGGGATCCATGGAAGGCCAGCTATCTGACAGACTGACAGTGATTTATGAGGAACGTCATACTTGAGATACAGCATTCTGGTGAGACGGTTCCTTGCTCCTCATCTTTTCTAGCTATTATATTCACTACCCTCAGTGGTGTATGCTATGTCTTTTTAAGCTAGATTGTGGATGTTTATCACTGTTTAGTGAGAGATAGTGTAAGATGTATCCTTTATAAGGTATATAGAACACTGGTAAAGAGAAAAAATTCCCTGCCTAATTGACATCCTGCATTAGAGAGGAAGGCAGTGTTTTTGAGAATTACCTGGTTCTTCTACACATAATTATTTATTTGAAAAGGTGCTTATATCTTACTACTGCTCTCTAGTGGGTGTCTTTTTTATGGGGTACTCTAAATATCCCTCTTCTCCTATCTAGAGGGAACTGGAGTCACTACACCCTCTCATATTTTAGCACATGCAGTGCAATCTATGTGTATTTGTTGCTCGTGTAGCTTTTTAATGATATTATTAAAAGGTATTTTTTAGGCGTATTTTTCTTAGATGGTATTTCGCTATTTTTACTTTCAGGACTGAATATGTCTAAGAGGCTGAGGGGCTTACATGGATCACAGGTGCATATTGTTCAGATGCAAATGTGTCATGGGCATTGATAGGATCTATAAAGATATCTGTCTTTCATCAAGAAAAGTAGTCTAGTTGCCCGCCTTTGAACTGACTCTAACTTCTGAATGTCCTTTTTAAAATGTGGAGCCCAAAACTGGATCCCATATTCCAGATGTGGCCTTACAAGTGATTTATAGAGGAGTAACAATATGTTGGGATCACGGGATCTAATCTCTCTTTTTATACACCCTAAAATGTTGTTTGCTTTGCAGCTGCTTCTTGACATTGAGTGCTGCTGCTCAGCTTATTTGTAACGAGAATATACTCAAGTCCTTCTCCTGTTCTGTAGTCCCAAGTTTACTTCCATTTAATGTATACGCAGCTATAGGATTACTCTGTCCTAGGTGCATTACTTTACATTTATCAACATTAAATCTCATTTGCCAAGTATCTGCCCATTCTGAAATCTTATCCAGATTGTTTTGTAATATTGTACTATCAAGGTCAGTTTTTAATATCCTACATAGTTTGGTGTGATCAGCAAGGATTGCCATTTTACTATCAATCCCATCCACAAGGTCATTAATAAAGAGATTAAAAAGAATTGGTCCTAGCACAGATCCCTGCGGCACCCCACTACTGACTATATCCAATTTAGAGACTATACCATTTATGATGACTCTTTGTTTCCTATCTTTTAGCCAATTACTTACCCAGTTGCATATAGTTTCCTCTAGTTCTTGCTAGTGGAGATTTAGTATAAGGCTATTATGTGGTACAGTATCACATGCCTTTGCAAAGTCCAAATAAATCACATCAGCTGCATATATATATTTATATAGATCTGCAGCTTTGTCGCCATAGAAGAAGCGGGAGGGCCCAAGCACAATTTCTTGCATAGTGGCCTCAAGCTGTCAGTGTACGTCCCTGATAACATACACACAGTAAATCACAAAAATGAATACGCTGCTCACACTTTTGTAAATATGTTATTATATCTTTTCATGTGACAACACTGACAATATGACACTTTGATGCAATGTAAAATAGCCGGTGTACATCTTGTATAGCAGTGTAAGATTTATGTGCCCTCTGAAAAACTCAGCACAGCTATTATACACCCTAAATTGAAAATCACCAAATTGTACCCAATTTGCCATTTTCCCTGCCAGGTGTCATGTGACTCATTAGTGTTACAAGGTCACAGGAGTGAATGGATAGCACAGGTGTTAAATTTGGTGTTATTGCTCACACACTCTCTCCTATTGGTCACTGGAATTTCAACATGGCACTTCATGGTAAAGAATTCTCTGAGGATCTGTAAAAAAAGAATTGTTGCACTTTATAAAGATGGCCTAGGCTATAAGAAGATTGCCAACACCCTGAAACTGAGCTTCACCACAGTGACCAAGAACATACAGCAGTTTAACATTGGTCTACATTGCTGTCATCCCAGAAAGAAGTCTCTTCTAAAGATGAATTACAAGAAAGCCCGCAAACAGTTTGCTGAAGACATGCAGACTAAGGACATGGATTACTGGAATCATGTCGTGTGGTCTGATGTGACCAAGATAAACCAATTTGGTTTAGATGGTGTCAAGCATTTGTGGGGGCAACCAGGTGAGGAGTACAAAGACAAGTGTGTCTTGTCTACAGTCATGGTGGTAGGAGCGTCATTGTTTGGGGCTACATGAGTTCTGCCGGCTGTGGGGAACTACAGTTCATTGAGGGAACCACGAATGCCAACATGTACTGTGACATTCTGAAGCAGAGCATGATACCCTCCCTTCCGAAATGGGGCAACAGGGCAGTATTGCAATATGATAACGACTTCAAACACCTCCGAGAGGACTACTGCCTTTCTAAAGATCAAAACCCAATATAACTAGCGGAAACCCCAAGAAATACTGTAACACTTAAATAAAAAAAAAAAAATCATATAACTTTTTTAGAATTAAATTAAAATCATGATTTTTCATACAGGGAAACTGCGAAGTGGGCATAGCCTATGTATCACCCCAGAATAAATGGCACAAAGCGTAACATTCATATCCAAAACTCAATATCAGCATTAAGCAAAATACATGCAGGCTTCTTCAATAGATTCACTAGTATTATTAATAAATAGTGCCTACAGTATCTGTATTCAATGCTGTCAGTAGACAATATAGGCAGGCTACGTCAGTGGATTAACAAATCTAAATATTAAATGGTGCCTATCTGCATTAAAGTGCTAAAAACAGTGCAAAATAAATGGAGCAAGCCACATAGAACAATACTTAGGCTATGTGCACACACTGCGTTTTTTTGACGCTGCGTTTTTGTGTGCGTTTTTTAGCGCTAAAAATGCACAGAAACGCAGCATCTTTAAAAACTGCATGAAAACCGCATTCGTTTTTACCACGTTTTGGTACGTTTGGTGCGTTTTTGGCTAAGTTTTGCTGCGTTTTTGCTCACTGCGTTTTTCTGCGCTTTTTTTTATCAGTGAACATTGCCATTAAAGATTGTTGGAAAAAAAAAAGGTTTGCTGTCATTTCCTTCTTCCATATGTTGTTCATTCTCCACTAGTGTATGCAGGAGAGCAGACAGCTGCAGAACTACAAGGCTCAGCATGCTCCATCCAGGACTGTATGCTGGAGGGAGAGTCAGGGGGAGCAGACCTACAAGGCTCAGTATACTCCATCCACTAGTGGATGCAGGAGAGCAGACAGCAGCTGCATAACTACAAGGCTCAGCATCCTCCATCCAATAGTGTATGTAGGAGAGCAGACAGCAACTGTCGAACTACAAGGCTCAGCATCCTCCTTCCAGGACTGTATGCAGGATTTCTTTTTCCCCCCAAACAAAAAAAGTGACGTGGCTTTGCCATATTTTTGTATGCTAGCCAGGTACAGCAGGCAGGTACGGGCTGCCTCCAACCCCCAGCTGCCTATTTGTACCCGGCTGGGAACCAAAAATATAGGGAAGCCCTTTTTTTTTTTTATTTCATGAATTTCATGAAATAATTAAAAAAAAATGATATGGACTTCACCCAATTTTTGAGTCCAGCCAGGTACACCAAGGCAGCTGGGGATTGGAATCCACAGTGCAGGGTGCCCATGCTTTCTGGGCACCCCTGCTGCGAATTGCAGTCCGCAGCCACCCCAGAAAATGGCGCCCTCATAGAAGCGCCATCTTCTGGCGCTGTATACAACTCTTCCAGCTGCCCTGGTGACGGGTGGCTCGCTGGGTAATAATGGGGTTAGGGCTAGCTGTATATTATCAGCTGGCCCTAAGCCCGAAATTCATGGTGTCACGCCAATATTAGACATGGCCACCATGAATTTCTAGTAAAGATTAAAAAAAAACACAACACACAGAAAAATATTTTTATTAGAAATAAAACACAACACAATTAGTGACTACATCTTTATTAAAATAAAGAACCCCCCTCCGCAGTAATCCTGGGTCAAGGGACCCGCGCCGTCCAATCCGGATCCAATATCATCTGATCGGTTTGCTTGAAGGCAAAACGATAAGATGATGTGTCAGGTTCTAGGATGTGAATCCCATGACACATCAGCTGATTGTATAAAAGCTGTTTATACAATCAGATGATGCATCAGTGCAAAAAAAAAAAAATACTCACTTATGTGCTGATTACCGGCAGCTCCTGGAACGGAGTTTGATCCCGTCCGATCGCTGCAGGAGCTGCCGGTAATCAGGGATGAAGTCTTCTGACGGCATCTGCTGACAGGTTTAGGCTGCTTTCACACATCCGGTTTTTCCTGTGCGGCACAATCTGCCACTTTGCAGAAAAACTGCAACCGTTTTTTTTTTGGCGCCGGTTGCGGTTTTTTTGCATAGACTTTCATTAGTGCCAGATTGTGCCGCATGGACTTGCGTTCGGCCCGGTTTCTGCCGCATGCCGCAGATTTAGCCGATGCAGCGGCCGGATGGACCGTTGCCTGGCACGTTTTTTGTCCGGCAAAAAAACCCGCATCGCGCCGCATCCGGCCGATGCAGCGTGATTTGCAATGCATGACTATGGACGCCGCATGCGGCGTCCTGCTGCAAACACTGCATCCGGCTGCCGCATGCGTTTTTTTCCACTGCGCATGCTCAGTAGCAAGCAAGCGGCAAAAACTGGACGGGCCGCATGTCAAAAACTTATGCAAAGGATGCGGTATTGTCGCTGCATCCATTGCATAGGTTTTAGAGCCGCATTGGCTGGCTCTGCTAAAACCGAATGTGTGAAAGCAGCCTAAGCCGGCCGGGCGCCGGCGTCACCGCGAGATTTACGATCAGCTGATGCGTCAGGTGACCGCATCAGGTGATCAGCGCCAGGTCCTGCAGCTATCGGAGGTGTCCCGGCCGTCTGCACACAGCCGGAGCGGCGGTACCGGGAGAGGAGCTGGGAGCGGGCATGGCACCGGGAGTCTGCAGACAGGTGAGTATGACATTTTTTTTTCTACTGTTCACTTTTGTTTTCGCAGCTGCCTCCACCTACCGCCCAAATATGGCGCCGCACGGGAGCTGACATGCACAGGACTGGAGGTGGACACAGCGGTGACGGTACCGGGAGGATTCACGCTTCTGTATTTACTGACAGAAGGAATTCTCTTCCTGTACATGTCACTTTACTGCCCACCCCTTGCGTTTATAGCTGCGTTTTTAGTCATAGAAATGCACTAAAACGCAGCTATATATGCAATTTGCTGTTTTCATTGCGTTTTTAACATCTCATTGAACTCAATGGGTGGAAAACGCAGTGAAAAACGCACTGTGTGAATTTATCCTTAGAAGGTGTTATGGTGACAATGCATGTGGAGGAACACAGAGCTGTGCCTGGCCCTGACACGCATTTCGTCTTCTTCCTCAGAGGCGGAAAAAGACGAAACTCCAATTATATTGGGTTTTGATAGTTACTACTGTATTTTTGAAGTGAGATTTTGGATTATTGCCTTTCTAAAGAAACTGAGGCCAAGAGGATTCATGTCATTAGAATCCCAGATAGTTTTATGTGAGTCACAAGTCACATGAGATTCATAAAGAAGCCGATTGGGGCAGCGACAAATGCCACCTGCCTTCCCCAGCCAAAAATCCAACAGTGTTAGGCTATGTGCCCACGCTGCGGGATTTTTGCGAAATTTGCCACGATTTTTTCTCAAAAATACGCAGTACAGTGTGTCCCCAGTCATTTCTGTGGCATTTTCAAAGTGTTGTGCCCATGCTGCATTTTTTTCCGCAACGGTAATAGTACAGAGTTCCCTGTGGAAAAATGTGCAGCATGTCAATTATTCCTACGGATTTTTCCGCACGATCTCTATACTTACCTGCCTTGATTGAAGACACCGGAGTCACTTCCTCCGGTGCAGAGAAGCGCAGTGGAGCCAGGAGCAGGAAACTGGGTGGGCGGGGCCTACACGAGCTCCGGTCATGTGACAGCTGGAGCTAGTTCAGGCCCGCCCACCTTCTCCTGCAGAGTGCAGATAGACACGGCCGGAAAGTGAAGTGCTGCGTGATGGAGGTAAGTATGAACTCACCAATCACTCTTGCCCTTGTTCTGCCTTGAAAACAAATATCAAAAGGAGTGAAAACTCTCAATTCCTGCTCATCAGTATATTTGAAGTCCAAAGATGGTGCATGGAAGGTGGATCACGGCCATGACACTAGGGTAAACAAAAGAACAAAAATCCAGCACGACATCCAATGGATAAAAATCTTCTTTTTGCTTTATTAATCCATGATAAAAAATAAGGTTAAAATAGAGACAAGGGATGCGTTTCGGAATATGCTTCCTTATTCACAATCCTATATACCCTTTTTGCAGTAACACACTATCACATGAGAAGCAATCCATATCCACTCTCTAACTGTGACCATCAGAGGCAGACTCTCGTCTGCACATCAAACACAGTCACTGACATCAGCTACGACATTAGTTACTTAGAGAAAGGAAGCAGCTACAACCAGAAAGTTTTCTATATAATATTATGTTATTCTGTATTAGATTTTTTTTATTTCATTTTTGTTCAGAATAAAAACAATCTTATCATCTGGCAAGAAAACAAATCTAGTAATTGCTACATCACAGCTGCCTTCATTTACAATTTGATTTCTGCCAATAATTTTCAACAGGAAAATTGCTTCTCCACTAAAGTTTGAGTTTAGTGTCCCTTTCTCCAACCACAAATCCACTTGTATTTTGGTCCTAGTTGATGACACAATAAGTAGAATTTGTATATTATCTTCTCCTCACAAGTTTCTCTTTTATGTCACAATTCCTCATGTGTGGCTCTTGTTTTCTCTTGAATTTCCTAATTGTTAAATCCTATAAGCATGAGGAAACTCTTTGTTGAAAGAGTTATTTTTTCCTCTTTTTGGTCCTTCCTGTCATACAAGATTCTCCTGGCCTGGCTGGATGTGAAAGACTTCCTCTTGTGTGCCACTTTGGTGTGAAGTCATTCTGTACCACTGGCGGAGCTCCAAAACTGAATCCATGGTTTGCATAAGCAATTACGCAATATACAGTTCATATTTTCAGGAAAGTATGAAACATACACAAATCAAGAGGAGAAGGAACAAAATGCTGCATAATACAGAGGATATTTAAATCAAATCTAATAATGGTGACTGTTTCTGGCGGCTTTATAAGATGGCCACCTGGGGAATATGTGCAGATAACAGGCAGTACTCTATTTGGTCACCTTTCATTTGTGATTTCAGCTGCTGCTGTACCTGTTTGGACTGGTACTGGTGTTTGGACCACCTGTTGAAGACGCCAGTCCACTGTTGAAACACATTGGTATTTGTTAAATAAACAATTTAT
The DNA here is from genome assembly GCF_048569485.1 of Anomaloglossus baeobatrachus. NCBI lineage: Eukaryota > Metazoa > Chordata > Amphibia > Anura > Aromobatidae > Anomaloglossus > Anomaloglossus baeobatrachus. The sequence continues at coordinate 526,646,617 of NC_134354.1, forward strand.
ATTATATCCCTGCAGTCTCTCTGGATCATTCAGAATTTTTTTGTATGCTCATTTTTACTTCCTGCATGATTAACATATACAGTTAGGTCCAGAAATATTTGGACAGTGACACAATTTTCGCGAGTTGGGCTCTGCATGCCACCACATTGGATTTGAAATGAAACCTCTACAACAGAATTCAAGTGCAGATTGTAACGTTTAATTTGAAGGTTTGAACAAAAATATCTGATAGAAATTGTAGGAATTGTACACATTTCTTTACAAACACTCCACATTTTAGGAGGTCAAAAGTAATTGGACAAATAAACCAAACCCAAACAAAATATTTTTATTTTCAATATTTTGTTGCGAATCCTTTGGAGGCAATCACTGCCTTAAGTCTGGAACCCATGGACATCACCAAACCCTGGGTTTTCTCCTTCTTAATGCTTTGCCAGGCCTTTACAGCCGCAGCCTTCAGGTCTTGCTTGTTTGTGGGTCTTTCCGTCTTAAGTCTGGATTTGAGCAAGTGAAATGCATGCTCAATTGGGTTAAGATCTGGTGATTGACTTGGCCATTGCAGAATGTTCCACTTTTTTGCACTCATGAACTCCTGGGTAGCTTTGGCTGTATGCTTGGGGTCATTGTCCATCTGTACTATGAAGCGCCGTCCGATCAACTTTGCGGCATTTGGCTGAATCTGGGCTGAAAGTATATCCCGGTACACTTCAGAATTCATCCGGCTACTCTTGTCTGCTGTTATGTCATCAATAAACACAAATGACCCAGTGCTATTGAAAGCCATACATGCCCATGCCATCACGTTGCCTCCACAATGTTTTACAGAGGATGTGGTGTGCCTTGGATCATGTGCCGTTCCCTTTCTTCTCCAAACTTTTTTCTTCCCATCATTCTGGTACAGGTTGATCTTGGTCTCATCTGTCCATAGAATACTTTTCCAGAACTGAGCTGGCTTCATGAGGTGTTTTTCAGCAAATTTAACTCTGGCCTGTCTATTTTTGGAATTGATGAATGGTTTGCATCTAGATGTGAACCCTTTGTATTTACTTTCATGGAGTCTTTTCTTTACTGTTGACTTAGAGACAGATACACCTACTTCACTGAGAGTGTTCTGGACTTCAGTTGATGTTGTGAATGGGTTCTTCTTCACCAAAGAAAGTATGCGGCGATCATCCACCACTGTTGTCATCCGTGGACGCCCAGGCCTTTTTGAGTTCCCAAGCTCACCAGTCAATTCCTTTTTTCTCAGAATGTACTCGACTGTTGATTTTGCTACTCCAAGCATGTCTGCTATCTCTCTGATGGATTTTTTCTTTTTTTTCAGCCTCAGGATGTTCTGCTTCACCTCAATTGAGAGTTCCTTAGACCGCATGTTGTCTGGTCACAGCAACAGCTTCCAAATGCAAAACCACACACCTGTAATCAACCCCAGACCTTTTAACTACTTCATTGATTACAGATTAACGAGGGAGACGCCTTCAGAGTTAATTGCAGCCCTTAGAGTCCCTTGTCCAATTACTTTTGGTCCCTTGAAAAAGAGGAGGCTATGCATTACAGAGCTATGATTCCTAAACCCTTTCTCCGATTTGGATGTGAAAACTCTCATATTGCAGCTGGGAGTGTGCACTTTCAGCCCATATTATATATATAATTGTATTTCTGAGCATGTTTTTGTAAACAGCTAAAATAACAAAACTTGTGTCACTGTCCAAATATTTCTGGCCCTGACTGTAGATGAGCGAGTACCATTATATTCGTAATCATTATACTCGTAACGAATACTTTGTAATATTCGTGTATTCGTTACGAATAGTGAGTACAATGCAAGTCAATGGGAAATGCGGGTTATTTTCTGCTGGACCCAACAAAGAGGTCTGGGGGGCTGAGGAAAAGACTGAAATGGATGGGAAAGTGATGAAACTGAATAAGGAGAGAATATGCCTGCATGCATTTCTGACTCACATATGGTTTCTGGGAATAAGGATGTCACAGTATTATGCCACTTATTCTCTCTCTGTCTCTCTCCAAGTGCTTCATATTCATTGATCACGGTGCGGCACAGCTGTCATATTGCTTCCGCTGCCTCTCATTCTTCTTCCCTACCCGCTCATTGGACTCATACATATTCACTGAACCCGCTCATTTGCCTCATTCCATATTCACTGCTTCTCCCAACCACCAGCATCTGTGATTAGTTGCAGTCAGACCCGCCCCCACGCTGAGTGACAGCTGTCTGACTGCAACCAATCACAGCTGCCAGTAAAATAAATAAATAAATAAATTTAAAAAAACGGCATGTGGTCCCCCCTAATTTTGATACCCAGCCAAGAAAAAGCCTAACAGCTGACGACTGGTATTCTCAGGCTGGTGATACCCACATTATTGGGAGCCCCCCAGCCTAAAATTATCAGCCAGCAGCCGCCCAGAATTGCCACATCCATTAGATGTGACAGTTCTGGTGCTTTACCCGGCTCATCCCGAATGCTATGATGCGGTGGCAATTGGGGTAATGAGTGAGTTAATATCAGCCCACAGCAGCCACTAAGTTTTAGATTAATGATGGCTGGCGTTTATGAGACACTCCACATGATTAATCTGTAAGTAAATAAACACAATCACTAAAACATCCTTTATTTGAAATAAAAGACAAAAAAAAACCGCTTTCACCACTTTATTAACCCCCATACACCCTTCCAGGTCCAACCTAATCCACACGAGGTCACACAATGCTTCCAGCACTGCTGCATCTCAATCTCACAGCGAGCACCATAGAACAAGACTGCCCGCTGTGAGATTTAGGCCGCAAGTGGAGTGAGCCGCACAATCTGCTGGCATGTCACTCAGAATGAACACCGGTAAACTCATGGCATCACTCCCAGGAGGAGCTGCCAAGACACCCCAGGCTGTCTGCATATGGCAGGCTGTAATCACCCTCGCCACAGCATGTAATGACCTCAGTCCACGGCAGCTTCTCCTGTCAGAGCACATAGCTCTGAGAGTAGGAGCTGCCGAGACACCCCAGGCTGACAGCAGATGGCAGGCTGTGATCACCGCTCACCGCAGCATGTACTAACCTTGGTGTCCAGCAGCTCCTGTCAGAACTGTGTGCTCTGCCAGGAGGAGCTGCCGATACACCCCAGGCTGACTGAAGATGGCAGGCTGTGATCACCGCTCACCGCAGCATGTACTGACCTTGGTCCCTGGCAGCTCCTCCTGTCACAGCTGTGTGCTCTGCCAAGAGGAGCTCCTGAGACACCCCAGGCTGACAGCAGATTGTAGGCTGTGATCCTCTCTCTCCATGGACGGCATTGTCAGTGGGAGTGGGACATGGTCCCGATCTTTAACACTGACAATACCATCTGGGGAGCGCTGGGCAGCCTGCATCTCTATGCTGGCACTGACAGTTAAAGTACTGGCAGAATGTGGGACATGGCTCCGCACTTTAACGCAGAGTGCTTCAGATAACCAGAGGTCATACCGTGGGAACCCGGGTATGAATGCCGATGAACTGAGTGATGTCACTGCTGCCAGCTGGGTTCTTGTTGTCAGTGTTTCCCAGAGATCGGACATATTTTCGGTTTCTCCAGGCTTGGATGTAGCAGAGCCAGGACTGTTGTGGGACCTCATATGCATTACCTCGGACTTGAGTGTTTTGTGGTTAATAAAGTGGTGAAAGAGGGTGGTTTTGTATTTTATTCCAAATAAAGGATTTTTCTCCATGTATGTGTATTTCTTTTTACTTATAGAATTAGTGATGGGGGGTCTCATATAAGACCCCTTCCCATCACTAATTCTGGACTTGATGATAACTGTGCGCTGTTATTAACCCCTCATTACCCCAATTGCCACTGCATCAGGGCAATCGCGGTGAGCTAGGTAAAGTCCCAGGACTGTTGCAACTAATGGATGCTGCTGGCTATTTTTAGGTTGGGGGGCCCTAATAACGTGCATCTCCCCAGCCTGAGAATACCAGTCCTCAGCTGTGAGGCTTTATCTTGGGGAGTATCAAAATTGGGGTGGACCACATGCCATTTTTTTAAAGTATTTATTTTACTGTACAATATAGAATCACCCACCAGTGGGTGTGATTGGTTGCAGTCATGATTGGTTGCAGTCATAGAGCTTTCACTCAGCGTGGGGGCAGGTCTGACTGGAGAGAGAGAGACAGAGAGAGACAGAGAGAGAGAGGAAAAAAAAAAAACCCGGATCCGGATCGTGCAGCCGGACTCCCGCGGCCGGGTCGGATAAGGATCGGACGCTAAAACCGCGCGGATCTGGATTTTTACAGTTCGGATCCGCTCAACACTAGTTATAACAAAAATAATAATATTTAGTCACTTACATAGCGCCAACATATTCTGCAGCGCTTTACATACATCAGCAAAACTGTTCACATAGGGAATTTAGATTGTGAGTCCCAATCTGTATGTTTTTGGAGTGTGGGAGGAAACCTGAGAAAACCCATGCAAACTCCTTGCAGATGTTGTCCTTGAAGGGATTTGAAACCAGGACCCCAGTGCACTTAGGCTAGGGCCCCACTTTGCGTTTCCACCTGCGTTTCAGGTGCTTTTTTTGCATGCCATTCATGAGCAGTGCTGGCTCCCCTCTTCTTCAGGTGCTTTTTTGGTCCGTTTTGAGAAGCACCTTTTTCCTGCCAAAATGCTTGCATTTCCATTTCCCATTAAAATCAATCTCAAATGTGATTTTTCCTGACCCCACTTTGCGTTTGTAAGCGCATCTGCTAATTTGCATATTTTGTAGCAAAAACCATACGTTCAAAGAAGCAGCATGTCAATTGTTTTTGCCATTTTCAGTCAGTTTTGCTAACATTGAAGTCAATGAGAAATGGCAAAAACCAAGAATCCTCCAAATTCCTGCGTTTAACCTGCTTTTTTGGTGCAGAAAACATGCGTTTTGGACTTCAAAAATGCATGCTTTTTGGACATCAAAATAATGATTTCATATGTCCCTTTACACACACACATAGTCCGACCAATAAAATTGAAAAAATTATTAATTTACTGCTAATTTTTCGTTAAATATCGAATTACCGCAAAAATTTAATGATATAAATATATTTTCATTATTTTACTTTAAATTATATATTTATTTAACTTTTTTCCTTTTTTTCATTCTGTTTGACTGCTTAAACTTTATTTAGCTGTGTCTTGATGTTCAAAACGCATCTTTCAAAACGCAAGTGGAAAAGCATGTAAAAAGCGCTGAAAACGCAGCTAAAACGCGGGAAATACGCATGCGTTTTCAGCGCTAAATTTCAGAAAAAGGCAACTTTGGCTAAATCAATTAAGGCAAAAACGTGCGTTCTAAACTACAAGTAGGAGAACGCAAAGTGGGGCCCTAGCCTAAGGGGTACTTTGCACGCTGCGACATCGCAAGCCGATGCTGCGATGCCAAGCGCGATAGTCTCCGCCCCCGTCGCAGCTGCGATATCCTTGTGATAGCTGCTGTAGCGAACATTATTGCTACGGCAGCTGCACATGGACTCACCTGTCCTGGGATGTCGCTCTGGCCGGCGAACCGCCTCCTTATTAAGGGGGCGGGTCGTACAGCGTCACTGCGACGTCACACGGCAGGCGGCCAATAGGAGCGGAGGGGCGGAGATGAGCGGGATGTAAACATCCCGCCCACCTTCTCCCTTCCGCATATCCTACGGGAGCCGCGGTGACGCCGGTAGGAGATGTTCCTCGCTCCTGCGGCTTCATACACAGCGATGTGTGCTGCCGCAGGAACGAGGAACAACATCAGACCGTCGCGTCAGCGTAATTATGGATTACGCCGACGCTACACCGATGATACGATTACGACACTTTTGCGCTCGTTAATCGTATCATCTAGGCTTTACACACTACGATTTCGCCTGCGATGCCGGATGTGCGTCACTTTCGATTTGACCCCACCGACATCAAACCTGCGATGTCGTAGTGTGCAAAACCGCCCTAAGACTGCAGTGCTAACCACCATGCCACAATAAAACTGTTTTAGACAAGTACTTGTCACAAATTCTCAATGTAACAGGTTAGATAATTATAAAGACTAATGCAAAAGTTTGGTTTCCACAATATTTGCTGCTTCAGTTTTTATAGTGACATTTATAGTGACAATTTGCATTAGCTTTATATTGTTATGAGCAGTGATCAGATGAATTGCAAAGTCATTCCTTGTCATGAAAACAAACAAGAAAATCACAAAACATTTCCACTAAATTTCAGCCCTATCACAAAACAATCTGTTTACATAATTTCAGTGATCGTATTGCTAGTTGGGTGGCATGGTGGCTCAGTGGTTAGCACTGCAGTCTTGCAGTGCTGGGGTCCTGGGTTCAAATGTTACCAAGAACACCATCTGCAAGGAGTTTTTATGTTCTCCCTGTGTTTATTTGGGTTTCTTCCGGGTATTCCGGTTTCCTCCCACACTCCAAAAACATACTGATAGGGAACTTAGTTTGTGAGCTCCAATGGGGACAGTGTTGCCATTGTATGTAAAGCGCTGTGGAATCAATAGTGCTATATAAATGAATAAACATTATTATAGTTCTGGAGAAAATCTTAACACAGACAAGGTAGCAGACATCACTCTATTATGCTGATAAAATTATAAAAGGAGACGGTTTGCTTTAAAAGGCACATGTGCAGACATCATTACTTTACATCAAAGGACTTTACAGGCAAAGATATTGTTGCTTGTAAGATTGCCCCTAAATCAAACATTTATTGGGTGATCAAGAACTTCAAAGAGCTTCAATTGCCGTGAAGAAGACTTCAGGGTGTCATAGAATGTCTAGCAAGTGCCAGGAGTGTTGCCTGAAAAGAATTCACCTATGGGATCAATTCAAGAGCAGTACAGAGCTTGCTCAGAAATGGCTGCAGGCAGGTGTAAGGGCACACACACACACACACACACACACACACACACACACACACACACGGAGGCAAAGGCTGTCAGAGGTTTGTGTAGTGTCAAGGAGGACAGTAAAGAAGCCACTTCTCTCAAAGTGGACTCACTGACATTCTTCAAGAAGTACAGGGAATGGGCTGAAGAGGAATAGAGTAAAGTTATTGTGCCGCCCTCGTGCCAGCAGCCGGGCCGCTGCTGCTCGGATCCAGATCCGTGGTGACTCGAGGGGTCTCCGGACCCGGGGGTCGCGCGACCACTCGATTAAAAGGGGGGGGAGGATGTGTACAAGGGGGTTTTTGGAAAGTTCGTGATCACCGCTGCCGTTGGGGAGCCCGGTGACGATGTTATGGCAGCCTGATGTTTAACCCCTCCGTGGGTAGGGGGTTTGTGTCTGGGGCCGTTGATGCTGGGGTGGTATTTGGGTGCTGTGGGGGATAGGAACAGGGGTTTCAAATGTACTCACTCAGTCCTGCAATAACTACACCGACAGCTTGTAAACCAGAATTCTGAGCACCACTGCAGCTTGTAGGGAGCACACTTGGATCCGTGCCCTTTCCCCTCACCAACCCCCCAAGTGGGCGGCCCTATTCCCTTCAGGCCCCCCAATGGTGTGTCTGGTAGGTTAAAGTGGGAAGTGTTCCTAGGATTTTGATTGGTTAAGCTGTTAGCAACACCAAAGGACCAGGATCCGTAACCAAGGAAGGGGGATACTGTGCAGACGCTAGAGGTTTATTTTTGTTTTGCTTGAACTGGAAAAGGAAAACATAAGTTAACACATTTTTATTCAACGGGTTTATCCCAGACAGGGGAGGTAATGCACTTAATGTTACTAAAATTCTATTATACTAAGAGTTCGTCGCCCAACGGTGGGACGCTACCGGTTTTTATGGTAACGGAGGCTCAACCTTCCCCGTTGTAGCCCCTTCCTGCGACAGTCCAGTCCCAACGTCCAGGGTCCCAGTAACCCGCCACCCAAACAACCTGTTCCCCCTGGAAACCTAAGGTGGGTCCGTGACCGGGTTAAGGTCCCAAGTGTTGTAATTTTGACGACTCTGGTTGGCACAGAATGTGCAACTATTATACAAGACACAAGTTTGTGTTGGTCACGCCAGTCCTGTGACCGTGGTCCATTTTTACTTAATATGCTTATAAAAACTCTTAACGAAGTCCATGTACTGGGTACACATCTTGACAATCTTCTAGCAAATCTGGTAACTTTTACCCTTTTCATTAAAACTGGTTGATTAGGCACTTATTCACTAATATTTTCTATATGAAAAATAATAAACGAAAACACCGATACGTAACATTCTATGGCATCGCAACTACTGGTACTGTAATTTTTTTTCAACTTATTCACGCTCACCAGCGGCGGCTGGTACTACTCGCTGATCGACCATAGCGAGCCGCTGCACATCTAGGGCGTACCAGCCCCATTCACCCTAATGGTGGGTGTAGCTGACTACTTCTCCGGCCTCCAGGTTACGACCCGGGTGACCACTGGGGAGCTGCTGCTCAATATCTCGGCGGGTGACAAACACTTCCTCTGAGAGGCTCGCCTCCCACAGAAAACCCCATCCTTTCTCGGGGTCAAACCGCCTGATGTACCCTCTGCACTGCGGCCCACAGACATGGAAGGTGGCCTTCCTCAGGTACTCTTTTTCCTTCCAGGTTCGGGCAAGCATCTTCTGCTGTTGTCGCTCTTGCGTGGTCATCACAGGCATCATCTGTTGCTGGTGTGGTTGTCATTCCCAGTAGGGGGCATCAGCGTCCAGCCTCCGCTCCCTATCTGGCTCTGGCTTTACTTGAGCTCTGGTGGCCCCAACAGCTGTTGGGATGCCGCGCGGTAACGGAACAGGCAGACATCTTGGTTCCGCTCCCGCTGGTGTAGACTGATGAACCGACTGCTCCGCAGCTGGGGTTGCAGGGCCCGGGTGCTCCGGCTCTGAGGACGGGCCCGGTGATGCGGCCGAGTCTGGTCTGGCCGGTGGCTGGGTGACAGTTGCCATGGCTGGAATGAGGGCTTTGCTCTGGATCTCTGCAGCCGGAGACTCTGATAGACATACTGAAGGTTCCACTGCCGGGGTTGGTGGGGGCAGCTTGGCGTCCGCCGAGGACGGGGCAGTCGGTAGTGGAGTGCTCACCGCGAGCTGGGACGGTCCGGATTCCTCAGCCACTTTGGCCGGATTTGTGCAATCAGCATGGACTGGGTAACCGCTTACCCTCTCTTCACATGGGATTTCAATCTCACGGGCTCGCACCGCTACCGCCAGGCTCCTCATCTCTTCCCTCCAGTGGTTCAGAATGAAGAGGAATTGCGTCCGCATCCTCCAACACAGCTGCTCTGTTTCTTCCTCTATCCATGCCGCGGTCCCAGGGACAGCACGTTCTGGGGACCTGTCTTGCGCCACCATCTTGCCACTTCGTCTTCCAGGAACATTGTGACAGAGTCCTGGCGTCCTTGCTCCACTTCTGCTAGTAACACACTCTGGCCCACCCCCTCGGTCTTTTCGCAGCGCTCTCTCGCTGACCGTGGCGCTCTGGGAACTTCCGGTTCCGGCCTCACTAGGAAGATGTGGGGCGGGGCTTAATCTTTGCACGCTTTCCTGGAGAAGATGGGTTTTGGCGCCAAATAAATGGCGAAAAATGGCGGAATTGGCGGGAAACAGAATTTTTACTCGCGGTCTTAAGTTTTCAAGGCTCACGTCACCCAGGTAAGTGGGTCATGATCGTATCCTGTTCATGATGCCAGGTTTTTCGAGGTGTGCCACCCCTGTGCCAGCAGCCGGGCCGGTGCTGCTCGGATCCAGACCCGCGGTGGCTCGAGGGGTCTCCGGACCCGGGGGTCACGCGGCCACTCGATTAAAAGGGGGGGATATATGTACAGGGGGGTTTTTGGAAAGTTCGTGACGCCACCCACGGTGCGTGGTAATGCGAGGGACCACCGCTGCCGTTGGGGAGCCCAGTGACGATGGTATGGCAGCCTGATGTTTAACCCCTCCATGGGTAGGGGGTTTGTGTCTCGGGGCCCGTTGATGCTGGGGTGGTATTTGGGTGCCGTTGGGAATAGGAACAGGGGTTTTCAATGTACTCACTCAGTCCTGGAATAACTACACCGACAGCTTGTAAACCAGAATTCTGAGCACCACTGCAGCTTGTAGGGAGCATGCTTGGGTCCGTGCCCTTGGTGTTGCTGTTAGCCTGTGGCCCTATCCTTGCCACCTTCGTCTCTGTTGGACCCGTGGGTATAAAACTCTTCAGGTCCCGCTCACCCATATGGCTAATGGAGTGAGCTTGCTCTCAGGGTTCACACGTAGGATTTCTTTGGACTGTAGTGGGAATGTCCTATCTCATTGGTGCGCTAGTACCCGGATTTTGGAGCGGGTTGGGGATGACACTTGAAGTCTTCACCCCCGTCGGGTAATTTACCGGAACGCGTGAAGCTACTTTCCAGCCTGGGGTCCACGTACCCCGTCGTGCCCTGGACCCTGCCCGGTGATAGCTCAAGGCCGCCCTCCTTGGCCCCTTGACACTGTCCCCTGCGACCGGGGTTCCAGCTCCTACCAGGCCCAGACCAACGTCTGCCACCTAGTACACAGGAGCTCTCCTCCGTGGCCTCTCCTGATGAGAGCCACTTCACCTCCTCTCCTTCCGCTGTCTCCACTCCACTCTCTCAACTCCACTTTACTCAACTGTCACTTTCCTCACTTTCCCCTCACCAACCCCCCAAGTGGGCGGCCCTATTCCCTTCAGGCCCCCCAATGGTGTGTCTGGTAGGTTAAAGTGGGAAGTGTTCCTAGGATTTTGATTGGCTAAGCTGTTAGCAACACCAAAGGACCAGGATCCATAACCAAGGAGGGTGGATACTGTGCAGAAGGGCAGATTGCACAATACCCTCTGACGACCTGATAGGCCGTCACATTATTTTCTCTGATGAAGCCCCCCAGACTGTCAGGGATATCTGGTAGAATGAGTGTCTGGAGAAAAGGTGAGTGTCATAGCCAGGGGCGTAACGACCGCGGTCGCAAAGGTCACCACTGCGACCGGGACCGCAGGGTTATAGGGGCCCGGCAGCCGCTCTGCAGAGCCGGCTCCTCTCCTTGTCAGAGAGGAGATGCGCTCTTCAGTGGCCGACCACGCGACCGCCGGGGGCCGGGCTGTGAGTCGGGGGGGCCTGGTGTCAGCAGGGGGGGCAGAGGGGCCCCTGACCTGGAGAGCCCCACCAGGCGTTTTTAAGCTGCGACAGAGCAGAAGTGCTCCTGCACAGAAGACGGAATCCATCCTTCCAGGACCTCCGATGATGTCATGTGCCCATGTGACTGTGTGGGAGGAGACACAGGATTGCCGGGCAGAAAACATCTGAAGATATCGATTCATGAAGGAGACTGGGACACATGACTGGTAAGGAGAAAAGAGGGGGCATGAGGGGGGCTGCAGGGTGAGTGGCATATGAGGGCTGCAGACTGTGACAAAAGGATGTGAAGGGGTACATGGTGTTTGAGAGGGGTAAGTTTGGGTACAGGCAGGGTGAGATATGTGGGGCAGGGTGTATGGGATATGGGGGTGTAGTGTGTGTGCTGTGAGGGGTGCAGGCTGTATGGGGAGCAGGGTGTGTGACATATCGGGCTGTAGTGTGTGTGTGTGTGTGATATGGGGGGTGCAGTGTGTGTGATATGGGGGGTGCAGGCTGTATGGGGAGCAGGGTGTGTGAGATATGGGGGTGTAGTGAGTGATATTGGGGGTGCAGGCTGTATGGGGAGCAGGGTGTGTGAGATATGGGGGTGTAGTGTGTGATATGGGATGTGCAGGCTGTATGGGGAGCAGGGTGTGTGAGATATGGAGGTGTAGTGTGTGATATGGGGGGTACAGGCTGTATGGGGAGCAGGGTGTGTGACATATGGGGGTGTAGTGCCTATTTCATTGATGATAAAAATATAGCATCTGCCCAAAAATGGTATCATTAAAAACATCAGCTTAAGACGCAAAAATTAAGTCATCACTGAGCCATAGATGCCGAAAAATAAGAACGCTACGGTTTTTGGAAAATGGCGCAAAAAATGTGCAACTTTTTTTGGACAAACATCTGATTTTTTAACCCCTTAGATAACAGTAAACCTATACATATTTGGTGTCAACAAGCTGGCACCGAACTGCGGCATCTCACCCACACATCAGTTTTACAATATAGTGAACATGGTGAATAAAATATCCTAAAAACAATCGTGCAATCACACTTTCTTTTAAAATTCTTCCGCACTTGGAATTTTTTTGCCATTTTCCAGCACACAATATGATAAAATTTATGGTTTCATTTTCATTTAAAAGTACAACACGTCCCACAAAAAATAAGCCCTTATATGGCAAGATTGACGGAAAAATAAAAAAGTTACGGTTCTTCAAAGAAGGGTGCAAAAAACAAAAATGGAAAATCGCCCAGGGGGTGAAGGGGTTAATGAGATGGGATGGTTTTATGAATATTTTTCATAAGGAAAGACAGTTTGGGGGGCATAATTCATGGTGGAGGAATGGTGCAGTGGTCATAGTATATGAGTGGGACAGTGTGGAGGCCATGTATCATAAGGGGGACAATGCGGGGTAACTTGGAAGGGGCATAGTGGGGGATTCATTTTTCAGGTGCACAGTATACGGGTTATTTAGTGCACAGTATACAGGTTATTTAGTGCACAGTATGTATGGATATTTTTTATTTAGGTGTAATAATGACACTAATTTTTTAGGGGCATCATGTTAGGATATGTTGTGGAAAACCAGAGAAGAAGGAAGTCTGGGTAGACGCGTTGTGGATGTCCAAGGTCATCATGGCATCTGGACCAGATGAAGAAGAATGGGATGAGACCATTACAATCTGAGAAGAAGTCACCAATAAGGTACCTGGATCTAAGGGAGCATTTATACTGGACAATCGCCTCCTTTAAAGGGAATCTGTCACCAGGATTTGCTCCCCCATGTGAGAGCAGCATAATGTAGAGACAGAGACCCTGGTTCCAGCGATGTGTCACTTACTGAACTGTTTGCTGTCATTTTGATAAAATCAATGTTTTCTCTGCTGCAGATAAAAGCTCTTGAATATGCTGGACTACCTGGCAACAGGCCAAGTAGTCCTGTAATGATAATCTGCTGCTGATTAATCAGTGATTTTATCAAAACTACACTAAGCAGTCAAGTAAGTGACACATTGCTGGAATCAGGATCTCTGCCCCTATGTTATGCTGCTCGCAGATTAAGATTAGAGGTCAAAAACCTGCTGATAGATTCCCTTTAAATGATCGTTGACCGTTTGGTTATATGAAGCTGATTGGCAGTTTAATGGCCTGTGACTGCAGACATGTGAATCCTCATTGCATGCGCACAGCTAGCTGTCAGGGTTTTTCCTGTGCCTGCAGTGAGAGGGGGCCATCATGTGACCACAAGTTTGCAATTTGCAAACTTCTAGCCACATTGGCATGAAGCTTTAGACTGACTTACTGGTAGGGGCAGCATGAACCCCAACTACGGCCCTGACGCTACTCTTAACTGTATCATTGTGCGCATGCACGCTGCAATTTTTGTTTTCCCAGACCACTTGGTCCGAGGACAAAATTGAACATAACCACTGTCTCATTGTATAACATTGGTCCGAGTGCGATCCAATGTTTTGTCAGATCGCACTCGGGCCAAAAATATGGGTGTCTACACAAGCTCTGAGCTGAAACCCTAGCCTCTGGTGAGGACATGTTTTTATTTTTTTTAATCAGTGAGTAAACGGTGGCCAGAGGTCTATGGGGGTGCATTATACTATATGAAGGATTATGGTGTCTGCATTTATATGGAGGATTATGGTGTGTGCCTTATACTATATTGAGGATTATGGGGTGTGCCTTATATGGAGGACTATGGGATGTGCATTATCTTAAATCGAGGACTGTGGGATGTGTATTATAAGGAGGACTATGCTCTACATTATATTATATGGAGGACTATGTGAAGTGTATTATGATACATGGAGGACTATGGGAGGTGCATTATAATATATGAAGGGTTATGTGAGACCCATTATACTATATGGAAGGCTATGTGGGAGTCATTATAGTATTTGGATAACTATATACGAAGGGGACAAAGATAATGCATGGCATGGGAAAGTTTTGTGCTGAGGAAAAGAAGCTCTTTCCCTCAGCACCTCAGCACCCAGCTTTCTCATGCTCTGATATCATGGGAAAGCTGCGTGCTGAGGGAAAGATGTATAGCAGAGCATGGGAAAGGTACATGATGAGGACAAGATGTAAAGCAGAGCATAGGAAAGCTGGGTACTGATAGAAAGAGATTTCAGATCATAGGAAACCTGGGTGCTGAAGGTAAGAGCCAAGTGTCAGCGACACTATCCCATACCCCGAGTGTCGTGTACGATTGGCCAGGTCCAAACTTTGCACCGGGGCCCATCAAACTCTAGTTATGCCACTGGTCATAGCAACAGTAAAGCGTCCAGAGACTATTCATGTGTGGGGCTGAATTTCATCCATGGAGTGGGCTTACTCTAAATTTTGCCCAAAACACTGCCATGAATAGAGAATCGTAGCTAAATGTCCTGCAAGAGAAATTTCTCCCAAAGATCCAGGAGCAAATTGATCATGAACAATGCTTTTTCCAGCATGATTGAGCATCATGTCATAAGGCAAAAGTGATAACTAAGTGGTTCAGTAAACAAACATTGACATTTCGGGTGCATGGTCAGAAAATATCCCAGATGTCACGCCCATTGAAAACCAGTGGTCAATCGTCTAAATGCGGGAGGGTTAATAAAATCTGAGAAATTTTTATAAACTCCAACTGATTAGTCAAGAATAGGTTGCAATCAGACAGAATTTGGCACAGAATCTGATATCCTGCGTGTTAGGGCAAATTGCAGAAGTTTCCAAAAAGTAAGGGGCAATACTGTAAAAATTGAGCCTTTGTATAAACTTTATGCATTTGTAAATAAAAGTGTAAAAACTTATGAACTGTACTTCACTAACCATAGAAACATCTGACTTAAAGATCTAATAACACTAAAGGAGAAAACTGTGAAAACCAAAATTGATGTAATTCTCAAAACTTTTGGCCACAAGTGAACAATCTATCCCTACAATGATACAATATGACAAACAGATCATGAATCTTGGATGTTAAAGATAATTGTCTGCATACAAAAACGAATGCTTCCTAAGCATGAAGTCGAGTATAATGAACGGAACAACCATTGATAATTACAACAGGGTCTTATCTTCTTAAATTTCAGCATCTTCCTTCCTCTTCTTTTTTTCTGCCAAGGTTAACCGAGGTCAGCTGATTAGTGAATCCTGCCATACATGGCAAAAAGGATAGCAACATGCACACATCTGATGATCATGATGGGAGGAAAATGAAGCCATTTCCTGTATATTCAGTCTATTCAGAGAATTCAGATAGGTTTCAGCTGACCAAGTAGTGTAAGGTTTTCTGTGGATCAGAAAGCCGCTTTGCAAGTGGTACAATGACAAATATAGTCTGGGACAAGTTATAACAAGGAGGAAC
This sequence comes from Anomaloglossus baeobatrachus, assembly GCF_048569485.1. Classification (NCBI taxonomy): domain Eukaryota; kingdom Metazoa; phylum Chordata; class Amphibia; order Anura; family Aromobatidae; genus Anomaloglossus; species Anomaloglossus baeobatrachus. The sequence goes on from NC_134354.1 coordinate 526,662,082, forward strand.
AGATACAACCAATGCATTTAATCATCAATGAAATGTAACAAGTGAAATTTATTTCAATATGCACTTTATTACCTGTTGCTTATATAGCACCAACAAAATACTTTGTGCTAAATTGAGATTAATGTCAAGTACATGCAGGGCCGGCTCCAGGTTTTTGTGGGCCCTGGGAAGTGGCGTAACTAGGGTTTGATGGTCCCCGGTGCAAAGTTTAGACCTGGACCCCCCCCTCCACGTACACCGCCACTCGGGGTACGGAATAATGAAGCCAACTCTCGGGGAACGGAATAATGACGCTGAAACTTGGCTCTTTCCCTCAGCACCCAGGTTTCCCATGATCTGAAATGCCTCTTTCTATCAGCACCCAGCTTTCCTATGTTCTGATATCCATCTTGTCCTCATCACCCAGCTTCCCCATGCTCTGCTATATATCCTTCCCTCAGCATCCAGCTTCAGAGCATGGGAAAGCTGGGTGCTGAGAGAAAGAGCATTTTTCCCTCAGCACAAAACTTTCCCATCCCATGCTTGTATCTTTGCCCCCCCTCGTATATACTTCTCGGAATACAATAATGGCCCCAACATAGCCTTCCATATAGTATAAAGGATCTCACATAACCCTTCATACATTAGAATGAACCCCCCTAGTCCTCCATGTACAAAATAGCCCTCTAATTATTATAATGCACCTCCTATAGTCCTCCATGTATAAAATAGCCCACATAGCCCTCCAATTAATATAATGCAACTCCCATAGTCCTCCATGTATTATAATTCACCCCATAGTTCTCCATATATTATAATGCACCCCCTTAGTTCTCCATGTTTTTTGTTTTTTTTTTTAATTTTTTATTTATTTAGAAACCATCATTACAACAAAATACATGTCCATGGACCTAACGGCCCGTCTGCAATAATCACAGTGTGCTCATAATAGAAAGTACATTGAGACCAATCATAGGCAAAACTAGGTAGGGTATAAAAAACGTACGCCCCATCCCGAACGTATACATATGCAAGGTTCCCGTAACATTTTCTTTTCTTATTCACCTAAGTGAAAAAGAACAGTACGCCTTAAAGTATTAAGAAACGCATGTTTGGAAGAAGAAAAAGATGAGGAAACAAGATAGAGACAGGGAAAGAATATAGGGGAAACAGAAGTGGCTGAGCAGGGAAGACATGGGACGGGAGGAGGGGGAATAGAGGGGGGTGATGGGGGGGAGGGGAAAGGAGTAGGCGGACATTCCAAGTCGCCGTGTATCAGCAAACTTACAGAATTGCGGATTTATTGGTTCCCGTTCCATCTCCCACTAGCTCTCTATAGTCCCCTGTTTGTTGGAAGTCCATCCACACCTGCCAGGCGGCCCAGAATTTCACATAGGAGTCATGCAGTGAGGAGGTCACGTCCTCCATATGCATTAGGTCATTGACCTTACTGATCCACTGTGCCACCGTGGGGGGAAACTGAGATCTCCATTTCTCCGGAATACATAATCTCGCTGCCATTATGAGGAACTTACTCAGGGAGGTTTTGTATGTTTTTAATGGGGTCTCACAGTGATGCAATAGGAAGATGGCTGGACCCATTTCCTCAGTGGTTCCTGTAACCAACCGGATGATATCAGACACACCTTTCCAAAACGACTGGATCGCCTCGCATTCCAAAAACACGTGGAGGAGGGTACCCTCCCCCGCACCACATGTCCAGCAAGTGGGATCCAACCCTGGAAAAATGGCATGAACCATAGATGGCACTCTGTACCATCTGGACAGCAATTTGTAACTGGCCTCCTGGAATCTAGAGCTGAATGATGAATTGTGTGCCAGTAGATAGATACGTTCCCACTGGTGAGAGGAGAGACTTACGCCGAGGTCACTCTCCCACTTCGCTACAAAAGAGGGAGGAGGTTGGTCAGAGGGAGAGGATAACAAAGAATATACCACTGATAGTGTCGCGGGCGGGGAGGAGGGTGACAACGCTGCGCTCTCCCACAGCTCGGGCCCGGCCGCCGCTGCTCTGCGGCTACTGCTGCTCGGTGGCTCGAGCGATGGGCCGGATCCCGGGGACTCGAGCGGCGCTCCTCGCCTGTGAGTGAAAGGGGCTGATTATTGGTGGGGGATTTGATTAATGTCCGTGACCCCACCCACGGTTGTGGTGATTTCTGGTAACACCACCGCTGCTCTGTATGGGGATCCCGGGAGCGGTGACAGGGAGCAGCTTGGTTGTTATGTCTCCCCTCCGTGGGTAAGGGGTTGGTTGTCCCGGGGCCCAGTGATGAGGGTAGGGATGGTTGGTGCAGGCGGGCTACGGAGCCTGGCGAGGTGCAGGGTCGCGGGGGCAGCGCTGTGCCGCACGGCACGGTGGTACTCACTCAGCCCAATGAAGCACACAGAGTCTCTGCTGAAACAAACGGCTGGATGGACGGGTCCCACAGGTGGCTGCGGTGTTTTTCCCCTGACCCCAGGTTGTTAGTGTAAGTCCTTTCTTTCGCCTCCGTGCACGCTCCTCCTGCACTCCGGTTTCCAGCTGACTCCCCGATTTAGTACCGGTGGGCCACCGCCCAGCCCCGGCTACCTGCGGTTCCACCAACTGTCTGCCCGGCTCCCTGCAGACGGCCACTACCGTCTACCTTACTCTCTGCTGCACGAGGGCCCTAGGCTCCAACCTAGGCCCCCAGTCTGCGTCTGCCTCTCTGCAGACCTCCTCTCTCTTCCTGCCTGGACTTGTCTGCCCTTGTTTCCTGCCTCAGGCCAGCTAAACTCCTGGGTGGGCGTCTCCATCTCCTGACTCTGCCCACCTGGTGTGTCTGTCTGAGCCCGAGGAAAGGAATCAAGTTTCACTGGGGATGTCTGCTGTAAAACTGCTGGGGGTGGGTGTGTGTGTGTGTGTTGTTACCTGTGGCCTCTGGCTTGTCCAGGGCGACACAATAGCGAGTGTCGTATCGGGCCTGTTCCCTCACAGATAATTTCAAATTGTGTCTTGGGCTGCTGCAAGTATGCCCTATTTGGAATTTTACTGAGAAAATGTGCTAGCTGTAAACACCTCCATCGTCCCAGCGGGGCTGGGGTCTGTCTAGCTTCCAGCGTGGCAACCGAGGGCCAACCCTCCCGATCTCCCAAGTCTTCTACCCGATCTACCCCATTACGTACCCACAACTGAAATATGGGGTCTGTTCTTCCCGGCTCAAAAGAGCGATGGCTCAGGATAGGCATCATATGGGAGTGAAGAGGGATCAATTCTGCGTGCACCGCACCCGTGTTACAATACTTCACCGTAGCACCAATAGTTGGGTGTACTTTCAACCCTGCAGGAGCTTCTGAAAGCACCCAAGGTAATTTATTTAGAGGTATTTGAGAAAAAGACTGTTCTATTTGAACCCACGTCTTCTGTGTACCATTCCTGCACCAATCAATTATTCTGGTGAGGTGCCCTGCTAAATGATAACGCTTCATGTCCGGCAGTCCGATCCCACCTCTGCGTTTGGGTCTAAATAGGGTAGTTCTCTTTAAGTGTACTGATTTACCCGCCGATATGAATGATGACTGAATTGACTCAAGTGTCCGAAAGAATACGGTTGGAATTTTAATTGGGAGGGCTTGCAAAATGTATAAGAGCCTGGGCAAAATATTCATCTTAAAAATGTGACTTCTACCAAACCACGAGAACAGAGATTTTACCCATCGGTCACAGTGTGGCGCCCTGGACTAGCCAGGTCGTCACAGGTAACACACACACACCCCCACCACCCTAGGCAGTTACATTAGCCAGACACAAAACCCTTGTTGCCTCCCTCCAGGGTCTGATGTCCACACCAGGTGGGGCGGAGCCAGGCAGTTGGCCCCGCCAACCGAGGAGTTCACAGGCCTGGAGGCGGGAAAAGTGACAGTTCAGTTTAGGAGGTTGAAGTGAGAGGAAGAAAGTGGAGAGTGTCTGGGTTTGTGGCCCAGGCACTGACAGCAAGGTTGGCAGACGGTGGTGGCCGTCTGCAGGAGTGGTGGATCAACGAGGAATCGTAGGACCGGGGTCGGGCGGTGGCCCGCCGGTACCGAACCGGGGAGCGAAGTGAAGCTAGCACACACCGGCAGGGTCATCGGACCCCGACTAGGCTTGGAGCCGCCGTTAACAGTCAAATCCGAGTGTGACAGGAACCCCAGGGGTTTCCTAATTGCCAAGTCCCGTCAGAAGGCAACCGTCCGCACCGTGAGGGTATACAGCCACCGCCACAGGCTAGAAACCTAAGGGCCTGCGCCTGCGGGCAAAACGGGCTCCTCCGGCATCCATACACCGGGGAGCGGGCTACCGTTGGGAACCCACCGTAGTCAAGATAGTACACAAAGGTGCAGGGAAAGACAGCCACCATCACCTGTCCGGGGACAGACAGTGCAGCCGGCTGTGGGACCCGTCCATCCAGCTGTTTGGTTTACCGGAGACTTTGTGCATCTTCTGCTGAGTGAGTACACCCGTGCCATCCGGCACCGCGCCGCGCTGTCCCTGCAACCCTGCACCTCACCGACCCTGCCTCCCCGTCACACCACCGGGCCCTGGGACCACCAACCCCTACCCATGGAGGGGGAAAACAACATCCCAGCTGCTCCCCACCATCGCTCCCAGGATCCCCGTCACCAGCAGCGGTGGTGCCCACCTTCACCACAACCCGTGGGTGGTGTCACGGACTAAATCCCAAAACAAACCACCCCCTTTTCACTCACGGGCGAGGAGTGCCGCTCGAGTCCCCGGATCCGGCCCACCGCTCGAGCCACCGAGCAGCAGCAGTGCCGGACCCGAGCGTTAGCGAGCGCAGCGCCCCGCCGCCCGCGACAACTTGGCGTCATGAACAGGATTGAACCCATCTACTTACCAGTAGAAGTGCGCCTTGTGGTCTCCGCCGGCGGCGTCCGGCCGAAAAAATTTGAAGCGCCGCCATCTTTGGTGCGAAGATTTCCCGCTCGAGCGTCTTCACCGAGCAGGGAAGGGCGCGAAAGCGAAGCCCCGCCCCCAACAAGCGGAAGTGCTAAAGAGAACCAAGGGGGGACGGGAAAAAGATGTCTGCGCCCGACGGAGCTGTCGGAGGAGTGGCGGTCGCAGCCGCAGCAGCACCCATAGATGGAAACAGGATAGCCCCTGCTCCGGCCGCAGGAGCGGGGGTGGCCGCGGGTTCAGCGGTCGCCCAGGTGATGCCGTTCTCCCTGCCCTATGTGCCCGGTGCTACCTGGCTACCGCAGTACGATGGGAAGCCTGATGCTTTGCAGGTGTTCCGGAAAAAGATTAGCCCAGTCCTCGATTTATATCCCTTGACTGATAGGCAACGGGCAGCGGTGGTGCTAGGGCAGCTAACCGGCGTGGCTGAGCAGGAGACGGAGACCTGGACCGACGCGGACAGGGCCTCAGTGACTACCATTTTCGAGAAGCTACAAATCGCTTTTGAGACCCGCACGGAAGCGGAGCTGCGGATGCAGTTTTATCAGTGTCGACAGCGGCCTGCGGACAATATAAGAGACTGTGCCTTGCGTCTGCAAACAGCTCTCCGTACGCTGAAACGGGTGGATACTATTAATGATGCGGATAGCAACAAGATGCTAGTGGAACAATTCCTGCAAGGGCTGGGGTCTGCGGAGGACCGCAAGCAGCTACGGCTGTGGGCCCTAGAACAGCCCAATCTGGACTTTGCAGTATTGAAAGAGCGGGCCATCAAGGCCCTGCAGGCCCCAACACCAGACGCTTCCGAGGCGGCCCCATGGCCGGCTGAGACCGCTCCTATCACAGTGGCACCTCCTCTCCCGGCCCTACCGGCCCCCAGACCAAACGGGGAGAAAGGGTGATCCACACGGTAATGGGTGACTTCCCAGCGGACTGGCCTACGCAGAATGGCGTGGTAATTATTCCGGTAATAATGTTCCCACAACCTGTGGAGGAAAAGGAGACGGAAGTAACCGCCAGTGAACCAGTGCCCAGGGCTACACCTGTACCTAATCCCCTTGGGTCTCCGCCTGCCCCACACGATATACGGGAAGAGGAACAGGTTGTCTCCTCTGTCCCCTCGCCTGTTACTACTGACATGGGGCCCTGAAGGTCCACACGCTCCAACCTAGGTAGGCCCCAGCTTAGGTATAGGGAAACCGACATTTAGGGCAGCAACCGGTTGATTGTGTAAATATGTGAGTGAATGAAAATGAATCAAACCGAAAAATCATCTGATTGCCATCCGAGAGAACTTCAAGTTACCTGCCGCCGGCGGCTCTACGGAAGGAAGGAGGTGGGCGGGATGTTTACATCCTGCTCATCTCCGCCCCTCCGCCGCTATTGGCCGCCTGCCGTGTGACGTCGCTATGACGCCGCACGACCCGCCCCCTTAGGAAGGAGGCGGGTCGCCGGCCAGAGCGACGGTCGCAGGGCAGGTGAGTGCATGTGAAGCTGGCGTAGCGATAATGTTCGCTACGCCAGCTATCACAAGATATCGTACCTGCGACGGGGGCGGGGACTATTGCGTGCGACATCGCAGCATCGGCTTGCGATGTCGCAACGTGCAAAGCCCGCCTTGGACTTCAGAAGCAGTTAAGGCCTTTCATGAGCTTAAAAAGAGGTTCACTTCTGCCCCAGTCCTGCAGCAACCTGATGTTTCTCTTCCATTTCAAGTGGAGATAGATGCTTCAGAGATTGGAGCAGGTGCGGTTTTGTCTCAAAGAGATCCCAATACTTCCAAGCTTAAACCTTGTGCCTTCTTCTCTCGGAAGTTTTCTCCATCTGAACGAAATTATGATGTTGGCAATCATGAATTATTGGCAATGAAGTAGGCGTTTGAGGAATGCAGACACTGGCTGGAGGGGGCGAGACATCAAATTGTGGTGCTCACTGATCATAAAAAACTGACCCATCTTGAATCTGCCAAGAGACTGAATACTAGGCAGGCTAGGTGGGCTCTATTTTTTACAAGTTTCAATTTTGTGGTCTCTTTTCTTCCAGGCACTACGAATATTAAAGCCGATGCTCTCTCTAGGAGTTTCTTTGCTGATTCTCTGAATGTTGCGGAGCCATCTAACATCCTGAATGAAGGTGTGGTCCTCTCCGCTATTTTGCCCGATTTAAGGTTAGCACTTCAGAGATTTCAGGGGGACAAACCTGAGAGATGTCCTGTGGGGAAGCTTTATGTTCCTGATCAATGGAGGACTAGAGTTTTGTCCGAGATTCATTGTTCTGTATTGGCTGGTCATCCTGGGATTTTTGGTACTAGGGATCTTGTGAGTAGGTCTTTTTGGTGGCCTTCTTTGTCTAGGGATGTCAGGAGTTTCGTGCAATCTAGTGGAATTTGTTTCCGATACAAACCTTCTTGTGCACGTTCTAGTGGATTGTTGTTGCCATTACCTGTGCCTAAGAGACCCTGAACTCATATTGCCATGAATTTTATTTCGGATCTTCCTGTCTCTCAAAGGATGATGGTTATTTGGGTTTTTTGTGACAGATTCTCTAAGATGGTCCATTTGGTGCCATTACCGAAGTTACCGTCCTCTTCAGAGTTGGTGCCCTTGTTTTTTCAACAGTAGTCCTGAGAATATTGTGTCAGACAGAGGAGTTCAGTTTGTGTCTAGATTTTGGAGAGCATTTTGTTCTAGATTAGGCATTGAACTGTCTTTTTCTTCTGCTTTTCATCCTCAAACCAATGGCCAGACCGAGAGAGCTAATCAGACCTTGGAAACGTATTTGAGATGTTTTGTATCTGCTGATCAAGATGATTGGGTTTCTTTTTAGCCCTTGGCAGAGTTTGCTCTCAATAATAGGGCGAGCTCTGCTGCTTTGATGTCGCCTTTTTTCTGCAATTTTGGATTTCATCCTAGGTTCTCTCCAGGGCAGGTTGCTGCTTCAGCCTGCCCAGGTGTTGATTCTGTGGTGGAGAGAATGCAGCAGATTTGGGCTCAAGTAGTGGACAAATTGTTTCAGTCCCAGGAGAATGCTCAAAGGTTTGCCAACCGACGTAGGACAGTTGGTCCCCGGTTTAAAGTGGGGAACATGGTCTGGTTGTCCTACAGGAATGTTCCTATGAGAGTTTCCTTGCCTAAATTTAAGCCTAGATTTATAGGGCCCTATTAGATTTCGGAGATTATTAATCCCATATCGTTTCGTTTGGCTCTTCCTGAGTCATTTAAAATTCATGTCTTTCATAAGTCTTTGTTAAAGAAACATGTAGAGCCAGTAGTTCCTACGGCGGCGCCCCCAGATCCTGTGTTGGTAGAAGGGGATCTGGAGTTTGAGGTAGAGAAAATTTTGGATTCCCGTTTTAATAGACGAAAACTCCAGTATCTTGTTAAGTGGAAGGGTAATGGTCAGGGGGACAATTCTTGGGTCTTTGCTTCTGACATTCACGCTGACAGATTGGTTCATGCCTTCCACCATGCCCATCCTGACAGACCCGGTGGTTCTGGTGAGGGTTCGGTGACCCCTCCTCAAGAGCGGGTACTGTTGTGAACGTTGTCTGTGTGGGTACTGTTTTGAAGCTCCCTCTGGTGGCCAGGAATGGTAGTGGAGCTAAATCTCAGCCATTGACTCAGACAGGTGTCGGTGTTAATTGGGAATTGGGTAAGTCATATTGCAGACAAGTCTGGTCTGTATAGGAGACCACTTTCTGCCCGGCTGGTGCCGGTTATAATTGTATATTCCCTGTCTCTGTTCCTGACCTGGAGATTTGCCTGGAAGTCTGGAACCTAAGCTCACAGAACTCAGCACAAGGCGGGTGCAGACCCTAGGTCAGCGGGATACTTTATGGTCAACTGTTAAATTTGCCAGGTGAGGGAATCTCCAGGGTACCTCACCACCCAAAGAGCCTGAAGCATCATAGCAAAGAGGGGATCGGGGATTGAACCCCTTAAATAGTCCAGACTGCCTGCAATAGGACCAAGACTGAAACAGAGGGGCTCCCCCAGAAGCTCTAAGCCACGGGAGCCCAATACAAAGAAGTGTGCACAGAGGACAGCTATCCCAGGTCACAGCTGGCCTGGAGAACAAGGGGAGCGGGAACACCTGAAACCGGCACCAGCAGGTCCAGGTACCGAGCTAACAGTAGAAAGGCAAGTTGAAGCTGCAATACCGGTGTGGACTGTTTCCTTCTCGCCTTTGTACACATATATTTACTGTCCCCTACTATTGCCCCCTCATCATTCACTGCTGGGGCCTAGCCCTGCTTGTGGAGGCCCCAAAACACCTAAGCTGCACTACTCCACCAGCCCCAGCAGGACCCTTCAGTGGCGGCTTCAAAACCTGGCCGCACACCGCAAGTGGTGCAGTCGAGAATTCTATTCTTTTAATTTCTTTTATTTTTCTTCCATTTTTCACCCCTTTTTATCGGACCAACCCCCAGGGTCACGGAATCGGGCATAAGCTGCGACCACGACTGTTCCCCCATGCACACCACATGCCCGGGACTGAGTACCCCACAGCCCTGGGGCATCACACTTGCTTTCTTTTTTACATTTCCTATTGTGAGATCTTCATACTCCTGAAATGCTATTTCTGTAGTCTCAGCCTTAAAGATTTTAAACGCCCTTTGTTTTTGTTTTATTATACTTTGTACAGTCTTATTTATCCATAGTGGTTTCTTTTTATTCCTGGACATTTTATTACCAGACGGTATAAGGTTTTCTTTACAGAACTCAAGTAGTATATCCTTAAACTTACCCCATTTAATATCGTTAAACTTACCCTATTCTGTGATTGAAAGCAGTCAGACATGCTGTCACACAGAGTGGAGGCGAATCTGACTGCAACCAGAGAACCGGGATTGGGGGAAGCTGTGAATATGAATGAAGGATAATGAGATGCCCGGAAGTAGCGTTATAGCCGAGCGGGAGACTGGTAGGTATAATGGGCTTGCTCTAATCCCCCTATCCCTTCTACCACCATTTTAAAGCACCGGATTCTGGTCCCCAGAGACTTATATGGAGACTGGCATCCAGTCAGATATCCAGGGTTAATTCTGGGCCAGAACCGGGTTTCTTTTAAACCCCGTTGGACCCACCGATCCCGGATATTTGCGGGTCTGGCTATCACTAGTCACAATAACAAAAGAGTAAGGTAAATATAATATAACAGTGGTGAACTAAGAGAAGTTTGGACACTGGGCCCTTGTACTAAGCAGAGAGCTTGTTAAATTAAATTTGTCCTGAGATCTCCGGATACATTAGAAAATGCCACTGGGGCAGCACGGTGGCCCTGGTCATTCTTGGCCGGTTGTATGTTACATTTTCCTTGTGATAAACCTTACAAATTACTTTGCGTTAATTATTCCAATCCAATTTGATCATAAAAACCTAGTTACCTGACATTGTCTGGTCTCATTCCTGATCTGTGACCCACTGTATTCTGAAAGTAACCTCTCTGGCTCACATGAATATCCAAATGGAACAAAATTTAGAGCTCTTAAAACCGCAAGTATGAAAAAAAAACGAAATATGGCCCCGTTTACAACTGGTTGGAACCAAGTCCAAAAAACATTTATATATCCCCATGTCAGACCATGTTTTTATACATGTTTGAAAGAGATTAACACTACACGGATGGAGGTCAGACAGTGTCCAAAGTGACTCAGTCGGTTTCATTGAAGTGAGCAGCTCTAATGGTTCTCTGTGGGCATTTCCAGAGGAATCCTGATTTTCATAAATTCCAGCAGATACTCCAATGTACAATACCGCTTAGCAGACAGTCAAATGCACATTTTTACAGCACATTGCTATGTCTGGAAGTCCTATAGGCAATGAGTGGGGCAGAAATTGAGCCCAGCACACCTTGGCTCCATTTAAGATGGAGCTCTACAGAGAGGCTCTATTCTTGGGATTGCTGAGACCTCTAGTGTTCGGATCCCCAGCGTTTAATAACAGGGCATAACTAACTTTATCAAAATAACTTATTAAAATATATGAAAGAAGCATAAATACATCACCTCTTTCATTTTAAATAGCTCCCAGTACATAGTTACAGAGATACAAAATGAGATTAAAAACAGGAATATCTTTAAAAGCAAATCTAAGATGGTGGAGGCCTCTGGACAAAACATGTATGCAGCATAAATGTCCATATAGAGTGGAGTCTAACAGTTATAAAGAAAACTCCACAGAAATGAGGCGATAGTCGGACATCAGTACCATCAGCAGATCTATATTAATCTATATTTATAGGACAGATTTTGTGAAAAATGAACTACACCTTTAAAAATAAAATAGAAGTTCAAAGTTATTGAATTCAGCTGGATACACAGTGTTCTTTGTTAGAAGATCATAGAGAAGAACAAATATTTACATGTGTAGACATTATTCTTCTGTGTAGTTATGGTTTTCCTTGAGTGTTGTATTAAATTGAGCATAAAAAAGAATGGAAGTTGGCAACATTCAATGGATCGCAGAAAACCATAGCTTAAAACGTTCATCTAATAATAGTATCTTAAACTTCACAAGGAAAATAGAACTATTTGCAATGAATAAATGCACATACATGAAGGTATAAATGCAAATACATGCATATTTTCTGTCACCTAGGCCTCTCAAAGTCACTTCAAATGTGATGTGGTCCCTAAAAAAATGATTTTTGAAATGTTGTAATAATAAGAAATTGTTGATAAACTTTTAACCGTTCTAACCTCCTAAGGGCTCATGCGCACGCTGCCGAATTTCATGCATTTACGCTGCATATTGCACTGCAATGTAAACGCACGCTACCTGCATCCCCTGCACAATCTATGAAGATTGTGCATAATCCATGTGCACGTTGTGTTTGAGAGCGCAGCGATTTGGATGCCAAAATTTTGTTCCAAATTGCTGCGTTCTAAAAAGCAACATGTCAATTAATCCGTGCGCTTTGGTGTTTCTGCAGTGATTTGACGCGCACATGTGCTGTCAAATCCCTGCAGAAATTTCTGCAGGGACACGACGCAACGTGCGCACACAGCCTAAGACTATATGCGCACGCTGCAGTTTTATCTGCACACAAACTGCAACCAAAAACCGCACCTTGTCACAGAGCCTGGAAATGTAAAAAAAAAATGTTTTAATATAGGTGCGTTTTGGTGCATTTTTGATGCGTTTTTGGTGCGTTTTTGTTAATGCGGTTTTTAAAGGAGAAACAAAATATGATAGGATAAGATAATGGATAGATAGCTAGAATAGATGGATAGATAGAAAAAAAATTGAAAGAATAGATAGATAGATAGAACATATAGAATAGCTAAAAGAAATAACAGAATAGCTCAATAGAGGGATAGCTAGTTTGGCCAGCTGTTTTGTTGCTTTTTTTGTAAAAAAAAAATGACGTGGGGTCCCCCCATTTTTCCTAGCCAGCACAGGAACAGCAGCAGCTGCAGGCTGCAACCCTCAGCTGTCTGCTGTACCTTGCCTGAATATGAAAAATTGAGGGGATCCCACACCTTTTTTTTTAATTGATTTATCGTTTTAAAAAAAAAATGTCATGGGGTCCCCCATTTTTCTAAAACCAGCCAAGGTACAGCAGACAACTGGGGGCTGATATTATTAGGGTGGGAAGGACCATGGTTATTTGGCCCTTTTCAACCTTACAATAGCAGCCCACAGCTACCCCAGAAGAGGCGCATCCATAAGATGAGCCAATTCTGACGCTGGACCCAGCTCTTTCCGTTGCCCTGGTGCAGTGGCAATCACTGTAATAAGGAGTTAATAACAGCCCACAGCTGCCACTAAATAATAGATTAGTAATGGTAGGCATCTATGAGACACCCACGATCATTAATCTGTAAGTGAAAAGAAATAAACACAAACACCAAAATAATGAATTATTTGGAATAAAAGACAAAAAAGCACCCTCTTCCACCACTTTATTGACCCCCCAAACAGCCTTCCAGGTATGACGTAACCACACGAGGTACCACGACACTTTCAGCACTGCTACATATATTATGCTCACAGCGAGCATCATAGAACAAGAGTGCCCGCTGTGAGCTCAACTCAGCAACTGAAGTTAGCCACACGATAAGTTGTGACATCACTTAGGTGATTTCTGGTCACAGCTTTAGTCCTCCAGCTGTGACAGCAAATCACCTGAGTGATGTGCCGCTCATCGTCATCGCACCGTTCACTTCTGTCACTCTGGTGATTTGCATTCAAATCAAGCCGCAACTGAAGTGAGCCGTGTGATCAGCGGGACCTCACATGATTTCCCCCCCAACAGTATGTGTGATGGGTCAGTGACGCTGCGGGAGCTTGGATCTGAGTTCTCGCAGAGTCACTGCCGGTCAGTGACGTCACTCTGAGTTGTGCTTTACTGCAACACTGAAGTTCTCGCAAGTGGTAATGTCACATGTTGACATCACCGACCATGAGAAATGACCTGGAGTTACCCCTGCAGTATCATTCACGGAATGAGGCTGCATTGAGTATCAGGTCTCAGATGTCGCTGAATCAGTGTGGATTACGATGGACCTGGATATTTGTGGGGGTTAATAAAGTGGTGACAGGGGGGCTTTTTGGTGTTTTATTTCAAATAAAGGATTTTTCGGTGTTGTGTTTATTTACTTTACTTACAGATTAGTCATCGCGTGTCATAGACGCTGCCATTACTAATCTAGCACTTAGTGGCAGCTATGGGCTGCCATTAACTCCTTATCACCCCAATTGCCACTGCACCAGGGCAATCGGGATGAGCCATGGTAAAGTCGGTCAGAAGAAGAGGCAGAGGGAGCTGTGTGACAGCTGCCCTCGCCGGTTATCAGTAAGTATGAAGCACTTGGAGAGAGAGAGACCGACATGCCAAAATCACTCCAGCATTGATTTAGTCATTCTAGAACTAAGTTGCTGAGCTGCATTTTTGTTGACAAAACCGCTGGTAAAACGTATACAAAACGCAAACAATTTGTAACCATGCGTTTTGTCATGCGTTTTCATCCCCTCATTGATTTCAATGGGTGACAAATGTTGACAAGAAGGAATGAACATGCTGCTTCTTTTTTGTCACAAACAACAGCTGACAAATAAACTGCAACGTGTGCACAGCAAATCTGGCTTCTCATAGACTTTGCTGGGAAGTCAAAAAGAGAAAGTTCTGACAACAAAACTGCACCAAAAAATGTGACAAAAACACAGCGTGCGCATATAGCCTAACAAAGAAAAAGTTATGTTTCAAAAATGGTGCTGATGTAAAGTAGACCCATAGAAGCGCATACCAGCACAAAACGGCTTTAGTCCTGGGAGAGCTTGCAACCGGCTTCACCACTGCATTTTAATGCACACGGTTTGAATAAAAGTTTATTCTTCTTTTTTGGCTGTGAAGCAATGCCGCATTTTTTCTTCTTATATACTGGATTTTGGATGGACTCTCTTTTGAAGCGTGCACCTGTGGCCAATTAAAAATATATAGAAGATTCAAGATCTTTCTCCTGTTCCACCGGCTATTGAAAGGTAACCCATAGTAGTACAGGACTGTTTCTTCTTTTTCTGCTTAGACATGTGGCAAACGTTTATTAACTATTTTATGTGATATAACTATCTGGTTTAGGGACACAACCAGATTGTTGTTGTTTCACATTTTTTGCCAAATGTTTTATATTTTCAGAAATAAACGTAAATAATATCAGCCCATATGAACGAAATCTGTTCCAGTGTTCCAAAATTATTACCTCATAAAGTGAAGCTGGTCAGAATTGGGAAAAAAATTGCCTGGTTAAAAAGGTGAAAACAGGTTTGGAGTTGAAGGAGTTAAAAATAGCAGGACTTCTTTAACCCCTTCACGATCAAGAACGTCCTGATACATCCTTGGCAGTGTCTCTCCCGTTACCATGGGCTCATGCACATGATCTGATCAGCAAGCATGTGAGGTTAACAGGCGTTGGTGGATCAGAGACCCACCCGCGCCTTTTAACCCCTGAGCAGCTCTGGTCTACATGAATAAATCAGCGATCAGGCAGCTGATCTCTATAGTCCCCTAGGTGGACTAGTAAAATAAAAAAAAGTTTTAAAAATTTTTAAAAAAATTAAAAACCCTAAAATTTCAAATCAGCCCCCCATTCGCCCCATTGAAAATGAAAGAGTTAAAAAAAAAATATATAAACATATTTGGTATTGCTGTATTCATAAATGCCTGATCTATCAAAATATAAAATCAATTAATATAATCGGTAAACGGCATAGCAGCAAAAAAAAATTCCAAACTCCAAAATTAGGTTTTTTGGTCACTGCAAATTTTGTGCAAAATGCAATAACAGGCGATCAAAACGTAGCATTTGTGAAAAAATGGTACCAGTAAAAACGTCAGCTTAAGATGCAAAAGATAAGTTCTCACTGAGCCCCATATCCCGAAAAATGAGAACATTACGGGTCGCGGAATATAACGCAAAAAGTGTGCCACTTTTTTGGGACAAACTTCTGAATTTTTTTTAACCCCTTAGATAAAAGTAAACCTATACATGTTTAGAATCTACAAACTAATACCGACCTGAAGCATCATACTGACACATTGGTTTTACCATATAGTGAACAATGAATAAAATACCCCCAAAACAATCGTGCAATTGTACTTTTTTTGCAATTTTTCTGCACTTGGAATTATTTTGCAATTTTCCAGTACACTATATGGTAAAACTCATGGTTTCATTTAAAAGTACAACTCTTCCCACAAAAAAAAACCTTTATATGGCAGCATTGACGGAAAAAATGAAAAAGTGACGGCTCTCGGAAGAAGTGGAGCAAAAAAAATCCAAAAAATGGAAAATCACCTGGGTGTGAAGGGGTTAATCTGATCAGTACACGGCGTAGCGGGAAAGAAATGCTAACGTTACATTTTTTGGGTCTCCACAACATTGAATTACAATGTAATAACAGGCGATTATAACATCGCATGTAAGGAAAAATAGTGTAATTAAAAACATCTGCTCAAGACGCAAAAAATAAGCCATCACTGAGCCCCAGATTCTGAAAAATAAGAACGCTACGGTTCTCGGAAAATGGTTACAAAAGTGCTATTCATTTTTTATACAAACCTCTGAATTTTTTTTTACCTTTTTAGATAAAAGTGAAACTATACATTTTTGGTATCTACGAACTCATACCGACCTGGGGAATCATAATGTCAGTTTTTCAAAATAGTGAACATAGTAAATAATAAATAAAACAAAAAAAAATGATTGTGCAATTTCACTTTTTTGGCAATTTCATCGCACTTGGATTTTTTTCCTGTTTTCCAGTAAAATATGGGGTAGAATAAATGGTGTTGTTCAAAACTAAAACTCGTCATACAAAAATGAAGCCCTCATATGGCTATATTGACAGAAAAATAAAATAGTTATGGCTCTTGGGAGAAGGGGAGGAAAAAATTAAAACAGAAAATCGCCCAAGGGTGAAGGGGTAAAGCAGCAAAGGCAGGAGAGTGAGAAGATTACAGAATCTTTGTAGACCTAAGTTCTGCACCTCTCTTGTACCTCTTAACTACATACAAGGCAAAAGTCCTGATCACACACACCAGCATTTGGGATTGTAAAGGGCCCGTTACACGCATCGATTTATCGTGCGTTCACATGTGCGATCGCACCCTCCCCCATCGTTTGTGCGTTACGGGCAATTTGTTGCCCGTGTTGCACAAAGTCGGTAATCCCCGTCACACGCACTTACCTCCTAAACGACCTTGCTGTGGGCGCGAACATCCTCTTCCTGAAGGGGGAGGGACGTTCGGCGTCACAGCGACGTCACACAGCGGCCGCCCAATAGAAGCGGAGCGGCAGAGATGGGCGGGACGTAACATCCTGCCCACCTCCTTCCTTCCACATTACCGGCGGCCGCAGGTAAGCTGCAGTTCATCGTTCCCGGGGTGTCACACGGAGCGATGTGTGCTGCCTCGGGAACGACGAACAACCGGCGCGCCGAAGGACGATCACTTTTTTGTAAATGAGCAACATGTCAACGAGCAACGATAAGGTGAGTATTTTTGCTCGCTCACAGTCGCTCGTAGCTGTCACACGCTACGATATGTCAAACGATCCCGGATGTGCGTCACTAATGACGTGACCCTGACGACATATCATTAGATATATCGTAGCGTGTAACGGGGTCTTAAGGTGCAGGGGTTGAAATTGCCCCTGACAACTAATGCCTTTGATTGACCATATCTGAAATGGGAATACCTGATCTAATGTAGAGGCCAGATGCGGTCAAGATTATAAAAACAACTTAGGGGGTTGTGCTACCCTTTTTCCATAACTCCTACAGAATTGAATTAGGAGGCAAGTTATCAGCGTTGCACACTGAGCAATGCTGTTTCCAAAAGTTCATGCAATACTGTTTCCATAAATCACATTCAATTATATGGGAATTATACAAATATCTTACAGCATGCTCGCCCATTTCATGTAAACTCATGCATAGTTTAGTGGAAGATAATGTGCATTCTGCTGAACATTAATTTATCAGCTAATAGACGATGGACACAGGCAGAACTTACATTTCATCATAGGAGATTAAAAAATGACCATGGATGACCATTTCAAATTGTCCCTCCAGTGAGGAAGGAGACAAACACTAGTGCCACCTATTGGAAGTAGCAATCCTAAAAGTCAAAAGTGTTTTTTTAAACAAGCCTTTTCATAAGACTTAGGGTTTATTGCCAGATCAGAATCCCAATTTGCAGACACAGTGTTTTGGGATGATTGCCCCTCGTCAGTGCAAAGTGTGGGTATCTGATCTGGCTTATGAATGATGGCCGTGACATTTAATAAATCATCAAAAGAAACATCACCAATGTGTCTCCAAGTAGGCATTTCTGGGACATATTGTTGCCATTCCTGAATTTTATGGGGTAAAATTTAAAAATGGCCCTTAAAATGAGGGTTAAAATGTTGGGTCATATAGAACTATTCTTGTCATGGGGAACACGGATCTCCAAAATTACATCTTGACAAAAAGGAGAATAATTGTTAGAATGGGAGAAAATCTCACTCAAGAATGGCTAATAGAGTGAAGAGAATAATGCATGTGAAGAGATGGAGCCATTGTTTTTAATTGGGTGGAATTTCCGAGTTCAAAATAAAGCGGATCAAAAAGTAATAATAGTATATTTTCTATGCAGTCAGTCAGTATTTGAAAAAAAAAGCCTGCTTTTGACGGAACAATTCCTTTAGGTTAGTGTTCTGTACTCGGCTTGATACCAGTTTAATTTGCTCATGCTTATATATGCACTCACAAGTCCTCATTACATCCAACTTACTGCTGTGTGCCAGAAGCTGTAAGTTACAGGAGAGTGCTGGTCTCCACACATCTGCCAAGCTACCCACACACCACCGAAATAGACACAGCTTGTACTGCCAAGCAAGTATTTTATTTATAGAGATTCTGCATCGTCTGCTCACTTTTTCAGCAATTGCAGTGAACAGAACAACGTATTGCAATAGAATGTAAATACTAAAATATACAACATGCTGTATATATACACCTAATATATATGATCTTTCATAAAAGTATAAGGTGCCATTATCATATTGTATGGATTGGAAACATCTGAAACCAGAAATGTATGGATCCATACTGTACCTCTGTACGCCTCCAATTGTGGTACTAAGAAGTAGTGGGTATGTTGTTTTTTTTAGTCATTTTCTGGGGGAAATACTTCATTTTCTGAATCAAATTCAAGGGTGTAGAAGTGTGGTGCAGAAGTGGAGTTTTTCCAAGAGTGGCGGTGGAACTGTAGAAGGTTTGAGGGGTGGAGGTGGGGTGGAGCCTGAGCAGATTTTCAGGGGGGCCCAAAATTTTGCCAGTATGGGGCCATGAAATTCCTAGTGAAAGCCATGGACACTATTGCCATGATACATTTGCACAACCTACTACTGGAGCAGGGATGCAATGTCCATCATCAAAAGTTTGTTGCTTTAATGTGATATGTGCTTAATGTCTGTCTGCTACTGTTACATCTTCTTGTTTTTCTTGTTATTATACCCTCATGCATGCACAATGTAGGACAGCTATTTTATTATTTTGATCTTCCTTTTTATTTTGAAGGAATATCTCCCAGCATACAGATGAACTCACCTTTACATTTTCCTTACATTGCGTAAAATTATGCAATTTGGCATAAAACCTAATCAACTCACTACAAATATGTCAAAAAAACTGACCCGCACATCCTACAAGTGTGAATAGGTGCCAGCTGAAAAAACATAGCAAATACAAGATGCATATAGCTGCACACTAAAATGCCAACAATGTATAAGGGAACTCTGGTACTGCATTACTGCTATATGAAAAAATTAGATTTTTAGTTTATGAATTGGCCCATGCATGTACAATGTGCGAGTCAGTTTTTTTGAAATATTTGTAGTGAGTCTCTTTTTGACTGAGCACGCCGCCCTATAAACCAGGCTGTGTTCATAATCCTTATACCAGGAGTCCTAGCTGCCCAAACATGAAGGTTAGTCCAAATAGTGACATTTCAAGTTAGATTTTTTTAGTCTAGCTGCCCAGACATGGATGTTTTTAACCTAAATAGTGGCATTTTAGTTAGGTACCCGGATTATTGAGATTTACCTTGCCGTTGGTTTCCGGGCTTACATGCATTGGCCAATTCATAAACTAAAAATCTCATTTTTTCATATAGGAGTAATGCAGTACCAGAGTTCCCTTATACATTGTTGGCATTTTAGTGTACAGTTGTATGCATTTTGTAGCACAAGGAGGAAGGTCTCACACATTTCCACAGACACCGGTGATTATCTCTGATTCACCCGGGACAGCCTGGAGTACATCCATTGCAGTGGAGAGCAGCACCTCCAGGGCACCTAAGAACTTTGAGTAAACGGAACTATGAACCACAGCCCCTGTGTCGTCCTAGTCATTGCTGGCACCGCCGTCCCGCCCTTCAGCGCCATCAGCAGTCCGCATCATCCTCATCCCCCCTGGGGCTCGCTCCACCTGTGGGGAGCTGGACTATCTGTGCTGGGTTAACATCAGCCCCAGAGGAGAGTAACAATTCGCAGCGGCAGCTAATTCCTGGCCGCACACCACGGGTGGCACTGCAAAGCATCCCTCATGCCCATCCAACATCGCTCCTGGGAGAGGATAAGTTGCAGGAAGGGTCTGCGTCTACATCTGACGCTCACAGCGAGCGTCATAGAATATGACTGCCCGCTGTGAGCTCCACACAGCAACTGAAGTGAGTCACGCAGTCAGTGGTGACAGCACTCAGGTTATCCGCAGCCACAGCTGGAGTCCTCCATCTGTGACAGCAAATCACCCGAGTGACTGAAGTGAGCCGCGAGATCAGCAGTGACATCACTCGGGTTATTTGCAGGTACAGCTGGGGTCCGCCACCTGTTAGCACAAATCAGGCCACGACTGAAGTGGAGGAGAGAGAGAGAGAGTGTGGGAGAGAGACCAGAACAGTATTTATTTGTCCTGGAACAATTTGGGTGACCTGCATTTTTTGTGACAAAAACGAGAGTACAATGAATGCAAACTGCAGCAACATGGTACCATGCGTTTTTCATCCCCTTATTGATTTCAATAGGTGAAAAAACGTGACAAAAATGCAAGAAGAATGAACATGCTGCTTCTTTTTTGTCACAGGGTTTTGACAAATAAACTGCAACGTGAGTACAGAAAATCTAAATTCTCATAGACTTTGCTGGGTAGTTAAAAGTCAGAATTTGCTGACAACAAAACTGCGCCAAAAAACACGACAAAAACGCAGCCAAAAAGCAGCGTGTGCATGAAGCCTAAAGAAGTACGCTTTGGCTATCAATGGACACATTGTATAAACATTTTGTGTGTAGACAAAAGGGTGTCCTTTTTTAATTTAATGTTACATCTGTATAATGCAGCCTCATATGTATTGAAAAGTGCATTTGTCTAAGTTAAGGGTGCTTTACACGCTGCGACGCTGCGATGTTGAGCGCGATAGCACCCGCCCCGTCGTATGTGCGACATTTAGTGATCGCTGCTCTAGCGAACATTATCGCTACGGCAGCGTTACACGCACATACCTTGTCAGCGATGTCGCTGTGACTGCCGAACAATCCCTCCCTCAAAGGGGAGGTGCGTTTGGCGTCATAGCGACGTCACTGCGGCATCACTAAGCGGCCGGCCAATAGAAGCGGAGGGGTGGAGATGAGCGGGACGTAACATCCCGCCCACCTACTTCCTTCCGCATTGCCGGTGGACGCAGGTAAGGAGATGTTCGTCGTTCCTGCGGTGTCACACATAGCGATGTGTGACGCCGCAGGAATGACGAACAACATCGTACATGT
Source organism: Anomaloglossus baeobatrachus (assembly GCF_048569485.1). Classification (NCBI taxonomy): domain Eukaryota; kingdom Metazoa; phylum Chordata; class Amphibia; order Anura; family Aromobatidae; genus Anomaloglossus; species Anomaloglossus baeobatrachus. The sequence continues at coordinate 526,683,303 of NC_134354.1, forward strand.
GGCAGCAGCGATATTAAGGAAATGAACGACGTGTCAACGAGCAACGATTTTTCACGTTTTTGTGCTCGTTGATCGTTGCTCATTTGTGTCACACGCTGCGATGTCGCTACCGGCGCCGGATGTGCGTCACTATCGACGTAACCCCGACAATATATCGGTAGCGATGTTGCAGCGTGTAAAGCATCCTTTAGGCTATGTGTTCACGGGAGAATGTTGCTGCGGATTTTTCTGCATCAAAATCCGCGGCTTTCCCGCAAAATCCGCACCTTTTCAAAGGTGCGGATTTACCGCGGAATTGCCGCGGATTTTGGTGCGGATTTTTTTTTTTTTTTTTCCAATTTTAAAGCCAAATTCTGGATGAAAATCCGCAACAATAATTGACATGTTGCATATTTTTCCGGATCAAAATCCGCACCAAATCCGCCGCGGAAAAATCCGCAGCATGGGCACAGCATTTCCAAAATGCCATAGAAATGGCTGGGAAGTGCCGCTGCTGCAGATTTTTGGGAAATCCGCGGCTTTTCCGCGAGAAATCCGCGGCAAAATCCGCGCATGTTCCGCAGCGTGAACACATAGCCTAAGTGTTCTAACTTCTTGTGAAGAACTAATAAAGCTACCTAAGAGGTTTTGTCTTTCTTAGGCCCCCTTCAAACGTCAGTGATTCTGGTACGTACAGTGCTGGCCAAAAGTATTGGCACCCCTGCAATTCTGTCAGATAATACTCAGTTTCTTCTTGAAAATAATTGCGATCCCAAATTCTTTGGTATTATTATCTTCATTTAATATGCTACAATGAAAAAACACAAAAGAGAATGAAACAAAAATCAAATCATTGATCATTTCACACAAAACTCCAAAAATGGGCCAGACTAAAGTATTGGCACCCTTAGTGATTTTTCACTGAACGTGTCTTCGTGCAGCGTACATAAGTGTCCGTAATTCTACACGGAGACAAGTCAGTTTTTTATCAGTGACCATTATAGCCCCCCTTCTTTTCAATAACAGTCAGAATCCTTCCATCCACCCATTGTCAGCTTCTTGATCTGTTCACGATCAGGTTTTTGGGCAGCACCACACCCAGCCTCCCAATTTTCAAAAAGACGTACTGTTTTCCTTCACTGTAAATCTTATGAAGATCCCCAAGTTCTCAATAGGGTTTGGTCAGGTGAGGAAGGGTGCCATGTTATTGTTCTTTCATCTTTAAGACTTTTACTGTCTGGTCTATCAGTGGAGTACTTTGATGCATACAATGGAGCATTTTCTAGCTTTTCTTAAAAAATGCAGACTTTTTCCTGTACCACTCCTTGAAAAACATGCCTTTTAAAAATTGGCAGTAGGTTTGAAAGTTGATTTTGAGCTCTTCTTTAATACCAGATCATAGCAGTACTCCACTTACAGCTTGCTGTCATCGGAGTATAAGTGGAGGTCTGTGGCCATTACTGATCCAGCTATGGGGCAATCCATCTGGTCTGACAAAAGTCACACTTGTCTGTCCATAAAACCTTTAAAAAATCTTTTTTCAGATATTTCTTGGCCCAGTTTTAACATTTCACCTTTTGTGTCTTGTTCAGTGGTGGTCAGTTTCAGCCTTCCTTCCTTGGCCTTGTCTCTAAGAACTAAGCATGTTGTACTTCTGGGCACTCCAGGGAGGTTGCAGTTCTGAAATATGGCAGCACTCAAGGACAGGGACGGAACAATCGTGGTCGCAGAGGTCGCCATTGCGACTGGGCCCGGGGTTTCAAGGGGCCCGAGGACCTCTGCCAGTGGCACATCGGCAAAGGCTGCAGGCCACGTGACCACTGTAGAGCCTGTGACTCAGGGGGGCCCAGTGCCAGTGCTGGCAGCGGGCCCCCCCAGCGCGTCCCCCCTTCAAGGATTGCACTTTCAATTGTATCGGCATTGCAGATGCTGATACAATTGAAAGCAATAATGAGAGACGAAGCAGAGCGCTTCCTCTCTCATCATTCTTCTGCTGTGTCTCTCAGCCTCTGACAGCTCAGCATAGCGGAGAAGATGACATCACCACTGTACGCTGTGCTGAGCAGAGCGGCAAAATGGTGGACGTGCTGAGGAGACCAGAGCAATAGGGAACGAGAAGAAGTGAGTATGTACCACAGTGGCCAGAGGGCTATGGTCCATTAAACGATATGCGAGCTTTATTCTATTACATGAGAGTACATAATACTATATGGGCGTGTATTATAATACATGGGGGGCTATGGGTAGTGTATTATAATGTATGGAAAACTATGAGCAGTATATTATAATGTATGGAGAACTATGAGCAGTATATTATAATGTATGGAGAACTATGAGTAGCATATTATAATATATGAAGGATTACAAGCAGTGTATTATAATGTATGGAGGACTATGAGCAGTATATTATAATATATGGAGGACTATGAGTAGTATATTATAATATATGGAGTACTATGATAATAATAATAATAATATTTATTCATTTATATAGCGCTGTTAGTTCCACAGCGCTTTATATACAATAGCAAAACTGTCCCCATTGGGGCGTACAATCTAGGTTCCCTATCAGTATGTTTTTCGGAGTGTGGGAGGAAACCGGAGTGCCCGGAGGAAAGACACAAAAACACGGGGAGGGCATACAAACTCCTTGCAGATGGTGTCCTTAGTGCCATTTGAACCCAGGACCCCAGCACTGCTTAGTATATTATAATATCTGAAGGACTATGAGCAGTATATTATAATGTATGGAGGACTATGAGCAGTGTATTAAAATGTATGGTGGGTTATGAGCAATGTATTATAATGTATGGAGGACTATAAACAGTGTATTATAGTGTATGGAGAGCTATGCTCAATGTATTATAACGTATGGAGAACTATGGGGAGTGTATTATAATATATGGAGGACTATGAAATGTATTATAATATTGGCTATTATATCATCGGGATATCGGAGTATGGGAAAGCTGGTTGCTGAGGGAAAGAGCCAAGTGTCAGTGTAATTATCTTGTACCCCATGGGGGGGAATACAGGTCCAAACTTTGCACTAGGTTCATTGAACTCTAGTTACACCACTGCTGGAGGATAATGGGTTCCTGGTCGCTTCACATTCAATTGTTCTCAAATCTGTGGTATCTAATATGTGTCTTTTTTTCTCAACATATTAATTCTGTGATCCCACCAAAATATCAATTTCCATCTCTCTGTAAGACTTCTAACAATTTTTGACTTTTAAGAGTTGATTTCAGTGGATTCCTGATGAAGTGAGCATAATCTTTGAAACGCAAGAAATAAACCACCCATCTTAATTACTCGCTGGTTTGGACCTTTTCTTCCTGTCCAGTACGCCAAGTTTCTCTTCACGTTTTTATCTGGTTACTTCTGTACTTCTGCTTTACTCTTTGGGCACGTGGATCCTGCAGCAGTTGTTCACGTTGATTTACTGGTTGTGGGTTGCACAACCACACAAGGTGAGCAACCACCTTTTGTCATCTCTTTTATGTAAATTGGGTAAGACCCTATTCTGCATTTTATCCACAGATTTTAGTATCCAAGTACAAGCACAATTCCCAATGCAATGATCCTTTGTTGAACACTACAATGAGTTTCATCGGGTAAATATCTCCTTAATTAATAAAACAAAACATATATTAAACATTTATATTAGTCTCGAGTCATAACTGTGCTGAACTGGATAGATTCTTATTAGGTTGGTGGCGAAAAGTCCAATTTTGAACAAATACAGCTTATATTTCTGTCCTCGTCATATTTCAACAGTTCTATACAAATTCAATGTAA